>NC_133655.1:78027428-79227428 GCF_009905375.1 Apium graveolens
ATATAATTTTCAAGAGTGAAGTCCTTATAATCCTGAGAGTTTCTTAAGGAGACAGTCATGGGTTTCCATTCCTTTGGCAAGGATCTTAAGAATTTAAGATTTGAATCCTTGACCTGGTACACTCTACCATACAGCTTCAATCCATTCAACAGCTTTTGGAATCTGTTAAATGTGTCATTTAAAGATTCATTTTCTTCAAAATGAAAATACTCATACTGTTGAATGAGAAGCTGCATCTTGTTCTCTTTTACTTGTTCTGTACCTTCACACAGCAGCTGAACTGTGTCCCAAACCTCTTTGGCAGTTGAGCAATTTATCACATTATCAAACATATCCTTGTCAAGACCATTAAACAAAATGTTCATAGCCTTCTTATCCTTGTGGACTTCTTCTGTGTCTTCCATTGTCCATTCTGCTCTAGGTTTTGGAATGGATTGACCAACAGCAATTGTGGCCGTAGCAACTGTGGCTACTTTGTGGGGAATGTGAGGACCATTCTTAATACAGTTTACATAACCTTCATCTTGGGAGAGTAGATGAAGGTGCATTTTCACCTTCCAGTGGTGATAACTGTCTCTGTCAAGAACTGGGATTTTTACTCCAATATCCTTCTTACTCATCTTTGTTAGATTCCAAGATCTTTAAACTCTTTGTTTGTCAAGAGCCTGCTCTGATACCAATTGTTATTTCTAGAGAACTAACAATGAGATTTACAGAAGGGGGGTTGAATGTAAATCTCAAAACTTTTTCAAGTTTTGAGCAGTTTATAAAGACTGTGTGTTCAAGATGAACAAGTGTGTGAATTGCTTTAAGCTGATACAGACAGATATATATTCAAACACAAATGTAAAGAACACAATAAACCTTTAAAAACTTTTCTGGTGGATTTGTTGTTCCACCAGAGATGGTATTTCAGAAATTCTGTGATCTAAGAATTTGATCACAGCTGCATCCTAGTACAAACTAGATAATTTTTCTCTCAAGATTTTTCTAAACAGCTCTGGAAAAATTCTTATCTAATTACTAGCTACTACTTGGTTTATATATTACCAAGTTTACAAGTGAAGACAAGGATATAATAAAATAATAAAGTAAGATCTCCACTTGTTTCTTCTCCAGTTCACTCCAGTACTTTGTTGACTTAAAGTTTCTTTATACTAGAGTAGAACGGCTGCTTTTTCTGATGTTCCTGAAATTAGGCTGCCACATTTCAGTTATCTCTGTTCACCCACGTGCCTCTGTTTGTAGGTACAACTACCACTTATCAACGGTTAATCAACAGAACATCCGTTGAAGCTTTCATCCGTTGATGCACTCATCCGTTGAAGGATGTTATCCGTTGAAGCTTTAGAGACATCCGTTGAAGCTTAGCTTCTCATCCGTTGAAGGTCTTTAAGTCATCCGTTGATACCACTTCATTTATACAAAATTACAAGGCATGAAATATTTACAATTGGCCTTCCTATCTGCATATCTTCTAGTAGTCAACATGACTCATAGTTTCTCTCAACTTCTAAGAATTACATCTTAAATACAGAGACTGAAATATGCTACAACACTAGACTTATTTCTAAGTAAAGCTACACCATCAACGGATAGCCAAAGTGGTCTTATCCGTTGAGGCTACAGACACTGAATTTCTACTTAAGTGTTTTGTTAAACATATCATCAAACTAATGCACATATATTCCTAACAATACACGAACTGCTCATCGTTGATTTTCGAACTATCATTTTTCCGCACAAAACCCTAATTTTCGAATGGCTAATAATAAGTCTAGTTCCTTTTCTCTTCTATTAAATATGTGTTTGATCACAAGACTTTTCTGTCTACAAAATTTAAAGCCCCTTTGCATGAAACTGAATTCCCGATGTTTTCGGCGTAATTGAGGATATTTTAGTCCAAAGTATATTGGGTATGCTCTCACTGCTCCATCTAGAATTTTGTTTAAACTTATTATGCAGATTTGGGAGAATTCAAATGTTGATGCTGAGAAAGAGGTCATTCTGTTCACTTACAAAAATCAGGAATATGAGATCAATGCAACTGTAGTTAAGGAAGCTTTGAAATTGCCTGCACTGAATGGCAGGACACCAGTTGTGACTCCTATTGCAACTCTCTTTGAATGGGTTAGAGAGATTGGCCATAGCACTGAGTTCACTAATGCTCGGGAGATGTTCAGAACCAAGCTCAGAAAAGAATGGAATTTCTACTTTGACTGTATAAGCAGAGCTTTTCTGAATAAGGTATCCAACTTTGATGCTCTTCCATTATCTTCACTACAGATATGTTACTCATTGATATATGGTCATGCTTATGATTATGGTAACACTATTATTCAATTACTAATAGCTAGATTTAGTGATAAAGCTGGTGGTGTAGGTTACACTAGTTTCTTATAATTGAATTTTACATATCTTTTGCCTGGTGAAAGTTTTGAAAAAAATGAATTGTTGATGATCTTTCAAATCAATTTTAATTCTCTGATTGATTTAGCAAAAAGGCAAGATACTTTTAGGGGAGATATAGTTTTACCAAGGGAATTGTGAGTGTTTTTGTCAAACAAAATGACTCACAAGTATAGTTTTCCAAATCCTGGCACTATGGAGCTGGACATATCCAATCATATTCCTGACCCAAGTGTTTCTCTTAAAACTACCAAATTTAGACACTATATCATCTCAGGTTCTTCTCAAAAGGAATCAGTTGCAAAATCAAAACCAATAGCTAGGATTGATGTGTCTCTAAAGCAATCAGTTTCAAAGATTGGTTCACTTTCACTTAATGTCTAATAATCTAAATTGTCTAATTTTGGTTCACCATCTGGTCATGCTCCTAATCTTAATATTCATAGAACTCATGAATGGAATCATTCTTGGAGCTTACCTAGTGAGAAGATTTCTCTGGAATCTGCTAAGACTTTAGATGATCATGCTGTTCATTTGGTTTCTATTCCTGATATGAAAGCCTCTATCAAGACCACTATAGTTTTAGTCAAATGATTGCATTCTTCTGTCTCTGCACTCAAGCAAGATAATGTAAATCTTAGAGAAGAACTTGTTGATCTATATGTGACTATTAAAGGTACAAAAAAACATAATGTCTTGATAAAAAAGGATGTTTAGCTTGGAAGCTAAACAGGATCACATGTCTGAGAGACTGATAGCTCTGGAAGCTGGTCAGAATGCTACGAAATCTAAATTGGATGCTATTTTCTCCCTTATATAAGGTCTATATGCCAAAAAGGGGGAGATAGTACCAAAGACAAAATGTCAACCTGAATCAGTTTTGAGGAAAAATGATATACCTGATGATGATGGTGATAAGAAAGCAAAGAAGATCTCCGATGTTGTGATAATTCAAACTAGATCTGGAATTCAAAATAAAACTATACAGCCAACTCACGTTTTTAAAGGTGGATCGTGTGGATCTAAATTAGAAGCTGCTCTTAGATTTCGCTCGACTAAGGAGAGGGAGGAATGAAACAGCTCAACTGGATAATGAAAATACCAATTCCTGACAACAAAGATACAAGTTCGGATTTTGTTCCTGACACTGATAGAGTGATAATTATTCCTGATTCTGTTAAAACTGAAGAAGAAGAAGAAGAAGAAGAAGAAAAATCTATTTCAGATGGATTTACAGATTCTTTCTGCTTATGTTGAAGCTTTTAATGATGAAAACTTCAATGAAGAAGAAATGGCTTTTGACAGAGAAGAAAGGGAAAAATCAAAATTGATGTTGACAAAGCAAATCAAACATACAGAAACATGCTTAGAAAATATGAAAAGAATAGATGGAGGAGTACATATATGAAAATGTTATATGAAAGAGAAGAAAGGAAATCTCAAGTATTTCCAAAGATCAAGAACGAATACAAATGGAGAAAAATTGATGATCTTATTTGTAATGACGAAATGAGCTTTACTCCTGGAGGTATAAGGGTAGATGGTTTACTTGGTTCTAATACCATGGGAGATAAAAAGGCTTGGTTAGTGCAAAAAAAGAATCTCAAGTTGATTGAACCATTCAAAAGAGCCGGAATAGGACATCATGAAGCTAAACTTATCAATTTAAAGTTGTTGAACTTCACTCTTGCTGATAGTCCTGGTTAAGAAGTTATTGTTGATCACTTGGACAGACCTGAAGCCGTGAAGATTATACTTGACAAACAAGATGATTCTAAACCCAAGCAGAAGATCTTACTCTTATTTCAAAATGATCAAGTTCAAGTTTTTTCACTAGATGAACTGATGATCATGAAAACGAAGGAGCTGAAATATATTACCTATTTGCTAAGATTTGAAGATGAAACTTCAAGAGAATGGTCAAATATGATTCTTGCCAATATCAGAAAGAGGATACTAGATAATGGTCAATATTACTTTATATCGTATAATTCGTACATACATAAATTTCAAAGGGCAAGACGTCAACATGAAGAAAGAAGGAGCTGTAATTGAAAATGTTCTTACGTAGAGGCATATAACCATGAATCCTAATGGAAACATAACTTGTCATGTGTCACTAGAAAAAATGATGACAGAAAGAGCTCAAATCATAAATCTAAGAGCTGCTATCTATCAGTTATTCTAGATTAAACTGAGTACGAGAAGAATTTGAAGATCAAGCTAGAAGATATTCTGTTGAAAAAGATTAATGACAGAGTTAAAACTTTTATTCAGAGATAATACAGAGTTTATCAAGAAATATGAAAATCAAAGTCTGAAACAAAGTATGCTTTACACTACATATTTTGTCCATCTGGTTTTTGGAACTAGACAATTCTATTAGAATTTATGCTTATTCTGTAAAACATAAATTTGGGGAGATTGTTGGGAATTGGCTAAGTCAAGACTCAGGATCTTTCTAAAAATCGGGATATGATCAACCGTCAGGATATAATTATCCGTTAAAAGCTTCATTATCATCCGTTGATAATCTATTTAGTCATTCGTTGATACTTTTATATGAACATCCGTCGAAGCTATAACATATATCTTTTGATCAACTTATCCGTTGATAATGACTTGCATGACAAGTCAGTGCTGTAAGATAAATCAGAATATGCTAATTTAAGGATCGTAGTTGATTTAGATATGTATAAAATATAGAAAAGTTATACTTTAACATATTTTGTAATTGATAGAGATTGATTATAATTGAGAAGTATATAAACACAGAATAGGTTATCACAAAGTATGAGAAGTGCTTAACTCGAGTATTCGTATAACCTAGCAGCTTTTAAGAATATTGTTCTTGAGAGAGTTTTGTAACAGTTTATTAAAGATCAATATAAACTGTTATTTGATTTATTTGTGATTACTTTACTTCCGTAATACATCGATTTGTTTAGTAAATGTATCCAACCCCCCTTAAACAATTACTTTACCAGGAAACACTTATTAATTTAGATAAAAAAATATATTGATGTTGAGGAAGATGAAATCTTAGATTGTGAAAATGAGTTTGAAAATAATTATGTTCACTACTACATAATGGTCTTTACCAACATTCAAAATTGATGTTGGCACAAAAAATGTTGCCTTATATGACATAAAAATGAAAAGATACATATAACAACATTATAATAATTACTATATATGTTTCCTTAAATTAGGCCAACACCTATATCGGTGCTGCTTTAGACATGTAAAAAAAATGCTAAGAAAAATTGGGGGAAATCCCGTTCAGCGGCTAAGGTAAAAGAAAAAGTCCACCCAAGTAAATAGATATCTTTTGAATAAAACACAAATTAAAACACTAACCCTCTCCCCTCCATACCAACACAAAACACTCCGCTCATTGTCGCTGCTCATTGCCGCCACTCATTGCCGCCACTCATCTCTTTTAAGAGCTAAGTCACTCATAGCTCAGTCGAAAAGTTGCGGCTCATTCATCTACTCGGCTCTATTTCAAAGCTCCATAATACATTTTCATTTTTTAAGCTCTAATTAAAGGTACACCTTGCTAATAATTTGTTAATACGAGATTTATAAACCGTGATTTTTTCGGGTTATTAATATTTATTTACAAACCCTAGTTTGTGGGGTAATTCATTTTGTAGAAAGGTCAAGTCAATTGAGAGCTATCAACAGTATAGAGAATTATGAAATTAATGAATTTAGTAGCAAAAATTACTAAATTCAAAAGCTTTTGTAAGAGTTTTGGATAATTAATAGTATATTGAAATTCTGGAAGATGTGTATATTGGGTCTTTTATAATGTGATAATGTTGATTTTACCTGGTTATTTTATTATAGAGACTCAAGGTTTGCTGGTTCTTTTTTAATAAATATATGAGTGATTGACATACTATCTTAAAAATCTGTGACACTGGTGTCGAAGTAAATTAATCAAATTACTTTTCATGAAGTTGCTTTTAGCTGAATACCATTTTATTGATCTACATGTTAGGTATTAGAAGTGAGCCTTGCAAAGGCCTAATATAGGAAGTCTAAAAGGGTAAATATCTAGTTCTAAATTACACATGTAAATATCTAGTTCTAAATTACACATTTAAGCAACTTAATTTCACAGTGTAGCGTACTTTGACGTTGATCTTTGTCGAGAACAAGAGGGGAGCTGATTTAATGGAAGGCTGGTTGTGCCAAGGATCAGTTTCTAGAATAACTAAACAAGATATTTGAAGATTTGGATGGAAATTTCAAAGGCCTATTATAAGAGACACTTGCAGCAGTGCCCATGAGGTTAGTATAATTAAATTAGTACAATGTATTTTATTTTTAGAAGTTTCATTAGTAAATTTTCAGTACAACAAATTCACAAATGTTGTGATAATGATAGTTCTTCATAGCACTATTAAATTAATGTATTCATATATTTCAGATTTTTCAGATGTGTTTTTCTCATGTAGTTTTTCAATTACCTTGACAAAAATCTTCGATGAATAAATGGAACATACATCTCTTTCCTTGGCTACTCTGAAATATTATTATTTAGAATCCTGATGATAATATTTATAAACTGTTAGGCCTTTAATCAACTGTAGGGGGCGAATACAGTTAAATAATAAAATCAAAATAACAGGCACAACTGAAAGAAAAGTTTATATTATTGATGTATAAAAACTGATTACAATACTCTCTCAAAGGATGAACATATATCACTGAGAGCTGCTGGGTTTTGTTAATAATATAACAATGTTTGAAGCACATAAAGTGTAAACCAAATATGTACTTATATACTGCACAGTTACACAATCAATAATAAATCCTAATACAATATAATAAGGAATCCTAATACATATTCATCTATTGATTGCTACAATAAGTTAAGTCCTATACCGACATATCCCTGCAAATATTTCCTTCTTTGATATCTCCTGATTTTCAGCTTGACCTTTACTGAAGTGACTAAATGTTGATGTCAAATACTGATTAGCGTTTACTTATGGTAAATGCTGATGATGTCACCTCTTGTCAAATACTGATATCAAGTGCTGATTCAATAAACTCTAATAGTTTAAATACTGATATTATCAATTTCTTCTAACAATCTCCCCCATCTTGTGCATTATGTAAATATGTACAAGTTCCTAATTGATGATGTCAAAACTATCTAAATGCATAAATAAAATAAATGTACAATCTTACAGTCAGTGTATAAGACTTCATCTTTAGTCTTGAAATCTAAAAAATCCTGCAGCTTCATTAAAGAATTATCTGAGCATATTCTCTTCAGCTATATTTAAATATATAACCAATTTTTGTTTGACATCATTGAGCTCAATAGAAGATTCGTCAATATGGAAGATAGCAGCTTTTAAATCATAAATTTTACTCCTGCTCAAAATTAAGTCATCCAGTTGAATCAATCCATAGTCTTTAGCATTAGGACTAAAGAAAATTAGCTTTAATCCAAACTATTCCACTAGTTGTGCTCCTCCCTTAGGCATGTCAGCAATTGAATCATCCTTCAGTATGTAATCGGGAATAAACTTAGATTTGGCCATACCTCTCTTCTTCTCATAAACCAGGCCTTTCAGAAATTTAGACCATCTTTCAGTAATTGCATTCCTTATAGTGAGCATGCATACAAGATATTCAAGTTCTTGCCAAGATTTGTTCAACAATTGTTCCCGTGACACTATTAGCATTTTTCCAGAATCAAGTAAATATAAAATCTTCTCTTTAAGCTTGTCACCATCAAAATTGTCAAGAATAATCTGAACACATCGGATCTTCTATAAATCCTGAAGTTTTACATCGTCACCAATACTAGTTAGTGAATATGGATCTTTTATCTTCGAGGCATCACCTTTGTAAACTCCAGCCTTTTTATATGTTAGGTCCGTAATCAAGTAGAGAGGGGGGGTTAATACAGTTTATGCAAATAATTCGATAAAGCTTTAAAGAATCAACAATTTTTATACTAATAGATACTAACTGATTACAAAAGTACTCTCTCAAAGGATGAACAAATATCCTTGAGAGCTGCTAGGTTATCTGAAAGATGCAACAATTCGTAACAACATATATAGTGTAAACCTAATCAATACTTATATAGTGCACATATACACAATCAATAAGGAATCCTATTTTTATTTCAATAAGGAAACCTATGTCCATGTATGATTGCTCATGAGATAAAGTCATTCACCTCCTTGAGTTTCTGCTTTCCCTTTCCTTATTAAATATCTACTAATGTGACTAAATCCTGATGACATCAACTGTTGATTATCAAGTACTAATAGACAAGTACTGATGACATCACCTTCAGTAAATCCTGATATTATCTCCTGATAGTTTATCTCCTGATATCATCAATTACATCTAACAATCTCCCCCAACTTGTGCATTATGTAAATATGTACAAGTTCTAATTGATGATGTCAAAACTATCTAAATGCAGAGATCAAGTAAATATATTCATTCTTACTTCAGTGAATATCGTATTTTATTCTTCATTCTGAACTCTGGCACAATCCTGAGCTTCTTCAAGAAACTTCCTCAGCAGATTTTCTTCCATTACATCCAAATACCATTGCATCCTCTGTTTGTATTCCTTCAGTTCATTTGTTGATTCATCATTCTGATAGATGGAAGCCCCGAGGTCATGTAACTTTAAATTTCCAATAGATAGATTATCTAGTTCCTAAAACCCAATCTTCTTTCCATCAGGATTAAAAGTTAAGACCTGTCTTCCTAGACTCATTTCTATCTTAGCTCCTCCAATAGGCATATCAACAGCATATTCAGTTTGATCAATGTACTTTGGAATGTAGTTAGATTTGTAAAACATCTCTCTCTACTTCAACTGTACCATATTCTTTATAAATGCATACCATCTGGCAGTTATAGGATTGGTAACCTTGAGAATTGTAGAAACACTTTCTAGTTCCTTCCATGGTTTGTCTCTCAACTGTGCTTGAGTCAACCTTAATTTTCTCCCAGACTCCAGAAAATAAATCAATTTCTCTCCAACTAGATCAATAACAATTTGTACTGATATGATCTTTTGTAAGTCTTCAAGCAGCACACTGTCTCCAATTTCTTTTAGATTGGCATGCTTCCTTAGAATTAAATCATCGCCTACAGATGGATCAACATTTAACCTTCCCAGACCACTTGTGATTCCGGGTTTTCTAGCATGAGAACTCTCACCGTAAGTCGTATTTAATGTTTTAGAGGAATCTCTTCTAGGTGCAGGTTTCTTGCTTCCCCGTAGTAACTTTCTCTTTTCTTTAAAAGTAAGTTCTGGCTTATCAGAGATTATGTTTTCAGAATCAGCATTTGATAACTCAGCTTGAATTGGGTTTGAAAACTCATAAACATGAGTAGTATCAGAGGTTGTGATTGGTTGAACAATAACATCTGCTTCTTCATTAACTTGAGAAATATCTGAGGTTAACTTAAGCTTTTCAGCCCAGTCAGCTCCACCAATATTCCTTTTTTGATGAGCTTGTCTAACTTGTTCTTCTTCAGCAATTTCTTTAGTATCAAAAGCTTGAGCTACTGTATAGACTGGATCTATCAGTATTTGAGATTGAGTTTCCTTAGATAATGATTTCTTCTTAGCAACAGCTTTGACTTTAGGCTTGGACTTCTCTCTTATCTTCTCTGTCCCCTTATGACTCCTGTCAGCAATTAAGATAACTTGGGATCTAAGAGGTCTTTTTGCATCTTCCTGATTCACCTCCCTTATGACTACCCCTTTGGTTGGTCTGTTAGAGGGATCATCTTCATATGGATCTTGAGAGATAACAACAGCATCTGTATTTGCTGTCTTTATAGAATTCTTGAATTCTTCCTCCATTTTCCTTAGTTGTTCTAGATCAACTCCAAGATTTTCTTTCTCAACTATTCTTTTACTCACCTTAGAGTCAAATACTTGAATCTTTGGGTCCTTATAGAACAGAGTTGGCTTCTATCTCCAGAATGCCTTGGTTATCATCAGCAGTTGTGACTTTTAGAGTTTATTGAGTTATTATAGTCATGATCAATTCTTTAGATTGAACTCTTTTTTCACTTCTCTTACTTTTTCCACCTTGTCTAGATTGAGACCTAGTGATAACTTTTGATGAGCCACTAGTCCCAACTAGCTCTTCACCTCTTCTCCTTATAGTATCCTTTTATCCCCCCTTATTACCTCCATCAAGATTTTCATCATCAGCATTTGTCAATGTCAGCTGCTGCTTGTATTTAGATTTAAAACAATCTTCTCCCTCTTCTTGGCATCATCATCAAGCAGTAGAGAAAGAATCAGCTCCACTGAATTTTGTACCTCTGTAAGTCGTTCAAACATTTGATCTTGCTTAGCTTCCAATCTAGCCGATTGGCTTCAATTGTAGTCTGTATGGAAACAATAGGTGCAATCTGTTTCTGAATTTCATGATGAGTAGTCAGCTTTAGAGCAATCAAGGATTTTTTGATCTGATTGATTTGAGAAGTAGTTGCTTCCTGAGCTGTATGTAAGGATCTTACTACCAGAGTAGATGCTTTTAGATGGTTCATCATATCAGGATTTTGAATTCTCTTTTCAGCTTGTCCAGATGTTCAACAATATTGATAGGATATGCAACATCTTTCCATTTAGCATTCTAGATAGCATCAAAATAATCCTGCTTCTTTTTAGCATCTAACTCCTTCAGCTTCTATTGCCTCACATATTTAGGCATATCTTCAGGGAAGAAAAGATCATCCTCTGAATCTATAAGAGCATTTGAATTATCATCTTCTTCACAATCATTAAATTCTTCATTTACAACTAGATCTTGAACTATATGCTGAACTTCATCTCCAGCTTCAACATTTAAGATAGAATCAGAAATTGGTGATGTATGTGATCTAGCTGCTTCAGAAACTTCCATATCATCAGTATAGCTCCGCATCTTCAAGAATGGTAGATAGATGAACTGGAGCTTCCGAATTCGCCTCCAGAACCTCAGAACTTGTGGAGTGTTGTGGTGAACCTCTAATAGATAGATCTTCATGAGTGGACTGTTGTGCTACTACATCTTTAGCAACAACAAGGATAATTTTGGGTGATGGAATAATAGAGTGGTGGAATAGTAGATTGAATGGACTGTAGGAAAGTATCAGTACTTAGACCTGCATGGAGATTATCAGCACTTGGTACATCAGAGTTTATCTGAGGGTCAACATTCTGTTGTTCAGCAGTTGTTTCTTTAATACTCTGTGCACCTCCACAATATAACTAGTAACACTTAATCTCTATATTTTTTTAAATTAGTCTCACTACTCCTCACACCGCACAACTCATAACTTTCAATAGTTAGAGTTTCTTCACATGGATTACTAAATCCTGACTCTCATCTACCTCTCCTTTTGCTAGGAAGGATCCCGCCTCTCCTGAATTCTATTTTTCTCTAGATCTTTTCTCATAACTCATAGAAAAGGCTCAGATAAGTTGTCCTATATAAATAAGAGGTGGCTAAAGAAAGGTGATCAGAGGTCATACAACTAGAGGTAGTCCTTAAATAAGGTCTAGATATAATCATACTGTACTAACACCAAAAAATTTGAACTTTTTGTAACCCTTATGAATAGTGATTTTGCTGATTATGCTGAATAAGAAAACTTTTCATGCCACACTTTGTAGAGGTTCTTTGATTGTTATTCTGAGATCTTATTAGTACTCTATATGTTATATAAGTGTATGTAAAGATCGACAGAATCCAAATTCGAACACTTTGATTTTTCCCAAAAATCCACCAGATACCGAAAGAATTGAGTATAAGGTAACAGGATAAAAAGGATTTAAATTCAAGGATTATAAGAGAGGATCATAAAAGGAATATAATGTATTGAGAAAGGTTAAGGGAACCCAAGTAATAAGATCCCGGATATGATCCCTCGAACGATAAACGCGAACGAAAGTTAAGCGAACCGTATAACAGATCAGCGGTCATTAGCCAAGAAATTAGGAGTTAATCAAGGAGGTTAGTAGGTGATGATATCATCACACCAACAAGAGGAAGACAAGTGTAACAAGATGACATAAGTGGATGACATAAACATGACAAAATGGGAAGGATTTGTTGGTTGATTATAAGCCACACAGTTTTTACCATGGTAACAAATTTAATTAACAACAAAAGAAAGAAACCAAGCCAAAACAATTCATAACACAAAAACACAAGTTGACTTTCCATTTTCCAAGCAAGAAGCTCTCGGCCCTTTGCTTGTAGTAATGATTGTGGGTTGATTATGGATTGATTTGGAGTGGTATAAATTTGGTAATCGCGTAAATATAGCCCTCGTAATGCCCGATTTACCTTAGACTGCTTTTGTTCTTAACATCAGGACCCGTGAACTCACTGTTAGGTTTTGACCATTGCCATGATTAGATAGTTCATGTTGCGAGCTTCGTTTTGATATGTGGTTCTCTTGAATCCGATGTACGGTTTAGGAGAAACGACTGTTTTAAGTAACGGCGTTTCGTGAACGAACCATTACCCCTCGCCTAACTTTGAAACCTTGGTTAAGGCCCTTAAATGACTAGTTGGAGTATGAAACAATTACTTAAAGTGGGTTAGGCAGTTGGTAGGGGACTCGCGGAAGAATCGCCTTAAAATTCTTAATAGTTAATTTATAAAAAATGGTGGAGCCGAGGGTACTCGAGCGACTTAAGTGAATCGTTAAGCGCATAAGTGAACGTTAGGGTTCAATTGGTTAAAGTCTAGTTTCTTAAGCGACCGGGGTTTAATTCTGACTTATGTTGTTGTTCATAGGTTATCGGACCCAGTCTAAACTTAAGTCTATCCGGGAGCACTCAGGCAAGTTTTCTACCCGTTATACTGTTGTTGTGATGTATATATGTATATGCATTATTTGGTGATAGATGCATGATGGTTAATTAGCAAATCTTGCGATATATTGGACCATGCTGATATGGTTTATATGCATGTCTGTTTCATAATCTTGATATCTATCTGTTGATTCAAATGCTTATAAGTGCATAATACCTATGTTAGAGATAAGCAGTAGTTGCGTATACCCTTAGTATAGGGGACCTAAAGGTGAACATTTTCTAAACCGGGAGTCGATGTTCCCGAGTATAATATATATATATATATATATTTATATATAGAGATATAGTTTTCAAAACTATTAATCGAATAAGGTTTATTCGATAACTTTATTTTATTTAATGAATATTATTTTGAATATTCATTCGAGGACTTATGACTCCGCTTATTTTATTTAATGAATATTATTTTGAATATTCATTCGAGGGCTTATGAATCCGCTTCTTTTATTAAATAATATTCTTTATTTTATTAAAGAATAATGTTTCGATAATCAAACTTATTTTCGATTATTCAAATAAAGATCGTACTTTCGTATAAGTATATCTTTGGTTATTTATTATTCATTTCAAGTATGAGTTTTAAAACTTCTACTTCAAATTATTTTTATAAAGATTATCCTTATGGGAATATTATTTAAATAATAATATTCGGATATTTTCTAATATATCGGGACTGATTTATTTCATTAAATCAGCATTACTCCAAATATTCTTAAAAATATTTTCGAGTCTTCAAAATGATTTTTAAAAGTTAGAGCGGATCCCAAAACTTATTTTTATATTTAAGATCTTCCTTTCGAAGGGGATTTAAATACTCGCTCAAAACCTGAGGGATCCGGCTCTGTGGTGTACTTTATATACGCAACGAGGTTGCTATTTTGAGAAAACATTTTGATTACTTGCCCAACGTTCGGGAAGTAAGTCCATCTATTTGAGTCGGCATAAGCAACATGGGCTCAGTGGGCGTCCATGAAAGTGTAAGTGGCTCAGTGGGAGTCCATCAATGCGTAAGTGGCTGAGTGGCAGTCCAGCATAGGTCCTAATGCATACAGGGTGATGATCAGTGGGGAATTCGTCCATCTACTAGTAGAAAAGGTTATTTATTGGTATCTTTTCCTGATCAGGAAGATATCATGTTTATGCCAAGGTTTTCTCCTTTCCAAATTCATTGGATATTACAACTCTGTTTATAATTTTCATAACAGAGGTTTTCAAGGAGTGTATGAAATGTATATATATAGGTGTATATATATATATATCGGGACTTAATGAAGTATCTCGTAACTTCATTATTTATAATGATATTTCAAGGATTGAATATATTCAAATTTTATCTTGTAGTCTCATCTATGTGATGAACTTTTGAAACGGATTATACCTTGAACGGTAGTAGTTCAAGTAGTATTCGGAAAAGATATAAGTATATTGGAGTATCTCGTAACTTCACCTCTTCAACTTATATCTGGTTAATGATTATCTTATGCATGACAAAGATTTTCACAAAAATGTTGAGACAAGGTTAGATATATGAGATCACCTTGCAACGATATTTATTTTTATACAGTTATAAACTGGAACTCTGTGTATAATATGCATGGAAGAGGACTTCCAAGATTTTGAAAAGTATATATACATATATACTGAATATTTTGTGACTTGGTCGCGTTAAGATATCAAACTTGGTTCATTTCTTCTTGACCAAGACTTTCATGAGTACTATAAGAATGCTCATATATTGTTAATCATTATACATATTATTTTGGTGGGCTTGTTGCTCACCCTTGATTTCTTCTTTCATCACACAACAACAGATAGACAAGATGAACAGGACCAAGCTCCCAATTCGTGAGCGGATAGGAAACGTTTTGCAGTTTCCTGTAGGCGTTGATGCCGTTGTAGCTGAGGTAGGAACTACTAATAGGCTAGGCTTTCAACTTTTGATGTACCAGACTTATGTATACTTATGAATTGTAATAATGGCAAAGAATATGTAAATTTATTCAGAAACCCTTTTAAGGTGTAATGGTTTATAATTGTGGAATAAAATGACTTGTGTTATTTTTGGTATTAATCTCTGAGACTATAACTTATGGGGTGTGTGTGTATATTGTGGGGTCACAGTACGCAGTAGTTGGTTGTTTATAAAGATTGAGTGTTATTAAGGGAAATGGAACTCGTGACAACCCGGATTCCCGACCCCGGATTTGGAGGTGTTACAGAAATGGTATTAGAGCCAAGCATTATAAACCTCAGAGATGATGCGACGTTAAGATAAGAAGTTCACTAAGATAATAAGAACTCTTGCCAAGTTCATAGTCAGACTACCTAACGTAGTACTAACAGTTAAAACTCTTAGGGGAACCCTTATAAATATCGTGATAGAAGCGTAGTTCGTTATCGTGTATGGTAGCGGGACTCCGAACCCTGAGGTTGAGGAGTAGTAACGCGATGATGTTTTATTACTTATTAGGAGATCAGATTGTGGATCCGATAGAGCGTCCTAACGAGGGAACGGATAATGCTCATGTTGAGGATGTAGCCGTTGAGGAGGTTATCCCAGAAGGGATCGTTGCTGAAGAGGATTATGTGGAGGATCCTGACAAGAACGAAAAAAGGACCGATGAGGAATGGATGACCTTGGTCAGGACGACTACCAGAGGTAGGATTGGCCGGTCACTACCGGAGGTTCGTTCAAGTTTGTAAAGATAGTAGCCCCTTTAATGCGGCATACTCGTAAGACTGAGAAGTTCGAATGGACAGAGAAATGCGAGAACACCTTTTAATAACTGAAGCAAAGGTTGGTGATGGCCCCTATGATTGTGTTGCCGGATGGAAAAGGAGATTTTGTGATGTGTAGTGACACTTCGCATAAGGAATTAGGGTGCTTCTTATACAGCACAACAAGGTAATCGCGTACGCGTCAAGACAACTAAGGGAATATAAAATTTGATATCCCCACCCATGAGCTTGGGCTCATGGCAATAGTTTTGCCCTAAAGATTTGAGGCACTACTTGTATGGAGAGAAGTACAAGATTTACATAAGCCGTAAGTGGTCTAGTACATTTTCACGCAGAAAGAGCTCAAAATGCGCCAGAGGAGGTGGTTAAAGCTAATCAAGGATTACGATTATGAGATTCTTTATCATACAGGGAAAGCCAAAATGGTGGCTAATGCCCTTAGTATAAAAGAGAGACTCAAGATGAAAATGTCTTTGGGAGAGTTAATAAGAGATTTTGAGAAAATGGAAATAGAAGTGAAGGTAACCGGAGCCGGTACCGAAAAGCTGTTTGAGATTGCAATACAACCCGAATTATTGGAAAAGATCATATTGTGCCAAGAAAAAGTGATGAATGAAGGCAGAGAGCCAACAAATAAAGAAGAGATTAATACCGAGAAAGATGATAAGGGAATAATAAGGTATTCCTACAGAATTTGGGTTCCAAACGTTCAAGAGCTTAAGGACGAGATCTTAGATGAAAGCCATAGTTCGAGGAATAAGATTTAGGGCAAACCCTGAATGTGATAGTCAGGGAGGGCGCCATCAAGAAAGAAAGAACCCATAATATAATGAAATGAAAAACAAGGATTCTAACGTATAAGATAACCCTGATTATGGGAGAAGGATGAAACATTTCATACTGAGAAAACAGAAGTCGAGCAAGATAAGGAGACCCGAGACGGTACTCCTATACGGAAATTCATGGACCTGTCTAAACAGAACTTATACTTTTAATTCCAACCACCACCTTGAGGAAACAATGCGGTAGGAAATTCTTTCATGACCTTTAAGTCGCTAAGCTCTCAGAGTTCCAAGGAACAGGTTGACCCAGTCGAGGCAAGAGCCTGGCTAAAGGAAATATAGGAATCATTTGAGATTCTAAATGATTGACGAAGCACAAAAGACTATTTTTGTCACTTACCCTCCTAAGAGAGAGGCCACCCGTTGGTGAAAGGCCAAGAAAGGCATGGAGCCAGAGGTTATAATAAACTGATTAAAATTCAGACAATTGTTTTCGGAAAAGTACTTCCCAAGGTTATGGAGGTAGTGTAAAAGCTTTAGAGCCAGAACAAAAGCGGACGAGTATGATGAATTATGAATCTAAGTTGTAAAAGTTGTCAAGATTCGTTCTGAGGACACAAATCCAGAATGATGGGATGTTTGAAATCAATGCTTATATTATGTTGGTTCATGTAATTGTTGTAATAGAACAAAAATAAAAGACTGAAAAGGGAAGGAGTATAAAGGGATATAAAGGAAATAGAGTTGAGAAGTGATAAGGGAGTTAGGTATGGGAAACCCTTGCAATAAATATAGAGAAGTGTGTCATCATCAACGCGACGGTGACTGATCATGAGATAAATTCAAGGTTTGAAGGCGTAAGCGATACGTATAGTTAATTCCCTTGAAGTTGACAGTATTCGATGGAACTTTGAGATAGATCGATTGATTGCTAAGGAAACACGGATGGACTGAGGAGACAAGAAAGTAAGAAATTAGGAAAATTGGATGAAGGAAGTGACCTTCAAGAATGTGAAGTGTAAGTAACACATGTGAATTGATACCCAAAAAGGGGGACGCCAGGCATAAAAGATATCCCAGCGTTGAGATGACTGTTGAGATAAATAAAAGAGGTAAATGAGTAGTAAGAACTAAAAGGTTCACGTTGAGCACAACCAATATCTTCTAGAACATCCCTGTTATCATTACTGAATCAGGCAAGAAAAGTAGATAACCATTGTTATCTTTTTGAGGCCATATTGATTGACCTCATTTTGAATACAGATGTTATTGTGAAATTAGGCATATACTATCGATATGGGAATGATTGAATAAGACACCCTTATCAGGTAACATGACTTGATTTATCTATGGAAGGATGCAAGTACCTTTTTAAAAAGGTGGAATTAAGGATGGAACCTCGATAACTTCAGATGAACCATAGAGGAATGCATAAAGGTTGGCATTTCACCCTTAATAGGGACATTATGAGTTTGGGTAATATGGAATGAAGGATTAAGGCAACAACAATCTTTAAAGATCAGTGGAGAAAGTTTTCAGAACTCTATAGACAATGATTCTAGTATTAGTAAACGGTATCTGGATATGCCCTGTACCTAGGGTGTACATGATGAAGGATTTAAGGATAACCTTAGAGGTTTTACAAGGAGAAAGGTAATATTCAAAATTCTCAAGAATAGAAACTTTGATAAAGGAAATATGACGTAATTATAATAATTCCAGGTGGGGCACGTGTTAAACTATAAGAAGCTATAGATCGACCCAATGAAGGTCGAGATTGGCGAAAATGAGAAGGATCCAAGGTAAGAGACGTCCTAAGTATGATCGAGAGTCAGTCGTGACAATGTTCCCTTCTAAAGACTAAGGTAATGACTTATGAAAAAAAATGGTGATTTTTTTTCTCACCGGAACTTAAGGAAGAGCATTTTCACACAAGCAGTGATTGGAAATGAGGTAGAAAATTTAGTTGGAGATCGTTCAAAAGACATTGGTTATAAAGAACTATTACTATCAGGAAAGGCCAATGAGGTGGCCGACACTCTAAGTGCAAGAGAGCAATTATAGGCGCTCGTGCCAGAGGAATATAATGATGATGGTTAAAGCCATGAATGTTGTATTATGGTATGAAGGATTGACATTCCTTCTGATGATTGTGCGATACTCAACCATAATAGTAGTTTGGTAAAGATTTAATTTATGCAATCGCCGTAAGCGGGCTATCTATCTTAGAAGGTCATATCTTAAGAATAAGCCAGGACCGTGTTTCAAAAAGTACTAAACAAACCTTTGAGTTAAGTTTTCTATTGAAGGCATATGATCAAGAATGGTATTAACCTGCTATCATTGCTTTCATTGAAACTCTTCTGCAATTTTATCTGCTTCATGTCATATATACGTCAAGTTCAGGAGTGTCCTTCATGAATCATGAGCGGTGATCATGTTACCTCCTTAGAAGAATTCGATACGATATGTATGGACTCCGTATGGTTAGATATTAAGACTTCATGGAAAACGAATGACTACAGTAGGTCAACGGTGGACCATAGTAATGCAGGAATGATTCTGCGAGTAATGAGTCGATTACTTACAACCGTGAGAGTTGTATTGGAATGGATGTTGAGATTGAGTACCACTAATCGGGTCGTGGTGGTGTATAAGTTATCATTGAATAGACTAATTAAGTAGATTATCTACCTATTGAATACTTATTCCTTCTTATGAATAGAAAGTCGTATTACTATACGAGGAAGGTTGCGATGCAAGCATAGAATTCTAATGACGATGATGTCTAGAATGAAATCCCAGATTCGATTTTCGATGTCGAGGGAGTTTCAAAGGTGATTATGTATAAGCTCGAGCAGGAGCATGGGTCCATAGAATGATGGACAGAATAGCAAAAATATTTAGGTATGTGAAATACGATGCTATTATACTTGATGTTGATTTATAAACATATATGTTTTGTTTTCCTATGATAAACCTCTATAGTTCAGAGGTAGATTCCAAGCCAGATATTTTGTGGTAGTATATTTTATATATATATATATACAATTCTCTTCAATTCGTTCTTTTCCCTCCTTTTCATTTCATGTAAGCTGAGAAGAACAACCCTTCCAGAAGGGGAGGTATTGCCGAATGACTATCTATCTATGTGATAGAAGCCTAGTAGGATACCACATGTTGTTTAATTGCTTGTCAAGTACTAAAGGCTGGCCACCTTCTGTACTAACTATGCGATATAACAAGTGTTCATGATCATAGTGATCTCTCAATAAATTCTTTTACTTCTATACGATGGATCAAGCTTTCAAAGATTGAAGCAGCTAGAAAGGAGAAGTATCAGTACGATGGTATTCCGAATCTAACACGTTCACGATACTAAGGTTGACGCAATTATTAAAAGGTTATAGAATGCTAACGAGCAAAAGTGTAACCAGTATAATATTATGTACGGAAGATAGTAATGACTACGAACTGGAAAAGAAGGAGCATTTAGAAGCAAAAGCTATAGTGCTAGAAGCTATTATGAGAGTCTGTGCAATAGACTTGAAAGAATTTGGAATGATCACTTAACGCGGATTGAATTTTCTTACGATAATAGATCGTATGTCAGTATCGAGATATCGCCTTATGAGATCCTTGAGGGAAGACAATATCGATCTCCCTTATGTTAGGATGAAGTTGTAGAGCGCAAGATGCTCGGACCAGCAGTAGTCCAAAGGACCAAGGATATAATAGATCTAATCAGAGGATGGCTGGTAGTAGCCCAAGATGGACATAAGAAGTATGTTGAATTGACACGAAAGGACAAGGAGTATGAAGTAGGGGACTTAGTACTGCTAAAAGTATCCCCTTGGAAGGGATTAATGAGGTTCGGAAAGAAAGGGAAACTACGCCCAAGATACATTGGACCTTTTGAGATACTAAGTTAGCTTACGAGCTAGCCCTACCCCCGAACCTACAACAAGTTCATAACGTGTTCCATGTGTCAATGCTAAGGAATTATCATCGGGATGCCAGACACATAGTGGAGTACGAGCAGGTGGATATGCAACCAGATCTGACTTACGTGGAGAAACTAGTAAAGATTATAGATAAGAAGGAACAGGTGCTTCGGAACAAAGTGATCAAGCTAGTCAGAGTGCTATGGTAGAATCATAATGTGGAGGAATCAACTTGGGAACTAGAGAGCACAATGCTAAAAAAGTACCCCTAATTGTTTTCTATCTGATTCCGGGATGAAATCCTTTTAAGGAGGGGAGACTGTAATAACCCCAAAAATTTTGAACTTTTTGTAACCCTTATGAATAGTGATTTTGCTGATTATGATGAATAAGAAAACTTTTCATGCCACACTTTGTAGAGGTTCTTTGATTGTTATTCTGAGATCTTATTAGTACTATATATGGTATATAAGTGTATGTAAAGATCGTCAGAATCCAAATTCGAACACTTTGATTTTTCCCAAAAATCCACCAGATACCGAAAGAATTGAGTATAAGGTAACAGGATAAAAAGGATTTAAATTCAAGGATTATAAGAGAGGATCATAAAAGGAATATAATGTATTGAGAAAGGTTAAGGGAACCCAAGTAATAAGATCCCGGATATGATCCCTCGAACGATAAACGCGAACGAAAGGTAAGCGAACCGTATAACATATCAGCGATCATTTGCCAAGAAATTAGGAGTTAATCAAGGAGGTTAGTGGGTGATGATGTCATCACACCAACAAGAGGAAGACAAGTGTAACAAGATGACATAAGTGGATGACATAAGCATGACAAAATGGGAAGGATTTGTTGGTTGATTATAAGCCACACATTTTTTACCATGGTAACAAATTTAATTAACAACAAAAGAAAGCAACCAAGCCAAAACAATTCATAACACAAAAACACAAGTTGACTTTCCATTTTCCAAGCAAGAAGCTGTCGGCCCTTTTCTCTTTTCCAAGAAGAAAAAATCCAAATTCAAGTTCCAAGCTTTGATAATTGGTGAGATAATTATCCAAGGTTCCTTATACTTAGATATAGCTATCCTATGAATCTAAGCTTCCATTTCCTTCACAATCTCTTCCAATAATTCATGGAAGAAGAGGGTGAATAGTGTTTTCAAGATCTTAAAAATTTTGATCTTGTGTTTTTGTTTAAATATAGCTTTGGTACAGATTTTCGAGGGTGATTCCAAGCTCCTTAGTTACTTTTACTCACCAAGGAAGGTATAATCTCATACCCTAGCCCTAATTTTGTATATTTAGAGTTTTTATGATTGATATGGTTCATGAGAAGCATGATTCTTGTATACTTAGAGTGTGGTTGGATTTGTAATAGGTTTGAAGTTATAAATCTTGATAATTGGTTAATGAACTTAAGTATAACTTTTAGTTCATGATTGAGAGTAGTATAAATTGGAAATCTTGAGATGATGGGGCTTTTTTAGTAAATTATGGATGGAGTTTGATTGTAGTAATGATTGTGGGTTGATTGTGGATTGATTTGGAGTGGTATAAATTTGGTAATCGCGTAAACATAGCCGTCGTAATGTCCAATTTACCTTAGACTGCTTTTGTTCTTAACATCAGGACCCGTGAACTCACTTTTAGGTTTTGACCATTGCCATGATTAGATATTTTATGTTGCGAGCTTCGTTTTGATATGTGGTTCGCTTGAATCCGATGTACGGTTTAAGAGAAACGACCGTTTTAAGTAACGGCGTTTCACGAATGAACCATTACCCCTCGCCTTACTTTGAAACCTTGGTTAAGGCCCTTAAATGACTATTTGGAGTATGAAACAATTATGTAAAGTGGGTTAGGCAGTTGGTAGGGGACTCGTGAAAGAATCGTCTTAAAATTCTTAATGGTTAATTTATAAAAAATGGTGGAGCCGAGGGTACTCGAGCGACTTAAGTGAATCGTTAAGCGCATAAGCGAACGTTAGGGTTCAATTGGTTAAAGTCTAGTTTCTTAAGCGACCGGGGTTTAATTCCGACTTATGTTGTTGTTCATAGGTTATTGGACCCACTCTAAGCTTAAGTCTATCCGGGAGCACTCAGGCAAGTTTTCTACCCGTTATACTGTTGTTGTGATGTATATATGTATATGCATTATCTGGTGATAGATGCATGATGGTTAATTAGCAAATCTTGCGATATATTGGAGCATGCTGATATGGTTTATATGCATGTCTGTTTTGTAATCTTGATATCTATCTGTTGATTCAAATGCTTATAAGTGCATAATACCTATGCTAGAGATAAGCAGTAGTTGCGTATACCCTTAGTAAAGGGGACACAAAGGTGAACATTTTCTAAACCGGGAGTCGATGTTCCCGTTTATAATATATATATATATATATATATATTTATATATATAGATATATTTTTCAAAACTATTAATCGAATAAGGTTTATTCGATAACTTTATTTTATTTAATGAATATTATTTTGAATATTCATTCGAGGACTTATGACTCCGCTTATTTTATTTAATGAATATTATTTTGAATATTCATTCGAGGGCTTGCGACTCCGCTTCTTTTATTAAATAATATTCTTTATTTTATTAAAGAATAATGTTTCGATAATCAAACTTATTTTCGATTATTCAAATAAAGATCGTACTTTCGTATAAGTATATCTTTGGTTATTTATTATTCATTTCAAGTATAAGTTTTAAAACTTCTACTTCAAATTATTTTTATAAAGATTATCCTTATAGGAATATTATTTAAATAATAATATTCGGATATTTTCTAATATATCGGGACTGATTTATTTCATTAAATCAGCATTACTCCAAACATTCTTAAAAATATTTTCGAGTCTTCAAAATGATTTTTAAAAGTTAGAGCGGATCCCAAAACTCATTTTTATATTTAAGATCTTCCTTTCGAAGGGGATTTAAATACTCGCTCAAAACCTGAGGGATCCGGCTCTGTGGTGTATTTTATATTCGCAACGAGGTTGCTGTTTTGAGAAAACATTTTGATTACTTGCCCAACGTTCGGGAAGTAAGTCCATCTATTTGAGTCGGCATAAGCAACATGGGCTCAGTGGGCGTCCATGAAAGTGTAAGTGGCTCAGTGGAAGTCCATCAATACGTAAGTGGCTAAGTGGCAGTCCAGCATAGGTCCTAATGCGGACAGGGTGATGACCAGTGGGGAATTCGTCCATCTACTAGTAGAAAAGGTTACTTATTGGTATCTTTGCCTGATCAGCAAGATATCAGGTTTATGCCAAGGTTTTCTCCTTTCCAAATTCATTGGATATTACAACTCTGTTTATAATTTTCATAACAGAGGTTTTCAAGGAGTGTATGAAATGTATATATATAGGTGTATATATATATCGGGACTTAATGAAGTATCTCATAACTTCATTATTTATAATTATATTTCAAGGATTGAATATATTCAAATTTATTTTGTAGTCTCATCTATGTGATGAACTTTTGAAATGGATTATACCTTGAACGGTGGTAGTTCAAGTAGTATTCGGAAAAGATATAAGTATATTGGAGTATCTCGTAACTTCACCTTTTTAACTTATATCTGGTTAATGATTATCTTATGCATGACAAAGATTTTCAGAAAAACGTTGAGACAAGGTTAAATATATGAGATCACCTTGCAACGATATTTATTTTTATACAGTTATAAACTGGAACTCTGTGTATAATATGCATGGAAGAGGACTTCCAAGATTTTGAAAAGTATATATACATATATACTGAATATTTTGTGACTTGGTCGCGTTAAGATATCAAACTTGGTTCATTTCTTCTTGACTAAGACTTTAATGAGTACTATGAGAATGCTCATATATTGTTAATCATTATACATATTATTTTGGTGGGCTTGTTGCTCACCCTTGCTTTCTTCTTTCATCACACAATAACAGATAGACAAGATGAACATGACCAAGCTCCCAATTCGTGAGCGGATAGGAAACATTCTGCAGTTTTCTGTAGGCGTTGATACCGTTGTAGCTGAGGTAGGAACTACTAATAGGCTAGGCTTTCAACTTTTGATGTACCAGACTTATGTATACTTATGAATTGTAATAATGGCAAAGAATATGTAAATTTATTCATAAACCCTTTTAAAGTGTAATGGTTTATAATTGTGGAATAAAATGACTTGTGTTATTTTTGGTATTCATCTATGAGACTATAACTTGTGGTGTGTGTGTGTATTGTGGGGTCACAGTACGCAGTAGTTGGTTGTTTATAAAGATTGAGTGTTATTAAGGGAAATGGAACTCGTGACAACCCGGATCCCCGACCCCGGATTTGGGGGTGTTACACATACCAACAGGATTTATAAGATGCATAAAAAATGCTGATAAGACAAAATCATTATTTAAAGTAAATGCCGATAAAGTGAAATCTTTAATTATACCTTGTGAATCTGAAGATTTAGCTTCCTTGCAGAAATTCAGTGGAGGTACTGACAAAATATCAGTAGATGGTGGTTATGGGTGAATTCTGCCTTCAGCATCTATTACTAAAGTAACTGCATCAGGAGTGAAACCTTCATTGCAAATTTAATACAATGGTTCTTGTGTGACAGGAGAATCAGAAGGTGCTGGATGACTTTGACACCCAGGTTTTTGTATACTCTTCTCCATAATTGTAGTGTTAGAGTCATGAGAAGGCTTTTCTTGAAAAGTAGTGGTCCGACTGAATCTTTCAGGATTAACTTGCCTACAAAAGTCCTAGATCTGAGAAACTTTTACATTAATTCTGGCAGTTTATTTATCATGCCATCGTTGAATGGTCTGTACATTCAGAGGCTCTTGTTCTTCAATATCTGCTGCACCACTTTGAGATGTAGGTTCTTGTGGGATTGGATCAGGAGTTGTAGTTATTAAATCCTTTTGAGATACAGGTTCTTATGTACTTGATCCAGGGAAAAGACCTTTCCCTTGTAGCCTCTTGACACTCTCTTCAACTTGTTTATGGGAGATTTCTCTTGCTCTTTTGTTGTGCCGCTTCACTTGAGAATCAGATAAAATCACAGGTGCATCAGGATTAGATTAAAAATCAGGACTTGATGTAAATGCCCCTCCTGCCTCCTCATAAAGTTCTTGTTTGATCTTGAACAAGTTCTAATTATAGTAAACTTTGACCAGTCTTCTTTTCTTTGGCCTTGGGCTTTTACCATCATCAGGATTTCAGGCACTATGAACAAAATGAGTAGTTGTACCCTTTTCAGTTGGTAGTACAACTGATCTTGGAGAAGAACCAGATGAAAGGTTTGGAAATCTAGAAGATAAGGTAACATTATCCTAATATGAATCTAATTCTAATCCAGCAACCTCAAATTTCCTCTTGATAGATTCTGAAAGTTTAGAAGAATGAGGAACTTGTTTTGCTTCAACTTTTGACTTAGCTACACTAGGATTTGTTGCCCTCTTATCCAATTTTTTGTTTCTTTTTACAACAGGTGTCGGTTGGGAGACACCTGAGGTGGCTTCTGTTTGTAGTTGTGGTGGTGTCTATGTTTGTGTTTGTGTTTGGGTTGTTGTGCTTGGGTTAGCTACAGGGAGTTTCCAATAGTTATGGCCTTTAAATAAGCACTCTGCCTATTAGGTAAGCCATGAGACACAGGGAGTCTTGCAATGAGAAAGTTCCTAGAAACTAAAGGCAACCTTAAAGGAGCTAAATTCCTCTTATTCTCATCTTGTGAGATTAAGTCAGAAAACGCCTTTTTTTGTCAATTTAAATACTAACACTATTTGATTAGAGGGGATAGAGATATCAGGAAAACAAACATTGAAGATTAACTGACAGAATCTAACATAATATACGGTATATCTATCAGTAGTTACTCTAACACCTATAAAAGATAAGACTCTACCAAAATCATAATTGGAACCATGAATCAGAGAGTACCCTATATGTTGTGTCATGATTGGAAGAGCATCAAAATTAGAAGATTTATTGTTGAAAGCCTTTGTAATGTAGTCAAAGAAGAAATTCTATTCCTTACTGAGTCCAATCCTTTTCAAATGACCAAGGTTCTTCAAGTCCTTGTCATAACCAATCTCCCTAAAGAACCTCCTCATTCCAGAATCTCCCACAATATAGAATAGGAGTTATGTGTAGGAAACTATAATGCATCTGTTACAGTTTGAGGTGTAACTACCCTTTGCTTCCTGTCAAACTCAAACACCAAGCTTAGAGATCCATTGGCACCTCCATCATCATACACTCCATTTTTCCAGTTAGAGAGCACCTGGTCACCAAAGATAGTTGTGGGTTATGTAAGAGCAAACCCAATATCACTGGATCTTAGAAAGTCTTGAAAAATATGAAAATCGATATTCACACTGTTGTTATCCATAATAGTAGAATAGTTGTTAGTCACAAACTTTGCACCACCATAACTAAATAGTTTAGAAGAATTAGGTGAAGTCATGGTTAATTTGCAAAATTTCGAACATAACTTAGGGTTTCAGAGTTTACGGGTGAAAGAAGGTAAAGTAGCAGAGAGAAATCATGAAAATTAATAGAGATAAGTAAAGTGTTAATGGATATAATGAATTGATTTTGTATAACACATCACTTCGCTAACTCAGAAATGTTTCAATTTAGTGGGACATGTGGCAGTATACAATTAAATGTAAAAGTAATCATATAAATGTGTGTTACTGTGTGCACAATTTCCGAGAATAAAGTTTTGTATTAACTCGAACGTTTTCCATATCCTCACACCATCATGTAAACAACTGTAATCATGCAAAAATTACCCACTTGCAAATAACTTCACGCATATGATTAAAATACTGATTAAAATAATATTTGAATAAATTCAAAAATTATTATCAGAGTACAATAGTCCATCAGAGTCTAACCATTATCAGTATTAGTGAACAACTATAAGGATTTATCAGTCAACACAGGTTTGATCAATATCAGAGCTTATACATATAATCAGAGTTTAACATGCAGCTACTGGATGGGATCGATAAAAGCTAATTACATGCTTTCATGGCATCAGAATGTAACACTAAGATCAGTATTTAGCAAGTATTGATACATAATAATAAGATACCACACTCGAACTATCAGTATTTATTCCTTAATTATCAAAGTTTGAGAAATGTCCTGATTTCATTCCCAATTCATTTACCAATCTTGCAAAAGTAGCTTCATAGAGAGGCTTGGTGAATATATCTGCTAATTTCTGATCTGTAGGAACAAAGACCAATTCCACTGTACCTTCTTCCATATGTTCCTTTATAAAATGATACATAATGCTGATGTGTTTAGTCATCGAATGTGGTACTGGATTTCCTGTCATTGTAATAGCACTTTGATTATCATACTATATAGGAATAGCAGAATACTCTAACTCATAATCCATTAGCTGATTCTTCATCCATATAATTTGAGCACAACAGCTTCATGTAGCAATATATTCAGCTTCTGCAGTTGATGTGGAAATGGACTTTTGTTTCCTGCTAAACCAAGAAACCAATCTGCCACCAAGAAATTGGCAGCTTCCAGAAGTGCTTTTTCTGTCTATTTTGCATCCTGCAAAATTAGCATCTGAATATCCAATTAGCTTAAAGTATGAATCTCTAGGATATCATAATCCAAGATTCATGGTTCCTATAAGATATTTAAAAAAAATTCACAGCTAATAGTTGAGGTTCCCTTGGATCATCTTGGAACCTTGCACAGAGACAGGAAGCATACATGATATCAGGTCTACTAGCAGTCAAATATAGGAGTGAGCCAATTATACGTCTATAGTTAGTTACATCTACTGATCAACCAATATTTAATTCTAACTTGGTTACAGTGGTCATGGGAGTTATTGCAGTTGAACTATCTTACATTCCAAATCTTTTGAGCAAGTTCCTGGTATAATTAGATTGATTTATGAAGATCCCTTCATCAGTCTGTTTTACTTGTAACCCCGAAAAGTAACTCAATTCTCCCATCATACTCATTTAATATCTAGACTACATTAACTTTGCAAATCTCTCACAAAGTTTATCATTAGTGAAACAAAAAAATGATATCATCAACATATATCTGTACTAATAACAAGTCGTTACCATGGTATTTATAAAAGAAAGTTTTGTCAATTGTACCTCTTTTGAAACCACTTTTTAACAGAAATAGAGCAAGTGTTTCATATCAGGCCCTTGGAGCTTATTTTATTCCATAGAGTGCTTTATCCAGTAGGAAGACATGATCTGGATATTTTGGAACAATGAACCCTGGAGGATGTTCAACATAAACTTCCTCTTCAAGTTCACTATTTAGAAATGCACTATTTACATCCATTAAGAACACTTTAAACTTCATGTGAGCATCATAGGCTAGAAAAATTCTGGTTGCCTCAAGTCTTGCAACTGGAGCAAACGTCTCATCATAATCAATGGCTTCTTGTTGTGAATAGCCCTTTGCAACCAGTATTGCTTTATTTCTTGTAACAATGCCCTCACTATCAATTTTATTTATGAACACCCACTTTGTACCAACAACTGATCTGTTCTTTGGTCTTGGTACAAGAGTCCAGACTTTGTTCCTTTCAAATTCATTAAGCTACTCTTTCTTTGCTACAACCCAGTCAGCATCTTGAAGAGCTTCTTCCAATTTCTTTGGTTCAGTTTGAGATAGAAAAAAATGGTAGAGACATTAATTTTGAGTGGCTTTCCTGGTTCTTACACCACTCTAGGATTTCCAATGATTATGTCATGTGTGTGTGACTTAGACCATTTTCTTGTAGATGGAAGTTGATTCCTTGAAGAAGTACCTCCCCTTGATCCATGAAATCTCTGTTATCTCTTTGACGAGTACCAATGTCATTTCCCAATGCTCCCCCTGAATCAGTATTTCCAGTGCTATCAGTATTTGACTCATTAACATTTGAGGAATTTGTATCTGATGAATTATTTACTGATATTCCTTGAGTTGAATCACTTGAAGAAGACTCTGGATTTGACTCGCGGGTCTTGCATGTAGGTCGTGATGTGCCTTGAGATGGCCGTCTCCTGTCCCCCTACCAGCAGGGAATCCGCTCTCGGGTCGTTGCTCTGTTGTGTCTGGCCCGTCCTCTAGGCACCTTTGGAGGGTAGAGAGCGTGACAACGTACACGCTTCCCTTTACTCTATAGGGCCTTATCATCAGTTACAGGGTTTGGTGGCCCAAATTTGACTTGGCATCGCCAAAAGGCCTCATCTCTAAAAGTCCAGCTCATGAGGCGCCCCTCTCGCAGTAGGGTTCCAACCCTCGCCTCGCTCTTGTGACATAGCAACTAATTCTTTTTAAGAGAAATCAGAAATGAGAGAATGTTTAGATTTGGGTTTGGAAAGTGAAACACTTGGGTCAGGAACAAGGTTAGATTTGCCCTATTCCACAGTGTCAGGATTTGACATTTTGTATCTATGTGGCATTTTGTCAGACAAAAACACCTACATATCTCTTGATAAAGCAGTGCTCCTTCTAAAACTTTCCTTTCTTTTAGCCAAGTCAATCAAAGATTTAGAATTAATTTGAAAAATCGTCAGTAATTCATCTTTGTCAAAAGTAACATCAAGCAAAAGATAGCTAAAAATTAACTACAAAAACTTTGTATAACCAACACTGCCATCCTTATTACTAATCCTAGCTATCAAGAATTGCATTATAGTATTGCCATAATCAAAATCATGACCATATAAATATGAATACCCTAATTGTAGTGAAGATAAAGGTAGAGCATCAGAGTTAGATACCTTTTTGAGAAATTCTCTTCTTATATAGTCAAAGTAAAAATTCCATTCATTTCTGAGCTTTGTCCAGTATAGCTCCTTGGCCTTGGTAAATTTAGTGTTATGGCCTATTTCTCTTACCCATTCAAACAGAGTGGTAGTTGGAGTTACAACTGGTGTCCTTCTCTCCAATGCAGGTGGCTTCAATGCCTTATCGATCATAGTGGCATTAATTTCATACTCTTTGTCATCATAAGTAAACAAAATCTCTCCCATTTCAGCATCAACAGTAGAATTATCCTAAGATTGCATAATCTTCTTAAACCAAACTCTAGACGGAGCAGTTTAAGCATAACCAATTTCACTTTGAGCTAGATAATCTTGAATCATCTTAAAATCATGGGGAATATCATTTTCATGCAAAGGGGCTGTAAAATTTGTAGCAAGAAAAATATGGTGATTAAACACATATTTAGTAATAGTGAAGATGGAGACAGAATTAGTGGTGGCCATTTGAGAATTAGGGTTTTGTGGTGAAAAACTTGAATTCAAAAAATTTCATAGAGAAAGAAGAAGATGGGTAATTGTGTGTAATATGAATGTGAATATTCTATCAGTTATTGATGGTATCAGAAAAAGACAGTAAGACAATAATAAACATGGCATGTTTTAATTGGATGGAATTATTAGTGAAATAGATAAAGTGCAATTCTAGTTAATGATGCACGACTTTTAAGGAGCATATATATGTTACTGCGTTTAATAACTAGTAATTAACATTCCACATTGATCCAAATTACAAACGATTCTATAATTATGCACCAAAATCACCCTCAAATATACTTAATTAAATTAAGTATTAATAAAGAAAAATAATTAAACAAAATTATAAAATACTCACAGTCAGTATTTGAAATTATCAGAATTTGATTACCTCATCAGGATTAGACACGTCAAAATTTGACATACCTCGTCAGTAATTGACTTGGTGTGTCAGGATTTGATGTGTTAGGATTTGAGTGATACATTCAGGATCTAAAAAATCATTTATTTTAATAGCTGATCATTTCAAGCTCATAATGTATGAACTTTCCAGAGGTTGCTTCTGGAAATGGCTTGGTGAAGATATCAGTTACTTGTTGATCAGTTGGAACAAGGTGAAGCTCAATTGTTTCTTCCATGACATGCTCCCTGAAAAAATGACACCTGATACTAATATTTTTTGTGAGTGAGTGTTGCACTGGATTACCTATCATAGAAATTGCACTTTGACTGTCACAATAGATATGAATTTTTGAGTAAGACAATCCATAGTCCAATAGCTAATTTCTCATCCAAAGAATCTGAGCACAACAACTACTAGCAATAATATATTCAGCTCCAGTTGTAGATGTAGATATTGATTTCCATTTCTTGCTTTGCCATGTAACCAATCTACCACCCAAATACTGACAGCCACTTGAGGTACTCTTCTTGTCAATTTTGCATCCTGTAAAATTTGTATCAGAATAGGCAACTAGATTGAAATCTGATTCTCTTGTATACCACAAACCAAGAGATTGAGTCCCCTTTAAATATCTTAGAATTCTTTTAACAGCAACCAAATGAGGTTCTCTAGGCTTGGCTTGAAATCTTGCACACAAACAGGTTGCATACATAATATCTGGTCTACTAGCAGTTAGATAGAGTAATGAACCAATCATATAACACCCTCCAAATCCGGGATATAGATTTGGGGCATTATTAATATCAACTACAAACTAAACCTGCAAGCAGAATATAAATATAATAATTACCCCGAACTACTGCTACTCAGGATCTTTTAAGGTTAAGATTTGAAAACAAGAACGACACACTAACTTTATTAGAAACCCAAATAACAATAATCTGTCTCAAGAACTCTCTTTATTACAAAACTTTATTCTATCTACATTCTCACCACACAACTTTTATTCAAACCAACGTTACTACTTATCCTGTTACACCTGATCTGATAACTCAAAACTCTCTTCTAGGATAGGGATGAACACTCTTGGTATAAGAGGGTCCCGCAGCTTGACTCGCTTCTTGACTATGCGGGTTCTGATGGTTTCATTCTCTACCTTAACTATAAAACAATAGGAATAACAATAAAAAGGGATGAGCCAAAATTGCTCAACAAGCCTGTAACAATATATATAGTATAAAGAGAGAAGAATAAATGAATCGATAAGCTGTTGGCTTGAACAACCATCTATTTCTGTATAGAATAATAATTTGCCAACCCTGGCGAGTGCCAAATGAACAAGACTGGAAACAAGAACCAACATATGCACTATAACCTGCTGATCAGTCAGGATACAGTACGGATCTATACCCAATATAAGGAGTACTCAGGAAACTATGGCATATTAATTAAAGGTCTAGGTAAAACCCAGCCCGTATCGTAACCATCCAGTCCAAAGTTTAGCATATTTTTCAATCACAATGCTTTTGATATATACCAACATCAGGATATATCAGAGTATATGTAACAAGGGTAAAAGTATTGGAATATGAATAGGGAATTTAATAAATTGGGAGAAATCAAAAATCAAAATGAAATAAAAATAAGAATCAATAACTGTATAACAGTGTATATGAACAAGAATTATCAAAGTGTAACTGATGCGAAAAATGGGATATAATTCACTATTCAAAATTTAGAATAGGGGAAAAACTTGCCTTGCGCATACTTAAACTGGTTCAACTCACCGCCTTATATCTCCTGCTTGATCTGCCTTGCTGATACTGAATCAATCATAGAAAGATATTCATTTAGATAACTTACTACATACGCGTATCTCGAATTGATACTACGCAACCCTATCAATCTACCCATGCGTTTCTATCTGACTCGCATATATACACATATAATTATAGAGCACATAAGGTTCACATAACCACATAAAGCACATAGCACATAAAGCACATAATTGATTTTTGGACTTATAAATATTTTTAGAATCGATACTAGACTCATACCTATATTAACTAACCCTATTTGATTTTATTATAATTTTTCAGAATTTATTTGACTCGATTCTACCCTTATTAGGGCATATAAACAATTAACTATCACAGTACGACTCTCTTTCGGAAGAAATTATGACTTACAATTATTTTTATTGGATCCGTTTCATTTTTCTGAGTCTAGGGGTCTTCGTTTCGCTCAAAACGGACTAACGGTTTAATTATTATGAATTAAACAAGATTTAATTAATTAATAATTAATAATTAATTACAATTAAATAATCCTTAATTATATTTTTAAATAATAATTTAATATTTATTGTATTTTAAAGTAATTAATCCCTAATTATTAGGATTAATTACAATTTATTACAATTATTTACAAATTATTATCACTTACTCGATTAGATCGATTATTTACAAATAACCAATCGATACAATTAACTGATACGCTATTTATCGAATAAATAAGTATTACTCGCACCATAATCTAATTCAACGATCAACTACTCGTATAAATACGAGCTACTCGCATTCCTCGTATAATTATCGAACTATTATATTATTACTATAACCTATACGATTAATTAATCAATTAGTTATCTGTATTTAATTATTTGATATGAATAATCATTACGATATTCTTCGAATAAATAAATTATCGCTCGAATACTAATTCCAACTTATCGAAATACTACTCGTATAGATACGAGTTATTCGTAATATTCAACTAATTAACGAATTATTATTCATATTATTCAATTATTTTTAATCCTATTTATTAATTAATTACCTAATTATTAATTAATTAATTAACTAATAAATATTTAGATAAATAATTAAATAACTAATTAAATAACTAATTTCGAATTTATAAATTTATAAAATAATTTAGAAATTATTAATAATTATTTTCAGAATTTAAAACTAATTTTTAATTGATTTTTAGAATTAATAAAAACTGCTTTGATTATTATAAAATATAAATATTTTATTATAATTCAGAAACACAAAACATGGTTTGGGTTTGGGAATTAGAGGATCAAACCCGGGTCGTTTCCCGGGTCGAAACCGGGTCGACCTCGGGTCGTGAAGAACAATCGTCGCCGTCCCAGAATTCGGAGACGGTGACGGTTTCCGGCGAGGCAAAAACGACGACCAAAGCTGCAATTTCAATCTCGTTTCTCTACGTGATCGTTTCCTGGCCACCACAGCTGCTTCCTCCCGCCTTCGTTCTTCTCCAATCGTCGACAACGTCATCGGAAAACGAAGAACACCGCCGCCGCGGCGGTTCTCCGACGAGGACGAATTCATCACCAAAATCGACGAAACCGGTGCCAAACAAACAGAAATTCGACGATCTATTCTTTCCTATTAGCAGAATCATCAAACAACTAGCTAATCATCAAATCCGAATTCGAAGAAATAAACCCGAAAATACGAATTAAAAATCGATTCAACAAACAACAAAAACAGTTACATAAACTATGATTCACCAGCTTCAAAAGGACTACTTACATGTTCGATTTGGATGCCGAAATCACCTTCAAAATCCGATTTGATTCTCTGCCCTATTCTTCACCAACAAACCCTTGTTCTTGATTTTTCTGAATTTTTATGATTAATTAACTAATTAATTACTAATAATCAGCTATTTATATTTATAAAAAATAATACCCCCAAATAAAATTAAGGGGCTAATTACACATATAATAAAAATATTTGGCCCCAATTTTTATAATTTTTTGGGTATTAATTATGAATTTTTAAATATCCAATAAATACAAAATAAATGCTAAAAATCCCCAAAAATTATGAATATTACAAAAATGCAAAGAAAAATGATGTATGATAATTTCATGATCATATAAAAATAAAAATGTGATTTTTGTGGGGTTTTTGGTACCCGAAGGGGTCCGGAAAAGTCATTTTTCGCGAAAAAGGTAAATTTGAAAAACGTCTAGGGGTTCAGAATAGCGATATGGTATAGGTCGTTTTTGGAAAAATTGGACCAATGATTTTGTTTGAAATACGGGCTTTTAAAACACTGTTTGAGCTGTACGGGTTTTGATATAAAAATATATAACTTACGATAAAACGCTCAATAAATATCCAAAACACGTTCGAATCAAAACAGACAACATGTAGCACATAACATTTAGGGTTTAACGACTCAACACCTTTAATCACATAATAAAACACATAATTTATCTTTATTATGATATAATACAAGTGTAATTTCTCGGTCGTTACAAATCATACCTCTGTATGCAGTGACATCAATTTCATTACCTTGGTCAGGATCTAACTTTGTAAAAGTGGCCATTGGAGTTGTAACAGTTGTACCTTCCTGCATACTGAATCTAGTCAATAGATTATTTGTGTACTTAGACTGATAAATGAAAATTCGTTCATCAGTTTGTGTAACGTGCACTCCAGGAAAGTAACTCAATTTTCCCATCATACTCATTTAGTTCCTTGACTTCATAAGATCCGAAAATTTCTTGCACAACTTGTCATTAGTAGACCCAAAAATAATGTCATCAACATGAATTTGCACGAAAAGCAAGTCTTTACCCTTATTAATGTAAAATAAGGTTTTATCAATTGTACCTCTTTTAAAACCACTTTCAATCAGGAATTTGGCAAGTGTTTCATACCAGGCCCTTGGTGCTTGGAGTTCATATAATGCTTTGTCAAGTCTGTACACATGATTTGAAAACCTTGGATCAATGAAGCCAAGTGGTTGGTCAACGTACACTTCTTCTTATAACTCTCCATTCATAAAAGCACTTTTGACATGTATCTGAAAGAATTTGAATTTCTTATGAGTAGCATAAGCTAAAAAAATCCTAATAGCTTCCAGTATTGCCTCAGGAGCAGATGTTTCATCATAGTAAATGCCCTCTTGTTGTGAATATCCTTTTGTAACAGGTCTAGCTTTGTTCCTGATTATAGTGCCATATGAATCCGTCTTGTTCCTGAAAACCCATTTTGTGCCAACTACTGATTTGTTCTTTGGTCTTGAAACAAGTTTCCACACTTCATTCCTTTCAAATTCATTCAATTCTTCCTGCATTACTTGAATCCAATCAGCATCTTTAAGTGCATTTTCTACTTTCTTTGGTTCCTCCTTTGAAAAAAAATTATGATATAGACATCCAGGATCAGTTGCACTTCTAGTTTGAATTCCAGTCAGGATCTCCAGTTATAAGATCAGGTGTGTGATCTTTTGTCCATTTGACAGCCTTTGGAAGATCAGTTCTATTTACGGATGCCCCCTGAATAACATGCATCATTTTTATGTGAAGCTCCCCATGTATCAGTGTTGTCAGTTCCTGATTGAGAAGAACTTCCATTAGTGGAATGTTCACCAAATTGACCTTGATGCTCAGTTGAATGATCTCTTCCTGATGAGCTATCAGTAGTTGTACTAGAAGAGTTTCCAGTTGATCCGGTGTTTCCTGATTCATCAATATCATCAAGATTCGATTCATTAGAGTTGTGACTGTCTTGTTGTTGCTCCCCCTCAATATTAGCATCTCCAATAATCAACTCTAGATCAGAATCAATATTATCTTCAAGATTTGACTCATAATCAGGATTTGACTTATTGTCAGGATTTGACTCATCATCAGGATTTGATAAGTCATCAGGATTTAGATCTTTTCCTGACTTGAGCTTTTTGTTGGCAAATCCAAGTTCTTCATGAGCGTCTTCTTCAATTTCAAGAATCTTCTTATCATCAAAAGAAATATGAATTGATTCAACAATTGTTCTAGTTCTCATATTGAAAAATTTATAGGCTTTTGATGCAGGTTATCCAACAAAAATACTCTATTTAGCTTTTCTGACAATTTTTCCAAGCATTTCAGGATGTGTTCTAAGAACAAAACACTTGCATCCAAAGATATGAGATGCTTTAAGCTTGGCTTCTCTTCCTTGATTATTTGATAAGGAGTAATCTATGTCTATTTATTAAGGTTAAATTCCGTGTGTAGTAGGTAGGGTTGATAGCTCTATCTCAAAAGTATGTTGGTAGATTAGCTTCCACAAGCATAGTCCTTCCAGCTTCAATCAATGTTCTATTCTTCCTTTTCACAACTCCATTTTGTTGAGGTGTGCCAGGAGCTGAAAATTGTTCAAGAATTTCTTTGTATAACTCATCCATCTTGCTATTTTTGAACTCATTCTCATTGTCACTTATCAGAATTTGCACTTTGTACTTTGAACCATTTTCAACCAGTCTCAAATGATCCAAAACACATTTGCAGTTTCATCCTTACTGTGCAAGAAAAATACCCATATAAATCTAGTATATTCATCAACAACAATTAGAGTGTACCTTTTCTTGTTGATTGACATGGCATTCACAAGGCGAAAGAGATCCAAATATAGCAATTGATATGGCTTTTTGATGGATGATTCTGACTTGCTTTTGAATGAGGTCCTTCTTTGTTTGGCTTGTTGACATGCATCACAAAAACCATCAGGGGAGTAAAACATATTTGGTAGACCTCTCACCAAATCTCTTTTCACCAATTCATCAAGATTATTAAAGTTGAGGTGAGAAATCTTCTTATACTTCCAATTCCAACTTTTATATACTGATGTTTTGCTTATCAAACAGTTTCAGGTCCATTAATATTTGCATGAAATTTGGCTTCATATATGTTTCCATGTCTGTATCCTTTGAAAACAACTTTCTTTGTGACCTTATGAACTACTTCACAGTGAGTATCATAAAACACAACATAATATCCTCTGTCAGTAATTTACTAATGCTCAACAGATTGTGCTTTAGTCTTTCTACCAGAGCTATATTTGAGATGATGACATTTCCAATGATTATATTGCCATATCCCAATATTTTTCCTACATTGCCATCACCATAGAAAACCATTGGGCTAGACTTCTCCTCATATTATGAAAATAGGGATTTATTTCAACTCATATATGTAGAACAACCACTGTCCAGTACAAGCACATTCTTCTTATTTCCCTATAATCAGAAATATGGAAATCAGTTAGCATTTTTAAGAACCCACACTTGTTGGGTCCTTTTTGACATCTTATGTATTTTTACAACAGATAACTTACTGCCAAGATTTAAGCCATCAGGATTTGACCCATCAGGAATTGCTCCATCAGGATTTGATCCATCAGGATTTATCTTGACAATTTTAACTTTATAAGATGCTGGCACATTTAATTTAGCGGTTCTATTTAAAATAATAATTTTATTGAATTTTGGTAAAGTATCATAATTATTGTGATACAAGCTATGATAATCTTTACATGTGTAAATCGAATGCCAGATACTACCACAGTGAAAACAAGGGTTCTATGGTTTGTAAAATACTGATCTACCAATAATATCAAACTCAGAAATTTTAGTGGCTTTCTTTTTAATCTTCCTGCAATCAATAGCAATATGATTAGGATTTCCGCAGTTAAAATAAGCTTTTCTAGGAACATCATGAATGTACTTATAATTGCTTGCTTTATTTATTCCCTATTTTCCATTTCTTCCTCTTTTTGTACTAGATTTGTGAGTCCTAGCAGTCACTTCACAAATTTTCTTTTCTAGTTGATTTTTAGAGAGAAGACCTATATTTTTATCTTTCTTTTCCTCGACTCTAAACTCAACTTTCTTCTTATCAGGAACTCTAGAGGTAGAACCTACTTCATATACTGACTTGACCCCATTTATATCAGTACTGACAAATTTAACAAGTGTAGTGTTGGTTATATTCTTATTAATAATTTTATCAGTGAATTTATTATATCCCAAACACTGTTTCTAGTTTTTATCATTTATGAAGTTGTCAACCTTTCAACCTGAACTCATCTAGGTTTTAAACATTCTTTCCTTCTCAAGTACTCCCACTAGCATGGCATATTTAATATTTATCTAAGCTTCATTATGTTGAGCCTTTTTACAAGCTTTTTCATTTTCATGCATGAATAATAACTCAGCTTCTAAGTGATCATTTCTCTTTTTAAGTTCTTTATTCTCAATAATTAGACTGTCATTTTCAATTGACTTATTCTTAAAATTAACATGCAGAGAATATAAGAAAATTTTCAATTCATACATGTTATCAGTATCAAAAGGGAAAACAACTGAAGGTACCTTATCAGTTCTCGACAAATCATATCCATGAGTTTCCATGAGTGCATGGCATTCTTCATCATTGTCAGTTCCTAATGTGTCCATCCAATATTTGTTGGAGTTTGATGTGAACAATGTCTTTCTAGTTAACTTGGGGCACTTAGTAGCAAGATGTACCCTTTCATTGCAGTTACAACAAGTAACCTTAGCCTTATTAAACTTCCTTCCCTTAGAGTATTGTCCCTCATTCTTTCTGAATTTGCCTTTGCCATCACCAGAGTACTTCTTGTTAAAACCACCTTTTCTTTGTGGTTTTACAAAACTCATCCTTCTAAAGCCTTTCACCAACATGGCAGCCATTTGAACAATTTGAGATTCATCTAATTCAATCTCAGAATCCTCATCAGTTTCTGTGTCAGCATCTGATGAATTATCAGTATCTGACTCTTCCACCATGTTCCTCTTCTTGGCCTTTCACTCATCTTTTCTTTGCCTTTATGAATTTAAGTATTTAGAGCCACAACCTTCATTTTATGACCCTTCATATTTTTCCTCGGTTGAATCTCCAAGTCATGGGTTTTCAGCATTCCATAGACTTCATCCATTGTCAATAAATCAAGATCATATTGATGCCTGATTATAGATGCTTGAGTATCCCATTCTTAAGGAAGAGCTCTCAGAAACTTGGTGTTTGAGTCTTCATTGTCATACTCTTTTCCAACCAATAATCGATTATTTAGCAGCGGCAGGAATAAATCATAGATCTTAGTAATTAACTCATCAGCCTGGGCATCAAACTGTTCATACTCCTACACAAGAACAACTCTTCTTTTCTTCTTTATTTCCATTGTACCTTGGCATTGTGTCTCCAAAGCATTTCATCTCTCTTTTGCAGTCTTGCATGCAATTACTCTATTTGACATCACATTATCCAAACTGTGGCGCCCTCCAAACCCGGGTCAGAAGTTTGGGGTCCACACACACACCTTAATTATAACCTGCTTATAACAATAATAAAGATAATAATAATATATGCAATGACCCTACTTACCAATCACCACGGACCGCAACAGGTTAAAGTATGCACACAAGCCAAACACACTAATATATTACAAACTGTAATAACCCCAATTTTTGAGAAATTTTGAAACCCTTATGAATAGTGTTTTTGCTGAATGAGAAAACTTTTCATGCCACACTATGTAGGGGTTCTGATATGGATATTCTGAGATTTTATTAGTACTTTATATGGGATATAAGTGTATGTAAAGATCGTCAGAATCCAAATCCGAACACTTTGATTTTTCCCGGAAATCCACTAGATACGGAAAGAATTGAGAAAAAGGTAACAGGATAAAAAGGATTTAAATTAAAGGATTATAAGAGAGGATCATAAAAAGGAATATAATGTATTGAGAAAGGTTAAGGGAACCTAAGTAATAAGATCCCGGGTATGATCCCTCAAACGATAAACGAAAACGAAAGTTAAGCGAACCGTATAACAGATCAGCGGTCATTAGGCAAACAATTAGGAAGTTAAGCAAAGGGATTAGAGGAAGTGATGTCACCCAACCAATGAGAAGAGGACAAGGAAGGGAGGATGACATAGCAATGTGATGTAAGCATGACATAGGGAAGGAGGAGGTGTGGTTGGTTTATAACCACACAAATATAAGGTTATTAAGGTAATTAACCAAAAACAAAACAAAAAGCAACCAAGCTAAGCCAAACAAATCAAAAAACACAAAATCATTTCATTCTCATCATCTTGCTCTCGGCTTTTCATCTTTTTCAAGGGCAAGAATTTCAAAAATCAAGTTCCAAGCATTGTTAAATCACAAGGTAATTATCTAAGCTTCCTTGTACATAGATATGGATATGCTATAAGTTTAAGCTCCTAATTCCTTCACAATCTCTTCCAATAAATCAAGGAAGAAGATGGTGAATAGTAACCTTCAAGAAGTAACTTTAGTTTTCTTGAATTTTTATGAAAGATTAAGGTTATACAAGCAAGGATCAAGGTTCTTTTAGGCATTCAAAGCTCTTGGGTTGTGTTAGGAAGCTTCAAGGAGGTATAAACAACTTTCACCTTTAACTTATAGTTTGAACTTTGAGTTTTGATGAGTTCATGGATGGATTAATGTATGTATAGCAAGATCCATGTATGTTAGGTAGTTTGGTTGGATTTGTGGTGATTTTGGATATGAATCTTGGTTAATGGTTAATGAATCTTAAGTTATGGTTAGTAGATCATATTTGCGGTTGAATAAGTTGGAAAACCTTGAGATTATGGACTGACTTTACCTTGATATAAGTTGTGTTTGATGTATTGATGATGGTTGGGTGGTTTGCAGTGAATTGGTAAAGAATTGGAGTGGTATAAATATTGGTAATCGCGTAAACATAGCCGTCGTAACGTCCGATTTTCTTTAGACTGTTTTGTGCATAACATTAGGACCCGAGGACCCCCTGCTAGATTATGACCACTGCCATTTTTAGATATCTCATGTTACGAGCTTCGTTTTGATATGTAGTACGTTCGATTCCGATGCACGGTTTAGGAGAAACGACCGTTTCAAGTAACGGCGTTTCGCGAATGAAACTTTTTCCCTCGCCTTACTTTGAAACATAGGTTAAAGACCAAAAAGGGTTAATTAATGTATGAAACATTTATGATAAGTGTGTTAGGCAGTTGGTAAGACACTCGCGAAGGAATCGCATTAAAACTCGTAAAGGTTAAATTATTAAAAATGGTGGAGCCGAGGGTACCCGAGTGACTTAAGCGAATCAGTGAGCGCAAAACAAGCGTTAGAGTCTAAGTTAGTTAAAGTATAGATTTACAAGTGATTTTGGTTTAATTCCAACTTACTTGTTGTTTATAGGTTACCAGACTCGTCCCGAGCCTTTTATCACCCCAAGTCGCTCAGGCAAGTTTTCTACCCGTTATACTGTTGCTGTGATGTAAATATATGTATATGCATTATCTTGTGATATTGCATGATTGTTATTAGCAAATTTTGCGATATATTGGAGCATGCTAATATGGTATATATGCATGTCTGTTTCGTAATCTGGTTATCTATCTGTTGATTTCAATGCTTATAGTTGTATAATACCTATGCTAGAGGATAGCGGTAACTTGCATATACCCTTAGTATAGGGACCCAAAGGTGAAAATATTTCCTAAAACCGGGAGTCGAGGATCCCGAGTAGATTTTGTATATATATGGATATGGATATATATATATATATATATTTATATATATATATGGTTATAGTTTTTCCAAACTATTAATCGAATAAGGTTTATTCGATAACTTTAACTTTATTTTATTATTGAATATTATTTTGAATATTCATTCGAGGACTTATGACTCTTTTATATTATTTATTGAATATTATTTCGAATATTATTCGAAGGCGTATGACTCCGTTTATTTTATTAATAAATATTATTTTGAATATTCATTCGAAGGCTTATGACTCAGTTTATATTATTTAATGAATATTATTTGAATATTCATTTGAGGATCTATGACTCCGATTATTTGCTGAGATATATTCTTTATTTTATTAAAGAATAAGGTGTTAATAATCAAACTTATTTTCGATTATTCAAATAAAGATAATACTTTCATATAAGTATATCTTTGGTTATTTAATACTCGTTTCAAGTATAAGTTTTAATACTTCTACTTCAATTATTTTTATAAAGATTATTCTTATGGGAATATTATTTAAATAATAATATTCAGTCATTTTCTAAATATTCTGGGGACTGATTTACTTCATTAAATCAGCTTTACTCCAAACACTCTATAAAGTGTTTTCGAGTCTTCAAAATGATTTTTAAAAGTTAGAGCGGATCCCAAAACTCAATTTTATATTTAAGATCTTCCTTTTTAAGGGGATTTAAATACTCGCTTAAAACCTGAGGGATCCGGCTCTGTGGTGTATTTTATATTCGCAACAAGGTTGCAGTTTTGGTAAATGAATTGATTACTTACCCAACGTTCGGGAAGTAAGTCCATCTATTGAGTCGGCATAAGCAACATGGGCTCAGTGGGCGTCCATGATAGTGTAAGTGGCTCAGTGGGAGTCCATCAAATGCATAAGTGGCTGAGTGGCAGTCCAGCATAAGGTCCTAATTATGACCAGGGTGATGACCAGTGGGGAATTCGTCCATCTACTAGTAGAAAAGGTTACTTATGGGTATCTTTGCCTGATCAGCAAGATATCTGGTTTATGCCAAAATTCTTTTCCTTTCCAAAATTCATTGGATGTTTCAAACTCTGTTCATACTTTATATAACAGAGGTTCCAGGAAATGTTTTAGAGATATATATATATGTGGATATATATATATCGGGACTAAATAAAGTATCTCATAACTTTTTCATTCAATAATATTTCAAAGATTGAATCTATTCAAATCTTGTCTTGTAGTCTCATCTATGTGATGAACTTTTGAAACTAATTATAACTTGAACGGTGGTAGTTCAAGTAGTATTTGGGAAAGATATAAGTATATTGGGGTATCTTGTAACTTCATCTTTTAAACTTATATCTAATTAATAATTGTCTTATGAATGAATAAGATTTTCAGAAAAACGTTGAGACAAGGTTAGATATATGAGATCACCTTGCAACGATATTTTTTTTATATATACAGTTATACACTGGGATTTTGTGTATATTATGCATGGAAGAGGACTTCCAATATTTTGAAAAGTATATATGTATATATACTGAATATTTTGCGACTTCATCGCATTAAGATATCAAACTTGGTTCATTTCTTTTGACCAAGACTTTCATGAGTATTATGAGTAGGCTCATATATTGTAAATCATTATACATATTATTTTGGTGGGCTTGCTGCTCACCCTTGCTTTCTTCTTTCGTCACACAACAACAGTTAGGAAAGATGGCCAGACTCCAGCAGACCCAGCGCAAGCGCGTGGGAAGCGTCCCGCGTCTTCCCGTTGATGTTGTAGCTGCTATAGCTGCAGAGGTAGATCTATTGTAGATCAGACCATCTACTTTTGAGAATCAATTATGTATAATTATAACTTGTGGCAGATAATGGCAATTAACTGTAAATTTATCAAGTAATCATTTTGGGTTGTAATAACTTTTAAATTGTGGATTCAAAGACTTGTACTTATTTAAATTTCATCTCTGAGACTATAACGGGTTGTGGTGTGTGTTAGTGTGGGGTCACAGCATAAGGTTATTTATTATTAATTAAGTGAAGTGATATTGTGGAAAGAAAGACCGTGACGATCCGGATCCCCGACCCCGGATCTGGGGGTGTTACACAAACCGTTCAAATCCCAACTATTTTAAATTCAAACTGAGTATTAAACATAATTACAAACTTTTACAAACTTAAATTATTCCAAAAGAAGCCTACTAGCTCAGCTTTCTCAACCTGAACCCCTAGCTCTCGCGCTGGACTGGGGATCCTCTTTACCAACTGGTTCCTTTTTAACTGGAAAGAATATAAACAACATCGCACAAATGAGCTAACTAGCTCAGCAAGTCACAATGACAAAATGGAGAATAATGATCATCAGGTGAATATGTTTATGATATCAAGTGAACAATGGATTATAATTTAGAATTGGATATTATACTTTTAATTTAAAAACCAAGGTTAGGCTGCTGATCGGTCACGCACTAACCCCGAGCAAGGCACACAACATTGCTCTAACTACTGGATCCAAGGCACACATTGGCCTAACTTGACCATTATATGGTCTGACCACGAATCTGGTCCACAATTTTATAAAAACAATCCAATTCTAACATAATAACAGAATATGCAATAATAAACAATAACTGAAATCATTAACAACAATAAATGTTTAACAATGAAAGGGTTTCAATCCTTGTAAGGATCAATAAGGAAATTTAAAAGCTTGGATGCTGGGTAATGAAAGAATTGGATAACAAAGGAATCAACGTTTCAAGGTTTCAAGGATTCGGTCTTTCAAAGTATAAGATACCATGGGTTGAGTATATAATAGTTCATTTCAGTGTTTGGTATTTAGTTTGTATGTATTTGTAGAGTAGTATCGTAGATTTGTGGTTCTTGTTTGGGTATACAATAATCAATGGATTAGAAAGAATATGATTCATGGCTCAAGGATAATAACTGAAATAAGGATTTAGGTTTCTGTGCTTCAAAGCACTTGCAATATCACAGGATTATCAAGTACTACAATATCTCGAGAAAGTTCAGAACACTTGCCTGGTATTAGCTTACTACACTACACTCGCTTCCAATCACAACCGTTTTATTCCTCAACTACCTGTTTCCCTTTCCTACGTCTTGCCTCCTCTGCTCACATATCATAAGCATCTATCAATAATTTACTCATAGAATTCTATTCAACACATACTTCTATCTACCCTTCGTTTTACCCAAATCCGATTAACGGATTGAAAGTTATGCAATAATCAAGTAAACACCGAATATATAGACCGATAGTCAATTAACAAGTCACATATAGCACATAATACATCACGTAATCAATGATATATTATTTATAAAGAAGTCTCGGGTCATAAATAGGCTTTCTGGTATTTAAAATGATTTTTAAAATATTTTTCGGAATTAAAACGGGTCATTGGATAAATTTCGGGTTAATAAACAGGGTTCGGTTGGCCCATTCTGGCTCCGAAATAATTTTTAGAATAATTATCGAGCCTTGGAAATAATTTAGAATAATATTTTAAAGCTCGAAACTATTTTTCAGAATTTTTAAATCATTTTTAAATAATTAAATCTAATTAAATAGCTAATTAAAATAAATTAATAATTAATTAAATCAATTAATCAATTAATTTTCGAATTAATTGACCAATTAATCAATTATAAATTAACTGAAATTAATTAACTAATTAATTTAGATTTATTTGTGAATTAAAAATAATTTTCAGAATTAAAATAATAATTTTTAGAATTTTCAGAAATTAAAAAATGAATTTTTATAATAAAAATAAATGGGAAATATAATTTTTAAACATTTTATAAACGAGAATCCTAAATTTGCAAAGTCTGGAAACTTCAGGAACCTAACTGCATCGTTTTCAAAAGTTGGGGTACTAAACTGTAATTTTCCAGCTCTTCGCCGGAAAACAGTCGGGTTCGCCGGAGAACACGTTCCCGGCGTCCTCACCCTACCAACACCTCCAGATCACATCTACACAACATCAGGAACACAACCATGCAATCAATTCATCCTAACAACCCCTGAGTTGGCCGGAATTTGGCCGTGAAGTTTTCCAGTTTCCGGCGAACATCGGAAAACTTCAAAACACAACTCCCTTCTCTACAGACCTCGTTGGTTCATGAAACTTATACGACTAGATTGCAAATTTCTCAGAGAACACAACCCACTATAACACAACATCAATCTATCACAGAATAAGAAACCCCCAAATTTCAATTAAGAACATTCATACGGGTTATAAACCCTAATTTTGAAATTCGAAAATCAAACTCAAATTTGAACATGTTATTGAACTCCAAATCAGACGTATGACATATGAAAATCATCAGGAAAACAAGCTCTACAACAGGCAATCATCAAATCATACAAACAATCATCCGAACAAAAATTCATATTTTTAATAAAATAAATTCGAAAATAAATAAATTTTTAGAAAAATAACCTTGATTTCTGCAGTGAAACAAAGCTCAGAATCTGATAGAACAATTCAAATCCTTCGTTTTGGTTACTCAAGCTTTGAGAACAGAGATCGGTAACGCCTTCGTTTTGTTGTTTGATTCTTAGAACAGTTTTAAGAAATTAGGGCTTTTCTCTGAAAATTATATAATTAACTATCTGCAAATGATTTTGATACGAAATAAAATACGGTAAAAGGCTATTTATAATTATGGAAAATTTGTATCCCGTTGGATCATTTCGGATATAAAACGGTACGTTTATTTGTAAAAACTGATCCAAACGGTATCGGTTTTCGGGATAATTATCCAAATCAGTACAATTTGTACTGCGGTCTTGGTCCCAGCGCCTGGTTACACGTATTACGAAGTGATAATTGGGATAGTTTAATAAAAAGCTCCCGTTTATCGAAAATACGGGTTTTATTGATTTGCCGAAATGAATATTGTATCGAAAATGTTACGCCGGGACCCGCGTAGGACAAACCGTAAGCCGGATCGAAAAAGTCGAAACATGGAATATGCTCGGAATATTACAATTAGGTTAGGAAGGAGTTCTCGAAAGAGTTTCGGGTTCCAAAAACGTAACAACGGTTGACGTCGGTTGGTTCCCGTTTTTATAAAATAGATTTTAATTACCCGGAAAAAGATTTTGGAAATTTCATATGATTCTTATAAATCCATAAACCAACATAAAAATAATTAGGAAGATATGACAATTATCTATATTTTATTTTGGACATATAAAAATTAAAATACTCAATTAATATTATTTTTGAATATTCAAGTACAGATAACACTTAACAATTAGCTCACAGAATAGATACTGAACACACATAATAATTATATAATAGCAAAAATAATTACACGATATATCCCGGATATTACATCCTTCCCCCCTTAAAAGGATTCTGTCCTCAGAATCTCTAAGAAAACAAATGAGGGTATTTTTCTCTCATATCACTTTCTAACTCCCAGGTTAACTCTTCAACCTTTGGGTTTCTCCACAATACTCTTACTAACTTTATCACTTTATTTCTCAATACTTTCTCTCTTTCCTCTAGAATCTCTATCGGACTCTCTACATATGATAAATCTGCTTGAAGTTCTATTGGCTCATATTCTATTATATGCCTGGAGTCTGGATTATATTTCTTAAGCATTGATATGTGAAAAACATTGTGAATGTGCTCCATGTGCGGAGGTAACGCCAACTCGTAAGCTACTTTGCCAATACGCTTTAGGATTTCAAAAGGTCCGACATATCTTGGGTTTAGCTTCCCTTTCTTCCCAAACCTCGTTAGTCCTTTCCACGGTGATACTTTCAATAATACCAAGCTTCCTTCTTCAAATTCCATGTCATTTCTTGACTGGTCTGCATATTTCCTTTGACGATTTTTTGCAGCTATTAATCTTTTCTGGATAATTTCAATAACTTCCTTTGTCTGTTGCACCAATTCAGGTCCGAGTAATTTGCGTTCTCCTACATCGTCCCAATATACTGGAGATCTACATTTGCGTCCATAAAGGGCTTCATAAGGTGGCATCCCAATACTGGCGTGATAACTGTTGTTATAAGCAAACTCTACTAGGGGTAAATGCGCATCCCAACTTCCTTTGAAATCAATAGCACAAACACGTAGCATGTCCTCGATTGTCTGGATCGTTCTTTCACTTTGGCCATCTGTTTGGGGGTGATAGGCCGTACTCATATTCAATCTTGTTCCTAAACATTCTTGAAAACTCTTCCAAAATCTTGAATTAAATCTTGGATCTCGATCAGATACAATAGACACTGGAACTCCATGACGAACTACGATCTCCTTCAAGTACATATGAACTAACTTATCGAGCGAAAATCTTTCATTTATAGGTAGAAAATGAGCTGACTTGGTAAGTCTATCTACTATAACCCAAATGGCATCATGATTAGCCCTTGTCCTTGGTAATTCAACTATGAAATCCATGGCAATATGTTCCCACTTCCACTCTGGAATCTCCAATGGCTGTAGCAATCCGCTTGGTCTCTGATGCTCCGCTTTAACTTTCTGACAGGTATAGCATTTGCTAACCCATTCCGCAATTTCCCTCTTCATATTTGGCCACCAATAATTCTTCTTTAAATCTCTGTACATTTTGGTACTCCCTGGATGGATGAAATATCTTGAACTATGTGCTTCTTGTAAAATTTCATTTTTCAGCTCTGTTACTGGTGAAATCCAAATTCTTGAAGAAAACCTAAGAATACCTTGATCATCTTTTTACGTGCATAATTCCTCACCTACCAAATTATTTATATCTTGATCCATTACCTCTTTCTGACATTTCTACATTTTCTCCAATAACTCCAGTTGGAAAATCATACTGTACACTTTTGCTTCCTCAGGCTTGCAAATTCTAATCTCCAATTCCAATTTTTGAAATTCTTTATATATCTCTTCAGGTACGGATAATACATTTAACTTTTCCTTTCGACTTAACGCATCTGCTACAACGTTCGCCTTACGGGATGATAATTAATCGAGCAATCATAATCTTTGATCAATTCTAACCATCTCCTTTGTCTCATATTAAGTTCCTTCTGGGTAAATATATATTTTAAACTTTTGTGATCCGTGAAAATCTCACACTTTTTTCCATACAAATAATGTCTCCAAATCTTCAAAGCGAAAACTATAGCTGCTAACTCCAAATCATGAGTAGGGTACTTCTGTTCGTGTGGTTTCAATTGCCTTGACGCATACGCAATCACCTTGTCGTGCTGCAGAAGAACACATCCTAATCCTTTGTAGGAAGCATCGCTATAAATTATGAAATTCCCTTGATCGTCTAGAAGTGACAAAACAGGTGTTGTGATTAATCTCCGCTTCAATTCCTGAAAACTTTCTTCGCACTTGTCATTCCATATAAACTTTTCATTCTTTCGTGTAAGCTTTGTCAATGGTGTTGCAATTCTTGAGAAATTCTGAACGAATCGTCGATAATATCCTGCCAATCCCAAGAAACTTCTTACCTCAGTGGGTGTTCTCGGTCTTTCCCAATTCGTAATTGCCTCGATCTTTGCCGGGTCCACTTTGTTCCCTTCATTACTGACTATGTGTCCTAAGAACTGAACTTCCTGTAGCCAAAACTCACACTTCGACAATTTAGCATATAACTTCTTTTTCCTTAAAATCTCCAAAGCTATCCTTAAATGTTCTGCATGATCCTCCTCCGTCTTTGAATAGATCAAAATATCGTCTATAAATACTATAACGAACTTGTCCAAATATTCTTTGAAAATTCTGTTCATCAGGTCCATAAACGCTGCTGGGGCGTTGGTCAATCCAAAAGACATCACTAAAAACTCGTAATGCCCATACCTTGTTCTGAAAGCTGTCTTTGGTATATCTCCTGGTTTGATCTTTAGTTGATAATATCCCGATCTTAAATCGATTTTAGAGAAATACTTGGCTCCCTTCAATTGGTCAAACAAATCATCAATTCTGGGTAACGGATACTTATTCTTGATCGTCAACTTGTTGAGCTCCCTATAGTCGATGCACAGTCTCATGCTTCCATCCTTCTTCTTGACAAATAATACCGATGCACCCCACGGGGATATACTGGGTCTAATTACTCCTTTCTCTAACAGCTCTTCCAATTGCTTTGCTAACTCTTTCATCTCAACGGGCGTCATTCTATACGGGGCCTTGGATACTGGTTCAGTTCCAAGTGCTAAGTCAATTGCAAATTCAATTTCTCTATCTGGAGGAAGTCCTGGTAACTCATCGGGAAATACGTCTGGAAATTCATTTACAACTGGAATATCTTCAAGTTTTGCTGGCTCCTGACTTCTGTCGATCACATATGCTATGAAATGCTAACATCCTTGTCGTAGTAACTTCTTGGCTTGAATCATCGTTAAGAACTTCTTTACCTGCTTCTGTCCCTTGAACGTTACTATTCTTTCGTCTAGCATTCTCACCATTAATTTCTTATTTCGACAATCTATCTGAGCATCATGCTTAGATAACCAATCCATTCCTAATATAACGTCAAATTCTCCTAACTTAAACGGTATCAAATCTACACAAAACTTACTACCAGAAATCTCAATCTCACAATTCCCATAAACTTGGTTAACAGTTACACGTTCTTGATTTGCTAATTCCACAGTCATTATTTTATTTAAATACCCAACTGGACAATTTTACTTACTAACAAAATCTTGTGAAACAAACGATCGAGTTGCTCCCGAGTCTATTAACACTTTGGCACATAAAGAGTTCATATTAAGCGTACCTGCCACGACATCCGTATCATGGATCGCATCCTTCACCGACATGTCAAAAACTCTAGCCCTCGGAGTCTCATTCACTGTTGGGGTAGATCCCATAATCCTTAATGCATTACTAACTGGGGCTGGTGTCTTGCAATCCCTGGCCATATGTCTTGGCTTCCCATATTTAAAGCATGTAAATCCAATGGCTGGAACCTTCACTGCTGGATTCCGGATAGGCTGATCCTTATTCGCTGGCTCTCTTGCTGGCTGATTTTGGCACTCCCTCGAGTAGTGCCCTTTCTGGTTGCATTTAAAACATACCACATTCAACTTGTTACAAACTCCTCCATGCTTCTTTCCACATACTTGACAATCTGGAAAAGTTAATCTCAACTGATTCGGCTGATTCACATTAGCTGAACGATTGCCCTGGCCTCCGTCTCCTGCATTTTGTCTCCTGAAATTAAAATTTCTCCCTGGCTGAAACTTGCCCTTCTTAAAATTTGGAAACTTCCTTGTTTATGACTGACCCTCACTTCCCTCAACTTTCCTTTTCTTGCTTTCCTTTTCTTTCTGGAACATCTCACTCTCTGTCTCTGCGATCATAGCTTTCTGTACAACCCCGACATAGGTATCCAATTCAAAAATAGCTACCTTCCCTCTGATCCATGGCTTCAAGCCTTGCTGGAATCTCTTAGCTTTCTTTCTATCAGTATCAACATACGACGGCACATACCTTGACAATTCCTCAAACTTCCCCTCATAATCTGTTACCGACATGTTCCCTTGCTTTAATTCTAAAAACTTCAGCTCCATTTGATCCTGAACAAACTGAGGAAAATACTTTTCTAAAAACAATTCCTTAAACCTTTCCCAAGTAATAACATCTGTGCTTTCCAATGTTTTCACCATTTCCCACCAATAGGTGGCCTCATTCTTCAGATAGTAACTTGCAAATTCAACCTTCTGCTCCTCTTTCACTTTTACCAAGGCGAAAGCCTTCTCTATTTCCTTTAACCACACATTTGCTTCAATTGGCTCTAAGGAACCCTTGAATTCTAGTGGGTTTACTGCCTAAAAAGTTTTGAAAGTTACCTGGGGATTGGTCTGTCTCTGCTGTTGTTGTGCCAGGTGAACTGTTTGTTGGGCCAAGATTTGAAGAATCTGGGCTATTGTTGGGTCCATGAGTCCTGGGTTCACATTCTGGTTTATATCATTTTGGTTGTTATTGTTGTTGTTGTTGGTTTCTTCATTCTGGGTGTTGGTGCGGGTATTTCTTCTGGGAGGCATTTTCTGTAAAGAATCAATCAATTTATTTAGCTTTTGAATCAAATCTTTGTATAAAAGAAAAGTTTTGTGAAATAGAAATATCTCTTTTTGAAAAAAGTTGTAACTAAGTAAATTGCATGCTTCTTTACAGAATATAAACAGTTATGGAAAACAGGGTACATGGTATCACAGGATATACTGGTGCAATAAATAAGGTAAAGTAAAACAGGTGCAATAAAATAAATGACAGTGTTGGAAAGGAAAAGGTACTGATATATAGATCAAAAGTTTTAGGTAGTACAAGCGTAAAGACGCTTCAAAAGTAAAAGCAAAAAGGGTACAATAACCTACTCACTAGTCAGCATCGCTAGTCTATAAATACAACTCAAAAGTCTTCTGATACACACTACACACTACTGTCCATACTATATAACCATAACAACACTGCTCAGCATCTCCATCTCAGAATTTCTAACTCAGCTCCAAGGAAACTCTGGTCCTGCCAGCCTCTCGAAGTCCTCCATCACTTCAGTAGCCCAGCCCAGCAGTGCATCAGGGCCTCTGCCAGGTAGTGTAGCTCCATGTAGCCTAGCCTCAAGAACCCTCCGTGTCACATGAATCTCCTCTCGAAGCTCCCTCACACCATGATCAACATCTGTAGTCCTAATGATATGTTGTAGCTCTCTAATCTGAGCCAACAAGGAATCACGCTCCAATAGAAGAGCCTCATACCGGTAATAAGGAACTGGGGGCAATGTAGACTGAAATGGGGCACTCGCTACTGAATGCCCAGTGGAATCTGAATCAGCTGGTGGGGGTCCTCTGACAGATGGCCTCATGCCTGGAGGTGGAATAGCCTGCAATGGTACGGGCTGCAACACCGGTGGAGGTAGAATAGCCAATGCTGGTGGAATAACAGGACGTGGATCCGATGCTGGTGCTCCAATTGAAGGCTCTGAGTGATCAGCTGATACGGGAATAAAAGAGTCGGCCATCTCTGCTATCTGAAATCATATCGTAATATAAGAATCTCGTACCATGACGCAAACTATACTAATACCGGTTATACCATAACACTCAACCTCTCGACGTTCTATCATCCTATACCTTACTTCTAATCATATCCCTCTACCCATTCCCGTCAACCTAGGCTTGTTAAGTGACTTATAACCTGTGGCTCTGATACCAAACCTGTGGCGCCCTCCAAACCCGGGTCAAAAGTTTGGGGTCCACACACACACCTTAATTATAACCTGCTTATAACAATAATAAAGATAATAATAATATATACAATGACCCTACTTACCAATCACCACGGACCGCAACAGGTTAAAGTATGCACACAAGCCAAACACACTAATATATTACAAACCGTTCAAATCCCAACTATTTTAAATTCAAACTGAGTATTAAACATTATTACAAACTTTTACAAACTTAAATTATTCCAAAAGAAGCCTACTAGCTCAGCTTTCTCAACCTGAACCCCTAGCTCTCGCGCTGGACTGGGGATCCTCTTTACCAACTGGTTCCTTTTTAACTGGAAAGAATATAAACAACATCGCATAAATTAGCTAACTAGCTCAGCAAGTCACAATGACAAAACTGAGAATAATGATCATCAGGTGAATATGTTTATGATATCAAGTGAACAATGGATTATGATTTAGAATTGGATATTATACTTTTAATTTAAAAACCAAGGTTAGGCTGCTGATCAGTCACGTACTAACCCCGAGAAAGGAACACAACATTGCTCTAACTACTGGATCCAAGGCACACATTGGCCTAACTTGACCATTATATGGTCTGACCACGAATCTGGTCCATAATTTTATAAAAACAATCCAATTCTAACATAATAACAGAATATGCAATAATAAACAATAACCGAAATCATTAACAACAATAAATGTTTAACAATGAAAGGGTTTCAATCCTTGTAAGGATCAATAAGGCAATTTAAAAGCTTGGATGCTGGGTAATGAAAGAATTGGATAAAAAAGGAATCAACGTTTCAAGGTTTCAAGGATTCGGTCTTTTAAAGTATAAGATACCATGGGTTGAGTATATAATAGTTCATTTCAGTGTTTGGTATTTAGTTTGTATGTATTTGTAGAGTAGTATCGTAGATTTGTGGTTCTTGTTTGGGTATACAATAATCAATGGATTAGAAAGAATATAATTCATGGCTCAAGGACAATAACTGAAATCAGGATTTAGGTTTCTGTACTTCAAAGCACTTGCAATATCACAGGATTATCAAGTACTACAATATCTCGAGAAAGTTCAGAACACTTGCCTGGTATTAGCTTACTACACTGCACTCGCTTCCAATCACAACTATTTTACTCCTCAACTACCTGTTTCCCTTTCCTACGTCTTGCCTCCTCTGCTCACATATCATAAGCATCTATCAATAATTTACTCATAGAATTCTATTCAACACATACTTCTATCTAACCTTCGTTTTACCCAAATCCGATTAACGGATTGAAAGTTATGCAATAATCAAGTAAACACCGAATATATAGACCGATAGTCAATTAACAAGTCACATGTAGCACATAATACATCACGTAATCAATGATATATTATTTATGAAGAAGTCTCGGGTCATAAATAGGCTTTCTGGTATTTAAAATGATTTTTAAAACATTTTTCGGAATTAAAACGGGTCGTTGGATCAATTTCGGGTTAATAAACAGGGTTCGGTTGGCCCATTCTGGCTCCGAAATAATTTTTAGAATAATTATCGAGCCTTGAAAATAATTTAGAATAATATTTTAAAGCTCAGAACTATTTTTCAGAATTTTTAAATCATTTTTAAATAATTAAATCTAATTAAATAACTAATTAAAATAAATTAATAATTAATTAAATCAATTAATCAATTAATTTTCGAATTAATTGACCAATTAATCAATTATAAATTAACTGAAATTAATTAACTAATTAATTTAGATTTATTTGTGAATTAAAAATAATTTTCAAAATTAAAATAATAATTTTTAGAATTTTCAGAAATTAAAAAATGAATTTTTATAATAAAAATAAATGGGAAATATGATTTTTAAACATTTTATAAACGAGAATCCTAAATTTGCAAAGTCTGGAAACTTCAGGGACCTAACTGCATCGTTTTCAAAAGTTGGGGTACTAAACTGTAATTTTCCAGCTCTTCGCCGGAAAACAGTCGGGTTCGCCGGAGAACACGTTCCCGGCGTCCTCACCCTACCAACACCTCCAGATCACATCTACACAACATCAGGAACACAACCATGCAATCAATTCATCTTAACAACCCCTGAGTTGGCCGGAATTTGGCCGTGAAGTTTTCCAGTTTCCGGCGAACATCGGAAAACTTCAAAACACAACTCCCTTCTCTACAGACCTCGTTGGTTCATGAAACTTATACGACTAGAATGCAAATTTCTCAGAGAACACAACCCACTATAATACAACATCAATCTATCACAGAATAAGAAACCCCCAAATTTCAATTAAGAACATTCATACGGGTTATAAACCCTAATTTTGAAATTCGAAAATCAAACTCAAATTTGAACATATTATTGAACTCCAAATCAGACGTATGACATATGAAAATCATCAGGAAAACAAGCTCTACAACATGCAATCATCAAATCATACAAACAACCATCCGAACAAAAATTCATATTTTTAATAAAATAAATTCAAAAATAAATAAATTTTTAGAAAAATAACCTTGATTTCTGCAGTGAAACAAAGCTCAGAATCTGATAGAACACTTCAAATCCTTCGTTTTGGTTACTCAAGCTTTGAAAACAGAGATCGGTAACGCCTTCGTTTTGCTGTTTGATTCTTAGAACAGTTTTAAGAAATTAGGGCTTTTCTCTGAAAATTATATAATTAACTACCTGCAAATGATTTTGATACGAAATAAAATACGGTAAAAGGCTATTTATAATTATGGAAAATTTGTATCCCGTTGGATAATTCCGGATATAAAACGGTACGTTTATTTGTAAAAACTGATCCAAACGGTATCGGTTTTCGAGATAATTATCAAAATCAGTACAATTTGTACTGCGGTCTTGGTCTCAGCGCCTGGTTACACGTATTACGAAGTGATAATTGGGATAGTTTAATAAAAAGCTCCCGTTTATCGAAAATACGGGTTTTATTGATTTACCGAAACGAATATTGTATCGAAAATGTTACGCCGGGACCCGCGCAGGACAAACCATAAGCCGGATCGAAAAAGTCGAAACATGGAATATGCTCGGAATATTACAATTAGGTTAGGAAGGAGTTCTCGAAAGAGTTTCGGGTTCCAAAAACGTAACAACGGTTGACGTCGGTTGTTTCCCGTTTTTATAAAATTGATTTTAATTACCCGGAAAAAGATTTTGGAAATTTCATATGATTCTTATAAATCCATAAACCAACATAAAAATAATTAGGAAGATATGACAATTATCTATATTTTATTTTGGACATATAAAAATTAAAATACTCAATTAATATTATTTTTGAATATTCAAGTACAGATAACACTTAACAATTAGTTCACAGAATAGATACTGAACACACATAATAATTATATAATAGCAAAAATAATTACACGATATATCCCAGATATTACACAAACTGTTATAGAGTATGTTCCTAACTTTTGAATCCTTAAGCATTGATGCCTTTTCAATATCTGACCATTCAGATTTTACTTTCCAGATACAGTGTTCAGGAACAGTTGGTGTCTTGGACACAAACTTCTCAAGATAAGGAGGTCCTTTGGTGATGATGTCAATATATGCATCATCAATAGCTTGAAGGAACATCAAAATCTTTACTCTTCATGTAGAGTAATCAGCTTTCTTCAGGATATGAATTTTCATATTTCATGCTTACGTCCAGACATCTTTGATCTTTTCATATTAAGAATTAATTTGACTGCTCTAATACCACTTGTTGCCTAGTAAGGTAAATTGTTTAAGGGGGTTATACATATTTAACCAACAAATCAATTTATCACAGAAGTAAAGTAATGATAGTAAAGAATAGATGAATTAAATAAAAGTTTATATTGATCCTTAATGAATTGTTACAAAACTCTCTCAAGAACAATATTCTTAAGAGCTTCTAGGTTATGAATAATACTCAAGTTAAGCACACCATAAAGTGATAACCTATTCTATGTTTATATATCACAGACCTACACAATCAATCCCTATTAATTACAAGATATGTTATAGTATAAATTATCTAGTTTTTATACTTATCTAAATCAAAAATTACGATCTTATAAATCAACATATTCTGATTTATTCTGAGCTGTGACTTATTCGGTCATATCCCGACAGTCCTCAAATCCTGATGCATATGTTGACTACATAAGATCCTGACGCTTGACAAATCCTGACTGTCAGACAGATCCTGACTGGCTTCACATCCTGACGACTTTGTCAGATCCTGACTCCATAGCAGATTTTGATTTCCGACATAGATAATTTCTAGCATTCTATATTACAGACCCCCAATCTCACACATACACACAAACAAGTTATAGCCTTAGAAATGATGTATAAAATGTAATATTCTTTTATTACAACTCAAATGTACTATACAGGATCTTGATCAATAATTCATAACCTCTACATGAAGTTACAATAATTACTACTAATATCTTATACATATCTAAATACTCTGGCCCACCCGAGATAAAGCTACAAGGGCTTCTCTGTGACGTCCCTCAAATCCGGGAGTATAGATTTGACGTCATCACACGAAAACCATATTTTAAAACACTTTTAAAAACCTGTATTTTTGAAAAGATAATAAAAATTCAAAGAATTTAAAAACTTGAACATTTGAAAAGAATTTTAAAAGGAAAATAGTTTAACCCCCTAAAAATAGGATCGCATACAGGTTACAGCATTGAAATTAAAATCAATCGTTATTATCAATAACAACATCTTTTACAATATCAAGTCATCTTCGATAAGAATTTTCACTATTACTTTTTTTTCAAACCTGATTTACAACTGAATCCCATTAAACAACTCTAACTCGAGCCTTCTTCGACAAATTCCCTGGATACCTTTTTTGACCTCTGGACTACTTAACCACTCATGCTCTTCGTCTAGTTTTAACCTTAATTGCTCTCGAACTCGAGCAACTCATCTTTAAGCCTTTCTGAAATGGTTATAGAAGGGTGAGCAACAATGCTCAGCAAGTACCAATATAACAACAACATTTCGGAATGATTTAATAAGAGATTCACAATCTCAGGGTAGTATATAAAAAAGTCATCAATCTTTGTATCAATTGAAAACTGGGAAATTCAATCATTCAGAGGAATTATTGAATTGGACTTATCTCATTTTAACTAAAATCAAAGGTTAGGCTGCTGATCAGCCACACACTAACCCCGAACATGGCATACATCCATGTTATCTATACTGGATTCAAGGCATGCATTGGCCTACATTTGACCATGAATCTGGTCTGACCACGAATCTGGTCCACATATTTTATAAAAACAATCCAATTATAATAATTCAATTCAATAAAAACATTCATTTCCATAAACATGATCATAATTAACAGATATAAAATATTTAACTAAAAACAACATTTGCATTTGATAATCAAATCATATATGACAAGAGTTTCAACCTTGTAATAGCAAAGGTTTTTGGTATTCATGAAACAAAATCAAGTATTCATAAGTGTGTATTTGTTGAATGAAAGGTATTTGATGATTTTGAAGTGGTATCGTATCGGGGGGTATGTGTTCATAGGATAAGATAAGATGTTTCGCTAGGCAAAAAGGAATCATGGGTTTTATTTTCAAAAGTAAAGGTTTACCAGATGTAGTTCACAGTATAAACATGACACCATAATTTTTACAGAAGCATCACAATTTATGCAACATTTTTGAGAAAGGAATTTTATGGAACTTGCCTTAAATTCATTTCTCAACTCACGGCTCAGTCTCGTACTTTATACTTATAATCTATGCATATCAAATCCCCCATAACCTCTGACTATTGTTTGTTTACAGCACATCGTTGCTTCCTCAACTTGTTCCTTATTTACTTTACGACATTATTTGACATTCTGCACGTCTTCAACATTGCACGTTTCGTCTAGATCCTTTACGAGAATAACACAATATTATAATCACTAAATAGTCTATCGAATTTAACTTATAACTATCAAACCCCGTATCTATCCCCTTCACACATATCTATCACTTATACTAATACACATTTAACACATAATCACAAGTGAACCTATATAACCTTCCTGACTTACCAATTATCAGTTAACACATAATCTTTCTTTGACTTCATCTTATGGTCAAACCATTTTAAACATGATATTCAATAAATCAATGCTTGAACAAATCCTATCCGAAATTCGACATTATCTCATTTATTTATTAGACTATCCCCCTGTTATTCTATTTCAATCAAACTGAATTCCAATATCAATTTGAACACTAGATTATGTTAATCAATTTACTTATCGCATTCTTAACATAAGAAATAAACATATACTTCATATATTTATTAATTAATACAGGATCAGGTCACATACAATCACATTATGCATATCCATTGACATGTACGCACATTTCTGACTCAATCATTTTACTACAAAATATTAAAATAGATACTATAAGCTTCTAACCATTTTTTGGTTCGTTTGGATCCGAATAACGGACCAGAAGATATAATTTAACCAATTTTATAACACTTTTATCAGCATATAATTCATATAACATGTAAACACTTATTCCACGTATCACATAATTCATATAACATATAACTCGGTTTATTACAACATTCGACTTGGTACGTTTAAAACTGAAATCAGGTCAAAATACAACTCTTTGATAGTTACGCGACTCAGAAGCGTTTACAAAATTAGGCGATCTTTCAAAACGAAAGATTTTATGTCTTGAAAGTAATTTTAATAGAAGCAAAATATTTTTCTGAGTCTAGACACATTAGTTTCGTATTAAACGGATCAACGGTCTATTTATTATGAATAAAATAAGAATAATTTAATTAATAATAATATTAATTGAATTTGAAATACCTTTATATAATTTTTAAAAGCTCAAAATGATTCTTAAATCATTATTTAGCTTAATTATAAATAATTACATTTAATTTAACTATGTATAAATAAAATAAATTGATTAAATGAATTAATCCATTAATTAAATTATAAATAATCAAATAAAATTAAACTAAAAAATTCAATCATTCATAGGAATTATTGAATTGGACTTATCTCATTTTAATTAAAACCAAAGGTTAGGCTGCTGATCAGCCACGCACTAACCCCGAACATGGCATACAACCATGTTCTCTATACTGGATCCAAGGCACGCATTGGCCTATTTGACCACGAATCTGGTCCGACCACGAATATGGTCCATATATTTTATACAAACAATCCAATTTTAATAATTCAATTCAATAAAAACATTCATTTCCATAAACATGATCATAATCATAGTTATAAAACATTTAACTAAAAATAACATTTGCATTTGATAATCAAATCATATACGACAAGAGTCTCAACCTTGTAATAGCAAATGTTTGGTATTCATGAAACGAAATCAAGTATTCAGGAGTGTGCATTGGTTGAATGAAAGGTATCTGATGATTTTGAAGTTGTATCGTATCGTAGGGTATGTGTTCATAGGAATGATAAGATGTTTGGCTAGGTATAAAGGAATCATTGGGTTCATTCTCAGAAGTAAAGGTTTACCATATGTAGTTCACAGTATATGTGACGCCCTCAATCTCGGGGTTAGGAAATGACGACTCACACACCTTTAATCTAATAATTAAATAAGCATAAACCCCGATTAACTACCAACAGGATCAAACAGGATAAAGTATGAGACAAGATTACAACTATCAACCATAAAATATAACTTACAACCCTAAAATAATATAAAATAAACATAATTGATTACGTCTTGAAACCGACAGATAACCCATTGTATCTTTACAACTCTCTGGCTAAGCGCTTGCTCACTCAAAAACACCACTACCTGCTCTGGCAACCGGAAGCCCTCAACACGATAGGGACCACCAGGTACGCTCTTACGAGCAGTGCGCCTAAGCCTGGCCATCTTCTTGCTTAACTGCCATGGTTAGATTAAAACAAAACATATGAGTATAAAACTCAGCAAGTAACTATTAAGCAGTTCTACGATATAAAAATCCACAATATACTTTATCAATCTCAGGGCATTCTACTTCATCAGTTCTAGGTGGCAGATTTCTATCTTTTGGGTTAAAAAAGGGTTATGAAGGATAAATTTGGGGCTTTCAAGGAACAAGGCTCAAAGCAGGGTGAAAGTCGACATTCATCACAAATCATTATCGGGATCTCAAATGATCTTTCAAAAAGGAAAGCGACAATCTTTTCATTATAAGGAATTAGTTATATGATCAACATAATAAAAATCAGGGTTCACAAGTTATAAGCTGCACAATATCACAATCAACTCTTTTCAAAGCAATATAAACCATTTCATTTTCAAAGAATCAATTACTGAGTAGGAAATTTCAATTCCTTTTTAAAAATCAATATGGAAGCCTTGATTGGACCACTTCATCTTTCATTTCATTATAATACGGGTGATCATCCCGTATCGACCTCCATCCGGTCATTAAGGTACCATACGGCATAATTTTAGCCTTAAACTAGACTAGCCCCACTAGCCTCTTACAATGACTGGACTAGTCCCACTAGCCTCTTACGTCCCAATCCAATCCATCAGGAATTCGTTTGGAAAACCTTGAGTTGGAAAAAGCAGGTTTTGTAAATTCATTTTATCATTACCAAGAATACGAAATCATTCGGACTCTTTTGAGTCGAAACTCATTCTTAAATCAAACTTCAAGAAATCAAAGTTAAGGAAATGAATTAAGGATAAGCAAGGTGCAATTCTAGGGATTTTGAATCAATAATAACAAGGTACTTAAATTAGAAGGATCAATATTTGTTTCAAGGATCAATAGGAATATGGTGATCAAGGAATATGGTATCATTACAAGGGGTTCGTAAAGGTAATTATAGGCTTTATAACAGTTCATGGTATAACAAATATCTTGAACAGGAAAGACAGGTTACCAAAGGGTTGAATCAATAAGCTTATTAACAACAGTTTTACAAGATCAATGACAAGGTATCTCAAACCATTAACAGGGGTTCATTATCTTAACAGTTCAATACTCTGCATGGTATGAACAATAGCCTCTCTATAACCATTTACACAAGTAATGAGAATTACTTGCCTGAATTCGCTTTCCAGAAGGTTGAACTACTACCACCTAGTATACCCTTCCCTTTCCTAGCCTGAATGCCCTCCCGCTCCGAATCTACAATAAAACCAACACCTTAATCAATTTCTCAACTCTCGTTCCCGGAACGATCACTCAATATGATAGCTTGAGTATACTCTTGATTTAAATATACGAGTATAGCTTATACACATATGCACATAGCACATAACACATTCCTTTCTCATAGCCTTTATATCTTCATACACTCAATAATCAATTTGTACTCGCTTAACCTTAGCTATTCTTTAAATCACACTATTATTACTCATACGAGTACTTGATTTATTCATAACTAAATCTTTACGACCACATATTTATCACTTGTAGTTCTTTAATAACAAACCACTTAATTTCCTTTTTCTTTTATTCCTTCATTCGAAACACAACAACCACAAATAATTCACATATCTCCTAGAATTTCACATGCAATCACTTAGCAAAGTAATGGAACCAAATCAATCGCTTTTATACTTACATTTCATTCGGCTTTAGTCACAAAATACAAACAAGTGTACTCAATTTCAATTACACATAATCTAGCACAAATGCAAATCACAAGAGTCATTTACGCAATTAAACTTCATCCTTTTTAATCAAAAATCCGAATCATAATCACATTAAGAATCGAAAATCAACACCTTCTTTTAATTATCAAAATTCGAACACAAACACCATCCAATCATTGTTATGCAACCAAGTTCTCACTAGCCACTAAGATAATTAGCATATAAACTCACAAAAATCAACTTAATTCTCTTTTAAAGCATAAGACCCATTCATGTTTTTCAAGAAATCACACATGCAAAGATCAATCTTGTCATGCAAAGTTTTAAATCACAATTTAAGAACCAAATAATGACATGCATCACTAATTCTTCCTCTAAACCGCATGCAATCACATTTTCATTAATTAAGCTTAGTTTACAGTAAGAATTTAGTCACAAAAATCCAATTCCCTTTTAGTTAGTTCAAATGTCGAACCAAAGATTAGCATGAAATAATAATTTTTACTACTTCTAAACCATTAACCATACTAATATCAACACATGCAACAATCAAAAGAATAAGCTTTGGTGTAGTAGAGCTCAGTGTTTATATCATCACTCGCCATCGGTTCACCAGAGTTCATCACCGGTGGCGGTGGCCTCACGGTGGTGCCCTCATTCGAGGGTATCCTACCATAAAACCTCCGATTACTTCTAAAATTCACAACAATAAACACATACAAGACATTATCACCATAAATTCACATTATCTTGATTTTATAAAACAATAACTCGGCATAGCCGAACTTACACACACGCACACATCTGCATGTAAGTATCAAACTATACATGCAAGTGGATCAAAGCTCATATATGGAACAAGAATGAAATTCTATGGAAGAATCCATAAAAATCAAGTGAAGAAGAGAGATATACCGAGAGGAAGAGAGAGAGAGAGAGAGAGAGAGAGAGAGAGAGAGAGAGAGAGAGAGAGAGAGAGAGAGAGAGAGAGAGAGAGAGAGAGAGAGAGAGAGAGAGAGAAGAGAGAGAGAGAGAGAGTGAGAGAGATGAGAGAAAAATGAGAGAATGAGAGAAAGTGGCCGGGTGGAAAAGAAGAGAAGGTGGAGCAAATGAGTTTCTATATATTCTTAGAGGGAAGGGGCATTTTAGTAATTAACTAATCCCCTTTTATGTTTGATTAATCCTTTCTTTTTACTTAAATAAGATAGAAATCGAATATTGAATATATCCCTCTCGGAAAGTCGAAAATTATTGCAAATGAAAATTTTAAGATGTAAATCTCGAAATTAGAATTCCAACCATTATTCATAATAAACTTTTGAGCGTACGGTTGATTTTATATGATTTTCACAAGTTCGTGCTAATAATAGCATTTTATCACATAAAAATCAATTTATAATGCAACGATCACCAAATAAATCCGTCCATCATTTTTAAAAAGTCTCTATGAATATCACAAAGATAACAGAACAAATCTCATGCCTTTATCTTACTCAGATAATTTTATAAAAATGTGTGAAGGTTAAATAAACCTTATTTAAATCAAATAGTTCCCTTAAATCCATAAAAATGTCAACAGATCACGTAATCATGCATACAAACAAGCAAACACACATACGAACACATCACAACTCATTTATGATCATAAAATTTGTCCTTCTTTAATTTTATTTCTTTCTACGTGTACCGGGTCACGTTTAGCCTGACGGCCCGACGCTCAGCGTTTCAATTACGCTTCACAATATCGTTATCGACTGACAGGTCATTAGAACACATTACTTTACTCAAGCATTTCATTTCACATAATAACACATAGTTCATATTTTAAATACCTTAACCCCTTTTTAGAACGGGTTCCGTTCTACTTGACGGCCCGACAACACAGCTTAACTCCTAAGCTGACTCTTTAAATTGGAACGCTTTTATTTACGCTCCTAAATTCTAATATACAGTAAAGACAATTAACCATCACTTAATCACATAATTATAATCACTTCACATAAATCACACTTTATTTACTTAATTACGTCGTAAAATTCTCAGTCGTCACAATCTACCCTCCTTAAAAGGATTCTGTCCCCAGAATATAGTCTAAGCAAATAGACGGGGATACTTTTCTTTCATTTCACTTTCTAATTCCCTAGTTCATTCTTCTACTAATAGATTTCTCCACAACACTCTAACTAGAGGTACAACTTTATTTCTAAGCGTCCTCTCCTTACGGTCCAAGATTCGAACTGGTTGTTCCATATAAGACAAATCCGGTTGAATTTCCACTGGTTCTAATTCGATCACATGGCTTGCATCAGCATTATACTTTTTCAGAAGAGATACATGAAATACATTGTGCAGATGTTGCATTTGCGGAGGTAGCGCTAATTCATATGCCACCTTCCCAACTCGTCGCAGTACTTCAAATGGTCCAATATACCTAGGACTCAACTTCCCTTTCTTTCTGAATCCAGTTAAACCTTTCCAAGGAGATATCTTTAACAAGACTTTATCTCCAGATTCGAATTGCACATCTTTTCGTTCTTGATTTGCGTACTTCGCTTGTCGATCTTGAGCTACAATTAATCTTTTTCGAATCATTTCTACCTTTTCCTTTGTTTGTTGAACTAGCTCTGGGCCAATTAATTTGCGCTCACCAACCTCGTCCCAATATGTAGGGGACCTACATTTTCTTCCATACAATGCTTCATAAGGCGGCATGCCAATATTCGCGTGTTAACTGTTGTTGTAGGAAAACTCAATTAACAGCAAATGATCGTCCCAATTTCCTTTGAAATCTATTGCACAAGTTCGCAACATATCTTCAATTTTCTGAATTGTCCTTTCTCTTTGTCCGTCATTCTGCGGATGATATGTCATACTCATTTTCAGCTTAGTTCTCAAATGATCATGGAATTGTTTCTAAAATCTCGAGTTAAACCTTGGATCTCTATTGGACACGATAGATACAGGAACTCCGTGACGCATCACAATCTCATCCAAATACAATTTGACCAACTTTTTCAATAAAAACCTTTCATTTATCGACAAGAAATATGCTGACTTCGTCAACCGATCGATTACCACCCAAATCGCATCATGATTAGGCATAGTTTTGGGTAATCCTACCATGAAATCCATCGCAATATATTCCCATTTCCATTCTGGTATATCCAGTGGCTGAAGCAATCCGCTTGGCCTTTGATGTTCCGCTTTGACTCTTTGACACGTATAACACTTACTTATCCATTCCGCAATTTCCTTCTTCATGTTTGGCCACCAATAACTTTCTTTTAAATCCTAGTACATTTTTGTACTTCCAGGGTGGATTGAAAATCTCGAGTTATGCGCTTCTTGCAAAACCTCGTGCTTTAGTTCCACGATATTAGGTATCCAAATACGTGAGTTAACACGGTATATTCCTTTTCCATCCTTTTGAGCTTTAATTTCTTCTCCTGATAACTTATCATTTTCGCGTTTCATCACTTGCTCTTGACAGCATCGAATCTTTTCCAAAATTTCGGGTTGAAATGAAATCGCATATATAGCTTCACCTCCAAATTCTGGAGTCCGTACTTCTATTTCCATCCTTTCAAAATCCTTGATCAGTTCTCCTGATGACGTATACTCAATCTTTCCTTGCGACTTAGAGCATCTGCTACCACAGTTGCCTTTCCAGGATGATAGTTTATCGCACAATCATAATCTTTGATCAACTATAACCATCTTCTCTGTCTCATATTCAATTCCTTTTGAGTGAAGATATACTTTAAACTCTTATGATCTATATAAATCTCGCACTTTTCCCCGTATAAATAATGCCTCCAAATCTTAAGGGCAAACACAATTGCTGCCAATTCCAAATCATGCGTTGGATACTTTTGCTCGTGCGGCTTGAGTTGCCTTGACGCATATGCTATTACCTTCCCGTGTTGCATTAACACACATCCAAGTCCTTTATATGAAGCATCCCTGAATATCATAAATTCTCTTTTTTCATCCGGTAACACCAACACTGGGGCGGTTACCAGCCTCTTCTTTAACTCTTGAAAGCTTTCCTCGAACTTTTCCGTCCATACAAACTTCTCGTTCTTTCTTGTCAAATTCGTTAAGGGAACAACAATCTTATAAAAATCTTGCACAAACCTTTTGTAGTATCCGGGTAATCCCAGAAAACTTCTGACTTCCGTAGGAGTCTTAGGTCTTTCCCAATTCATTACAGCTTCTATCTTGGCTGGGTCCACTTTGATTCCTTCTTTATTAACTACATGACCAAGAAATTGCACTTCCTTTAGCCAAAATTCGCACTTCGAAAACTTAACGTACAACCTCTCTTTTCTCAGAATTTACAAAGAAATCCCCAAATGCTCCTTATGATCTTCTTCCGTCTTGGAGTAAATCAGTATATCATCAATAAACACAATAACGAACTTATCCAAATATTGCTTGAACACTCTGTTCATAAGATCCATAAATGCGGCTGGCGCATTCGTCAAGCCAAACGCCATTACCAAAAACTCGTAGTGCCCATATCTTGTTCGAAATGCTGTCTTGGGAATGTCTTCCGCTTTAATCTTTAATTGATGATACCCAGATCTTAAATCAATCTTGGAGAACCACGAAGCTCCTTTTAGCTGATCAAACAAGTCATCGATTCGCGGTAAAGGGTACTTATTCTTAATCGTCAACTTATTCGATTTACGATAATCAATGCACAACCTCATACTTCCATCCTTTTTCTTTACAAACAACACCGGTGCGCCCCACGGGGATACACTCGGCCGAATTACTCCTTTATTCAACAATTCTTGCAACTGAGCTGTCAATTCCTTCATCTCGACTAGCGCCATCCGATAGGGAGCTTTCGATACTGGTTCCGTTCCAGGAGCCAAATCAATCGTAAACTCGATCTCTCTATCTGGAGGTAGTCCAGGCAATTCATCAGGAAACACATCCGGAAAATCTCTTACTATTGGAATATCTTCGATCCTTACAGATTCTTTCTCCACATCCATAACATGAGCCAAATAAACTTTGCATCCTTGTCGTATTAATCTCCTTGTCTACACAACCGTTAGGAATTTCTTCTCTTGCCTCCTTCCTTTGAATATCACTTCCTCACCATCCTTGGTCCTTAACTTCACCTTCTTACTTTTACACTCTATTTGCGCTTCATGGTTTGATAACCAGTCCATTCCTAGTATAACCTAAAATTCTCGTAACTTAAAGGGAATTAGGTTAGCAGAAAAGTGCCGACCTTCTATCACCACATCGCAATTGGGACAAATCTTATTAACAATAACTTTCTCTTGATTTGCTACCTCTATGATCAAATTAGGTTCCAGAGGGTATGCAACATAATTTAACTTATCAAGAATACTTTCAGAGATAAAAGATCTAGTTGCTCCAGAATCTATCAATACTTTTACTTCTACTGAGTTAATAAAAAGCATACCTTCTACCACGTCCACATCTTGCACTGCATCTTTTATCGTCATATTAAAAGTCCTAGATCTGGGTTGAGCTGACGGTGCTGGGAGAGACGGCGGTCCAGCAATCCTAAGAACATTAGCCTTTTGAACAGGCTCCTTGCAATTTCTGGCCATATGGCCCACCTTTCCACACTTGAAACAAGCCAAGTCAGGCTTCCTTGCTCCATTTAGATACTCTAAAGAATAATGACCTTTCTGGTTGCACTTGAAACATGTCACGTCCAACTTATTACATCTTCCCGGGTGTCTCTTCCCACAATTCTTGCATTCTTAAATCCGAGGTCTGTTATCCTTCCCTGGTTGTCCTGCTTGCTGGAAACGGTTCTTCTGAGTCCCGTTACCGGGTTTAAACTTCTGAAACTTTTGGTGTTAACCTCCACCATCCCTTCCAAACTTTCCTCTAAACTTTGAACTTCCCTGCTCTTGCTCTGAGCTTTCAAATTTTCTTTTCTATCCCTCATTTTCTCTCCTCACAGCTTCACGCTCTTTTTCTACTATCATTGCCTTTTGTACCAAGGCAGCATAATTCTTGATCTCCAACATCGCTACTTGACTCATAATCCATGGCTTAAGTCCCTGTTGGAACCTCTTAGCCTTTTTTGTCTCCGTATTTACATACTCATGTACAAACCTAGACAGCTCCGAAAATTTCACTTCATACTCCGCTACCGACATATCTTCTTGCCTAAGGTCTATAAATTTCATCTCCAACTGATCTTGCATATAACTTGGCAAATACTTCTCCAGAAACATCTCAGTGAACTTTTCCCATGTTAAGTCCTTTCCTTCCAACAACGCTTTCGAAAACTCCCACCAGAAACTTGCTTTATCTTTAAGATAATAACTCACATACTAGGCTTTCTTGTCGTCCTTAACTTCTGCTAACATAAAGGCTTTTTCCATTTCTCTTAACCACGAATATGCTTTAATCGAGTCTGGAAAACCTAAGAATTCTGGGGGATGAACAGATTGAAAGTGTTTGAAGTTTCCAACTTTAGGGGCCACAGGTTGTTGCAAAAGCTTGGTTTCTGGGTTTACTTCTGGGTCTTTGGTTGGAATTTCTTCTTCTCGGTGATCTGGCGAGTTGGCCATTTCTTACAAACCTGATTGAGCAATTATTTAGCAATACGATAACATGGCATATATAACATCATTTTACTATAAAATCTCTTTTGCCGGTTTTAAGCTTTACCCAATTTTGCACATGCAATCCTATTACTACATAATTCTCTCATCAGTGCTGTTTTATCATGGCACAGAATAGGGTATTACAAATTTTGAACATGGTTATACGAAAACATGGTATTTAGAACAGTTTATGCAGATCTTTAGGGTGCACAATGGAAAACAAGATAATGGATTTATTTAAACAAAGGGTACATAAAGAAAAGTTTGGATACCACAAGTTCTGAAATAAAGTACAATAACAGGGTTAAATAGAGGAAAAACTGGAAAATATCCCCCTATCTACCCCTAACTTCTAACAACTACTACTACCGCAAAGTTCTGAAATATAACATAACAAATGAAAAAGGGATCCCGGAATCTGACCAAGTATCCCAAAGCCTACTGACGCTGAAAAACAACAACTACGGGCTCAACCAACAGTCCCGTCTAATCATTCAGAATCTCTCTCAACTTAACCAACATCCAACGAATGATCTTATGCAGTCTTCGGGACTCAGCATCAGCCTCACTAGTGGATGGTCCCTCGTCCAATCTCCTCTGGGAAACCTGCTCCACCATCTTAACCCGAACTCGCCACTCATCATCCATAACTGAAGTGCTCTGCCTAGACTCTCGGGCTAGCCTATCCACCAAAGCTCCCAACTCAGAAATACAGGAGTAAACAAAGTCTCGGTCATGGGCTAACTTGCAACCAACACTGACAGGTACAGTCTTAGGCATCTCAGACTCTGGCTCAGGGGCAGGGTCTCTGAATCTGGCTTCAAGGGTGAAATCTGCATAGGGATCTCACTACTCTCAGAAGGATCTTCCTCTGGGTCTGAACTAACATACACAGGCTCCTCTAGAGAGGGTGGAATGGGGTCCACTAGGGTACCGGTCAAACTAATCTCTGAATCTGAGTCACTACCACTACTGGGATCCTGAGAGAAAACACAAAACATCAACCAAGAAACTATGTTAGGGTTAAATAAGGCTTTCAGCTAACTCACACCCTAACTCTAGTTGCCACTTTAGCTAATACACACTTTCCTTAGACTATACCTAATAGTCTAACTCAACTCTACATGAGTCGAACTCTCTCGCGATATAAATATATACCCACAATACCCTTTTTATTCCTAACTTGTCTCAGGGACTAGATCATGTCGCTCTGATACCAACTTGTGACGCCCTCAATCTCGGGGTTAGGAAATGAGGACCCACACACCTTTAATCTAATAATTAAAGAAGCATAAACCCCGATTAACTACCAACAGGATCAAACAGGATAAAGTATGAGACAAGATTACAACTACCAACCATAAAATATAACTTACAACCCCAAAATAATATTAAATAAACATAATCTATTCCAGCTTGGAACCGACAAATAACCCATTGTATCTTTACAACTCTCTGGCTAAGCGCTTGCTCACTCAAAAACACCACTACCTACTTTGGCAACCGAAAGCCCTCAACACGATAGGGACCACCAGGTACGCTCTTACGAGCAGTGCGCCTAAGCCTGGCCATCTTCTTGCTTAACTGCCATGGTTAGATTAAAACAAAACATATGAGTATAAAACTCAGCAAGTAACTATTAAGCAGTTCTACGATATAAAAATCCACAATATACTTTACCAATCTCAGGGCATTCTACTTTATCAGTTCTAGGTGGCAGATTTCTATCTTTTGGGTTAAGAAAAGGGTTATGAAGGAAAAATTTGGGGCTTTCAAGGAACAAGGCTCAAAGTACGGTGAAAGCCGACATTCATCACAAATCATTATCGGGATCTCAAATGATCTTTCAAAAAGGAAAGTGATAATCTTTTCATTATAAGGAATCAGTTATATGATCAACAGAATAAAAATCAGGGTTCACAAGTTATAAGCTGCACAATATCACAATCAACTCTTTTCAAAGCAATATAAACCATTTCATTTTCAAAGAATCAATTACTGAGTAGGAAATTTCAATTCCTTTTTAAAAATAAATATGGAACCCTTGATTGGACCACTTTATCTTTCATTTCATTATAATACGGGTGATCAGCCCGTATCGACCTCCATCTGGTCATTAAGGTACCATACGGCATAATTTCTGCCTTAAACTGGACTAGCCCCGCTAGCCTCTTACAATGACTGGACTAGTCCCACTAGCCTCTTACTTCCCAATCCAATCCATCAGGAATTCGTTTGGAAAACCTTGAGTTGGAAAAAGTAGGTTTTCTAAATTTATTTTATCATTACCAAGAATACGAAATCATTCGGACTCTTTCGAGTCGAAACTCATTCTTAAATCAAACTTCAAGAAATCAAAGTTAAGGAAATGAATCAAGGATAATCAAGGTGCAATTCTAGGGATTTTGAATCATTGATAACAAGGTACTTAAATTAGAAGGATCAATATATGTTTCAAGGATCAATAGGAATATGGTGATCAAGGAATATGATATCATTACAAGGGGTTCGTAAAGGTAATTATAGGCTTTATAACAGTTCATGGTATAACAAATATCTTGAATAGGAAAGACAGGTTACCAAAGGGTTGAATCAATAAGCTTATTAACAACAGTTTTACAAGATCAAGGACAGGGTATCTCAAACCATTAACAGGGGTTCATTATCTTAATAGTTCAATACTCTGCATGGTATGAACAATAGCCTCTCTATAACCATTTACACAAGTAATGAGAGTTACTTGCTTGAATTCGCTTTCCTGAAGGTTGAACTATTGCCACCTAGTATACCCTTCCTTTTCCTAGCCTGAATGCCCTCACACTCCGAATCTACAATAAAACCAAAACCTTAATCAATTTCTTAACTCTCGTTCCCAGAACGATCACTCAATTAGATAGCTCGAGTATACTCTTGATTTAAATATACGAGTATAGCTTATATACATATGCACATAGCACATAACACATTCCTTTCTCATAGCCTTTATATCTTCATACACTCAATAATCAATTTGTACTCGCTTAACCTTAGCTATTCTTCAAATCACACTATTATTACTCATACGAGTACATGATTTATTCACAACTAAATCTTTACGACCACATATTTATCACTTGTAGTTCTTTAATAACAAACCACTTAATTTCCTTTTTCTTTTATTCCTTAATTTGAACCAAAACAACCACAAATAATTCACATATCTCTTAGAATTTCACATGCAATCACTTAGCAAACTAATGGAACCAAATCAATCGCTTTTATACTTACATTTTATTCGGCTTTAGTCACAAAATACAACCAAGTTTACTCAATTTCAATTACACATAATCAAGTATAAAAGCAAATCACAAGAGTCATTTACGCAATTAAACTTTATCCTTTTTAATCAAAAATCTGAATCATAATCACATTAAGAATCGAAAATCAACACCTTCTTTTAATTATCAAAATTCGAACACAAACACCATCCAATCATTGTCATGCAACCAAGTTCTCACTAGCCACTTATATAATTAGCATATAAACTCACAAAAACCAACTTAATTATCTTTTAAAGCATAAGACCCATTCGGGTTTTTCAAGAAATCACACATGCAAAGATCAATCTTGTCATGCAAAGTTTTAAATCACAATTTAAGAACCAAACAATGACATGCATCTCTAATTCTTCCTCTAAACCACATGCAATCACATTTTCATTAATTAAGCTTAGTTTACACTAAGAATTTAGTCACAAAAATCCAATTCTGTTTTCATTAGTTCAAATGCCGAACCAAAGATTAGCATGCAATAATAATTTTTACTACTTCTAAACCATTAACCATCTTAATATCAACCCATAATCACTTTAGTCAACAAGAATCAAATCAATAACTTCCAAGACTAAAACCATTCGGGTTTTTCAAGAATAACACATGCAACAATCAAAAGAATAAGCTTTGGTGTAGTAGAGCTCAGTGTTTACATCATCACTCACCATCGGTTCACCAGAGTTCATCACCGGTGGCGGTGGCCTCACGGTGGTGCCCTCATTCGAAGGTATCCTACCATAAAACCTCCGATTACTTCTAAAAATCACAACAATAAACACATACAAGACATGATCACCATAAATTCATATTATATTGATTTTATAAAACAATAACTCGGCATAGTCGAACCTACACACACGCACCCATCTGCATGCAAGTATCAAACTATACATGCAAGTGGATCAAAGCTCATATATGGAACAAGAATGAAATTCTATGGAAAAATCCATAAAAATCAAGTGAAGAAGAGAGATATACCGAGAGGAAAAGAGAGAGAGAGAGAGAGAGAGAGAGAGAGATAGAGAGAGAGAGAGAGAGAGAGAGAGAGAGAGAGAGAAGAGAGAGCTTCGAGAGTGAGAGAGATGAGAGAAAAATGAGAGAAAGTGGCCGGGTGGAAAAGAAGAGAAGGAGGAGGACATGAGTTTATATATATGCTTAGAGGGCAGGGGCATTTTAGTAATTAACTAATCCGCTTTTTTGTTTGATTAATCCTTTCTTTTTACTTAAATAAGATAGAAATCGAATATTGAATATATCCCTCTCGGAAAGTTCAAAATTATTGCAAATGAAAATTTTAAGACATAGATCTCGAAATTAACTTTCCAACCATTACTCATAATAAACTTTTGCGCGTACGGTTGATTTTATATGATTTTCACAAGTTCGTGCTAATAATAGCATTTTATCACATAAAAATCAATTTATAATGCAACGATCACCAAATAAATCCGTCCATCATTTTTAAAAATTCTCTAGGAATATCACGAAGATAACAGAATAAATCTCATGCCTTTATCTTACTCATATAATTTTATAAAAATGTGCGAAGGTTAAATAAACCTTATTTAAATAAAATAATTCCCTTAAATCTATAAAATGTCAATAGATCACGTAATCAAGCATACAGACAAGCAAATACACATACGAACACATCACAACTCATGTCTAATCATAAAATTTGTCCTTCTTTAATTTTATTCATTTCTACGCGTACCAGGTCACGTTCAGCCTGACGGCCCGACGCTCAGCGTTTCAATTACGCTTCACAATATCGTTATCGAACAACACGTCATTAGAACACATTACTTTACTCAAGCATTTCATTTCACATAATAACACATAGTTCACATAGTTCACATTTTAAATACCTTAACCCCTTTTTAGAACGGGTTCCGTTCTACTTGACGGCCAGACAACACAGCTTAACTCCTAAGCTGACTCTTTAAATTGAAACGCTTTTATTTACGCTCCTAGATTCTAATATACAGTAAAGACAATTAACCAGCACTTAATCACATAATTATAATCACTTCACATAAATCACACTTTATTTACTTAATTACGTCGCAAAATTCTCAGTGGTCACAGTACAAACATGATACCATAATTTTTATAGAAGCATCACAATTTATGCAACATTTATGAGAAAGGAATTTTAGGAAACTTGCCTTAAATTCAATTATCAACTCATGGCTTAGTCTCGTACTTTACACTTCACAATCTATGCATATCAAATACCCGATAAGCTCTGACTATCGTCTTTTTACAACACATCGTTGCTTCCTCGACTTGTTCCTTATTTGCTTTACGATATCATTTGACATACTGCACGTCTTCGACATTGCACGTCTCATCTAGATCCTTTACGAGAATAACACAATACTATAATCACTAAGTAGTCTATCGACTTTAACTTATAACTATCAAAGCCCATATTTATCCCCTTCACATATATATATATCACTTATACCAATACATATTTAACACATAATGACAAGTCAACCTATATAACCTTTCTGACTTACCAATTATCAGTTAACTCATAATCATGCTTTGCTTTATCTTATAGTCAAACCATTTTAAACACGATATTCTATAAATCAATGCTTGTACAAATCCTATCCAAAATTTGACATTATCTCATCTATTTATTAGACTATCCCCCTGTTATTCTATTTCAATCAACAACCAATCAAGTTTACTGAATTCCAATATCAATTTGAACACTACATTATGTTTCTCAATTCACTTATCACATTCTTAACGTAAGAAATAAACATATACTTCATATAATTATCATTTAATACATGATCAGGTCACATAAAATCACATTATGCATATCTATTGACATGTACTCACATTTCTGACTCAATCATTTTACTATAAAATATTAAAATAGATACTATAAGCTTCTAATCATTTTTCGGTTCGTCTAGATACGAATCATGGATCAGAAGATACAATTTAACTAGTTTTCTAAACTCTTATCAGCATATAATTCATATAACATGTAAACACTTATTCCACGTATCACATAATTCATATAACTCAGTTTATCACAACATTTGACTCGATACGTTTAAAACTGAAATCGAGTCGAAATACAACTCTTTGATAGTTACGCGACTCATAAACGTTTACAATATCAAGCAACCTTTCAAAACAAAAGATTTTATGTCTCGAAAGTATTTTTAATAGAAGCAAAATATTTTTCTGAGTTTAGACGCGTTCATTTCGTATTAAAGGGATGAACGGTCTATTTATTACGAATAAAATAACAATAATTCAATTAATATTAACTATTAATTAACTATTTTCAAAAGCTCAAAATGATTTTGAAATCATTATTTAGCTTAATTATAAATAATTACATTTAATTTAACTATTTATAAATAAAATTAATTGATTAAATCAATTAATCAATTAATTAAATTACAACTAATCAAATAAAATAAATTATAAATAATTAAATCAAATTTGGTTTTTTAATATAATAAAAGAAAATAAATTTATTAATTTTCAAATAATTCAGTTAAATATTAAAAATAATTAATCAAAATAAATTTTGAATTTTAAAAGAATTTTTGAATTATAATAAGAATATTGAATTATTTTCTTAAAATAATTCCCAATAACAGAATTAGGAGTTGGAATTGGGGGTTTTCAGATCAAATTTGGGTCTTTATGCCGGGTCGCGTTGAACACGGACCGGCATCTGGGAAGCAGCTCAGTTCCCGACAAGTTGACCGACTCTGGCGGCTGCTTTTCCCGGCCAAAATGCACGGTTTCGAACCGATTTATAGCCCAAACAACAACATCAAAAACCCAAGAACCCAGAACTCTGGTAATCCTTCACAAACGAACCGAGATTCGTTGATTCCGACAACAAAAGCTATTAAAATCGGCGACCAAGAACACAATTCCGGCAAAGAAACAACCCGACTAAATCGTTAACCAAAATTAGAGATATACACACGAAAATAAATCTTATATTCATACCAGTATATATCTGAGATCAAAATCAACGAATAACTAACAAATAACTCAGAAAATTCAAAACAAAATTCGTTAAAACTTAAGAACTCGACCATATAATTCCGGGGATCAAAAACACCAATCCTATATACAATTTGATTGTAAACAATCATATAAAGCTATATACATCAACAAAACGTACCAAATATTCATATTTAACAATTATCAATAATTTGATGATTTTGATAAAGGATTCTGAAAGAGGAGATCGAGGGCTTCAAGTTGACTATTCATACGCCTTCATCGGATTCCAATAACGTCTTCAAATCCTCATTCGATTGCGAAGAACACTTATCCATTTTCTGGATAATTAAAAAAGTATACTGTATAATTATTTTTATCTGTATAAAATAAGGCTCAGTGAAGGCTATTTATATTTATGAGAAAATAGGACCCTATTGAATCATATCGGATATAGAACCCCAATACTTAATAGGTAAGAATAAATAAAAGCTGATCCAAACATTCCCCGTTTTAGGATAAACATCAAAACCGGTCTTTTAATACAGTTTTGGGGCTCAGCGCTTTTGGTTGCACGCACCACGAGAAGATAGGATAGTATTACTAGTATATCGAGATGATAAAATAATATTGTAATACCCGCAAAACCAACTCGGAAACTTTGCAATTAAAACCGTACTCCGGGTCGAAAAAGTCCAAACACGAAAAGTGCTCGGAATTACCAAATTAGCATCGAAGTCATTTTTTGGAAATATTTTGGTTTGTAGAATCCCCACATCGATGAAGTTGCGGGCTTCTGAATAATCATAAATAATTAATGACTAATTAGAGAAATTATCAAATAATTCCGCAAATCATTTATAAAATCATATAAAAATTAATATTTCACTTGTAAAATATCTAAATAATATATGACTCATTCCTAGAATATTAATAATCAAAATTCACCATTTTGGCATGTATAAACTACAATTACAGAAAATCATTCACATATAATTTTGTAGAAAATTCACATATACTTACATAATATTCATAAATTTCCCCAACTAATTATATGCTCAAATCCACACACATCACTTAATCACATAACAATTATACGCACATAACAAATAAATATGAGTTTTAGAAACAATATATGAAATTTAGTTTAGAAAGAAATTTACCATCGACAATACAATAACCCGAAATTTAAATATAGAATTTCGAAAACTATTTAACTGGAATAATATTAAATTTTATTCCTTTCTTTTAAAAAAAATACTTTTATAATAATAAATAAATTTTGAAAAAGTCCGGGTCATTATATTCTCCCCACGATTACAAGTGACTAAGTCACACACCAACATATTGGTTATCTATTGTGTTGTGACATTTAAAAGAAACCAAGAATGGGCAATTATGCTTATCCATACTAATCCGTATAAGGATATATATTTATTCAAATATAGTTTTCCTAGTGATACACACCTCTTTTCGAAACAATGTTTTGATTGATTTATTTATTCTACGAATACCTTTATAATAAACCCAACACCTAGGTTTGGGTTACGGTATTATATCTTAATTCCAACTGGAAGAATAGGACATTCACCGGAGCCCCTACTATACGATGATCAGTCGTATAGCAGAATATTATCATTGTTCTCTACATGTAGAAGGACGACTTCCTTACTCCCCCTTGTCACCCTAGCCGCATTCGGGCTTTATATGCTTCCCCTATCTCCCGGGTATATTTTGCATACTTCGTATGTTCATTAGTATACATGGTCCCTTCTCTTGCAGAATTAAATTAGTAGTCTCCCCAGTATGCCAAGTACTGGAGTCTACCCCCTTTGTCCTTTAAGAATCCTATCATATCTCTAGAACTTATATTGTTCCCCAAGCGTATTGCTTGTTGACAGGTACACACTGATATATATACATACTTCCGAAAATTTTTGAAGGAAGTATTATGATAATGTGAATTGAGCGTTGTCAACATATAAATAAATGAGGGAGAGTTACTTTTGACACTATAGTCAAAATATTTAAAAATATGTTGAGATAATATTTTTTGACAATTTCAAAGTACTAGAATGATTTTCTGATACTCAAAAAATATTTAAAAATAAGATTTATGATTTTTAAATCATATTAAATCATTTAATAAATATTTCATAATTAAAAAATAATTATTAAATTATTAAGCCTCGAATAATTCTACTTTTAAAGAATGTTTGTAATAATAATCCCCGATTGATTTATGTTTAAGTAATCAAATTAAATCTTAAGTAAATATTAAATAATTAAAATTATTAATAAAGTAATCATTGGAGAATACTTTTCCGTTTAAATGAATATCCGAAATAATATTCATCGTTAAATAATTAATATAAGTTGAGGGAATAAGATCTTTAAAAATCATTTTAAATAAAATTCGAGGTATTTCATTAATCGTAAGAGGACATTGAGTCCCTTGGAATAAAATAGATTCGGACTTTACTCGTCCAAAATATCTCCGGAATACTGCCGGGTTTCTAAATAATACATACCGACCGACTCTCGGTCTACAATATATACGCCACGCTACTCGCTAGCGTTAACATTTCTCAAATATAAACACCTCCAGCATACTTTCGGGTTTTTATATACTTACACCCACCAACTTTCGGTCTAAATATATCATTTGAAATCTGGTATTTTACTATATCAATAATATTAACAATTACTCACAACAACATATCTTGTTCAGTAAAACAGTTTAAGCAGTATCATGCATATATTGCAGTTATTCAAAAACAAACATAACACAACTGTTTTGAAAGTTTAGGGTTTGTAAACTTGCATGGAGTCCAAGATACGTTCTCCGACTTCCTCTCGTTTCGGGTTTTCTAATCAACAAATATACTAATCTTAATCAGTATTCTTAATCCCATCAACGACTTATATTTCTAATAAGTACAATACTTTACAATTTTTGATATTCAACCGACTCGAAATAAATAACAATCCTTGGTCGAAATGGACGGTCAAAGTGGTCTCCTAGAGTTGACTTTATCGAATGTTACTATTACAGGACTCGCACTCTAATATTTTTACTAAATCGAAAAATTATTTTTATAATACGAAACCATATCAAGGAGCGTTTTGAGTGTTTTTAATATTTATCATAAAAGTTTCATTTTGATAAAATGAATTGAAATAGGTGAAAAATATTTTTAAAGTTCGGTGAACAATAGTGTTTTACTATTCATGCCGCTTTCACTAAAATATTGATTTCTCTCCAATCGCTAACTCAATCGACACACCGTTTTCACGTGCACGATCTAGAAAAAATTTATAACATATTATTTGAAATTAGTTTTCTGGGCAGATGGGTAAAAATCCCGAAGCAACAATTTATTGGCAGTAGGTGTTTTTGGTGATCACTCCTTGCGCGACCTCGGCTCCGACATTTTTATAAAATCGAAAACTTAACATCTCTTGCTCAAATTTTAAAGATATTTTCTTCACTGTATAATTCAAAAACTTAATAAGTTTCATAATTTTAAATAATGTTTAAGGGGCTCAATTATATAGTCAAATTCAGTACTAGGTAGTAGTTTGGTTTTCTCGACTAAGTTCACTAAAACGAACTTTTCGCCTAATCCGTAAATTATCTCGGCACGATCTTTATATGATTACAAACTAGAAACCAAGAAATTTACAGTATATTCCATTGGTATTCAAAAATATTTATTTCGTATTTCTAAAAATGTGCTTCAAAATTGTCCTAAATATAAGAGGACATTACGACGGCTATACGCGTAATGATTCTCGGTTTTAACTACGTTAATTTCATTAAAAACAACTCAAACGCCAATTCCTTCATATTTCTTAAAAGGTAAGTTTATTAAATCTATGAAATCATCACCGACATCAATCCACAACAATCAACCATCAAAATCTAACTTTTTACAATCCAAACTCAATGAATTAATATATACTTAAACATAACTCAAACTCAATCTTATAACTCAAGTAAATCAGAGGGTGGATGATACTTATAACTTTCTTAAAGCTTTTTTAATCCCTAATAAAGTCCTACAATCCTTGGTGAGACCTTGGTCTAGCTTTAGGAGCCTTAAAATTCCATGAAAAATCAAGAAAACAAGTTAGTAATTTTCGGAGTCATGATTACTATTCACCCTCATCTTAAAACATTTTTCATAAATTTAAAATTCAATGGATGACCTTGAAATATGGTACGAGCCTTACCTATGATATATGTGAGATATGGTTAAAATTTGGTGATTTGTGAAGCTCTAGAACTTGTGTTTTGAATTTTTCTTTCTTCCTTGTTCTTGAAAATCTGAATTGAAGAATGAATGGGGGAGAGAGAGTTGTTCTTGATTGCTTGCTTGCTTGGTGTTTTGGATGACTTTGTGACCTTTTAATAGATATGTGGTTTATATAATACAAGAAGCATTGCTCATTTTCAAGACCTACAAGCTAGTGCTAGTACATGACCATCCCTTTTACTATTCATGCCATCAACTTATTATTCTGCTTAATAGGATTACTATTTAATTACAAATTCTTGATTGCATTTTATGCTAATTAATTTTCATGGTTGGCACGGCTTGCATGGGAAGTTGTATGGGTTTAATACATTTATTCATTCACTTATGTATTTACTTGATCCCTTTCTCGTATTCGTGATAAATCCTCATAAAAAATTCGCGAGGTAATCCTTTCTTATAAATCTTTATATTTTCTAATCTTGTACCTGGGTTTTAATAGTAGGATTTTAAATTTTTGATCGTAATGTAATTCTCGTATTCCTCGATAGTTCGTAAAATAAGGTCATTTTGCAATATTGGTTTTTTTCGAAAACTAAAGACTTTTACATACACTCATTTGTTACATAGAATTATAATATCAACTCACAAATTTAAATTTAATACTCTTATATGGTGTGGTCGCAAAAGTTTTTATTAAACCGCAAGATTACTATTTATAAAGTCTTTTACCGATGTCAAAAATTTGGGTTTTAATAGAAGATATCAAAGTTTCTCAAGTTTATCAGTATTTGACAGATCAGAGTTTATTATCAATATTTGTCTATCAGCATATGTTAAAGTTGGATTCCATGAAGTAATTTATTCTATTTAGAAGACTTGATTTTCAGAAGATCTCTCTGTGTAGGAATTTGCTTAATTGTAGCAATCATAGTTCGATATGTACTAGGATTTTTTATTCATGTATATCATCTCAACAGGACTGATTATGTAATTGTGCAGTATATATGCACGGATTAGGTTAACACTACAAGTGTCGATTATTTTTTTATATTTTTGTGTAACCTAGAAGCTCTCAAGGATATATGTTCATCCTTTGAGTGAGAATTGTAATCAGTTTTTATATCATTGAGTTCTAATTTGAATTGATTGTTAATATTGTACTCACCCTCTCTACAATATACTCAAAAGCCTAACAGTTACTTAGAGTATTAGCAATATATTTAATGAAAATAAATTCCAGTCTGGATTAAAATGAGAAGGCGTATATCACCAAGAAAGTTATTCTCCTGAGTTTATAATAATATAGAGAGCATTGGCAAGATATTTTTGATATACATAAATACTGAAATTGATTTAAAGAGAAAAAAGTGTATACCACCAAGATTTCAGTCTTCCTACTATACGATAAAGTATGAAAGCATCATTTTAACTTAACATTCACTTTCAACTATATTATATTATTGTTGAGTGTTATTGCCCACTCTTGTTTTCTTTAAATGTCATAACACAACAGATAACCAATATTCCGGTGAGGAAGTTAACCAACTACAACATGAGGATAACACATAGGATTTCCGTAAACTCCTCCAGCCTTGCCTCAAGTGAACCAGAGTATTCATATATGTTCCAGTTATTAATAGAAATTACTACAACTTCATATAGAGGTTGTGAGTAGTTATGTAAGGTCCTGGAATGTACATTTGGTTTATATATTACATATTGTACATCATTTCTGAGGCTATAACTTGTGTGTATGAGAGTTAGGAGTCTGTGATGTGGATTATTGAATTATTGAGTTAATACAGGTTTCAGATGATCGGATGATTGCATGATGACCCAGATTTCTGAGCCCAGATCTGGGAGTACAAAAATGGTATAAAGAAATAAGTTATGGTACTCGGAGAGGAGAGTGTTAAGAGTTTTTTCTAGATGTGAGATTAACGTAAGAGCTCAGATATAGTTCATCAACAGACTACTGGATGTAGTACCAATGACTAAGTTGAAGGGTTTCGAGGTATAAAATACAACGGAAACTATAATTAAAAATGTGAAAACCAGAATTTTTGAAACCTACCGCAGGATCCATGCGAAAAACAAATATTTAATTCGTAAATCAGATTGTTTACCTTAAGAAACTCTATAAATTGATTGACTAATGGATATCCAAAGCTTGTTCAATCACCACGCATCCCACTTTTGCGATCTACGCTCTATCGGTATCCACACAAATGCTTGAACTCAAGGATTGGATGTGTACTAGCACAAACTCGTTTCTTCTTGCTCTCTCCATATATTATCTTGTTGGCTAAGGTTTTTAATAAAAGTTTTGCATTAAAAATTAACCACACAAGAGATATTATATAGAGGGTAGAAAAACAAATTATAACTCTTAACTAATTAGGAGTTTTTATTAATTCAAAATTTTTATTTGTATTATAATTAAGCCTCACTTAATTATTTAACAAATAAATTTCATAATTAATATTAGTAAATTTGAATATCATTATTTATCTAATTAATTAAGTCAAACTTAATTGATATTATAAATAATTTGAATTATATTAATTTAATTTAAATCCAATTCAAATTAAATAATTCTTCAAGCATTATTTGTGTGTGACCCTATAGGTTATTATTACGTTGGCAACAAATTTTAAATTTAATTTAAAAACGTAAACAATGAGCTGCATCTAGTAATACATCATTGCTACCCAAGTAATAATAATAATTAAATCAGTGATCCATTAAACATTTTGTGAATAATGTATAATGTAATATAATCCCTTTAACCACATATTATAGATTAAATTAGAGGCATGTTAATGTGTCATCTTCATCAAAATTTAATCCAAGTTTCCTTGATCAATGAGTAGACTATCGTATCAAATCAATATTTGAATATGGCCAAGCATTTCATATGTCACAGCCCCAAAATAAACTAACAGAATATAAATAACAAGATAAAGTTATTACAAACGGCTGTTAACAACATAATCCAAGATCGCAAAGGTTCAGTGTTTGAACTGTCCAACACTACAACTATTACAACTTATATAAAGCTACCGGTCCTCACACCAACGCCAACTATACTACCTGAGCTCTTACATAAGCCTCAGCATCTCCTCCGGTAGACTTACGGGCGGTCTGCTTGAATCTAACCATAATTGCTAGCTAAAATATCAGGAATGAAGAGAAAGAAGTGAGCCAAATGCTCAGCAAGGTATATCATTAGACAAAATTTAACATCATAGCAATTTATAACTGGAAATTGAGGTGTATGGCATCATATACAAGTCAAAACATTTGTAACCAAATCATTACTCAAAATCATTTTATGACGCTACAGATTACAGCCGGTGATCAGTTGCGAAGTAATTCCGAACCTCATTGGGTTCTAAAATATTTAATGGGATGCCTAGGAATCTTTTAAGCCTAATATAATAAGTGTGAAACGGACTTGCGTCTTAGTCCAATTCACCTATCTCAAGAAAACATTCTTTTATTTAAAGAGCAATTATCCAAGGTGAACTTTACAAAGATCTAAACAAAGGGGTTTAAATCATCAATCAAGGATTTGAGTTATGAAACTCTTATCAGAATGATTTGACTTCTCACTAGCAGGGTTTTCAAAGATGGACAACAATGGTTTGACAACCAGGGAAGAAAGTATTCAAAAAGAATCATAAAGTTATTCAACAAGATACAGATCTCAAATTTTGAGGGTTATATATGGCATATATCTAGTGACAAAGATTGGGTATATGACGCCCTCCAAACCCGGGGTCTAGATTTGGGGGTCACTATCCAATAAACCAAAATAAAATAATCACAGCAGAATAATATAATAAATATGACCCCTTATATGCAACTGGATCGATCGCAGGTTATAGTATGGAACAGGCACTAATACAAACCAAATGTTATTACAAACCATAAGTCTAATTAGTTTTACAACTTATTCAAATTTCATTACAAACCTTTATACTATTCAAGCGTCCCAAACTATCTACCTGGAAAACACACCAAACTATTTACAAGCGCTTGACCTCTAATCAAACCTGGAACTCAAACCTGCTCCGGTTTAGCTGAAAGATTAGATTAATAAACAAGTATGAGCGAAAAGATGCTCAGCAAGTAATATAAAGTTTGTAAGTGAACAACAATAACAATATCTGAGTAAGAGTCCAAGCTGATATAAACTTTAAAGTTTAAGCGACAATGTAATCAAACACAATTATGCACTATGCTGTTCCTGATGATCGGTCACGAAACAACACCGGTATCCCTCAGCCATACCGTAAATATAGGTATCGATATCCCGCAGCCATACCGTACCTATTGGATATGCATGAAGAAGGCATATATTCGCTTAGTAAGATATTACACTTTCGCATAATAACTCACGCTGGACTGGTGCCTCGGCCTCTTACGCTAACCAATAATCAATTCACAAAATAATTTTGATTAAAGGAGTCAGATCAATGACATCCTTATCTATTCAACTCCCCATGTCACATGGTCTGGAGTTATCTCAATAACTGATGGCGAAATAACTAGAACAATTAGTTATTCGCTAACCTCAATTCAAAGTTTCACTGTATAGAGTATATTTGGATAGTATAGTTATTCACTATCTATCGAATCAAAAGATTGGTTCTAGCAGAATGAATGCTAGAATACGAGAATGTCAATAAATATAAGAGTATTGATATTCAATATGCTATCAGAGTATTATAAACAGTTCTTATATTTGAATATGTAAAACAATAAGCTATTCTGAATTTAGAATATGGGAGAATACTTGCCTGGTATGCTCACTAACTTTTCACTAAAACTCTGGCTTATAACTGCTGGCTACTACCTCCGTCTAACACTTGACCGCACTCCTTGCTACTCGATTCTATAAACAAAAGAACTATCTTAATTGATAGAACCAAACTCAATCGACGTAACTATACGTCTTGACATCTACCCGATCGTTTATAACTAGCATGGCACTTTAAAACTATAAACAAATAGCATGTATATCACGTAGAACATAATCATGGCATTCGTATAACACGTAATTACATAATTCATGTAATACATAAGTCAGATCATTAAAAGATACGTCCTAGGGCGTTCAGAATTAAAATCAGGTCAATATTAGCATTTATCGATCAAATACCGACTCAAACTGATACACAAATCAAATAACATTACAATACAAAAGAAATTAGGACTCAAAAGTATTTTTATTGGAAGCGCAATATTTTTCTGAGTCTATACACGTTCATTTCGTATTAAACGGATGAATAGTTTAATTATTATGAATAAAATAAGAAATAAATAGAATTAAATGAATTAATAGTAATAATAATTGACTTTTTAAAACCCAAAATATAATTTTTAAAAGTTTAAAAATCATCTTTAGGAATTATTTGAATTAATTATAAATAATCTATATTTATTTAACTATTTATAAATAAAATTAACTGATTAAATGATTTTAATCAATTAATTAAATTCATAAATAATTAACTAAAATAACTTATAAATAATTAAATCAAATTGTATTTTTGAAAATAGTTAAAGAAAATAATTTTTCGAATTTAAAATAATTAAATACATAATTTTTAGAATTTAAAATAATTATTAAATGATTTTTGAAATTAAAAAAATGATTTTCAAAAATAGAAAATGAATTTGGAATTGGGGAAAAACAGATTGAACCCGGGTTTTAATAAAAACCAACGGGTCGAGTTTCTGGGTTATCAAGAACATCCACCGGAGTTCTTGTGAGCCCAGATTCCGGCCACAACTTCCGGCCACACCGGAAGTTTCCGGCGACTCAAACCCCCCCCATTTAGCAGTCGTTTTGCTCCTTTCTCCCCCCGAATCAGTACAGCACACACCCAGCAACTCAAACAGCAGAACGACTCACAGAAACGAACCGGAGTTCGTCGATTCCGGCTGGAACAGCCATGGAAGCTAGCCACGAGTTCCAAAATTCGGCGAACTCAGGTTTAATCCAAAAACTGCACTAAAATCATCGATTTACCCCTCGAATTAAAGCCCAGATCAATATAAAGCTATTCTAAGCATCACAATCATCAAGAACATCACGATAATCTCAGAAATTAAATAAAAAAATCAAGAAAATTAAGAACTTGAACTAACCTAAATCGTAATCAAAATTAACGAAACAAAGTGCTAAACTACTCCTTACAATCACAGGAACAATTATAACTCAACCAAATCATCAAACAATACCTCCAAGATCAAGAACGAATTTAGACCATAACTACCAAAAATTGAAATCATAAAATACTACATCTCAGTTACTGAAATCGGTAACAATAGATTGGGCTCGTTGAGAGCTTCAAATCGGTATGTAGATCGCTCAAAACGGATCAGAAACGCTCTTGGAATCACAAGATAAAGTTCAAGAATGGAATTTCACCCCCAAGAACCTTGTTCTTGAATAAATTTATTTTCTGAAATTTTATTAAAACAAAAATGAATTAAACTGATTTTAATCAGCTATTTATATTAACCTGAAATTATATGCCTAAATCAAATTAGGGTGTTTTATCCCTTAATTATAATAATTAGGGCCCTAAAATAATAATTACGGGGAATAATTTTAAAAACGATAAAATAAAAAATTAATGTCAAAATTCTCCAAAAATTGCGAATAATTCAAAAATACAAAAATAAAGGGTATTTGAAATACGAATAATTTTATAAAAATAAAAACACGGATTTTGTGGGGTTTGACGTCCCGGCGGGGTCCCGGTCCGTTGATTTTTGAAAAACGGAAACGATCCTTAAATTACCAAAAAATCCCGAAAACACATAAAATACATTTGAACGCGCATAAAATGAAATAAAACAAGTATCTTAATAAAGACGCTAATAAATACGCGTCCCGATTGCAGATAAGTTCATATAATTGCAGTTTAAACATATTTTAATCAATCGAGAATTTTTCTGGCCCGCACAGAAACACACATAACAATTATAACATCTCATATCATGGAAATAATTACTTTGATTTATAAAACACATATTATTTATTTATTTAGCATATAATATTCACATAAATTTCTCGGATATTACATCCTTCCCCCCTTAACAGGATTCTGTCCTCAGAATCAGCCTAGGAAAATAAGTGAGGATACTTGGATCGTATTTCGCTTTCCAACTCCCAAGTCGACTCTTCAACCTTGGGATTCCTCCACAAGACTCGCACTAATGACACAGACTTATTCCTAAGCACTCTTTCTTTCTTATCTAATATCTGCACTGGTTGCTCTACAAAAGATAAATCTGGTTGAATCTTGATTGGCTCATATTCCATCACATGATTGGAATCAGGCAAATAACGCTTCAACATTGACACGTGGAACACGTTATGAATATGATGCATGTGAGGTGGTAACGCTAACTTGTAAGCAACCTTTCCCACATGCCTCAAAATCTCAAAAGGGTCATCATAACGCAGACTCAGTTTTCATTTCTTTCCAAATCTTGATAAACCTTTCCAAGGTGAAATCTTCAATAGCACTGTTTCACCAACTTCAAATTCCATATCCTTTCTGGCAGGATCAGCATATTTGCGTTGACGATCTTGAGCTGCTATTAATCTTTTCCGAATGAGTTCTATTTTCTCCTTCGTCTGCTGGATCAATTCTGGACCGAAAATCTTTCTCTCGCCGACTTCATCCCAACATATTGGAGATCTGCATCTTCTCCCGTACAAAGCTTCATAAGGCGGTATTCCAATACTGGCATGATAACTGTTTTTGTAGGAGAACTAAACCAATGGTAAAGGTTCGTCCCAACTTCCTTCAAAATCTAGTGCACATACCCTTAGCATATCTTCAATAGTTTGAATCGTCCTTTCACTTTGACCATCTATCTGCGGATGATACGCGGTACTCATATTCAGCTTCGTTCCGAGACAATCTTGAAAACTTCTCCAAAATCTTGAATTAAATCGAGGATCTCTATCTGAAACTATGGATAATGGAACTCCATGTCGTGTCATAATTTCCTTAAGATATAACCAAACTAATTTATCCATTAAAAATCTCTCGTTGATTGGAAGAAAATGCACTGACTTCGTCAATCTATCGATAGTAACCCAAATAGCATCATGATTAGACCTGGTCCTTGGTAATCCAACTACGAAATCCATCGCGATATGCTCCCACTTCCATTCTGGAATGTGCAATGGTTGTATCAGTCCACTAGGCCTTTGATGTTCCTTTTTGACTCGCTGGCAAGTGTAACACTTACTTACCCACTCTGCAATTTCCTTCTTCATGCTTGGCCACCAAAAGTTTTCTCTTAAGTCTCTGTACATCTTCGTACTTCCGGGATGAATTGAATATCTGGAGTTGTGAGTGTCTCGGAGAATTTCATCTTTCAACTCGGCTACATTGGGTATCCATATTCTGGAAGAAAATCTTAACATTCCTTTATCATCCTTTTGACTCCCTATCTCTTCTCCTGTCAAACTGTCTCGTTCATGGCTCATTACTTCTTCCTGACATCTTCTTATTTTCTATAATAGTTCTGGTTGAAAAGACATTGCACACAATACCTCTGTAAACATACTTGGGATACTGACCTCTATTTCCAGCTTCTCAAATTCCTTGATCAATTCCTCGGATGAAGTTATCATGTTTAACCTTTCTTTTCGGCTCAGAGCATCGACCACCACATTTGTTTTGCCTGGATGATAGTTGATAGTACAGTCGTAGTCCTTGATTAGTTCTAGCCATCTTCGTTGTCTCATGTTTAATTCCTTCTGGGTAAAGATATACTTTAAACTCTTGTGGTCCGTGTAGATCTCACACTTTTCCCCATTACAGATAATGCCTCAAAATCTTCAATACAAACACTATAGCTGCCAATTCCAGATCATGAGTTGGATACTTCACTTTGTGTGGTTTCAACTGTCTTGAAGCGTAGGCTATCACCTTGTCATACAGCATCAAAACACATCCCAATCCTTTGTATGACGCGTCACTGTAGATAACAAAATTTCCTTGTTCATCTGGCAAGACTAGTACTGGAGAAGATACTAATCTATTCTTTAATTCTTGGAAACTTTCCTCGCACTTCTCGTCCCATTCAAACTTCTGGTTCTTCCTGGTGAGCTTTGTCAATGGCGTAGCTATCTTCGTAAAATCTTGCACGAATCTTCTATAGTAACCTTCCAGTCCCATGAAACTTCTCACTTCCGTTGGTGTTTTTGGTCTCTCCCAGTTGATTATGGCTTCAATCTTTGCTGGATCCACTTCCACTCCTTTATTGCTAATCACGTGCCCAAGAAATCATACTTTTTTTAACCAAAATTCACACTTGGAAAATTTTGCGTACAATATCTCCTGTCTCAGTATCTTCAGAACTATCCTCAAGTGCTATGCGTGCTCCTCTTCTGTTTTAGAATAGATCAAGATGTCGTCTATGAACACGATCACGAATTTATCCAAATACTTCTTGAATACTCGATTCATCAGATCCATAAATGCTGCTGGTGCGTTGGTTAATCCAAATGCCATTACTAGAAACTCATAATGCCCATATCTGGTTCTGAATGTGATCTTCGGAATGTCTTCAGGCTTGATCTTCAATTGATGATATCCGGATCTTAAATCAATTTTACAAAACCATACAGCGCCTCTCAATTAGTCAAACAAATCATCGATCCTCGGCAACGGGTACTTGTTCTTAATAGTCAGCTTATTTAGTTCTCGATAGTCAATACACAGTCGCATACTCCCGTCCTTCTTCTTGACAAACAGTACTGGTGCGCCCCATGGGGATACACTGGGTCTTATAACTCATTTCTCCAAGAGATCTTGCAGCTGAGTTGCCAATTCTTTCATATCCACTGGTGCCATCCGGTACGGAGCATTAGAAACTGGTTCTGTTCCGGGTGCTAGGTCAATCGCAAATTCAATTTCTCTATCGGGAGGTAATCCTGGTAGATCGTCTAGAAAGACATCTGGAAATTCGTTGACCACTAAAATCGCTTTTATTACTGGAGCTTCCTTGCTGGTGTCTATCACATGGGCCAAATACGCTTGACAATTTTGACGCAATAACTTCTTCACTTGAGCGATCGTTAAGAACTTTTTCTCTTTCTTATTCCCCCGAAATATCACCTTCTTCTTACTATCCAAGGTCTAAACTCTTACTTTCCTATGCTTACAATCAATCTGAGCGTTATTTTCGGACAACCAATCCATTCCTAAAATAACATCAAATTCTCCCAACTTAAAAGGTATCAAGTTGGCATAGAAATGATGTCCTCCTATCTCAATATCACACCTCGGGCACACTCGGTCGACGGATACTTGATTCTTATTAGCTAATTCTATTATTAATGCTTGTTCTAACAATTTAACTTCGCAATGTAGTTTATCGACAAAATCTTGAGAAATAAATGACCTTGTAGCTCCAGAATCAAAGAAAACTTTAGCATCTACGGAGTTGACTGGAAGCGTACCTGCAACAACATCTGAACTCTGAACAGCATCATTCATGGTCATATTGAATGTCCTGGCCTTTGGCTGGTCCCTTGCTGGTGGTCCTTCAATCCTTGGCGTACCCTGAGAGGATGGTCCTGTGATCTGTGGTATATTTGCACCTTGAGCTTGCTCTTTACAGTTATTGGCGTAATGACCTGCCTTCCCGCACCGGAAACATGAACCTTTTGGCATCTGATTGCGGCACTCATACGCATGATGTCCCTTTATATTGGACTTGTAGCACACAGAATTAGCTTAGCAAATCCCAGAATGTTTTCTGCCACAAAACTTGTAATCTGGCATGGGTGGATGGTTGGGCCTCCGCTGATTTGAATTCTGAAAACGGCTGCCTTGTCCTCCATTTCCTGATTGTGGTCTCTTGAATCCCACATTCCTAATACCCTGGAATCCTGGCCTTTTATTGAAACGGCCCTGAAAATTACTTGACAGCTGACCTCCTTCTGCGGTTTCTATTTTCCTTTTCTTCCCGTCCTTTCCTTTCTGAGACATATCACTCCTACTTTCAATCACCATTGTTTTCTGAACCACTGCCACATATGAAGTTAATTCAAACATGGCCACTCTTTTCTGAATCCAAAACTTTAACCCCTGTTCAAACCTTCTTGCTTTCTTTTCATCTGTATCAACCTGATCTGGCACGAACCTTGCTAACTCAGTGAACTTAGCCTCGTACTCAGCCACGGTAAGATCACCCTGGGTCAGGTTCAAGAACGTAATCTCCATTTGATTCTTCATATACCTTGGGAAATATTTCTCCAGAAACATCTCGGTAAACCTTTCCCAAGTTATAAACTCACCTCCTTCCAATGCTCACGTGGATTCCCACCAATAGTTCGCCTCACCCTTTAGAAAATAGCTTGCAAACTTGTTCTTCTGTTCAATCCCTGCTCCGACTAATTCAAAAGCCTTTTCCATTTCCTTGAGCCTTGCATTGGCTTCCACTGGGTCAGGACTTCCGTTAAACTCAGGTGGCTTTACTGCTTGAAACTGCTTAAAAGTCACTGCAGGTGGTGCTGCTGCTTGTTGCTGCTGTTGCTGTTGCTCCTGTTATTGCTGCTGCGTAAGATGTAACATCTGCTGCTGCATCAGTCCCAACATCTGGACAATCGCTGGATCTGTCCGACCCTCAGTACAATCCTCTCCTGAATTATTCCTTCTCTTTGGTGCCATTATTCTGGTAAGAAACAAGCAACATATAGAATAATCTGTCAAGCATTGTGTCAAATATGTAGCAATTCCTTAGCATATCAAAATTCTTAAACATTATCTTTTCTCAAAATATCATAAACTTGCTACCATATTAACACAAGCGACATGATTATCACATAATCCTTCTTATTATCTTGAGAATAACAACACAAAGAAAATTTACTCAAAATTATCCAAACCTTTTAAATCCTTGCTTGAAATCTCAACTAGACCAACAAAATAGAAGGGCGATAACACAAGGCCTAAGGCTAAACGCAAAACAAGAAACCTAAACAACTTAACTATAACCCAACCCGATAACCTAAAATTAACCCTATTAGAGCTAAACTACACGCACCTATCTTATGTGATCTTCCTATGACTCACCTATGACAATCCTAAGCCTGTTTCAGTGACCATAACCTATAGCTCTGATACCAACCTATGACGCCCTCCAAACCCGAGGTCTAGATTTGGGGGTCACTAGCCAATAAACCAAAATAAAATAATCACAGCGGAATAATATAATAAATATGACCCCTTACATGCAACTAGATCGATCGCAGGTTATAATATGGAACAGGCACTAATACAAACCAAATGTTATTACAAACCATAAGTCTAATTAGTTTTACAACTTATTCAAATTTCATTACAAACCTTTATACTATTCAAACGTCCTAAACTATCTACCTGGAAAACACACCAAACTATTTACAAGCGCTTGACCTCTAATCAAACCTGGAACTCAAGCCTGCTCCGGTTTAGCTGAAAGATTAGATTAATAAACAAGTATGAGCGAAGAGATGCTCAGCAAGTAATATAAAGTTTGTAAGTGAACAACAATAACAATATCTGAGTAAGAGTCCAAGCTGATATAAACTTTAAAGTTTAAGCGACAATTTAATCAAACACAATTATGCACTATGATGTTCCTGATGATGAGTCACGAAACAACACCGGTATCCCGCAGCCATACCGTAAATATAGGTATCGCTAGTAAGATATTACACTTTCGCATAATAACTCACGTTGGACCGGTGCCTCGGCCTCTTACGCTAACCAATAATCAATTCACAAAATAATTTTGATTAAAGGAGTCGGATCAATGACATCCTTATCTATTCAACTCCCCATGTCACATGGTCCGGAGTTATCTCAACAATTGATGGCGAAATAACTAGAATAATTAGTTATTCGTTAACCTCAATTCAAAGTATGACTGTATAGAGTATATCTGGATAGTATAGTTATTCACTATCTATCGAATCAAAAGATCGGTTCTAGCAGAATGATTGCTAGAATACAAGAAAGTCAATAAATATAGGAAAACTGATATTCAATAAGCTATCAGAGTATTTATAAACAGTTCTTATATTTGAATATGTAAAACGATAAGCTATTCTCAATTTAGAATATGGAAGAATACTTGCCTGGTATGCTCACTAACTTTTCACTAAAACTCTGGCTTATAACTGATGGCTACTATCTCCGTCTAACACTTGACCGCACTCCTTGCTACTCGATTCTATAAACAAAAGAACTATCTTAATTGACAGAACCAAACTCAATCGACGTAACTATACGTCTTGACATCTACCCGATCGTTTATGTAATAACCCCAATTTTTGGAAATTTTTGAAACCCTTATGAATAGTGTTTTTGCTGAATGAGAAAACTTTTCATGCCACACTATGTAGGGGTTCTGATATGGATATTCTGAGATTTTATTAGTACTTTATATGGGATATAAGTGTATGTAAAGATCGTCAGAATCCAAATCCGAACACTTTGATTTTTCCCGGAAATACACTAGATACGGAAAGATTTGAGAAAAAGGTAACAGGATAAAAAGGATTTAAATTAAAGGATTATAGGAGAGGATCATAAAAGGAATATAATATATTGAGAAAGGTTAAGAGAACCTAAGTAATAAGATCCCGGGTATGATCCCTCAAACGATAAACGAAAACGAAAGTTAAGCGAACCGTATAACAGATCAGCGGTCATTAGGCAAACGATTAGGAAGTTAATCAAGGGGATTAGTGGGGATGATGTCATCCAACCAATAGAAAGAGGACAAGGAGGGGAGGATGACATCATGAGGATGACACAAGCATGACATGGGAAGGAAGGAGATGTGGTGGCTTTTTAACCACACAAAATGAAGGGCAACTAGGTAATTTACTAAAACAAACACAAAAATCAAACCAACCAAGCCAAGCAAATCATTTTTCATCAAAATCAAAAAGAACCAAGGCATTGTTCTTCATGCTCTCGGCCAAAACAGAACCAGAACACTAAAACTGCTGTATCTCCTTCATTTCTCACTCAAATATTGTGTTCTATAGCTCATTGGAAAGGTATTGAGATGGCCTACAACTCTTGTTCACAAGTCTCGTCCAAATAATCATGGTAAGACCCTCATTTTTACAGTTCTTTAAATCGGACTTTTAGAAACTTCAAAGCCTAACTTTGTGTTCTTGATTTCTTTGGAAAGATCAAGCTTGTAGGAGGCTCCCTAAGGCTTCCTAGCAATTTAACACCTCCCAAGGAAGGTATAAACTTCAAACCCTAGCCTTTACTTTATTTGTTAGTAAGTTTAATGGTTGGTGTTGTGAAATGAGAAGCATGGATTGTGATTATTAGTAGTTTGGTTTGATTTGGAAGTGTTTTGGTAATTGAAGCTTGATTATAGTTCATAGGTCTTGATTGTGGTTGTTTGAGTTGAAAACCTTGGAGATTATGGACTGATGTGGTATGGTTTAGGTGAAGTTTTGTTGTATTGATGGTTATGAGTTGGTTGGTGGTTAATTGGAGTAGTTTAAACATTGGTAATCACGTAAACATAGCCGTCGTAACGTCCGATTTTCTTTAGACTGTTTTGTGCATAACATTAGGACCCGAGGACCCCCTGCTAGATTATGACCACTGCCATGTTTAGATAGCTCATGTTACGAGCTTCGTTTTGATATGTAGTTCGTTCGATTCCGATGCACGGTTTAGGAGAAACGACCGTTTCAAGTAACGGCGTTTCGCGAACGATACTTTTCCCCTCGCCTTACTTTGAAACATAGGTTAAAGACCTTAAAGGGCTAATTGAAGTATGAAACATTTATGTAAGGTGTAATAAGCAGTTGGTAAGACATCCGCGAAGGAATCGCTTTAAAACTCATAAAGGTTAAATTATTAAAAATGGTGGAGCCGAGGGTACCCGAGTGACTTAAGAGAATCAGTAAGCGCAAAACAAGCGTTAGAGTCTAAGTTAGTTAAAGTATAGATTTACAAGTGACTTTGGTTTAATTCCAACTTACTTGTTGTTTATAGGTTACCAGACTCGTCCCGAGCCATTCGTAACCCCCAGTCGCTCAGGCAAGTTTTCTACCCGTTATACTGTTGTTGTGGTGTATATATGTATATGCATTATCTTGCGATAGATGCATGATGTTTATATTAGCAAATGTTGCAATATATTGAAGCATGCTGCTATGGTATATATATGCATGCCTGTTTCATATTCTTTCCATATATAATTATTGATTCAGTTGATAATACCTATGCTAGAGGATAGCGGTAACTTGCATATACCCTTAGTATAGGGACCCAAAAGGTGGAAATATTTTCTAAACCGGGAGTCGAGGATCCCGAGTAGATTTTGTATATATGTATATATACATATATATTTATATAAATATATGGTTATAGTTTTCAAAACTATTAATCGAATAAGGTTTATTCGATAACTTTATTTTATTTAATGAATATTATTATGAATATTCATCCGAGGACTTATGACTCCTTTATTTTATTATTGAATATTATTTGAATATTCATTTGAGGATGTATGACTCCTTTATTTTATTTAATGCATATTATTTATAATATTCATTCGAGGTATTATGACTCCGCTTATTACTGAAATATATTCCTTATTTTATTAAAGAATAAGGTGTCAATAGTCAAACTTATTTTCGATTATTCAAATAAAGATAGTACTTTCATATAAGTATATCTTTGGTTATTTGATATCCATTTCAAGTATAAGTTTTAATACTTCTACTTCGATTATTTTTATAAAGATTATTCTTTATGGGAATATTATTTAAATAATAATATTCAGACATTTTCTAAATATAATGGGGACTGATTTACTTCATTAAATCAGCTTTACCCCAAACATTCTTAAAAATATTTTCGAGTCTTCAAAATGAATTTAAAAGGTAGAGCGGATCCAAAACTTGTTTTCAAATTCAAGATCTTCCATTTTAAGGGGACTTGAATACTCGGTCAAAAACCTAAGGGATCCGGCTCTGTGGTGTATTTTATATTCGCAACAAGGTTGCTGTTTTGTTAAATGAATCGATTACTTACCCAACACTCGGGAAGTAAAATTCTTGGAACAAGTTAATCCATTAACAGGCATCGCCTGGGAAATATCGGCGAGTTCTCCTTTCCAACTAGATACGACTTCTTGGTGGAGCCGTATCAACAAGTTTCTACTTGGGGAAAGGGGGAACGAGCTTTACGTTTCAGAGTCATGGATTTCATCTGAACTAGGAGTGGCGTAAGTGGTCGAGTGGCGTCGGCCCAGCCTTATTATATTGGCCCAAATGGCCTGGAAGTTCCGCTAAGGCGGTCCATTCCTTAGGAGTTCAGTGTTCGGTTGACAAGTAAATCCGACAGGTTCTCCTCTACATGTAGAAAATGGTGGGGTTGTACTACTACGACTGATCATCGTAAGTGGTCTTCCTGGCGCGGCAAACTCCCGTAATGAGTTCATCATCCAATTGGATAATTTCTGCAACACTACCCAGAGCACTTCGATAGAAAGGCTACGGTTGGGCGATTGTTGGGTGTTGGCAGGGTCAAGTTTTCAAAATGATGTTTACATCAAATGAAGTATCTCGTAACTTCATTTTATTTTGATAATATTTTAAAGATTTAATCTATTCAAATCTTGTCTTATAGTCTCATCTATGTGATGAACTTTTGAAATTAATTATAACTTGAACGGTGGTAGTTCAAGTAGTATTTGGAAAAGATATAAGTATATTGGGGTATCTTGTAACTTCATCTTTTAAACTTATATCTAATTAATAATTGTCTTATGAATGACAAAGATTTTCAGAAAAACGTTGAGACAAGGTTAGATATATGAGATCACCTTGCAACGATATTTTTATATACAGTTATACACTGGGACTTGTGTATATTATGCATGGAAGAGGACTTCCAATATTTTGAAAAGTATATATGTATATATACTGAATATTTTGCGACTTCATCGCATTAAGATATCAAACTTGGTTCATTTCTTTTGACCAAGACTTTCATGAGTATTATGAGTAGGCTCATATATTGTAAATCATTATATATATTATTTTGGTGGGCTTGCTGCTCACCCTTGCTTTATTTCTTCATCACACAACAACAGTTAGGAAAGATGGCCAGACTCCAGCAGACCCAGCGCAAGCGCGTGGGAAGCGTCCTGTGTCTTCCCGTTGATGTTGTAGCTGCTATAGATGCAGAGGTAGATCTATTGTAGATCAGACCATCTACTTTTGAGAATCAATTATGTATAATTATAACTTGTGGCAGATAATGGCAATTAACTGTAAATTTATCAAGTAATCATTTTGGGTTGTAATAACTTTTAAATTGTGGATTCAAAGACTTGTACTTATTTAAATTTCATCTCTGAGACTATAACGTGTGGTGTGTGTGTTTATTGTGGGTTCACAGTACAGAGTAGTTGAGTAATTATTAAGATTGGGTGTTATTAAGGGAAATGGAACTCGTGACGACCCGGATCCCCGACCCCGGATCTGGGGGTGTTACAGAAATGGTATCAGAGCCAAGCGTTATAAACCTCAGAGATGATGGGACGTTAAGATAATAAGTTAACTAAGATAATAAGAACTCTTGCCAAGTTCATAGTCAGGCTACCTAACGTAGTACTGACAGTTAAAACCCTTATGGGAACCCTTATAAATATCGTGATAGGAGCGTAGTTCATTATCGTATATGGTAGCGGGACTCCGAACCCTAAAGTTGAGGAACATCAACGCGATGATGTTTTATTAGTTATTGGAGATCAGATTGTGGATCCGATAGAGTGTCCTAATGCAGGACCGGATGATGTTGATATTGAGGATGTTGTCCTAGTAGGGATAGTTGTTGAGAAGGACCCCATGGAGGATCCTGACAGGATTGGATAAAGGACCACTGATGAATTGATGACCATGGTTTGGTCGACTACCAGAGGTAGGATTGGCCGGTCACTACCGGAGGTTCGTTCAAGTTGTAAAGATAGTAGCCCCTTTAACACGGCTTACTCGTAAGACTGAGAAGTTCGAATGGACAGAGAAATGCGAGAACAGCTTTCAAGAACTGAAGCAAAGGTTGGTGACGTTCCCTATGTTGGCGTTGCCGGATGGAAAATGAGATTTTGTGATTTGTAAGTGACGCTTCGCATAAGGAATTAGGGTGCTTCTTATATAGCACAGCAAGATAATCGCGTCTGCGTCAAGACAATTAAGGGAATTTAAAATTCGATATCCCCACCCATGAGCTTGGGCTCGTGGCAATAGTTTTGCCCTAAAGATTTGAGGCACTACTTGTATGGAGAGAAGTGTGAGATTCACAAACCATAGGAGCTCTAGTACATTCTTACGTAGAAAGAGCTCAACATACGCCAGAGGAGGCGGTTAGAGCAAATCAAGAATTATGATTGGGAGATTCTTTATCATTCGGGGAAAGCCAATATGATGGCTGATGCCCTTAGTAAAAAGGAGAGACTCAAGATGATAATGTTTTTGGGAGAGTTTATAAGAGATTTTGGAAATAGTAGTGAAGGTAACTGGAGCCAGTACCGAAAAGCTGTTTGAGATTGCAATACAGACCGAATTATTGGAAAAGAACATATTGTGACAGAAAAAGTGATGAATGAAGGCAGAGAGCCAACAAATAGATATGAGATTAATACCGAGAAAGATGATAAGGGAATAATGAGGTATTCCTATAGAATTTGGATTCCAAATGTTCAAGAGCTTAAAGATGAGATCTTAGATGAAAGTCATAGTTTAAGGAATAAGATTAAGGGCAAACCCTGAATGTGATAGTCAGGGAGGACGCCATCAAGATAGAAGGAACCCATAATATAATGAAGTGGAAAATGAGGATTTTAACGTATAAGATAACCCCAAGTATGGGAGAAGGATGAAACATTTCATACTAAGGAAACGGAAAGTCGAGCAAGGAAAGGAGACCCGAGACGGTACTCCTATACGGAAATTCATGGACCTGTCTAAAAAAAAAAAACTTAGACTATTATCCCCAACCACCACCCTGACGGGACAATGCGGCAGGAAATTCTTTCATGACCTTTAAATCGTTAAGCTCTCAGAGTTCCAGGGAACAAGCTGACCCAGTCGAGGCAAGAGCCTGGCTAAAGGAAATATAGGAATCATTTGAGATTCTAAATGATTGATGAACCACAAAAGACTGTTTTTGTCACTTACCCTCCTAAGAGAAAGACCACCCGCTGGTGAAAGGCCAAGGAAGGCACGGAGCAAGAGATTATAATAAACTGATTAAAGTTCAGCCAATTGTTTTCAGGAAAGTAATTCCCAAGGTTATGGAAAAGTGTAAAAGCTTTAGAGCCAGAACAAAGACAGACGAGTATGATGAATTATGAATCTAAGTTGTAAAAGTTATCAAGATTCGTTCTGAAGACACGAATCCAGAATGACGGGATGTTTGAAATCAATGCTTATGTTGTGTTGGTTCATGAAATAATGATAAGAGAAAGGAATATAAAGGCAAGAGAGTTTGAGGAATGATAAGGGAGTTGGGTATGAGGAAACCCTAAAGACTCGTAGAAATAGAAATAGAAGAGTATGTAATCATCAGGATGAGGGTGATTCACCATGAGTTAAAATTGATGGTTGAAGGCATAAGAGTTATGTATATTTTATCCCCTTTAAGTTGGGAGGATTCGAGGAAAACCTTGAGATAGTTCGAAGGATAAATAATGAGACGCGGATAGACTGAGAAGACAAGAAAGTAAGAAATTAGGAAAATTGGATGAAGGAAGTGACCTTCAAGAATGTGAAGTGTAAGACCGGTGGCTTGATACCCAGAAAGGGAGACGCCAGGTATGAAAGATATCCCAATATTGAGATGACTGTTGAGATAAACAACAAAAGTAAATGAGGAATTATTAAGAAGAAGTTCACGTTGAACATGACCAATGTCTTCCAGAACATCCTTGTTATCGTTACCAAATTAGGCAAGACAAGCGGATAACCGTTGTTATCTTTTGGAGGCCATATTGATTGACCCCATTTTGAATACAAATGTTATTGTGAAATTAGACATGTACTATCGAGGTGGGAATGATTGAATAAGACACCCTTATCAGGGATATATGACTTGATTTATCCATGGAAGGATGCAGGTACCTTTTAAAGGTGGAATTAAGGATAGAACATCGGTAACTTAAAATGAATCCTAGGGGAATGCATAAAGGTTGGCATTTCACCCTTAATAGGGACAGTATGAGTTTTGACAGAATGATTGGGAAAGGGTTAAGGTAACAACAACCTTTAAGAATCAGTGGAGAAATTTTTCAGAAGTATATAGACAATGATTCTGGTATTAATAAATGGTATCTTGATATGCCCTGTATCTAGGGAATACATGAGGAACGATTCAAGGATAACCTTAGAGGTTTTACAAGGAGAAAGGTAATATTCAAAATTCTCAAGAATAGAAATGTTGATAAAGGAAATATGACGTAATTATAATGATGCCAAGTGGGGCACGTGTTAAACCACGAGAAGGTATGGATCGAACCAGTAATGGTCGAAATTGTTCAGGGCAATTAGGACTTAAGATAAAAGATGTTCTAATTATGATTGAGAGTCAGTCGTGACAGTGATTAACCTCTAAAGACTGAGGCAATAACTTATGGAAAAATGGTGATATTTTTTTTTACTCATCAGATTTTAAGGAAAACATCTTCACATAAGCTGTGATTGAAATGAGGTAGAAAATTTATTTGAAGGTGGTTAAAATGACATTGACTGTAAGGAAATTTTACTATCAGGAAAGGCCAAAGAGGTGGCCGACACTTTAAAGGTAAGCGGATAATTATAGGCGCTTGTGCCAAAGGAATAAAGTGATGATGGTTAAAGCTATGCAGGTTGTATTATGGTTTGGAAGATTGACATTCCTTCTGATGACTGTGCAATACCCAACCGTAATAGTAGTTGGTAAAGGTTTAATTCGTGTAATCACCATGAGCGGGCTATCTATCTTAGAAGGTCCTATCTTGAGATAAGCCAGAACCATGTTTCAAAAAGGACTAGATGAACCCTTGAGTTAATTCTTCTATTTAGGGCGTATGATTAAGAATGGTATTAACCTGCTATCGTTGCTTCGATTGAAACTCTTCTGCACTTTTATTTGCTTCATGTCATGTATGTATGTCAGGATCACGAGTGTTCTTCATGAATCAGGAGTGGTGATTATGTTACCTCCTTAGAATGATTTGATACGACATGTATGGACTCCGTATGGTTAGCTATTAAAACTTCATGGAAAACGAATGACGACAGTAGGTCAGTGGTGGACCATAGTAAGGCAGCAATGATTCTGCGAGTATTGAGCTGATTACAACCGTGAGAGTTGTATTGGAATGGGTGTTGAGATTGAGTACCACTAATCGGGTCGTGGTAGTGTATAAGTTATCATTAATAGACTAATTAAGTAGAGTATCTACATAGTGAATTATTATTCTTTCTTATCAATAGAGAGTCGTATTATTATACGAGGAAGGTTGCGGTGCAAGCATAGAATTCTAGTAACGATGATGTCTAGAATGAGATCCCAGGTTCGATTTTCGATGTCGAGGGAGTTTCAAAGGTAATTGTGTATAAGCTCGAGGAAGGGCATGGGTCCATAGAATGATGGACGGGATAGCGAAAATATTTAGGCACGTGAAATACGATGCTATAATACTTGATGTTGATATAAATACATATATGTTTTGTTCTCCTATGACAAACCTCTATAGTTCAGAGGTAGATTCCAAGCCAGATATTTTGTGGCAGTATATATTTTTTCATATATACAATTCTCTTCAGTTCGTTCTTTTCTCTTCTTTTCATTTCATGTAAGCTGAGAAGAACAACCCTTCCAGAAAGGGGAGGTATTGCCGAATGACTATCTATCTGTGTGATAGAAGCCTAGTAGGATACCAGCTATTGTTTAATTGCTTGTCAAGTACTAAAGGCTGGCCACCTTCTGTACTAACTATGCGATATAACAAGTGTTCATGATCTTAGTGATCTCTCAACAAATTCCTTTACTTCTATTTGATTGATCAAATTTTGGAAAATAGAAGCAACTGAAAAAGGAGTAATAAAGTGGTGGTAGTATGCGGAATGGGAACACATTCGTGATACTAAGGTTGACGTGGTTATTAAAAGGTTATAGAACGCTAACGAGCAAAATTATAACCAGTATAATATTAGGAACGGAAGGTAGTAGCGATTACGAACTGGAAAAGAATGGGTATTGAGAAGCAGAAGCTCTAATGTTAAAAGCAATAATGAGAGTCTGTGCAATAGACTTGAAAGAATTTGGAATGATCACTTAATTCGGATTGAGTTATCTTACGACAATAGATCATATGTCATTATCGAGATGTCGCCTTATGAGATCATTGAGGGAAGACAATGTCGATCTCCCTTATGTTAGGATGAAGTTGTAGAGCGCAAGATGCTCGGACCCGCAGTAGTCCAAAGGACCAAGGATATGATAGATCTAATCAGAGGACGGCTGGTAGTAGCCCAAGATGGTCATGATAAGTATGTTGATTTGACACGAAAGGATAAAGAGTATGAAATAGGGGACCTAGTAATGTTATAGGTATCCCTTGGAAAGGATTGATGAGGTTCGGAAAGAAAGGAAAGCTAAGTCTACAATTTGTTGGACCCTTGGATATATTAAGACGTTTGGGAAGTTAGCATATGAGCTAGCCCTAACCCCGAATATGTAGCAAGTTCATAACATGTTTCACGTATCAATGTTAAGGAAGTGTAATTCAGATGCTAGATAAATAGAGGCATATGAGCGCATAGATATGCAACCCGACGTAACCTATATGGAGCAACCAGAAAGGGTTATAGATCGAAAAGGGACAAGTGCTTAGGAGAAGGGTTATCAAACTAGGCAGAGTTTGGTGGTAGGACCACAATGTGGGAAAATTTACTTAAGAGTTAGAAAGTGCAATGCTAGGAAGGTATCCCTATTCATTTTCTATCTGATTCCGGGATGGAATCCTTTTAAGGAGGGGAGACTGTAATAACCCCAATTTTTGGAAATTTTTGAAACCCTTATGAATAGTGTTTTTGCTGAATGAGAAAACTTTTCATGCCACACTATGTAGGGGTTCTGATATGGATATTCTGAGATTTTATTAGTACTTTATATGGGATATAAGTGTATGTAAAGATCGTCAGAATCCAAATCCGAACACTTTGATTTTTCCCGAAAATACACTAGATACGGAAAGATTTGAGAAAAAGGTAACAGGATAAAAAGGATTTAAATTAAAGGATTATAGGAGAGGATCATAAAAGGAATATAATATATTGAGAAAGGTTAAGAGAACCTAAGTAATAAGATCCCGGGTATGATCCCTCAAACGATAAACGAAAACGAAAGTTAAGCGAACCGTATAACAGATCAGCGGTCATTAGGCAAACGATTAGGAAGTTAATCAAGGGGATTAGTGGGGATGATGTCATCCAACCAATAGAAAGAGGACAAGGAGGGGAGGATGACATCATGAGGATGACACAAGCATGACATGGGAAGGAAGGAGATGTGGTGGCTTTTTAACCACACAAAATGAAGGGCAACTAGGTAATTTACTAAAACAAACACAAAAATCAAACCAACCAAGCCAAGCAAATCATTTTTCATCAAAATCAAAAAGAACCAAGGCATTGTTCTTCATGCTCTCGGCCAAAACAGAACCAGAACACTAAAACTGCTGTATCTCCTTCATTTCTCACTCAAATATTGTGTTCTATAGCTCATTGGAAAGGTATTGAGATGGCCTACAACTCTTGTTCACAAGTCTCTTCCAAATAATCATGGTAAGACCCTCATTTTTACAGTTCTTTAAATCGGACTTTTAGAAACTTCAAAGCCTAACTTTGTGTTCTTGATTTCTTTGGAAAGATCAAGCTTGTAGGAGGCTTCCTAAGGCTTCCTAGCAATTTAACACCTCCCAAGGAAGGTATAAACTTCAAACCCTAGCCTTTACTTTATTTGTTAGTAAGTTTAATGGTTGGTGTTGTGAAATGAGAAGCATGGATTGTGATTATTAGTAGTTTGGTTTGATTTGGAAGTGTTTTGGTAATTGAAGCTTGATTATAGTTCATAGGTCTTGATTGTGGTTGTTTGAGTTGAAAACCTTGGAGATTATGGACTGATGTGGTATGGTTTAGGTGAAGTTTTGTTGTATTGATGGTTATGAGTTGGTTGGTGGTTAATTGGAGTAGTTTAAACATTGGTAATCACGTAAACATAGCCGTCGTAACGTCCGATTTTCTTTAGACTGTTTTGTGCATAACATTAGGACCCGAGGACCCCCTGCTAGATTATGACCACTGCCATGTTTAGATAGCTCATGTTACGAGCTTCGTTTTGATATGTAGTTCGTTCGATTCCGATGCACGGTTTAGGAGAAACGACCGTTTCAAGTAACGGCGTTTTGCGAACGATACTTTTCCCCTCGCCTTACTTTGAAACATAGGTTAAAGACCTTAAAGGGCTAATTGAAGTATGAAACATTTATGTAAGGTGTAATAAGCAGTTGGTAAGACATCCGCGAAGGAATCGCTTTAAAACTCGTAAAGGTTAAATTATTAAAAATGGTGGAGCCGAGGGTACCCGAGTGACTTAAGAGAATCAGTAAGCGCAAAACAAGCGTTAGAGTCTAAGTTAGTTAAAGTATAGATTTACAAGTGACTTTGGTTTAATTCCAACTTACTTGTTGTTTATAGGTTACCAGACTCGTCCCGAGCCATTCGTAACCCCCAGTCGCTCAGGCAAGTTTTCTACCCGTTATACTGTTGTTGTGGTGTATATATGTATATGCATTATCTTGCGATAGATGCATGATGTTTATATTAGCAAATGTTGCAATATATTGAAGCATGCTGCTATGGTATATATATGCATGCCTGTTTCATATTCTTTCCATATATAATTATTGATTCAGTTGATAATACCTATGCTAGAGGATAGCGGTAACTTGCATATACCCTTAGTATAGGGACCCAAAAGGTGGAAATATTTTCTAAACCGGGAGTCGAGGATCCCGAGTAGATTTTGTATATATGTATATATACATATATATTTATATAAATATATGGTTATAGTTTTCAAAACTATTAATCGAATAAGGTTTATTCGATAACTTTATTTTATTTAATGAATATTATTATGAATATTCATCCGAGGACTTATGACTCCTTTATTTTATTATTGAATATTATTTGAATATTCATTTGAGGATGTATGACTCCTTTATTTTATTTAATGAATATTATTTATAATATTCATTCGAGGTATTATGACTCCGCTTATTACTGAAATATATTCCTTATTTTATTAAAGAATAAGGTGTCAATAGTCAAACTTATTTTCGATTATTCAAATAAAGATAGTACTTTCATATAAGTATATCTTTGGTTATTTGATATCCATTTCAAGTATAAGTTTTAATACTTCTACTTCGATTATTTTTATAAAGATTATTCTTTATGGGAATATTATTTAAATAATAATATTCAGACATTTTCTAAATATAATGGGGACTGATTTACTTCATTAAATCAGCTTTACCCCAAACATTCTTAAAAATATTTTCGAGTCTTCAAAATGAATTTAAAAGGTAGAGCGGATCCAAAACTTGTTTTCAAATTCAAGATCTTCCATTTTAAGGGGACTTGAATACTCGGTCAAAAACCTAAGGGATCCGGCTCTGTGGTGTATTTTATATTCGCAACAAGGTTGCTGTTTTGTTAAATGAATCGATTACTTACCCAACACTCGGGAAGTAAAATTCTTGGAACAAGTTAATCCATTAACAGGCATCGCCTGGGAAATATCGGCGAGTTCTCCTTTCCAACTAGATACGACTTCTTGGTGGAGCCGTATCAACAAGTTTCTACTTGGGGAAAGGGGGAACGAGCTTTACGTTTCAGAGTCATGGATTTCATCTGAACTAGGAGTGGCGTAAGTGGTCGAGTGGCGCCGGCCCAGCCTTATTATATTGGCCCAAATGGCCTGGAAGTTCCGCTAAGGCGGTCCATTCCTTAGGAGTTCAGTGTTCGGTTGACAAGTAAATCCGACAGGTTCTCCTCTACATGTAGAAAATGGTGGGGTTGTACTACTACGACTGATCATCGTAAGTGGTCTTCCTGGCGCGGCAAACTCCCGTAATGAGTTCATCATCCAATTGGATAATTTCTGCAACACTACCCAGAGCACTTCGATAGAAAGGCTACGGTTGGGCGATTGTTGGGTGTTGGCAGGGTCAAGTTTTCAAAATGATGTTTACATCAAATGAAGTATCTCGTAACTTCATTTTATTTTGATAATATTTTAAAGATTTAATCTATTCAAATCTTGTCTTATAGTCTCATCTATGTGATGAACTTTTGAAATTAATTATAACTTGAACGGTGGTAGTTCAAGTAGTATTTGGAAAAGATATAAGTATATTGGGGTATCTTGTAACTTCATCTTTTAAACTTATATCTAATTAATAATTGTCTTATGAATGACAAAGATTTTCAGAAAAACGTTGAGACAAGGTTAGATATATGAGATCACCTTGCAACGATATTTTTATATACAGTTATACACTGGGACTTGTGTATATTATGCATGGAAGAGGACTTCCAATATTTTGAAAAGTATATATGTATATATACTGAATATTTTGCGACTTCATCGCATTAAGATATCAAACTTGGTTCATTTCTTTTGACCAAGACTTTCATGAGTATTATGAGTAGGCTCATATATTGTAAATCATTATATATATTATTTTGGTGGGCTTGCTGCTCACCCTTGCTTTATTTCTTCATCACACAACAACAGTTAGGAATGATGGCCAGACTCCAGCAGACCCAGCGCAAGCGCGTGTGAAGCGTCCTGTGTCTTCCCGTTGATGTTGTAGCTGCTATAGATGCAGAGGTAGATCTATTGTAGATCAGACCATCTACTTTTGAGAATCAATTATGTATAATTATAACTTGTGGCAGATAATGGCAATTAACTGTAAATTTATCAAGTAATCATTTTGGGTTGTAATAACTTTTAAATTGTGGATTCAAAGACTTGTACTTATTTAAATTTCATCTCTGAGACTATAACGTGTGGTGTGTGTGTTTATTGTGGGTTCACAGTACAGAGTAGTTGAGTAATTATTAAGATTGGGTGTTATTAAGGGAAATGGAACTCGTGACGACCCGGATCCCCGACCCCGGATCTGGGGGTGTTACAGTTTATAACTAGCATGGCACTTTAGAACTGTAAACAAATATCATGTATATCACGTAACATATAATCATGGCATTCGTATACCACTTAATCACATAATTCATGTAATACATAAGTCAAATCATTAAAAGATACGTCCTAGGGCGTTCAGAATTAAAATCAGGTCAATATTAGCATTTATCGATCAAATACCGACTCAAACTGATACACAAATCAAATAACATTGCAATACAAAAGAAATTAGGACTCAAAAGTATTTTTATTGGAAGCATAATATTTTTATGAGTCTTTACACGTTCGTTTCGTATTAAACGGACGAACGGTTTAATTATTATGAATAAAATAAGAAATAAATAGAATTAAATCAATTAATAGTAATAATAATTGACTTTTTAAAACCCAAAATATAATTTTTAAAAGTTTAAAAATATTTTTTAGGAATTATTTGAATTAATTATAAATAATCTATATTTATTTAACTATTTATAAATAAAATTAACTGATTAAATGATTTTAATCAATTAATTAAATTCATAAATAATTAACTAAAATAACTTATAAATAATTAAATCAAATTGCATTTTTGAAAATAGTTAAAGAAAATAATTTTTCGAATTTAAAATAATTAACTACATAATTTTTAGAATTTAAAATAGTTATTAAATGATTTTTAAAATTAAAAAAATGATTTTCAAAAATAGAAAATGAATTTTGATTTATTTTTAAAATCAGAATTTCAGAAACACTTTCAGGAATATGGAATTGGGGAAAAACAGATTGAACCCGGGTTTTAATAAAAACCAACGGGTCGGGTTTCTGGGTCATCAAGAACATCCACCGGAGTTCTTGTGAGCCCAAATTCCGGCCACAACTTCCGGCCACACCGGAAGTTTCCGGCGACTCAAACCCCCCCCATTTAGCAGTCGTTTTGCTCCTTTCTCCCCCGAATCAGTACAGCACACACCCAGCAACTCAAACAGCAGAACGACACACAGAAACGAACCGGAGTTCGTCGATTCCGGCTGGAAAGGCCATGGAAGCCGACCACGAGTTCCAGAATCTGGCGTACTCAGGTTTAATCCAAAAACTGCACTAAAATCATCGATTTACCCCTCGAATTAAAGCCCAGATCAATATAAAGCTATTCTAAGCATCACAATCATCAAGAACATCACGATAATCTCAGAAATTAAATAGAAAAAAATCGAGAAAATTAAGAACTCGAACTAACCTTAATCGTAATCAAAATTAACGAAACAAAGTGCTAAACTACTCCTTACAATCCCAGGAACAATTATAACTCAACCAAATCATCAAACAATATCTCCAAGATCAAGAACGAATTTAGACCATAACTACCAAAAATTGAAATCACAAAATACTACATCTCAGTTAATAAAATCGGTACCAATAGATTAGGCTCGTTGAGAGCTTCAAATCGGTATGTAGATCGCTCAAAATGGATCAAAAACGCTCTTGGAATCACAAGATAAAGTTTAAGAATGGAATTTCACCCCCAAGAACCTTGTTCTTGAATAAATTTATTTTCTGAAATTTTATTAAAACAAAAATGAATTAAACTAATTTTAATCAGCTATTTATATTAACCTGAAATTATATCCCTAAAATCAAATTAGGGTGTTTTTATCCCTTAATTATAATAATTAGGGCCCCAAAATAATAATTACGGGGAATAATTTTAAAAACGATAAAATAAAAAATTAATGTCAAAATTCTCCAAAAATTGCGAATAATTCAGAAATACAAAAATAAAGGGTATTTGAAATACGAATAATTTTATAAAAATAAAAACACGGATTTTGTGGGGTTTGACGTCCCGGCGGGGTTCCGGTCCGTTGATTTTTGAAAAACGGAAACGATCCTTAAATTACCAGAAAATCCCGAAAACACGTAAAATACATTCGAACGCGTATAAAATGAAATAAAACAAGTGTCTTAAAAAAGATGCTAATAAATATGCGTCCCGATTGCAGATGAGTTCATATAATTGCAGTTTAAACATATTTTAATCAATCGAGAATTTTTCTGGCCCGCACAGAAACACACATAACAGTTATAACATCTCATATCATGGCAATAATTACTTTGATTTATAAAACACATAATATTTATTTATTTAGAATATAATATTCACATAAATTTCCCGGATATTACAGGATATGATTATAAGGATTTATGTAAAGAGTTGGTAAGTTAGAGGTGTGAGATTGAAACGGGATAGCGGTTAATCAAGAGAGATTACACAATCAAGGCAAATGAAGTATTATAGTTTATAAGGGTGTCTCAAATGGCCAAGACATTTGGTTTAAGTCAAATGTAGGTTTTAGGTCGAATTGAAAAAAAATAGTGATAAGGGTATGATTTTATAAGCTCATACATAGACTTAAAGCAAGTCCAATGATCGTAAGCATGGCATATCATTTTCAATATCTCAATCTAAAATCAGGGTATTTGAAACGACGTATCATGGTGACAGAAATATTAATGAAAATTATACGAGCATGCTATCATAAATCAATGGATTGGTTCGGAACATTTGGAACACATCTTAATAGTTCAGAATAATTCCCAATATATATCTCGCGAGGGTCAAAGGACACTTGCATTATATAATTTAAGGAAAACATCACTAGAACGATAAGTGAAGGTAAAAACACTTTCCTTAAGAAGGCGGGACTAACTCTCGTCTTGATCGTGGAAGAAACTGGGAGCACTACTCAACTTTGACTGCAAGCTTATTATCTTCTCCTGAGCCTACATAAAATATTAGACCTCATCAAGATACAGTTTCACAAAATCTCCATCATAGTTAGAAAATTCAAATCATAGTGGCACTTAGGCCTACTTACACGTTCGACTCTTAGTACACACATAATAACATCATGTCCCAAGTAGTCATTTACAAGCACATAACACATTTAATCACATAATATATTATTTAAACATAGTGCACTAATAAGTATTGAATGATCTCACCCCACCAACACAATGACTCGAAGTGCTCGACTAGTCTAGTGCAACCTAACTATCTCTCCAAACTCGAAGTGCCCTATCAAGCCAAACCCAATTTCACTTGACCACAACCCTGGGCTAACCTCCTACTGACCTCTAAATACCATAAGAAATAAATGGTCAACTCAGTCCTTACCTCTAAAGACTCAAAAACTAAGTGCAAAGTCAAAGTGCTTCTTAGTGCGACACCTAGGTGACATCGAATGGTTTCTAGTGTCATTGAACATTCTTCCACTCAAAGTTTTCTACTCAAATTACTACACAGGAATCTCAGAAACTAAACCTAACTTGTGCACTTGGAATGACACCAGGACCTACCCTAGGCCTGCCTGGGCGTACTCCCAAAGTTGACTCTCCCCTGATCCAGCGACATTCAAACTGCCCTATTTTGCTATTACTTTATACCCTTGGTTTTAACTATAAACACCCAAACTATGGCTTTTAAACCTCTCATGTACTCCCTAGTATCAGTTCTAATCGAGGCCTAATGAGGGCCTACCTATAACACCACTTTATGACCTCCAAACTACACTAAACCTAAAATATCTCCTATTTCAGAAGATTTAATGTTTTCCTGTATGCACCTTACTAAATGGTAGGTTTTATTTAATCTAAGGATTCTGGACTCAATTGTAACCCAAGTACCAACTCTCTGCATCTCAGGCCTACCAATGCCTAAGAAATGCCCATTCAAAACTCACCTATAACTAGTGTGCAAATCTGGAAAAACTAAGTGTCCTACTCTAATCCTTCCACCTTAGCTCCCACAATTAAAACCAAGAAATCAACCTTAACCCAAGAAACCCTACTGCACTAATACCCTCAACTAATACCTCAACAAGTGGGGATACCATTCATACCCTAATGCACCTCCATGCAAACAATTTATCATAAGCAGTTCAAGTTAACAATTTATTACGATTTTGGCTAAACATGAAAGATTATTTTTTACAAATTCGACTTTAAACACTTACCCAATACTAGTAATCATGCATACTATCTTACCTTAATTTTTTAGCAAAATAACATAGCAACAACTCATAATATGTACAAACAAAATCGAATTTCAAGATTTTAATCATGCATGCATGTTTTCGAATATAGCAACAAAAGTATCATGGTTTTCCATCAAAATCTCATCTTAAAACTAACATGCAAGACTAGAAATGGCCATAAAATGAATGATCACTAACATGGAAAGAGTTTTATCAAGTTTTCTTTTACAAAAATACATAATACTAGCACATAAGTAATGTATCTCATGGAGAAGCCTTGGATTCACAAGAAACAAGGTTTTTCTCTTTGAGTTTAAACAAAAACACAACATGCAATCATAAATCATCATCATCTAAGCATAAGAATCTTTGGGAAGTGAGTAAAATAATCATGGGAAGTAAAATTACAAGAAGAGGGTGCTAAATTGATGAAAATGGAAGGGAATGGGGAGATGGGGATGTTCGGCCGAGAGGGAGAAGAAGGAGGAAGAAGAGAGAAAGAAAATGGAGTGGAGTGGAGTGTGGTGGAGTGTTTGAGTGTTCAAGTGAGTTTAATCATCTTTTTTTTTACTTTTATACACATGCAAGAGTAAGTGGACTTTGTTTTCACAAATTTACCCCTCTCCCACTTAAAGGCAAGATTTGCATGCAAGGTTAATTGAGTAATTTGGCTAGTGGAAGAGTGGTTAGTGGGGTTGGAAATTCCAATAGTACCCTTGTCTTTGTATTGGGAGTAAAATACATGCATGTCTATCTAGGTAATTTGCTAATTATTAATCATATTAATTATAAAGAATAAATTTTAGGAACAAAAATATAATTTCAAAAATTACAAGAGTGGTGTCATAAAATAGCTTAAAATTTTTAGAAATTTATAAAATCATTTTTGAAATTTGTTGATGAAAATATTTTTAAAACGATTTTTTCCAAAATAAGGAATACACTCTATAAATCACATTTAAGAGCAAATAATATATTTCTCGCTTTCATAATTCTTAAATAATTTAGCACAATTATTATGCTTCAAACCAATGACACAAACACATATCCATAAAATTTTTTATAAACAACTAAATCATTATCATAGAATATTCAATTAATACATGAAATACCAGTTGTAACATCCTCTCCCCTTTAAAGGATTATGTCCTCAGAATCTAAGAGAACAGATGAGGATGTCGGGAACGCATCTCAGACTCTAGCTCCCATGTCGATTCTTCGACCTTGGGATTTCTCCAAAGAACTTTCACTATCTTTACTGACTTATTTCTAAGACTCTTCTCTTGCAAGTCGAGTATTTTGACAGGTTGCTCCACATAAGACAAATCTTTCTGAATTTCTAACGGCTCATACTTTATCACATGATTGACATCCGGATTATAATTTTTAAGCAAAGACATGTGAAATACATTGTGAACATGCTGATATTGAGGTGGTAGAGCTAACTCGTAGGCTACTTTTCCTACTTGATTTAAGATTTCAAAAGGACCAATATAACGCGGTGCCATTTTTCCCTTTTTCCCAAATTGAGTTAAACCCTTCCATAGTGACACTTTTAGCAATACAGCTTCACCTACTTGGAAACTCATATCCTTTCAGACAGGATCTGCATACTTCCTTTTTCTATCTTGAGCAGCAATTAGTCTCTTCCGAATTAAGGCGAGCGTTTCCTTCATTTGCTGAACTAATTCAGGGCCGATAACTTTTTCTTCTCCTACCTGATCCCAATTTGTCGGAGATATGAATTTCCTCCGTATAAAGCTTCATATGGAGGCATTCCGATGCTGCAGTGGTAAGTGTTGTTGTATGAGAACTCTACGAGTGGTAAGTGATCATCCCAACTTCCTGCGAAATCAATTGCACAGCTGCGCAACATGTCTTCAATTGTTTGTATAGTTCGCTCACTTTGACCGTCTGTCTGAGGATGATATGCGGTGCTCATATTTAACTTTGTGCCCAAAATTTCCTGAAATTGTCTCTAAAATCTCGAATTGAATCGTGGATCTCGATCTGAAACTATCGATACCGGTACGCCGTGTCGTAACACAATTTCGTGCACATACATATGAACCAACCTATCCAATGAAGTCTTCTCATTGAAGGGTAAGAAATGTGCCGATTTCGTAAGGCGATCAACAATAACACATATGACGTCCTGTCCGGATTTTTTTCGAGGCAATCCTACTCTGAAGTCCATGGTGATATTTTCCCATTTCCACTCAGGAATCTTAAATGGCTGAATCAATCCGCTCGGTCTTTGATGTTCCGCTTTTACTTTTTGACAAGTGTAACACTTGGAGACCCATTCTGTAATTTCTCTTTTCATGTTTGGCCACCAAAATATTGGTGAGTCTGCGTAGCTGTATGAACAGTTACGTGATAACTCAACATGAGAACAACACTAGAACATGACAGGTTTATAATACTACGTCTACACAAGAAATTAGAAGAATTGAAGACAAGGAAAATACAAAGAATCAAAAGATTAGAAGAAAGCTTGAAGTCTGTTTACAGGTCACTGAAAGAAGTTCATTAATATGATCATGCCTCAGTGAAGAATAAAGATGAAAGACTTTCAGGGTTTTGGAAATGTTGAAGATTCAGTGTACAAGTGTCACCGGAAGATTTCAGTGTATTGACATTGATTGAAGATAGACAGTGTTCGAAGCATAGGAATCTGAAGAATTGAAGACATGGTATAGACAGAGGTTAAAGAAGACAGCTGCAGTCTTGAAGTTATACTCACTGACAGGAGTTCATTTATATGTTCAAGCGTCGGTGAAGAACAGTGAATGAAGTATTGAAGATTGTAGTAGAAATGAAGACGTTGTCTAAAGTAGCATAAAGAATTCCAGTTAAATTACATTTGCTTATTGACAGTCAGTGTCTGAAGTGATAAAGTTGTTGCAAGCTTAACAATGTAATCAAGGCTATAATACGAAGACCTGAATCAGGGTTAGACGTCTGTGAACCAGACCAGTTGCACTAGACGTCAACAGCCCGTGAAAGGAATCTGGGTATTATTTTTAGAAGAATTGTAAAGTTGAGGAACGTACTTGGATTGAACGTTTATCTGTTAAAGTACAAGAAGAGGTGCGCAGGGTATACAACTAAACGACTAAAGGGATTGGCGTAGTTCAAAGTTTAATTGTTAACTTAAATAAATTTATTTAATGGACTTTAATATAATTTATTTAATAAACTTAAAATGATTTCTCTTATAAACTTTAAATAATTTTATTTTATAAATCTAAATTAGTTTATTTATATAAGTTATATTTAAGTTTATTTTATAAATTAATTTAGTTACAATTTAAACTTAAAAAGAAAAGAATAAAAAAAAGAAAAAGAAAATAAAACAAAAAAAAAAAGAAAACAAAAAAAGGAAAACAAAAAAAAAGAAAAAAAAAAGAAAAAAAAAAGAAAAAAAAGAGGGAAAAAGGAAATAAAAGAATTGAACACGTAACTACAAGGTTGTTTAGTTTTGGTTTTGTTTTGTTTAAGTACATTTGTTGTACTAACAACTAGTTGTCGCCACAGGCAAAATACACACTCCCCTCCCCTGTGGTCGCCACTTGCAGTTTGTTTTTAATAAACTAAGTAATAAAAGAAGCTCCTCACCCTAGTCGAGATAGAGTGTGAAATGAATCCCCCTGTACCCCTTGGTCGCCACAGAGCTCTCCTCAACCCCAACCACTACTTTATTGAATATAAAGACTACACTTTGAAGTAGAAACATTCAATTGAATTGTTCTGAGTTTTTATCTTCTTCTCCGACGAGATGAGATAAAACTAGCAGAAAAGAAAATACAGAGAAGCTCCAGGCACATTGTAAATCCGTCATTCTTCTCACCGGAGTAACGTTATAATGCCCAATTTAATTCTTGTATATTCATAGGGGTATTATAATCGTTACCCGGTAATTAAATCCTTAGACAAACAAAATCTATATCATTGTATAGGATTTGATTTGTAAATCTTTGTAGAAGCTATGAACTTTGTTGTTCTTAGATTGTAGTCGGTTAATATATTTACCGGAGTGTAGCAACATCCCTCGAGGATTTATATATGAATATATACCTCCCCGAATATCTTGTGTTCCTCGTTTTATTGTTCCAAAAACTATTCACCTCAAGAACACAGAACCACTAACCGAGCACTAAATCTATATCCGCTAAAGATTCGAAAGAATTTTTAATTTAGTGATTATCGTATTCAACCCCCCCTTCTACGATAATTCGGGACCTAACAATTGGTATCATAACTGACCGATTGATACACAAATTAGGATCCTCAAATAAATTTATGTTATTAATTTGAATTTACATAATTTATTTTATAAATTTGATTTAGGAAATTTATTCTATAAATTTAATTTAAATAAGTTTATTATTTAAACTTGAATAAGTTTATTTTATAAACTTAATTTAAATAAATTTGTTTTATAAATTTGATTTAAATAAATTTATCATTTAAATTATTGTAAACAAGAATTTTTAATTTAATTTATTTTCTGGTGTTTTTTCTTGTTTCTGCTAGAGATTGTTTTTCGGCCATTTAGAGCTCCCATTTTTCTTTCTTGTTAGTTCAACTTTGTTAGTTTTGGCAACTAATCAACTAGGATGCCAAATTGAAAAGAATGTAGCTCACCTTGCAAATGTTTATTTCGGAATGAACAAAAGGAGGGGCCCGCGTGATTGAAAAGAAACAACAAAGGAACAAATGGAGAATTGGTAGGTATGATTAGGCGCGTGACTCACACTTGCCTACTTTATTTTGATTATTCAAGGCACGTGCATGTAAAACGACTCCTGGCTGCTCTGTCCTAGACTGCTCGAGTTTAAAATAAAAGAAATCAAGTGTAGTACCCTACTACATCTCTTCTCTGGTCACGGGTCAGAATGAATCAAGAAATTGGCTCCTCAAGTACTTAAATCGCGATTACTGTAAACAAAGAGGAACAAAGAGACTCCTAGTAGTCGCCATAGAGTTGCAACTCAAATTTTTTCTATGGAAAAGTCGGCGCACAGGAGTACTAGTAGGTCGCCACATGGAGATACTTGGAGTGCTCTAGTCACCATAAAATTATTTACAAGGGTGAAGCTGTAGTCGCCAATTACTACTTAACAAAATCTGTAGCTCCTTAATAATTATTTCTAATTTATTTATTTTTCCATAAAATTTAAAATTCTTAAATTTAATTTTTTCTTAAATAATAATTTACATTTTATTTAATTTTTAAGAAAATTCAAAATTTTTGAAAATTAGATTTTACGTAAATATTTATTTTTGATTAATTTATTTTCTAAGAAAATTAAAAATATTGTAAATTTAAATCTTTCTTAAATATTAAATTAAGGTTACTCAAGGTATTGGTAGACTCAGATTCCTCCGGGCTTTTAAAGTCGATTTTAATCTTTCGAAGAAAACGAAGACCATATGCTATTCAGACGGAAAATTCCCGAATACGGAAATTGAAGATAATGGTTTTCTTACTCCAGTGGAACTGATTTCAAGATCTACAGATGAGAATTGTGGATCTTCCTCAAAGGCTTACTCTATAGGATACCATTGGGTTTTCAGACGCAGGAATTGAATGAAATTTCTACGGGTACAATTTTTCTCGGAGATTTTAAGACAATCTATGATTCCGGATTATATAGTCACACAGTGATTTGTACCAATGCCATATTTATCCAGGGAATCAATGAGATCATATAGGCAGGAATTGAGGAGGTCAGAAAGAATAATGGGGATATACAAATATCTCAGTTACATGCATTAAGGTTGGAACCTCAGGACAGAATGTAAGAGTTACTGATAGCTGGATCAGAGGAAGCTTAGGTAGAAGTGCTTGAGGGACTGGACATCAGGGTAGTGTTTCATATGTCAAGGAAGTTTGGTCGTATTGGATTCAGATAGAATACATAAGCTATATCCAAGGATCAAGCCTATCTATTCCGAAGCAGAGACTTTTACATATTTAGTTCAAGAGGTGTTTACAAGACTGAGATTGGGACAAATACCAGATTTGATAGCTACAGTTATGACAAGAAATATGTGTCAAGTAACTATCAAGGGTTTTGCTACAACAGAATAAGAAGCTTGACAAACAAGGATGAGTAGGGATTCAGTTGAAGAGCTGTATCAAAGGTGGAATGTTTTCTTAGTAAAGAAGCCAGTCAAAACTTATAGTGTACGGGAAAGAGTTGGGATGGATCAGATGACGAGAATCATGAATATCTTGCTTTCATAGCAATCTCTGAAGATGGTCCAACTCACATATCTTAGGTTTCAATTTCTTGAACAACTGCACTATTTTGTTCTCAATATTCAATGCATAATAAGATCTTAGGGTTTAAATGTTTAGCACTCGCACAAGCATGATAACATCACACATAGATAATGCTGAACTAGTTCACTAGAATATGTTTCTGGTAACTAGGATTGATGTTTAACTTGTGCATGTTACTTTAGATGATCTTAAATATGTGTTTGAATATTTGTTGAACATGATTAATTGCTTTAGTGAGATATATGTTTTCCAGCATATAAGACCTATGTTTACTTATCTCTTGTATCCTATTATGATGTGATTTATTCATTTGATCTGAATTATTTTTTAAGATGTATTACTTTATAATTGGATTAAGATAGCTAGATGAGATTCATCAACAGGATTAGATCAGATAGAATTAGTGATTTATTTGTTAATTATGTTTGTTCCATATCATGCTTGTCTTGCTTATTTCTTACGTGTAATGTTTCTAATTGAATGCCATGTATTCCCAATACAATGCTTGCTTATTCTTTATGCCATGAATGCATCTCTTAGTACTTGCATTAATTGTAGAAAAAACATGTTTAGAATTATAATAGGGCAAAGACTGCTAGTCCTCCTTATGTAAGGTGGGAACCATTTTTCTCCTAGCATAGAGATAAATCTGTCAAGGGCAGTAAAATGGAGAAAATGGTCAATCAAAGATAAGATTTAGCATGATAAGGTTGCAGCTGTTGTTATATTTGTTTATAGTAAAATCTCTAATCCAACTGGACCCAAACTGATAACTTGGGTACCAAGAGCTGTTAATCCATTTGTGAGTGCAAGACATAGCAGGTTAATTGATTCATATGTGTTCTTGGTAATGCATACTCAAGATATATAATTAAAGAAAGAGCCTCACAATCAAATGTGATTGACAAAAGCTATTCCGTCAATAATCTTTGGAAATGACAGCAAATGTTTTCATTACGGGATAAGCTATGCAGAAAATGGATGTCATCATGGACTCAACAATTGCTATGACTGATAACAACTAATTATTGGAGTCATTGATAACAGTTGAAGCATCTTTCTTGCCGAAGAATCAAGGCATAAATCCTCTAATCAGACGGTTCTGCATCAAAGGACAAAATGTCAATTCAATGAAGGATTAGTGTCTCATCTGAAGTAGGAAGGTTGAGAAGCTTGCTCTTCTTAGAGTAAGGATAGGATATGCTGATGGCTAGACTGGAATCTCAAGAAAGGTGAAGTCAATGGTTTCTACTATAAAGCTTCATCTGACAAAAGTTTAGTTATGGCATTAGAAGCTCTTACCCTTGAACATCAACTCAAGGAACTCTTTTGTAAAAAGGGATTAGTGAGAGAACTGCCTCATCTGAAATTCAGAAGCTGTTAAATGCGAGGCATGTCAGAAAGAGAAGTCAAATACAACATCACATTAAAGAAAAGATATATCTTAGTGATGATTCATGACTACTCTTAACACAAAGTTGTTGTTCGTGTGTTCTTAAGACAAGACATCACAGATGGTGATTGATCATATTAGAAGATCAAGCTAGAAGCAACTGTAAAAGAAATGATCTTGTGATCAGATAATATGACTGAATTCAAGAAGCAGTTCCGATTAATATCTGTAATATTAAGAATATTTTGAGACATATTCAACACTGGGATCTCCGTGTCAGAATGGAGTGGTACAAAGGAAGAACCGGAACTTGATTAAAGCAACAAGGACAATGTCAAGCTAATCAAGACTTTCTAAATACCAAAGGACCGAAGCAGTCAATACATTTTGGAACTAGTAAGATCAAGCCTAGATCAGGATGTATACATGAAGACCACTAATGAGTTAATGCCCAACAGAAGCAAACACTGGATAACCTGAAAGTGTTTGGAGAGAATGTTCTACAGAAGCAAACAATTAAATGTTTTCAGTTGTTTAAAGATTTTGGAATTTCAGCTAAGACTAGTTAGGATATTCTTCATGGCTACTCAGTGGAGTCTACAACCTACAGGGCATTTGTGGTTGATCAATAGAAGGTGATTGAAAGTCTAAGTGCACAGTTTAATAACTCCATGCTCCAAGATATTACAGGAAAAATTAATGATATTGATGATTCATATCCAAGTTGTGGAATGGAAGTGTAATACACAACTCATTATTTCAATGAAGAGAGTCAGCAAGGGTAAGGATATTCAGGAAATCCCCGCAACAGCTTAGGGGGAGCAATAGAAGGATTAACTAGTCAGACACAACACCATATTGAAAATCAGAGGACACTAAAGAACATATCTGCTGAGACAAAGGGTTTAATGTCAATATTATCCCAAGAGTCTAGTTTTTAAATGATCTAGATGGTAAAGTAATGATTAGCAGGGCTACTGAGTGTGAATGCTTATTTCTCTAGTTTTCTATCTGAAGAAGAAACTAAGAAAGTTACAGAAGCTCTGATAGATCCAGATTGATTGGTTGATTGAAAAGCAAGATGAGCTCAATCAGTCAATAAGCAGATTGTAGGGAAGCTGGTATCCAAACCAAATGACAATATTTTAATTGGTACAAGGATAACCAGAAGTTAAACTGGATGAAAATGGCATTATTACGAGGGACAAGGCCAAACTGGATGCTAGGTTATTATCTGGAAGCAGTATCTGACAGAAAACACTAGTGACGAGACTTGAGGATATTACGACATATCAGGCACCTGATGCACATTCAACCTGGAATTGGACTCTGGTAAGTGTGTATAAGTGCACTTCTGGTTGGTGAGTCAAAGGAGGAAGTCAATGCACAATAGTTCATGAAGTTTGCAGTTGTAGATCTATTGGACTATGTATATCTCTTCTTCACAATCTCACTTCAGGTTGGTATGAACTAGTATATTACTCGAGAAATCATCAAGGACATGGTATGACACTCTAACTGAAGCTGTAGTTAAATATGAAATAGTAGATTTATCATATGAGTAACTCTCTTTAACACCAGGCATAAATATATTGAGTTCTATGTGCTATGATATAATTTTAATGTTATATGTTGGTCTACTAACAAAAGCTTGTGCAATATTATTTGCTAAGTAATTGCAGAATGGAGGAGCATGTTGGAAAGGTTGAAATTCTATTTAGAATTACTACAAGAATGCCAAAAGAATATTTCTTTTATAAGCTCAAGTAAACCAAAAGAATGATGGCAATACAAGTAAGTTAAGGATCTTTTGAAGATGCAAAATTTGAAAGATCATGAACATGCCAAGACTACTTACCAACAGGAACCACTTAAGCTTGATTAGTGCAACTCAGGTAAAAATGACAAGCTATAGAGGTATGACAAGCTCACTCTTTTACTCAAATGCTAATAGACAACATGTAATGTTCTCAAGATGCCAAAGTGTAAGGTTTCAAGTGGATACTAGAGAAACCAATCTTATAGCTATTAACAAGATTATTAGATATCTTAAGGGACTATCAACTCTTGGAGTAAAGTACCCTAAAGATAATATGCTTAACATGTTTGGCTATATAGATTAGGTTACGGAGGTTGTAAGAAAGACATGAGAAGCACCTCTAGAGCTGTCAACTTAAGTGAAATGAGAAGCATCTCGGGAAGCTGTCAACTTCGTGGAAGAGGATTGATTTCTTGTTATGATAAGAGAAAATCTCAAATCCAACAACTCTGTGAACACTCTATGACAAGGAACCTTCACACCAGGTATCATTTATTTCAAGAGCATGTTTTTTAGTCAAAGAGTCACTTACACAAACATTTACTAAATCGCTTGATAAAGTTAATTCTTCAAGACTGGTTTGTAAGTGTGGGATATCATTCATTGCATATTAGTTGGAAATCTCATCTGTAAGGAATTCTTCATATAAGTTCACAAGTATTAAATCTTCAATATTTAAAGGACTTGTGAATTTATCAGTAATCCAGTACCTCGTATTTAGTGCTACTATCTTGATTATCATGATTACAATGTCATATACATTTGTGGTAGTTAAGTATTATAACATTAAGTTTGAATAATATTTTAATTGATTTAAATTATGACTGTAGACAATTCCATTCTATATCAGTCTCATAATTTAAATTATATTAAAATAATATGCAGCATAGTTAGTTGTATCATGTACGAATAATTGTGATACTTTTAGTATTAGTGATACTATTTAGAATTTTTATTCTAAGTAATCAATGCTTATTTCTAAAATCACCGATATTGAAAGTTGAAGTATTTTCTAAGTCATGTGTATAAAACTCTCAATATTTTATATGCTTAGAAAGTATTTCTAAAATTACTAATTATCCAAAGAGTGATTGCCATGTATATAAGTCATATATCCTATTGGTGCTTACTCAAAGATAATTATAAATATTTAAGTGCTAGTATCTAACTCATAGATATTTAGTATTTATTTATTTAATATTTATTTTGGTTAGTTTTAATTATGGAAATTGAAGCAATTCAATGATTTTATTTGCTCCATAATTCAAACTAACTTAAAATAAATAAGCAGCATGATTGATTTTAACTAACTCTGTCAACAATTGATATCTAGTATATTGATTGTAACTTATGTGTTATAAGTTAATTATGAGATTTTGGTTTTAGTGAATTTAGCATTGTTCACATCTCAAGAATTCATTGAAATCAGAATCATGATTGCAACATGATTAGTTGTATGCTAATTTTTGACTTATATCAGTTAATGATATTTAGTTAAGAGTTTAACTAGGAACTAATTGTGAAGTATTAGTATTTGTGACATTACTTAGAACTCCTCTAAGTAATCAATACTAATCCTCAGTCACTTATACTAATATGCAAATTGTAAAAATCTTTCTTAAGTATAACTACGGTCAATATGGATAATGCTTTATTAGAAGTAACCATGTTTGTCCACTTAGATTAATTTTTATACTTATTTGAAATTTTCCTAAACACTTTTATATTAGATGCAATAGTAAGTGGATCAAAGTATATGGAACTTAGAATATCTTTCTAAGATTTCAAACAAGACAATGTTGGTAAATGGTGCTTTATTTATCGAACCAACATTGTTTGAGATATTACAGTTGTTAGGAGTTAACAATTGTATAGAATATGATGTTGAATGCTAATATCTAGTTGATAGATAATTGGTATTTAATTCATTGATATCTTGCTCCAATATATTTGAATTATGATGTTCGACAATTCCATGTCAAATCAGTTTCATGATTTAACTTATATTAAAGTAGGATGCAACATAATTATTGGTATCTAAAATACTTGACAAGTATCATACAATGATATATTGTTAATATTTTGTTGTAGATAATTGTGAGATTTTAAGTTCTAGTGAATTTATATGATTTGCTATATCTGACAGATTTACTACAATTTGAAATTAGTAGCATAATCATTCTTATTAAGATTATTTATCAACAAACAATGTTGTTGATTATAATTTTATAAAGACAGATTATGGAGCTTTTGACATGAATGAGAATTGCTTAGACTTTACCCTAAGTGATCAATGCTTTTATAAAAACTCATTCATATTAAAAGACAAAATATTTCTTTCTCTTCTTAATACTGCTAGGTCATCAGTCTGTGTCTTATCAAACCATTTATCTTTTTAGGCATAAAAACAGACTTGTGCACTCAAACATTTTTAAGAGAAAAATTAAACTTCTTTCTACATTTGTGATTGCTTATTTCATTAAAATCTTTTTGAAATCACTACTGTACATCATTTCTCTCAAAAGATTAACTGCTTGATTTTCATTCATTATAGATCTTAAATGCATTTTATCTCTACATTGCAATATGTTTAGTGATACAGGTTCAGCCTACAATGGCCTTCTTTCATTTGATAGTCATGAGGTTGAAAACCCACAACTTCTATCCCAAACTGTAAAGACAAACACAGAAAAAGAACCAACCAACACTCTCTTACCACTAAAATAAAGTATGAATGAGTGTGAGGGAGAAAGTGCCTTAGTGCACCACATAAGGAAGGTTCTGAAGTCAACCCAGCAGCTCTGTCTCCTACAAAGATGAGTAGTATTTAAACCGAGGCAACTTCTAGCCCCCATACATCTTCTCAAAAAGACGTAATGGCTGAAAAGGCACAAAAATAGTTACTAAATTCATCCTCTCAACAGGGTGCGTCTATTGAAATTCGCCTGTCGGCTAGGGTATCCGATATAGTGTCACTACCTTAAACATAAACAATTCTTAATGCACAAGGAAAGGTTAGACATACAAAGGATGAGTTGACGGAAACAAGAGTTTCGACCATTTTAAGGTCAGATTCGATTGTTCAAGGTTCTCTAATGGAGCAATTGCCTTTAGAGGTGTTAGAAGAGGATACTAATCCAATAGCCATATATCAGTGGTCAGTGTGTACCTCCCCAGGCTTAAATCCCCTGGATGCATCTGTGGATAGTGGATCTGACATAGGTGCAGATAGGCAACTTGTTGATAATGATTCAGATATTACTTGATGAGTCACAAGGAAATGTCTTCACAAACATTACGATGGAACTTTGATCTTTACGCTAAATTCTCTGCATCATTGCTTACCTTCCCAGAGTTCAAATATGGAACCCTAAAAGGGAAACTAGCAACTTGTAGATTATGACTCAGATTCATCTGACGAGTCTAACAAGGATGGGGATTTGTGAACTCCCATTGCACCACCTGTGACCTCCTTAAGGATGGATAAGGTGATTTTCTTTGCATGTACAGCTGGATTTTGGAGCTATGAGAGGAGTGATACACTTATGAGAATGAGTGTAAACATGAGTGAAAAGAAGAGTGAAACACTTGTGAGGTACACGAAACAGAATCACACACTCACGGTGAGGAAGAAAGAGAAACACCATATCCCACTCCCTATCCCTAAACATGGTTCTTGATACTTCGGGTCTCGAATCTGTTTATGATTGGAACCTAACTTTTAGGGACCTAACATTTACAGATTTGATTAGTATACTTCGGGACCTAACAATTTGGGAGCTAACAATTGCTAACAATTCGTGATCTCACATTTGGGAGGTATAAGGAGTTGGGAAGTTTGGTGAACATGATGATCAACAGTGAAACCATTTATGCAGCATTTAAAGGGACATGGTTGATCAGACTATGACTTGTTATTTCTTTTCCAACCAAGTTAAATATGAGAACTCCTTTAGACAACAACATACATTCCTTCTCTAAGGGGGAGATAAAAGCTTAAGTAATAGTTTGGAGGATTCCTCAACTAAGTGGGAGAAATAGCAGGCATGAGGAAAAAGGTAAAGCACATGTACATCACACAACATCAGAAGAAGTGGATTGGTTCATCACTATTTTTCATAAGGGAAGAAGCTATTTTCTAAAAGGGGAGTACCATTAGTTCTTATCAGCGGATCCTATTGTATGGAAGAGGTGGTAGACGAAGGTGATCTCCTTTAAGTAGTTGATTCTCATAGATGGAGAAGCAAGAGAGATATGCGCTTCTCAACAGGAAATATGGTTGTATAAAAGAAGCTAGTGATGATTACTTCAAGACTCAGAAGTATTCTCTGGAAGAGATTTGAAGAACCAAGGAAATGATGATGAAACTACTTGAAGATCAGTTCAGCGCTAGAGGAACAAGCATCTTTCATTTAAGTTACTCAAAAAATCTAGAAATGCAGTATTTAATCTTGAAAACCAGTTGCATTATTTACAAGTCCTGGTACATTACTTTTTCTAGTTGTTAGTTGAGTTATCCTCCCTATTTAATTTCTTTATTAGGTTTAATAATCAAATAGGGGGAGATTGTTGGTGAGACTGCGTAGCTGTATGAACAGTTACGTGATAGCTCAACACGAGAACACCACTAGAACAGGACAGGTTTGTAATACTACGTCTACACAAGAAATCAGAAAAAATGAAGACAAGGTAAATACAAAGAATCAAATGGTTAGAAGAAAGCTTGAAGTCTGTTTATAGGTCACTGAAAGAAGTTCATTAATATGATCATGCCTCAGTGAAGAATAAAGATTAAAGACTTTCAGGGTTTTGGAAATGTTGAAGGTTCAGTGTATAAGTGTCACCGGAAAGTTTCAGTGTATTAGTATTGATTGAAGATAGACAGTGTTCGAAGCATTGAAATCTGAAGAATTGAAGACATGGTATAGACAAAGGTTAAAAAAGACGGGTGCATTCTTGAAGTTATACTCACTGATAGGAGTTCATTTATATGTTCAAGCGTCGGTGAAGAACAGTGAATGAAGTATTCAAGATTGTATTAGCAATGAAGACGTTGTCTAAAGTACCATAAAGACATCTAGTGAAAGTATATTTGTTTATTGACAGTCAGTGTCTGAAGTGATAAAGTTGTTGCAAGCTTAATAATGTAATCAAGGCTATAATATGAAGACCTGAATCGAGGTTAGTCGTCTGTGAACCGGACCAGTTGCACTAGGCGTCAACAGCTCGTGAAAAGAATCTGGCTATTATTTTTAGAAGAATTGTTAAGTTGAAGAACGTACTTGGATTGAACATTTATTTGTTAAAGTACGAGAAGAGGTGTGTAGTGTAACAACCCAAATACGGGGTCAAGATTTGGTGTCATTAAACAATCTTTACATAAAATAAAAGAATATTCAATTAACCCCTTGAATCCGGATCGTTTACTGGTTATGGTATGAAACAAGAATCTAACCTTTTTCAACTCACAATAACTAGAATACAAGTTTAAATACCTTTATACTAATGCATGTGTCTTATTATCTCACATCTTCGTCCTTTCGGAGCGGAGATCTCTCTAACTTCTGCTATCTAACGAAAGCTATTCACTTTTATCTTTCTCTGCTTCTGAAAGAAATAAGAGTTTACAAAGCAAGAGTGAGCCAAAAATGCCCAGCAAGTATATAATTTTGAGTTCCAAATATTAATAACAAAGGAAAATTCCCGGACAAAATCTCTAAACAATTTTATTTATTTGAGGGAGTTGAGCGACTAAACCTTGGTTGTTACCAGCCCTTAGGTATAAATCCAAAAGTGACAAGCGATTCCCAGATCCATTTCCTGAATCAGGGTTTTGTCCGGTTTTTGAAATCATAAAACTTTCGAGAGAGAATGCCGTTAATGGCGATCAACAACAAATTAGATTGGACACTAGTTCGCATCTATATCTTGCTGATCAGTCAGGATACAGTGCAGATCTATACCTACCTGTATAGATCCAGTCGGGTCCCCAAGCTCTACGGCCCATCTCAAGGCACCGGTCATGTCCCGATCCATAGGATTAAGTAAAACTTAATCCCACATATCATGATTATCCAGCCCGTGGAGTATTTTGATGTCAAATCATTTTGAATTCAAAACATCCCAATTCAGGGTTCGCAAATAACCCGAAAGAATGGGTATTTGCTCAAGAGAGCAATCGAATTATAGGAACAATAATGAAAAGGACATGCATAACAAGAGTAATTGCAATGAAATATAAAACATTTAACTATTCTGAACTGAGAATAGGAACGAAGAAATAATTGCATTATTTTAAAAGAAAATTCAGGAATACTTGCCTCGATAAGCTTTAAGCGCTATCACTAATTGACTTTGGTTCAACTTGAACGCTCAGCTTTTATCGTCAAACTACTATCCCATTTTGGATACGATCCCAACACTCAGGTTCTTCGATTGGAACTTCATTGATCTCGACGTCTAATCACTAGATCATTCCTAGTCTGATTTTGATACTCGGGTTTTCCGTCTAGGACCTACAGGGTTGAAATAACCTAATTCAGATAATCGCTTAAGCTTAACATCAAATCACTATCATATTCTACCCATACGATTTCATAACCGAACTCATATTTATATATATTATTGAAATACACATAGCAATTATGGTCCACATCTTTGAAACTTCGTTGGGTATTTATTTTTGGAAAATACGTATACTCGTCGTTTTGAAAAATAAGGTAATCAATTATTTATAAATTATCTTGTCTCAACCGCAATTAAGTTCATATAATATGACTATATATAGTTATTCGACGTCTCCAATAATTATAGGTTACGTTCCCGTATTTTTAGAATTAATTTCCTGAAAATCGGGCAGCGTCTCCTTTGTTTACCGGCCTACCCGTCGAAATCAAATCGACGTCAAATTCACAACAACAATCCAATCACAACCAATTCCACAAATCCCAGTCACCGATATAATTCAGTTATTAATTATTTTATTCGTATTTTTATGTTTTTATTCGTAGGACTCAGATGAAAATCATCACCGTCCACTGTCGGCTCACCGAGGCTCATTGCCGACAGCGGTAAAATTCGCCGGTACCCGATAAATGTCGGGTTTCCATACGAATCCCACCGATTAATTAATAATTATTTCCGCACAATTAATTTTTATTTCACTGATATTAATCAAAATATTCCTGCAGAGAAATCAATAAAATAATTAAAATAATTTCAATTCGGCAAAATAACACGCGCGTAACAACCACGCGCACCAAATACCACAATCAGAAACCACAGAGCATCAGCGAAAATAGGTCGGAAAAGAACAAAGGCGGAAAAATGAAACGGAACAGGGGAAGAGGGAAAGTCGCCTCGCCGGAATAAGGCCGGCAGCAACCAACAACCCCGCTAAATCACAAGCAGTTACACACACGCAATACATACACACACATCACACACATACCACATATATATACAGATATACCTATATATACACCTGAATAAAGAGCCAAACAGCAAAAGGGGGGGTAGCGGAGATGTAGCCGGAAAAAGGCTCACCGGAAAGCACAACGACAAGAACAAAGATAGAGGGGAGGAAGAAAACGGAGGGAGTGAGATTGAACAGAGAGGATCGATCGAGAGAGAGAAATCGAGAGAGGAGGGAGGGAGAGATGACAGAGAGCGAGAGAGAGATGAAAGGCGGTGGTAAAGAACTGGGATAAACACCCTTCTGTTTATTAATTTTTTTTTCTTTTTCTTGGTCCGCCTCGTGTCCCAATCTGCTCGCAGCTCTGAATTTAACGATACAATTTCAAAGATACAAATAAATAAAAATAAAAAGAATCATTCCAAAATATAATTAAAGTTCTTGGAATGGTTAAAAACTAATAAACTAAAATTTTCAAATTTTTTAAATCATTTTTGACTCGTAACTAACACCTGCATTTAACACTTAATCGAACAAACGCGCGGGTGAAATTAATCCCAAAAATTTCCAAAATAATTTTAAATTTCTCGAAATATTCCAAACTTAATAAAATATGAATTTCATAATTTTTGAAACATTCTAGAATTAAATACGGATTTTACGAATAAATAAAATCAGGAAATCATACAAGGTTAAATAATTAATGAAATATTGATTTCTAAATTTTATAAAATCCTAAAAATAATGAATAAGATTATAAAGAAACAAAAAAAAATTAGAATTTTTTTTAGCATTTATAGGAATAAATGTTCAATAAAATCACTTTAAAATGAATTAAATTCATGCATGTCGATAATTAATTATAAAATTAATCTTCGCATCCAACAAATCACAAACAAATAATACTACAGCGATACATAGCTGACAGAACCATGCTAGATATATTTGATAATGTCATGACTAATATGTTTTGTGTTTAGTTTTCAGATCTTACTTAACAGGACAAATCAGTACTTAACTGGAAATCAGTACTTATACTGAAGTCAGAACTTAAGATATCAGAACTTAAGTTGTCAGAACTTAAGTTATCATGAGATATTTATCAGGAGATAATATCAGGACTTGTTAGGAATATATGTGCATTAGTTTGATGATATGTTTAACAAAACACTTAAGTAGAAATTCAGTGTCTGTAGCCTCAACGGATAAGACCACTTTGGCTATCCGTTGATGGTGTAGCTTTACTTAGAAATAAGTCTAGTGTTGTAGCATATTTCAGTCTCTGTATTTAAGATGTAATTCTTAGAAGTTGAGAGAAACTATGAGTCATGTTGACTACTAGAAGATATGCAGATAGGAAGGCCAATTGTAAATATTTCATGCCTTGTAATTTTGTATAAATGAAGTGGTATCAACGGATGACTTAAAGACCTTCAACGGATGAGAAGCTAAGCTTCAACGGATGTCTCTAAAGCTTCAACGGATAACATCCTTCAACGGATGAGTGCATCAACGGATGAAAGCTTCAACGGATGTTCTGTTGATTAACCGTTGATAAGTGGTAGTTGTACCTACAAACAGAGGCACGTGGGTGAACAGAGATAACTGAAATGTGGCAGCCTAATTTCAGGAACATCAGAAAAAGCAGCCGTTCTACTCTAGTATAAAGAAACTTTAAGTCAACAAAGTACTGGAGTGAACTGGAGAAGAAACAAGTGGAGATCTTACTTTATTATTTTATTATATCCTTGTCTTCACTTGTAAACTTGGTAATATATAAACCAAGTAGTAGCTAGTAATTAGATAAGAATTTTTCCAGAGCTGTTTAGAAAAATCTTGAGAGAAAAATTATCTAGTTTGTACTAGGATGCAGCTGTGATCAAATTCTTAGATCACAGAATTTCTGAAATACCATCTCTGGTGGAACAACAAATCCACCAGAAAAGTTTTTAAAGGTTTATTATGTTCTTTACATTTGTGTTTGAATATATATCTGTCTGTATCAGCTTAAAGCAATTCACACACTTGTTCATCTTGAACACACAGTCTTTATAAACTGCTCAAAACTTGAAAAAGTTTTGAGATTTACATTCAACCCCCCTTCTGTAAATCTCATTGTTAGTTCTCTAGAAATAACAATTGGTATCAGAGCAGGCTCTTGACAAACAAAGAGTTTAAAGATCTTGGAATCTAACAAAGATGAGTAAGAAGGATATTGGAGTAAAAATCCCAGTTCTTGACAGAGACAGTTATCACCACTGAAAGGTGAAAATGCACCTTCATCTACTCTCCCAAGATGAAGGTTATGTAAACTGTATTGAGAATGGTCCTCACATTCCCCACAAAGTAGCCACAGTTGCTACGGCCACAATTGCTGTTGGTCAATCCATTCCAAAACCTAGAGCAGAATGGACAATGGAAGACACAGAAGAAGTCCACAAGGATAAGAAGGCTATGAACATTTTGTTTAATGGTCTTGACAAGGATATGTTTGATAATGTGATAAATTGCTCAACTGCCAAAGAGGTTTGGGACACAGTTCAGCTGCTGTGTGAAGGTACAGAACAAGTAAAAGAGAACAAGATGCAGCTTCTCATTCAACAGTATGAGTATTTTCATTTTGAAGAAAATGAATCTTTAAATGACACATTTAACAGATTCCAAAAGTTGTTGAATGGATTGAAGCTGTATGGTAGAGTGTACCAGGTGAAGGATTCAAATCTTAAATTCTTAAGATCCTTGCCAAAGGAATGGAAACCCATGACTGTCTCCTTAAGAAACTCTCAGGATTATAAGGACTTCACTCTTGAAAGATTATATGGAATCTTGAAGACTTATGAACTAGAGTTGGAACAGGATGAGGTATTGGAGAAGGGGAGAAAGAAAGGAAGTTCAGTTGCATTGGTAGCTGAAAATGAGAGGGAATGCAGACAAGAAACTGTGAGATCTACATCAAACTCCAAAGATGGTACAAGATATCAGGAATCAAGCAAAGGAAAAGAGCAAGTTGCTGAGAATGAAGACAACTCCAGTCAAGATGACTCTGATAGTGTTGATGAGCATCTTGCATTTCTGTCCAGGAGATTTGCAAAGATGAAGTTTAAGAAAAACACTAGAGCCACTAAACCTCATAAGAACATGGTGGACAAATCAAAGTTCAAGTGTTTCAATTGTGGTATAAGTGGACACTTTGCAAGTGAGTGCAGAAAGCCAACCTCTGAAAAGAAGAAATTTGACCAAGTAGATTACAAGAAGAAATATTTTGATCTGCTCAAGCAAAAGGAAAGGGCTTTCATTACTCAAGAAAAAGATTGGGCAGCTGATGGAGAGGAAGAGAATGAAGATATGGAGTATGTCAACTTAGCTCTCATGGCTGATTCTGAGGAAAATGAAGTTAGTTCATCAAGCAATCATGTAACAACTCAGGTAATCACTACTGATGTAACACAACTTACTAAAGAAGAGTGCAATGATGCTTTTAATGACATGTCTACTGAATTGTATCATTTGCGTGTGTCTCTTAAATCTCTTGCTAAAGAAAATAGTAGGATTAAAGAGAACAATCTGTTTTTAAGTAATAGAAATGCTATGTTAGAAGATAAGTTGATTGACCTAGAGAAAACCAAGCTGCATTGTATATCTGTTGAGAATGAACTAACTGAATCTATTAAGAAAGTAGAAATACTTTCTAATCAATTAAAGAGAGAGCAAGAGGTGATTAAAGCCTGGAAAACATCTAGGGATGTTAGTGCTCAAATTGCCAAGGTCCAAGGAATTGAATCATTATGTGAAACTGCCTGGGATAAAAACAAAAAGAAACTGGAATTAATTGATGGGCTGTCAACGGATGTGGAATCAACGGATGATGAAGGTTATCCGTTGAAGGAAGAAAATGAGCATCCGTTGAAGGTTCCTCAATTAAAACAGGCAGATGTTTCTATTAGTGAAAATCTAAAGAAACTCAACAAAAAGTTTGGTTCAACTTCCAAGAACTTTGTTAAAGAAGAAGCAAGCACATCCAAAGATGTCAGTAAGGTGAATATAGGGCACATGACCTTAGAATAGTTAAATAATAGGCTCAAGATGGTTGAGGATAAAAAGGAAACTAAAAGAAAATCTAACAGAAATGGAAAGGTAGGTGTTAACAAACATAACAATTACACACCTGATAGGTATGCTCCTAGAAAAAGCTGTGTGCATTGTAGTAGTGTTAATCATCTATCTGCTAATTGCAAATCTATTAAGAAAACCCCCATAACTGTACCCTCTTCCATGCCTAACATGTCTGCATCATCTCTACATGCTATGCCTACTATGTCTCAACAGAATCCTTATGCACATTTTGCAAACATGCCATATTTTAACAATCCTTATCTTGTTGCATTTAGTATGCCTCAAATGCCATACAATATGCCTATGTGGAATAACATGTATGCACAATCCATGCCTTATCATATTCCAAATGTGCTAAATGATTCTGTGACTAACCCTACACCTCAACCAACTACATCTAAGACCAAGGTTGACTCAAAGTTACCTAAGTCTAGAGATGCAGGAGGAATGAAGTCTAGGAGAAAGGCTAACAAGAATGGACCCAAGGAAACTTGGGTACCAAAATCAAATTGATTGATTTTATGGTGTGCAGGGAAATAAAAGAAATCTATGGTACTTGGATAGTGGCTGTTCAAGACACATGACAGGAGATTTCTCCCTGCTCACAGAGTTTAAGGAAAGAGCTGGCCCTAGCATAACCTTTGGAGATGACAGCAAAGGGTTTACTATGGGATATGGCTTGATTTCAACAAGGAATGTCATCATTGATGAAGTTACATTAGTTGATGGTCTCAAACATAACTTACTGAGCATCAGTCAACTATGTGATAAAGGGAATATAGTTTCCTTCAATTCTGAAGCATGTGTTGTCACTAGTAAGAAAGACAACAAAGTGGTTCTAACTGGATTTAGAAAAGGAAATGTGTACTTAGCTGACTTCAACTCTGCAAATGCAGAATCTATTACTTGTCTCTTCAGCAAAGCAAGTTCAGTTGAGAGTTGGCTATGGCACAAGAAGCTATCCCATTTGAATTTCAAGACAATGAATGATCTAGTCAAAAAGGACCTAGTAAGAGGAATTCCTCTTGTTGAATTCTCAAGGGATGGTTTGTGTGATGCTTGTCAGGAAGGCAAACAAAGGAAAGCATCATTCAAAAAGAAGCTTGAAACAACAATTGATGAACCATTACAGCTGCTACATATGGATTTGTTTGGACCAGTCAATGTATTGTCAATTGCAAGAAAAAGATATTGCTTAGTGATTGTAGATGATTTCTCAAAGTTTTCATGGGTCTATTTTCTTGGATCAAAGAATGAAGCAAGTGAAATCATTATCAATCACATCAGGCAAGTCAATAATCATCCTGACCTGAAGGTTAGGAATATCAGGAGTGACAATGGAACTGAGTTCAAGAATTTATCAATGAGGCTGTTCTGTGAAGAAAATGGAATCATGCATGAGTTCTCAGCTCCAAGAACACCTCAGCAAAATGGGGTAGTTGAAAGAAAGAACAGATCTTTAATTGAGGCTGCCAGAACAATGCTTGAAGAATCAAAGTTACCAACATATTTCTGGGCTGAAGCTGTTAATTGTGCCTGTTTCACTCAAAATATCTCTTTGATCAATCAAGCTAAAGGCATGACTCCTTATCAGTTGTTCAAGAGAAGAAAACCAACTCTAAACTTTCTTCATGTCTTTGGATGTAAATGCTTTATACTAAGGAATCAATCTGACCATAAAGGGAAGTTTGATGCAAAGGCTGATGAAGGGATATTTGTTGGTTATTCAGCTGGAAAATCTTATAGGGTCTACAATCTAAGAACCAACATTGTTATGGAATCTGTGCATGTTGTGTTTGATGATAAAAAGATTGATGGACTAACAGATGAGGGACAATATGAGAGACTCAAATTTGACAACATTGAGATATATTGTGATGATAGTGAAGAGGAGACTGATGGAGATAACACTTCAAAAGGGATTCAAAACATGCCCTTGGATAATGCACAAAATACTGCATCCGTTGAAAGTCAGAATTCTGCATCCGTTGATAGAGGCAATGCAGTATCCGTTGAAAGACATGGTGTATCATCCGTTGAAGTACTAAATGAAGCATCCGTTGATCATAGTTTATCAACGGATAATCGATTTACATCATCAGTTGATAGAACTCCAAGTTCCCTGCAAAGGACCAACAACTCAGGGGGAGTTTCAACTAGTCAACACTCTGTCTCACATCATGACAATACTGAGGCCACCTCATCTAGAGCACATCTTCCACTTCAAAGGAAATGGACCAAGAATCATCCCTTTGAACTGATCATTGGTGATGCATCATCTAAAGTGCAAACAAGAAGAGCTACTCAAGATGAATGTCTGTATAGTAGTTTTCTATCTCAGGAGGAACCTAAGAAAGTGGAAGAAGCCTTATTGGATCCAGATTGGATATTAGCTATGCAGGAAGAGCTAAACCAATTTGAGAGAAACCAAGTTTGGAAGCTGGTACCCAAACCAAAGAACAAGAGTCCTATTGACACAAAATGGGTATTCAGAAACAAGATGGATGAAAATGGCATTATCATAAGGAATAAAGCCAGATTGGTTGCTAAAGGCTATTCTCAGCAAGAGGGAATAGATTTTGATGAGACATATGCTCCTGTTGCAAGACTTGAAGCCATCAGAATTTTTCTAGCCTATGCAGCTCATGCCAATTTCAAAGTCTATCAAATGGATGTCAAGAGTGCATTTCTAAATGGGAAATTAGAGGAATAAGTCTATGTAAGTCAACCTCCAGGATTTGAAGATCCAAATTTTCAGACTATGTATATTATCTGTTGAAAGCACTCTATGGACTGAAGCAAGCACCTAGAGCCTGGTACGAAACCTTATCAAAATTTCTTTTGGAGAATCACTTCACTAGAGGTACTGTTGATAAAACTCTCTTCTTTAGGAATGTTAATGGCTCTAGTATACTTGTTCAAATTTATGTAGACGACATAATATTTGGTTCTAAAGATGATAAACTTTGTAAAAAGTTTGCTAAGCTAATGCAAAGTAATTATGAAATGAGCCTTATGGGAGAACTAACCTATTTTCTTGGTTTACAAATTAAACAAGTTAGTAATGGAATTTTCATTAGTCAAACTAAATATATTCATGATCTTTTAAAGAAGTTTGACTTAATGGAATGTTCATCTGCAAAAACTCCCATGGCCACTGCCACCAAACTTGAATTAAATAAGACTGAAAGGTCTGTGGACATTACAAGTTATAGAGGCATAGTTGGTTCACTTTTATATTTAACTGCTAGCAGACCAGATATAATGTTTGCTACATGTCTGTGTGCTAGATTTCAAGCTGATCCTAGGGAGTCTCACTTAATAGCTATCAAAAGGATTTTCAGATATCTCAAGGGTACACCAAATTTAGGTATTTGGTATCCTAGAGAATCTGGCTTTGATCTAATTGGTTATTCAGATGCAGACTATGCAGGTTGCAAAATAGACAGGAAAAGTACAACAGGCTCCTGCCAATTCCTGGGAAACAAGCTTGTATCATGGTTTAGCAAAAAGCAAAATTCAGTCTCTACTTCTACAGCTGAGGTTGAATACATTGCTGCTGGAAGTTGCTGCTCTCAAGTGTTATGGATGAGAAATCAACTCCTTGACTATGGACTTCATGTTGATAGAATTCCTATCTTTTGTAACAACACAAGTGCCATAGCCATAACAGAGAATCCTGTACAGCACTCAAGAACCAAGCACATTGATATCAAGTACCACTTCATTAGGGAGCATGTCATGAATGGTACAGTGGAACTACATTTTGTTCCAAGTGAACAACAAATTGCAGACATATTTACCAAGCCACTTGATGAATCAACATTCACAAGATTAGTAAGTGAGCTAGGTATGCTTAATTACTCTTAAAATTCATGTCCTTATTGCAATTTGAATTGAAGCCTGAAATATATTAGTTGCTAGAACAAATTTGACTTTTAACAAAGTTTATACCATCAACGGATGTTTCCTATCCGTTGAAAGTCAAAATTGCTCTATCAACGGATATTCATTATCCGTTGAAAGACAAATACATTTCTGGAATTTTTATCCGTCAACGGATAAAACTGAAGTACCTTTCAACGGATGACAATTTGCCTTATCCGTTGAAATGTCACATCAGTCGATTCAGGTGTTTCACAGCCGTTGATTCTATTTTCTTAACCGTTAATACTCATACATACATCTGTATGTATTGGTTTTAAAGGTAGTTGTTAGAATACTTACAGTTTATTCTTAAACGGCTGAAATTCACTAACATATACTTATTGATTAATTTTTTACTATTTTTTTTTTGAAAGCATATAAGCCCTTCTGATTTTTCATTTTTACTTTACGCTTTCTTAAAATTTCAAGCATTTACCATTTTCTCTCTGCAAAACCTTCAAGTTATTCTCTGCAATTTCTACTCACAACAATGGCACCAGTCGTGAAAATTATGTCTCAATCTGGGTTCATCTATGAGAAGAACAATTTCATAGCTTTGGTAGAAAAGAATGAAGCCCATTCAGACTATCACAAAATGATGGACTTCATCAAAAACTGTAAACTTAGCTATGCAATGCTGGAAGCCCCAACGATTTACTGTGAAGTAGTTGAGGAGATTTGGACAACTGCTGAGTTCAACTCCATAGATATGACTATCTCCTTCACTCTCAAAGGTAAAAATCACTGTATTAACTGTGATGATTTACAAGCATGTTTTAAATTACCTGAGAACAATGCCATGACACCACACACTGATAATGATGTATCCAGCATGTTAGATTCCATAGGTTATTCTCTTAACTCTGCTAGTTTAGGGAGTATTAGAAGAAAAGGCCTTAGGAAAGAATGGAGTTTTCTTGGGGATGCCTTTATAAAGGTTTTCTCTGGGAAAATTAGTAATTTTGATGCCATAACTTCATTTCTTGTTAATATGCTCTATATGCTTGTTTCTGATAGGTATTTTAACCTTAGCAACTATGTGATGCTAGAATTGGGTACTAGATTAGGTAACAAAGCTAATAGACCTAATAACATCTATTATGCTAGATTCTTTATGTTATTGGCTAACCATGTTGCTGAAGGTTTGGTCATAATCAATGAGAATAATAAACTCAAGTGCTGGGCACAAGAGAAAAGAGTTCTTGCAGATTTATTGAGAATGGATCTCAACAGCAGTGTGCCATTGGTATATTTACCAATCATGAATGCACCTCAGGTAGGTGAGGTAATTGCTTCTACAACTCCTACTTCTTCCAACCCCTCTATTTCTTTATCTTCTAGTGTGGCCATGAAATCTGTGACAATGCCCCAACAGATTTCTACCAAGGTCACCAAAACTAAACTTTCAAAATCAAAGACAAAGAAAACCACCTCTGTTGTTTCTCAAAAGACAACAGTTGTAACACCAACCATTAACCCTGAGGGGAGTGAACAGGGTGTGAGTGGTGAGGGGAGGGGTGAACATCAAAGAAACCCCCAGGATAAGGAAGGAGAGTTAAGTGCTTCCCAAGCTAGCCAAGCCACAGTTTCTCAAAAAGCTGTGGTGGTTGAAAAGGTATCTAGCAGATCCCTAGTTGCATCCTCCCAAAAGGATGTTACTATTGAAAATAGTTCCCAACCAGGAACACAGAACAAACGAGGGAGGGACACTGAAGCCAAACACTCACCAACAAAAGCTTTTATTAGAAGAAAGAAGGCTAGAACCCAATCTTCTACACAGGGTGCACACACTGCACAGATACATCCATCTGTATCTATGCCTTCTCAAACTCAGTTTGATGTGGCTCCAATAAATGTGGAGTCACAGCCCCATTCTCTCACAATAATCACACATCAATCACCAAATACTTCATCACCATCTCTGGATGTGGATATGTTATTCCCATCAATTCCTGATTCTCCCTCTTTACAACTCAGGGAGGAGCCCCACTCAAATACAGGTGATCATCATCTCTTAGATGATTTGTTGGATCACCCGCAAATTCTTTCAGATATAATTGAAGGATCTGTGTCACCACATCTCAAATCAATCTACACAGATTCAACAGTTATATCACTTTCAATTTCAACTTCTTTTCCTTCTTCAACGGATATCACTCATCCGTTGACAAGTGGTTGCTCTTCAACGGATAAGCTTAACAGCAGTTATCCGTTGATAACATCAGTTTCACCTTCAACGGATATTCCACATCCGTTGATAGTCTCTCCACACATAACTGAATCAATTCCAAGTGTAGAAGACATGAATACTGTGCAATCACTCTTAGGATTGAGGGAAGGGAGTGAAAATTTGAGTAAGAGGCTGGGTTGCTCCCAGGCAAAAGGAGAGATTGAGAGCTCAAAAATGCATGCTATTTCTTCCAGCATGGCAAAAGTAAGTGAGAGGAGTACCACCTTAGTAGGTGAAGGTGAGGGAGTGAGTTGTGTGAGCCAGGGGGAGCCCCTGATGCAAGAAAATAGAGAAAAAGAGAGAAAGGCAGGTACAGTAGATATAAGGGTGGAACCAGCCATTGCTAGTGAGTCAATGATTGTGGATGATGCTGAAAAGGAAAGACAATTTCAGCAACATTACAAAGCTGTAATTGATAACATTTCCTTGGATGCTGACACTTTTACTCATCCCGTGTCAGCCTATCAAATGTTGGCTGCTCAGGGCAATGAGGAGGCAGAAAAGACACTACATCTAGTACACACAACAGAATCTCTTCAAAGGGATAAAGCTGCTATTAACAAGATGCCTTCTACAGCTGGTGAGCCATCTGAGGAATTTGGAGTAAATTCTGATGATGATGACTCTGTTTCTTTTGATGGAAGCATGAACTTAGGGGGAGATGAAGGCCCTAGTTCAATTCCAAATCTACCTGAATGGGCTTTGACAAAGGAGTATATATCAGGGGAATTCAATGTCTCCTTAGTCAAACAAATCAACACTATTCAACAGGCCATTCAGAACACTTCACATGCAAGTATCAAGGCTATCCTTCAAGCTCACCTGGACTCACTGCATCTCATGAAGTTGCAGCAAGTAAAGCAGAATCTGAGTATGGATGATCTCAGGAAGGATATTGCTGACTTGAAATCCTACAGTTCTGAAAAATTGGATTCAGTCATGCCCTATGGTACATTGCAGGACTTGGTTTTGAGATTGAAAAAGGAATCAGTTACTGAGAAAAGGCTGGCCAAGTTGGAAGACAGAGTTCAAGTTATTGAAGATTCTGTGGCCACCATTCTTCACAACCAACAATCTCAAACCAGTCTCCTAATGCAGCTAGCAAAAGCACAAGGCTTGACCCCTCTCCTTGATGATAACAAAAAGGGGGAGAGTAAAAGGGAAGGGGAAGGAGAGCCATCTACAAAAATCAAAATATCTAAAGTGCTAGTTCCTGCCATCACTACTTCTCCAATCATTCAAATCAAAGGAAAGCCTGATGGAATTGATTTGATTCAGCTAGCAGCAGCTGAAATTCAAGTGAAAGAGCAAAGGAGGAGAATTGATGAAAGGTTGCAACTGTTGTTTGGCTCTACACAAGATAAATCAACATCTGTGAAATATAGCACAAAGATTGAACCAATCAACATGGAGCTCAAGCCAGTAGGGAGACATAAGGATGGAGAAGCTTCTTCCAAAGAACTACAAGCTATAATTCTCAAGCCCAATAAAAGATCCAATAAGGACTCTACAAAGAATCCTTTAAAAGAAGTGGACTTTCCTCCTCCAAAAGCTGATGAGAACAAGCTTTTAGGTAGGAGTATTGCTTATCTCAAAGAGACCATGGATGAGGCTGTAAGGAGAAATAGGGCTATTATCTCTAGAGAGGGAAAGAGCATATGTGTGATGCAAGGACATCCCAAATTCTCAATAGCCAAGAAGGAAGAAGTCAAGCAACTAAAGGCTGACAAAAGAGCACAAGCAAAGCTTGAACAACAGCTAAAGTCAAGTCAAGTTGAAGAAGAGAAAGGAATTGAAGTCAGGGGTGAAGACAAGATTGCAAACCTAGATGAGGTTTTTGGGAGTATATTTGGTGAGAGTATGGAAGAAAGAGAGGAATGGCAGAAGGGAAACAGAAGAAAGGCCAAGGCACATAGAAGGAGTGAAGATAATACTGAAGTAACCAAATCTATATCTAAACCACTACCTTCCATACCTGAACCTCTTGTTGCTAATCCCACTATAAACATCCATGGTGAACCAATCATTCCAAAAGAGGAACCTATTGATTGGGACACCATCAAATTGCCTACCTTTCTAACCACTCTTCCACTACCAAAGAAACAGAAAAGAAAACCCAAATCTACACCTCCCATAACCTCTAAGAAATTCACTCAAAAACAAAAGCCTAAGCCTAAGCCATCCATTTCTAAAGATGATTATGTTCACATTTGTGACATAAAAGAAATTTCAGACATTGAACTCTATCTGGATGAGCTGGAGGATGTAAGAGGAATAGCTGCTTACAGACAGCTACCAGAGAGATTAGTGTTCAGATACAAAGGAGCTGGGGAAAGAACATGGCCTCTCCACATGATTCTGAATGAAGGCTACTCTACCTTGATTAGAGTCTTTTCAGCTATACAAAAGGATTCTGGCTTTACCAGAACTGCCAAGACTGAAATTCTCAACAAGATTGCCAATATAAGGAAAACTTGGAGGGAGCCCAATGCTTTACCCAGGACTTTACTCATTCAAGAAAGGGGAATTACAATTCACAAATCACCTCATTGGTTGATGGAATTTAGAGATGATAAAGGAGTCAGAAGATTTTTCAGACTTGAAGACCAACTCAAGATTGCCAGCAATGAAACTCTCAAGGAAATGCAATCTAAGTTGGATATCAGTGTTGAAGATGAAGCTGAATTCTTCAGACAACTCCAACTCCAAATTGAGGAAAATGACAAAGGGCTAGGAAAGAAAACCAGGGAACAAAGAAGAAAAAGATGATTTGCTCAGGCTAAAGGAGTATCCTTGGAAATACTGTAAATCTTCAATTTCCTCCTAGTACATACATTTTTGCAGCATTTTCAAATTTCTACTTAGTTTCAATTCATATATCTGTTAAGTGTTTTGTTATCATCAAGTTAACCCTGAATTTATGCCCACAATTCTTATAGACATAAATAGGGGGAGATTGTTAGGAATATATGTGCATTAGTTTGATGATATGTTTAACAAAACACTTAAGTAGAAATTCAGTGTCTGTAGCCTCAACGGATAAGACCACTTTGGCTATCCGTTGATGGTGTAGCTTTACTTAGAAATAAGTCTAGTGTTGTAGCATATTTCAGTCTCTGTATTTAAGATGTAATTCTTAGAAGTTGAGAGAAACTATGAGTCATGTTGACTACTAGAAGATATGCAGATAGGAAGGCCAATTGTAAATATTCCATGCCTTGTAATTTTGTATAAATGAAGTGGTATCAACGGATGACTTAAAGACCTTCAACGGATGAGAAGCTAAGCTTCAACGGATGTCTCTAAAGCTTCAACGGATAACATCCTTCAACGGATGAGTGCATCAACGGATGAAAGCTTCAACGGATGTTCTGTTGATTAACCGTTGATAAGTGGTAGTTGTACCTACAAACAGAGGCACGTGGGTGAACAGAGATAACTGAAATGTGGCAGCCTAATTTCAGGAACATCAGAAAAAGCAGCCGTTCTACTCTAGTATAAAGAAACTTTAAGTCAACAAAGTACTGGAGTGAACTGGAGAAGAAACAAGTGGAGATCTTACTTTATTATTTTATTATATCCTTGTCTTCACTTGTAAACTTGGTAATATATAAACCAAGTAGTAGCTAGTAATTAGATAAGAATTTTTCCAGAGCTGTTTAGAAAAATCTTGAGAGAAAAATTATCTAGTTTGTACTAGGATGCAGCTGTGATCAAATTCTTAGATCACAGAATTTCTGAAATACCATCTCTGGTGGAACAACAAATCCACCAGAAAAGTTTTTAAAGGTTTATTGTGTTCTTTACATTTGTGTTTGAATATATATCTGTCTGTATCAGCTTAAAGCAATTCACACACTTGTTCATCTTGAACACACAGTCTTTATAAACTGCTCAAAACTTGAAAAAGTTTTGAGATTTACATTCAACCCCCCTTCTGTAAATCTCATTGTTAGTTCTCTAGAAATAACAGGACTTAAGGAGACTTTCAGATAAGGAAGGCGGCTGATTGAAAGGAAAGAAGATCAAGACAAACGCAAGAAGAGATATGCATGAAGAAGGAATTCTATGAAGAATAGAATACTTGGAAGAAAAGATAACTAGTTGATATATTTTAGGAAGCAGAATTATATTCCATATCAATTAGAATTTATCTTGTAACTGTGTAGTATATAAACACAGACATAGGGTTTACACTATATGTGTTATCATAATCGAAGTTATTATTCATTGTAACCCTAGCAGCTCTCGTGATAAGTTGTTCATCACTGAGAGAGGACAGTTCCATATTGTAACAGAGTTTATTGTGTTAAATAAAATATGTTTTCTGTGTTCTTATATTCGATTTGATTGTGATAAACACTGTATTCAACCCCCTTCTACAGTGTGTGAGACCTAACAAGTGGTATCAAAGCAGATCTGTTAATATACAAACAGTTTAAGATCCAAAAATATTCATGCCTGAAGAAGAACAAACTCCAACGAAGCTCACCAAAACTGAAGAACCTCCAAAGACTCAAATCCATAATCGATATGAGATTATTAGAGTTCCCATACTGAAACCATCTGAATATCCCATATGGAAGGTGAGGATGTCTATATTTCTGGAAGCTACAGATCCAGAATACCTTGACAAAATCAATGAAGGACCACACAAGCCAACCAAACTCTATGTTGTAGTTGCAGGTGAACCAGCAAAGTCTGTTCCAAAGGAGAAGAGTGATTACACTGCTGAAGACATCTCATCGATTGCTAAGGATGATAAGGTACGACACTTGCTACATAGTGCCATTGATAATGTCATGTCAAATAGGGTAATTAACTGCAAGACTGCAAAGGAGATATGGGATGCCTTGGAGACAAGATGCTAGGGAACTGATTCAACAAAGAAGAACAGGAAGACTATACTCACTCAAGAGTATGAGCACTTTGACTCAAAACCTGATGAGTCATTGACTGGTTTATATGACAGATTTGTCAAATCTTGAATGATTTGTCACTAGTTGACAAGGAATATGATCTTGAAGATTCAAATCTTAAATTTCTGTTAGCTCTTCCTAAAAGTTGGGATTTGAAGGCCACCACTATATGAGACAACTATAATCTTGAAGAAACAACTCTTGATGAAATTTATGGGATGCTCAAGATTCATGAACTTGAGATAGAATAAAGAAGCAAGAGGAAAAATAAGAACATAAACTGCTTACCTTCAAAGTCAGGAGTTAAGAGTCAGTCTGTTAGATATAGGCCACAAAATCCTTATTTTCATTGTGGTAGTTTATGGCATTCCATTTATACTTGTAAGGAATATCATAGTTTGTACTATGATTATTATCAAATAAAACCTTCTTTAAAGAAAGTTAGCATTATTCCTTCTAGTGTAAGTTATGAAGCAAAGTCTGATAGTATAAATGCTGATAAGAAAAATGTTAACATAAACTCTGATGCTAAATCCGCTGCAAATGTTAACAAACTTAATAAGTCCAAAGTATCCAAGCAAGTCTGGGTCTTTAAAACTAATCATTAGTGGTCTTTGTGATTGCAGGGCAACAGGAAAAACATCCTAGTTCTGGACAGTGGATGTTCAGGACATATGACTGGAAATAAAGCCCTGCTATCAGACTTTGTGGAGAAAGCTGGCCCAAGTGTTTCTTATGGAGATGGAAACATGGGAAAAACTTTAGGATATGGCAATATCAATCTGGGGAATGTCATCATTGATAAAGTAGCTCTAGTCTCAGGTCTTAAACACAATTTGCTGAGTGTTAGTCAAATCCGTGACAGAGGTTATCATGTGGATTTCTTTGAAGAACACTGTGAAGTTGTAAGCAAATCTACAGGCAAAGTTGTTCTGAAAGGATACAGGCATGGTAACATTTATGAAGCCAAGCTTTCAACAAGTACTGATGGTTCTGCAATCTGTCTGTTAAGTAGAACATCAATTGAAGAAAGCTGGAATTGGCACAAGAAACTCTCTCATTTAAATTTCAACAATATAAATGAACTAGTCAAGAAATATCTTGTGAGAGGTTTGCCAAAATCAGTATTTGCTTCTGATGGCCTTTGTGATTCCTGTCAAAAGGAAAAACAAAGAAAATCTTCATTCAAGAGCAAGACTGAATCTTCAATTCTTGAGCCTTATCACCTACTACATGTTGATCTATTTGGTCCAGTGAATGTCATGTCTATTACAAAGAAGAAATATGTTATGGTCATAGTGGATGAGTTCACCAGATACACATGGGTGTATTTCTTGCACATAAAAAGTGAAACTGCATCAATCTTGATTGATCATGTCAAACAACTGGATAAAGTGGTTAAAGACTCTGTGAAAATCATAAGAAGTGATAATGGTACTGAGTTCAAGAATTTGATTATGGAAGAGTTCTGCAAAGACCAAGGAATCAAGCAGGAATTCTCTGCTCTTGGAACTCCACAACAAAATGGAGTGGTTGAAAGAAAGAATAGAACTCTCATTGTAGCTGCACGAACTATGCTTGATGAGGCAAAGTTACCAACCTATTTTTGGGCTGAAGCTGTGTAGACTGCTTGTTTTACTCAAAATGCAACACTCGTTAACAAGCATGGAAAGACACCATATGAGATGGTGAAGAAAAAGAAGCCAAATCTGAAGTATTTTCATGTATTTGGATGCAAGTGTTTTGTTCTTAAGACTCATCCTGAACAACTATCCAAATTTGATCTAAAAGCTGATGAAGGAATTTTTGTTGGATATCCACTTTCCACAAAAGCCTTCAGAGTCTATAATTTAAGAACAAGGGTTGTCATGGAATCTATCAATGTCTCTTTTGATGATAAGAAGATTACAGGACTTGAAGATTTCAATGATCATGATCAGCTAAGATTTGAGAATGAAGTTTTAAATTCTGATACTGTAAATCCTCACAGTCTAAATCCTGACAGTCTAAATCCTGATACTGCAAACTATGATGGATTAAACTCTGATGTTATTGAAACTGTGGTGACTACGCCAAAGGAAGATGCACCTGTGCAGGGGAAGCATATTAAAGATACAACCACATCTCAAGAAGCATCAGAACCTACAACTTGTTCTTCAAGTTCTGATTCATCAAGTTCTGATGGGCCAAGTTCTGATAATTCCGGGAACTCCAATTTTGAAGGATCCAACTCAGAGAGCATAATTTCAGGGGGAGCATCAGAAAAGGTTGATGAAGACATCATGGATCATAGGGGATCATCCAGTTCTAGATAAAACCTTCCATCTGCAAGGAAGTGGACTAAAGCACATACACCTGACTTAATTATTGGAAATCCTTATGCAGATGTCAGAACTAGAACAGCTACATCAAATGAATGTCTCTATCACTCTTTTCTTTCTCATACTGAACCAAAGAAAGTGGAAGAAGCTCTTCAAGATGCTGATTGAGTGCAAGAAATGCAAGAGGAGTTAAATGAATTTGAAAGAAATAAAGTCTGGACCCTAGTGCCAAGACCAAAGAATAGATCTGTAGTTGGTACAAAGTGGGTGTTCAGAAACAAAACTGATAGTGATGGCGTAATTACAAGGAATAAAGCAAGGCTGGTTGCAAAAGGATATTCTCAACATGAGGGAATTGATTATGATGAAACATTTGCATAAGTTGCTAGATTGGAAGCCATAAGGATATTTTTGGCTTATGCTGCTCACAAAAAGTTTACAGTCTTTCAAATGGATGTAAAAAGTGCTTTTCTTAATGGAGAATTGGAAGAAGAAGTATATGTTGAACAACCTCCAGGTTTTGTAGATTCAAAATTTCCTAATCATGTCTACAGACTTGACAAAGCACTTTATGGCCTCAAGCAAGCTCCAAGAGCATGGTATGAGACATTAGCTCAGTTTCTTCTGGAAAGTGGATTTAACAGAGGGACTATTGACAAAACACTGTTTTATCTCAACCATGGAAAGGACATACTTTTGGTGCAGATATATGTTGATGATATCATTTTTGGTTCTACAAATGACAGACTTTGTAAAAGGTTTGCCAAGCTAATGCAGTCAAGATATCAAATGAGTATGATGGGAGAACTTAGCTATTTTCTGGGCCTTCAAATCAAGCAGAATGAAGAAGGAACTTTTATTTGTCAATATAAGTACACCAGAAATTTGTTGAAAAAGTTTGGAATGCAAGATTATTCAAGTGCATCCACTCCTATGGTCACTGCAACAAAATTGGATAAGGATACTGGTACATCAGTAGATATTACTGATTACAGATGTATGATTGGCTCACTACTCTATCTAACAGCAAGTAGACCTGATATCATGTATGCTACCTGTCTTTGTGCAAGATTTCAAACAAATCCAAGAGAACCTCACTTAACAGCTGTGAAAAGAATTTTCAAATACCTTAAGGGTACAACTGATCTGGGATTGTGGTATCCTAGAGAATCAGACTTTAAGCTAATAGGTTACTCAGATGCAGATTTTGCAGGATGCAAAATTGACAGGAAAAGCACAAGTGGAAGCTGCCAATTTCTTGGAGGCAGATTAGTTTCTTGGTTTCACAAGAAACAGAAGTCAATTTCCACATCAACTGCAGAAGCATAGTACATTGCTGCAGGAAGCTGTTGTGCACAGATTCTTTGGATGAAGAATAAGTTACTGGATTATGGGTTAATATATTCTAAAATCCCTATTGACTGTGATAATCAAAGTGCTATTGCTATGACAGGTAAGCCAGTTCAACACTCAATGACAAAGCACATCAGCATTAGGTACCACTTCATAAGGGAACATGTGGATGAAGGTACAATGGAATTGCATTTTGTTCCAACAGATCGACAACTAGCAGATATCTTCACAAAACCACTATGTGAAGCAACCTTTACAAGATTGGTAAATGAACTTGGAATGGTTTCATGTTCTTTTTCTAAATCTGCTTAGTTTATGTTCTAAAACATCAGACTTTATGATCAGTATTTACAGATATTACTATCTTTGTGAATTATGTGCCTAAATTGAAAATTTGCTTAAATGCTGATTGTTGTCTGATGTGAATTTCTAAACTCTGATAGTGATATGAATGCTTCTGTGACTATTCAATCCAATGAGGATAATTGTGCTAGATGCTGAACTAGTAGTCTTTAATATACTAAAGATCCCATGTCTGAAGTAATTGTTTATGTGGAAATCTCTTAACATAAGCAAATTATGATATTGAGCTTCGTTGAAGTTTACTTTGTGTATCTTTTTAGTAAGTCAAAAACTAGAATAGTGCTTCTTATCTGTTAAGTTCAGATGTTAGTAAATCTGATGGATGTACTAAGTGCTGATAAGCCTCACTTATCAATAGAAAAGAAAAGAAATAAAAATCAGGTACTCCTTTGAGATCTAGAGTAAAAAATGTGGGAGGGAAGACCCAAGTGCATTGTTGGTATTAAGTAATATGCATTAGAAAAGCAAAATAAAGTTTTCTTGGTGACTTTTCACATTCTCTGATTACTGGAGAAATAATCTGATAAGAGCATAAATTCTGATAAGCAGTTGTGACTCACTTACACTGAGAAGCCACTATAAAAAGGAATTTCAAAAGATGCATAAAATGAGCACAAAATAGTTGAGGTGGACTCATGCATGAACTCATTCTATAGTAGACTTCAGAATAATGACAGATTTTAAGCAAAGTTCTTAGTTATGCCTTATTTCTAAGATGTACTGAAGTGAATCAGACTTTACTCTTTGTCTGATATTTAGCTTAATGCACACACATACACTCCATATGAATGATGAAAATTATTGTGGTGATAAATGTTATTTTGGATGAACTGTTTAAGTGTTAGTTGCATAAATTCTGAGGACAAGTTCTGATGGAAGTTCTGATGATTAAGTCTAATGTACCCATATCAGTATTTGTGTGAAGAATTACAGGAATAAACATTCACTTTTCGAGTTAAGAAGCCATATTCTGATGACTTTTAAATTCTGATAATAATCAAGTTCTGATGCTGACGTGGTAGTATTTATTTACTTGGTTTATTTTTGGTCATTACCTCAACGATCACATTTTTTTTTCAGAATATTGGTTTATGTGAGATAAAGCAGTAATAATCATTTGTTTAGTGGGAACAGTTTATTTTAAAAAACTGAACGTGCAAAGTCATAATTGCATATTTACCGTGCCCATTAACTTTTGCCTTAACTGCTGCATGTTTGACAGGTGTAAAGGTCTGTTCCACTCCTCATTAACTGCTGTAACGTGGGTTGTCTAAGTAAAAGAGATAAAAGATTTTCAAATCTTTTATTGATATTTTTATTCTATTTTACTCTATCTCTTTTCTTATTCTCTCACATTTTCTGACGGTTCACTATACAGACCTTTCAACAAACACCTTTCAGGCAAACAAGTTTCTCACTTATTTCTGATGGTGCCGAAGGATTTAATTGTTGATGGAGCCAAGTTTGTACCAAATAACTATGTTGCAATCTTGAACAAGGCTGAAGCTCCATCATATTTGCACTTTGTCCAAGATTTCTTAGCAAATAGTGAGATTGGGTATGCTTTGACCCAACCTCAAACCATTTCAAGCCAACAAGTACTGACATTTTGGCGGACTGGGATTTTTGATGATGGTGGTGCTACTGAACTCCAAGCATCGTATTTGAAGTAAATGATATTGAACATGTAGTTACTCCTGGGGTAGTTCGCAAAGCTCTCCACTTACCAGAAGGCTGTACATTCTCAACAGTGGAGGACCCTGTTCTACAGCAGCTTATGCTAGTTTGGGTTATGAGAAAAGTTTGGGAAAGCTTGGACAACTGAAAAGAGCAAATATCAGGAAAAAATGGAGCTTTTTATTTGATTGCATCACTAAGGCATTCGCCAATAAATGCTCCAACTTTGATTCTATTCCGATCATGAGTCAGCAAATCTGGTATGCTCTTATTCATCAAACTCACTTTGATTTTGCAAGTGTTGTGCTAGGTTTCATAGGGGATAGGATGACAGAGGATAGGAATGTAGTATACTTTGCTAGATTCTGTCAGCTTATATATACTTTTTGTTGTGCTGATGAACCCCAACCTACCACTGATTTAATTGCACCCTTTAAGCTTGCAAAAAGGGCTTTAATGATTTGTTAAATGCTGACATTAAGAAACAGGTTATTAGACTTTTACAAATACCTCAGATAGTGAAACAGATACTGGTAAATGTTGATCCTCAAACCTACACATCTGTTTACCCTGATGTTCAACCCACATCCCAGCCACCACAACAGCCATCAGAACATACCACATCTACACAAACACCTCAAACTTCTCAACCTCAACCTACTCAACCCTCAATCAGGACATATTTCAAACCATCACAGTCATCTCAATCTCAACCTTTAGCACATCCTGTGAAGCCTTCATCTTCCAAACCCTGGAGGACTAAGACAGTACCTCAGACTCAACAGAAGAGAAGGAAACTTGTTCTGAGAGATGAGTCAGACAATGAGGAACAGGTTCCCATGTCTGAACCTATTGTAGTAGAAGGTGAGAAAATCTCTTCTCAGAAAGACACTGTAACTGGGAGTTCTAGGCCTCTGAAAAGGCTTAGAAAGCTAAATCCTGATGATAAAGCTCCTACAGTGTCTCCACCCTTGAAGAAAATGAAAAAGCAAAGAGCTCACAGGGACACAGTTGAGTCAGAATCAGAAGATGAGGAAGCAGCTAAGGAAGGGGGTCAGGAATCTCTGATCCCAACAGAAACAACTGTTATTGAATCACTTCCTTTAGCACAACCAGAAACTGCTCAAGACAGAGTGCCTAATCCTCTTGTGTCACCTATAATTGAACAAGTACATACTGATGACCCAGGTACAAGTGCTGAGATTAATATTCATAACTTGATTGTGCCTGACGTTTTGTACTTAGAAGCTCCACCAACTCAAATCACTCCACCAACAACACCAATTCTAGATGTTGATTTTAATGAAGATATTCCTACTACACCAATTCTGAATCTGGATGATGAAAATCAGATTTTAGGTGGGCATCAAGGTTTGGCTGTTGATCAGAACTTAGTTTGAGATCAGCACTTAGAGGATGATGTTGAAGCCTCAATAGCCTCTCATACTTTTCTTTTATCAGAGGATGCTGATGATGCTGATTCTATAAGTTCTGATGCTACTAATGTTGAACTTACTGGTGAAGCTGCTGCCAATGTAGATGCTGATGCAGCTGGTCCATCAGGACATGCACCTCAACAAGCTCCAAACAAAGCTGAATTAATCAAGAAGTTTGTTAGAGAAGATGCACCAGTACCTTGGAGTGAAACTCCTAGAGGAAGGGAATGGACTAAGAAATGGAACAAAGTTGATTTTGTTCCTTCTTCAACCATACTTGCTAAGCACTTGACCAAAGCTGATGAGATGCTAGTCAATGATGATTTCAAGACACAGCTCAGAGTTACTGCACTAAGTATAAGGCACCTTCAAGATCAATAATCTGTAACTCAAGCCAAGGTAGACAAGAATCAAGAATCCATAAATCATCAAGATATGCTTGTCAAGCTGGACAAGAAAAGGTTTTTCAAACCTACCTTTGACAGAATTGAGTACATTGAAAAAACTCAGGAGAAGCAACAGGCTCAGATTGATGAAATTTCGAAGAATCAAGCTTCTCATCAAAATCAACTCAATGAGATCCTATCCTCAGTGGAATTGCTTCTCTCTCTTCTTTAACCTGCTGATGCCAAAAAGCGGGAGAAAGTAATTAAGTCCAAATGCAAAACTGTTAAGACACTGAAGGGAAAGGATGATGAAAAAGATGACCAGGGAAAATCTGGAATGGGTGGAGGTCATGGTCAACGTTTTTCATCAAGCAAAGTTGGAACTACAAGTCAAAGAACAAGTTCTGATACTGGGAGAAGAATAAGTTCTGATACTGGTAAAAGGATAAGTTCTGATGAACATCTGGAACTTGATGAGGAAATTTCAAGACAGTTATTTCTGAAAGAAAATCCAGGAATGGACTTTGAGAGTCTAAAGGAAGAAGAAGCTAGACTTAAGTTAGAAAAAGTCAACTCCAAATATAAAGCTTCTGTTGTTGTAAAGAAACTTCCTAAGGCTAAAGGCATTGTGATAAAAGAAAGGACAAATCCTGAGGCAACTAAATCCAAATCGCAAGTGGAGATAGATCCAATGTAACACCCCCAAATCCGGGGTCGGGGATCCGGGTTGTCACGAGATCCATTTCCCTTAATAACACCCAATCTTAATACACAATCAACTACTCTGTACTGTGACCCCACAATAAACACACACACCACAAGTTATAGTCTCAGAGATGAATATTCAAAAATAATCACAAGTCATTTTATTCCACAATTATATGTCAATACACCTTAAAAGGTTTTCTGGATAAATTTACATTTCTTTGCCATTATTACAATTCATAATATACATAAGTCTGGTACATTATTAGTTGAAAACTTAGCCTATTGGTAATTTCTACCTCAGCTACAGCGGCCTCAAAGCTTCTAGAAAGCTGCGGAACGTTTCCTATCCGCTTGCGAATTGGGAGCTTGGTCCTGTTCATCTTATCTATCTGATGTTGTGTGATGAAAGAAGAAAGCAAGGGTGAGCAGCAAGCCCACCAAAATAATATGTATAATGATTAACAATATATGAGCCTACTCATAATACTCATGAAAGTCTTGGTCAAAAGAAATGAACCAAGTTGATATCTTAATGCGATGAAGTCGCAAAGTATTCAGTATATATATATATACATATATACTTTTCAAAATATTGGAAGTCCTCTTCCATGCATAATATACACAAAGTCCCAGTGTATAACTGTATAAAAAAAATATCGTTGCAAGGTGATCTCATATATCTAACCTTGTCTCAACGTTTTTCTGAAAATCTTTGTCATTCATAAGACAATTATTAATTAGATATAAGTTTAAAAGACGAAGTTACAAGATACCCCAATATACTTATATCTTTCCCAAATACTACTTCAACTACCACCGTTCAAGTTATAATCAGTTTCAAAAGTTCATCACATAGATGAGACTATAAGACAAGATTTGAATAGATTCAACCTTTGAAATATTATTAAAGGAAATGAAGTTATGATATACTTCATTTAGTTCTGATATATATATATATATCCACATATACATCTTCTTTATACATTTCCTGAAAACCTCTGTCATGTAAAGTATGAACAGAATTGCAATATCCAATAAATTTGGAAAGGAAAAGAATTTTGGCATAAACCAGATATCTTGCTGATCAGGCAAAGATACCAATAAGTAACCTTTTCTACTAGTAGATGGACGAATTCCCCACTGGTCATCACCCTGGTCATAATAGGACCTTATGCTGGACTGCCACTCAGCCACTTACGCATTTGATGGACTCCCACTGAGCCACTTACACTATCATGGACGCCCACTGAGCCCATGTTGGTTATGCCGACTCAATAGATGGACTTACTTCCCGAACGTTGGGTAAGTAATCAATTCATTTACCAAAACTGCAACCTTGTTGCGAATATAAAATACACCACAGAGCCGGATCCCTCAGGTTTTGAGCGAGTATTTAAATCCCCTTAAAAAGGAAGATCTTAAATATAAAAATGAGTTTTGGGATCCGCTCTAACTTTTAAAAATCATTTTGAAGACTCGAAAACACTTTAAAGAGTGTTTGGAGTAAAGCTGATTTAATGAAGTAAATCAGTCCCCAGTATATTTAGAAAATGTCTGAATATTATTATTTAAATAATATTCCCATAAAGAATAATCTTTATAAAAATAATTGAAGTAGAAGTATTAAAACTTATACTTGAAACGAGTATTAAATAACCAAAGATATACTTATACGAAAGTACTATCTTTATTTGAATAATCGAAAATAAGTTTGATTATTGACACCTTATTCTTTAATAAAATAAAGAATATATTGCAGTAATAAGCGGAGTCATAATACCTCGAATGAATATTATAAATAATATTCATAAAATAAAGGAGTCATATATCCTCAAATGAATATCCAAGTAATATCCAATAATAATATAAAAGAGTCATAAGCCCTCGAATAATATTCGAAATAATATTCAATAAATAATATAAAGAGTCATAAGCCCTCGAATGAATATTCAAATAATATTCATTTAATAAAATAAAGAAGTCATAAGCCCTCGAATGAATATTCATAATAATATTCTATAAATAAAATAAAGAAGTCATAAGCCCTCGAATGAATATTCATAATAATATTCATTAAATAAAATAAAGTTATCGAATAAACCTTATTCGATTAATAGTTTTGAAAACTATAACCATATATATATATAAATATATATGTATATATATACATATATACAAAATCTACTCGGGATCCTCGACTCCCGGTTTAGAAAATATTTCCACCTTTTGGGTCCCTATACTAAGGGTATATGCAAGTTACCGCTATCCTCTAGCATAGGTATTATCAACTGAATCAACAGATATATATAGCAAGAATATGAAACAGGCATGCATATATATATATATATATATATCATAGCAGCATGCTTCAATATATTGCAACATTTGCTAATTAACCAACATGCATCTATCGCAAGATAATGCAAATACATATATACATCACAACAACAGTATAACGGGTAGAAAACTTGCCTGAGCGACTGGGGGTTACGAATGGCTCGGGACGAGTCTGGTAACCTATAAGCAACAAGTAAGTTGGAATTAAACCAAAGTCACTTGTAAATCTATACTCTAACCAACTCGGACTCTAACGTTCGTTTTGCGCTTACTAATTCTCTTAAGTCACTCGAGTACCCTCGGCTCCACCATTTTTAGTAATTTAACCTTTACGAGTTTTAAGGCGATTCCTTCGCGAGTGTCTTACCAACTGCTTAACACACTTACCATAAATTTTTCATATATTAATTAACCCTTTTTGGTCTTTATCCTATGTTTCAAAGTAAGGCGAGGGGAAAAGTTTCGTTCGCGAAACGCCGTTACTTGAAACGGTCGTTTCTCCTAAACCGTGCATCGGAATCGAACGAACTACATATCAAAACGAAGCTCGTAACACGAGCTATCTAGACATGGCAATGGTCATAATCTAGCAGGGGGTTCTCGGGTCCTAATGTTATGCATAAAAACAGTCTAAAGAAAATCGGACGTTACGACGGCTATGTTTACGCGATTTCCCAATTTAAAACCATTCAAAACCAACCCAATTCAACCTCAAATCAAACATACAACCAACATCCATCCTTATCACATCATATCAGCCCCAACCAATTAAATTTTAACATTCATACTTATGCCTAAGCTTGAATTTAACTATACTACAATCTTTTAACCAAAACAACAACATTTACCATTCCATTTCAATACCATTTCAATCCCAAACTCTAAATCACAAACATTAAGCTACAATATCACCCTACTAATCAAAATCATCTTATAATACATAGGAATCTAGGGTTTGGAGATGATATACCTTCCTCGAAGTGGTGGGAGGAGCTAGGAAGCCTTAAGAAGCCTTGAGAAGTCTTAGGAATGCTTGGATCTTCAAGGAAATCAAGAAAAATTTCAAGTTAAAAACTTGAAAACACTATTCATTGTCTTCTTCATTGATTAAATGAAGAAGATTGAGAAAGAATTGATGGCTTAAACTCATGATATAGCCCTAACTAAGCATAAAGATGATTAGGGAATTATCTTACCAATTTAGGAGGCTTGGATCTTGAGTTTTGAATTTCTCTCCCTTTGCAATAGTAAAAAGCCGAGAGCTATGAAGAACATTGCCTTGGTTTCTTTTTGATTTTTGATGAAAATGATTTGCTTGGCTTGGTTGGTTTGATTTTGTGTTTGTTTTAGTTAATTACCTATTTGCCCTTGATTTTGTGTGGTCAAAAAGCCACCACATCTCCTTCCTTCCCATGTCATGCCTATGTCATGTTGTGATGTCATCCTTCCCTCTTTGTCCTCCTCTCATTGGTTGGGTGACATCACTCTCTCCAATCCCTTTTGATTAACTTCCTAATGACCGCTGATCTGTTATACGGTTCGCTTAACTTTCGTTCTCGTTTATCGTTTGAAGGATCATACCCGGGATCTTATTACTTAGGTTCCCTTAACCTTTCTCAATACCTTATATTCCTTTTTATGATCCTCTATTATAATCCTTTAATTCAAATCCTTTTTATCCTGTTACCTTATACTCAATTCTCTCCGTATCTAGTGGATTTCCGGGAAAAATCAAAGTGTTCGGATTTGGATTCTGACGATCTTTACATACACTTATATCCCATATAAAGTACTAATAAAATCTCAGAATATCCATATCAGAACCCCTACATAGTGTGGCATGAAAAGTTTTCTCATTCAGCAAAAACACTATTCATAAGGGTTTCAAAAATTTCCCAAAAATTGGGGTTATTATAGTCTCCCCTCCTTAAAAGGATTCCGTCCCGGAATCAGATAGAAATGAATAGGGATACTTTCTTAGTATTTCACTTTCTAACTCTCAAGTCAATTTTCCCACATTGTGGTTCTACCATCAAACTTTTACTAGTTTGATAACCCTTCTCCTAAGCACTCGTTCCTTCTTAATCTATACCCTTCCTGGTTGCTCCATATAGGTTACGTCTGGTTGCATGTCTATGCGCTCCTATGCCCCTATTTGTCTGGCATCCGAATTACACTTCCTTAACATTGATACGTGGAACACGTTATGAACTTGCTACAGGTTCGGGGGTAGGGCTAGCTCGTATGCTAACTTCCCAAACGTCTTAATATATCCAAGGGTCCAACAAATTGTAGACTTAGCTTTCCTTTCTTTCCGAACACTCAAACACTCTACCACACTCCACTCCACTCCATTTTCTTTCTCTATTCGTCCTCCTTCTTCTCCCTCTCGGCCGAACACCCCCATCTCCCCACTTCCTTCCATTTTCATCAATTTCTCACCCTCTTCTTGTATTTTCACTTCCCATGATTATTTTACTCACTTCCCAAAGATTCTTATGCTTAAAAGATGATGATTTATGGTTGCATGTTGTGTTTTTGTTTAAACTCAAAGAGAAAAACCTTTATTCTCGTGAATCCAAGGCTTCTCCATGAGATACATTACTTATGTGCTAGTATTATATATTTTTGTAAAAGAAAACTTGATAAAACTCTTTGCATGTTAGTGATCATTCATTTTATGGTCATTTCTAGTCTTGCATGTTAGTTTTAAGATGAGATTTTGATGGAAAACCATGATACTTTTGATGCTATATTCGAAAACATGCATGCATGATTAAACTCTTGAAATTCGAATTTGTTTGTACATAATATGAGTTGTTGCTATGTTATTTTTCTATATATTAGTTAAGGTAAGATAGTATGCATGATTACTAGTATTGGGTAAGTGTTTAAAGTCGAATTTGTAAGAAATGATCTTTCATGTTTAGCCGAAATCGTGATAAATTGTTAACTTGAATTGCTTGTAGTAAATTATTTGCATGGAGGTGCATTTGGGTATGAATGGTCTCCCCAACTTGTTGAGGTATTAGTTGAGGGTATTAGTGTAGTAGGGTTGCTTGGTTTAAGGTTGATTTCTTGGTTTTAATTGTGGGAGTTAAGGTGGAAGGATTAGAGTAGGACACTTGGTTTTTCAAGATTTGCACACTAGTTGTAGGTGAGTTTTGAATGGGAATTTCTTAGGCCTTGTAGGCCCGAGATGCAGAGAGTTGGTACTTGGGTTATAATTGAGTCCAGAATCCTTAGATTAAATAAAACCTACCATTTAGTAATGTGCACACACGAAAATACTAAATATGCCGAAACAAAGGACAGTTTAGGTTTGGCATAATTTGGAGGTCATAAAGTGGTGTTATGGATAGGCCCTCATTAGGCCTCGGTTAGCACTGATACTAGAGAGTATATGGGAGGTTTAAAAGCCATAGTTTGGGTGTTTAGAGTTAAAACCAAGGGTATAAAGTGAGAGCAAAACAGGGCAGTTTGAGTGCCGGTGGATCAGGGGAGAGTCAACTTTGAAAGTAGGACCAGGGAGGCCTAGGGTATGCCTTGGTGTCATTCCAAGTGCACAAGTTAGTTTTAGGTTATGAGATTCCTTTGTAGTAAGTTGAGTAGCAACCTTTGAGTGGAAGAAGGTTGAATGACACTAGAAACCATTCGATGTCACCTAGGTGTCGCACTTAAAAGCACTTTGTCTTTGCACTTAGTTTTTGAGTCTTTAGAGGTAAGGCCTGAGTTGACCATTGATTTCTTATGATAGTTAGAGGTCATTAGGAGGTTTAGCCAGGGTTTTGGTCAAGTGAAATGGGGTTCGGCTTGATAGGGAACTTCGAGTTTGGAGAGATAGTTGGGGTGCACTAGACTAGTCGAGCACTTTGAGTCATTGTGTTGATGGGGTGAGATCATTCAATACTTATTAGTGCACTATGTTTAAATAATATATTATGTGATTAAATGTGTTATGTGCTCTGTTAGGTCACATCATACTGTAGAAGGGGGTTGAATACAGTGTAGAATACAATCAAATCAATTTCGAACACAAGTAACAGTAAACAGATATATTCGATATAATAAACTCTGTTACAATGGAACTGTTCTCTCTCAGTGATGAACAAATATCACGAGAGCTACTAGGTTACAATGTATGATCTTCTCGATAATGATAACACATATAGTGTAAACCTATGTCTGTGTTTATATAGTACACAGTTACAAGATAACTTCTAATTGATATGGAATATAATTCTGTCTCCTAAAATATATCAATCAGATATCTTATACAATTCTTTAAGTCCTCTAACTCTTTCCATGCATATCTTCTTTTTGTATTAGTCTTGATCTTCTTTCCTGTAAATCAGCTTCCTTCCTTTACTGTTAGTCCTCCAGTACTTAAGTTCTGATATCCATCTTCTGATACTTATCTTCTGATAATCTAATTCCTGATATCCTTAAGTTCTGACTTCCAGTAAGTAATGATTCCAGTAAGTACTGATATTTCCTGTTTTTTAAGATCTGGAAACTAAACATGAAACATATTAGACATGACATCTCAAATATATCTAACATGCTCCTAAATGACTACTTGGGACATGATGCTATTATGTGTGTACTAAGAGTCGAACGTGTAAGTAGGCCTAACTGCCACTATGATTTGAATTTTCTAACTAGGATGGAGATTTTGTGAGAGTGTATCTTGATGAGGTCTATTATTTTGTTTAGGCTCAGGAGAAGATAGTAATCTTGCCGTCAAAGTCGAGTAGTGCTCCCGATTGCTTCCACGATCAAGACGAGAGTTAGTCCAGCCTTCTTAAGGCAAGTGTTTTTGCCCTCACTTATCTTTCTAGTGATGTTTTCCTTAAATTATATATTTCAAGTGTCCTTTGACCCTCTCGAGATATATATTGGGAATTAATCTAAACTATTAAGATGTCTTGCAAGTGTTCCAAACCACTCCTTTGATTTATGATAGCATGCTCGTATAATGTTTATTAATATTTCCATCACCATGATAGGTCATTACAAATACTCTGATTTTAGATTGAGATATTGCAAATACTATGCCATGCTTACGACCATTGAACTTGCTTTAAGTCTATGTATGCACTTATAAAATCATACCCTTATCACTATTTTTTTCCAATTCGACCTACTACCTACCTTTGACATAAACCGAATGTCTTGGCCATTTCGAGACATCCTTATAAACTATAATGTTTCATTTGCCTTGATTGTGTAATCTCTCTTGATTAACCGCTATCCCGTTTCACTCTCACACCTCTAAGTTACCAACTCTTTACATAAATTCTTATAATCATACCCAATCTTTGTCACTAGACATATGCCATATATAACCCTCAAAATTTGAGATCTCTATCTTGTTGAATAACTTTATTTTTCTTTCTCAATACTTTCTTCCCTGGTTTTCAAACCATTGTTGTCCATCTTTGAAAACCCTGCTAGTGAGAAGTCAAATCATTCTGATAAGAGTTTCATAACTCAAATCCTTGATTGACGATTTAAACCCCTTTGTTTAGATCTTTGTAAAGTTCTCCTTGACATCAGTTTTATAAAAGATAATTGCTCTTTAAATAAAAGAATGTTTTCTTGAGATTGGTGAATTGGACTAAGACGCAAGTCCCTTTCGCACTTATTATATTAGGCTTAAAAGATGCATAGGGATCCCATTAAATTGTTTAGAACCCAACGAGGTTCGGGATTACTTTGCGGCTGATCACTGGCTGTAATCCGTAGCGTCATAAAATGATTTTGAGCAATGATTTGGTTACAAATTTTTTGACTTTTATATGATGCCATACACCTCAATTTCCATTTATAAATTGCTATGATGTTAAATTATATCATATGATATACCTTGCTGAGCATTTGGCTCACTTCTTGCTCTTCATTCCTGATATTTTAGCTAGAAAGTATGGTTAGATTCAAGCAGACTGCCCCTAAGTCTACCGGAGGAGATGCTGAGGCTTATGTGAGAGCTCAGGTAGTATAGTTGCCATTGGTGTGAGGAACGGTAGCTTTATATAAGTTGTAATAGTTGTAGTGTTGGACTGTTCAAACACTGAACCTTTGTGATCTTTGAATTATATTGTTTCTCCTATTGCCCTGTAATCACAAAGACCACTAATGGTTAGTTTTAAGGACCCAAACTTGCTTGGATCCTTTGGCCTTTTTAAGTTTGTTAACATTTGTTGCGGATTTAATATCAGAGTTTATGCTAACACGCTGTTTATCAGAACTTATATCAGACTTTACACTAGAAGGAATTAAAGCAACTTTCTTCAAAGAAGGTTTTATTTGATAATAATCATAGTATAAACTATGATATTCCTTACAAGTATAAATGGAATGCCATAAACTTCCACAATGAAAACAAGGATTTTGTGGCTTAAACCTAACATACTGACTCTTAACTCCTGACTTAGGAGGTAAAGAGTTTATATTCTTATTCTTCCTGCAAAAAGAAGCAAGATGGGTAGAGGTTCCACAGTTATAACATTTCTTTCTAGGAGCATTAGGAACATGCATATAGTTATTGCTTTTATTCACACCTTCCTTTCCATTCCTATTTTTCCTAGCTGCCTTAACCTTGCCGACATTCCTTATTTCTTTCAGCTTATGCTTAAGCTGCTTCTTTGTCATTAAGCCTATGTTGACTTCAGCTGGTTTATCCTGTTCTAATTTGTCAGAAGTTGACTTCTCCTTAACTTCTGTCACAGACTCTTTTATCTTTTCAGAATCAGACTTTACAGTTTAAGCTATAAACTTAATAGGATTTACCTTTGGCTTAACAGTTAGTTTAACAACAATTGGCTCAATTTGTTCAGTTCCTTTTTCATTTTTATCATCTCCATAACCTAAGCCCTCTTTCCAGTTTCCACTACTTAATAAATTTTGAGTTGTTCTTCCAGAGTTAGTCCAAGTCCTGATAATCTCTTTTTCTATTTCTAACTCAGTTTTGAGAGATTTATTCAATTTTAGCAATTCATCTCTAACATAAAAAGCATCATCTCTCTCTTTCTGACTTTGATGGAACATAACTAACTCCTTTTCTAAATAATCATTCCTTTTCTTAAAAGCAAGATTTTTAGAAGTTAATCTTTCACATGTTAAAGGTTGATCTCTGTAGCTAATACACATGGTTTTAAGATATAAACTCAACTCAGTAATATCATCAGTATGAAAGGCATAAGTTGTTTGAGGTACCTTTAATTCAGCAGTTTCAGGGTTGCCATCAACATTTGCCATTAAAGCATAGTTCACCTCATCTTTAGAATCTGAAGTGTCTGTCCAGCTTTTCTTCTTTGTGACAAGTGCCTTGCCTTTGTCACTTTTTCCTTTCTTATAGTCAGGAGATATTTGACCTCTTTCACCACAGTTGTAGAATTTGATATTTGAGTAACTCCTCTGTCAGACATTGCACCTTTGCCTTCAGATTTTATGAAACTTTTCTTATTAGTACTTCCACATTTCTTAAAAAACTTCTTTCCCTTTCTGAATTTCCTGTAGGCTATCTTTGTGATATCCTTCACCATAAGAGCACACAATCTCATCATCTCTTCATCATCATCTATTTCAGGTAAACTTTCAGTTTCTGAATCATCATCATCAAAACTTGATGATTCTGAATCAGACTTTGTGATGAGAGCTTTACGTTTGCCTTTTTTTGAGACAGCCACTTTGAAGAATTCCTCCTCAGCCTTAAGAGCAATTGTCCTTGACTTTCTCCCATGTCTCTTGCTTCTTTGATCCATCTCAAGTTCATAAGTCTTGAGCATACCATAAATTTCATCAAGAGTAGTTTCATCAAGAGCATAGTTGTCTCTTATAATAGTAGCCTTCAAATCCCAACTTTCAGGAAGAGCTAAAAGGAATTTTAGATTTGAATCTTCAAGATCATATTCCTTTTCCACCAGTGACAAATCATTCAAGAATTTGACAAACCTGTCATATAAGTCAGTTAATGACTCATCACTTTTTGAGTCAAAGTGCTTATACTCTTGAGTGAGTATAGTTCTCATGTTCTTCTTGATTGCATCAGTTCCCTGGCATCTTATCTCCAAAGCATCCCATATCTCCTTTGCAATCTTGTAATGAATTACCCTGTTTGACATGACATTATCAATGGCACTATACAGCAAATGCCTTACCTTTGCATCCTTGGCAATGGATGAGATATCTTCAGCTGTATACTCACTTTTCTCCTTTGGTATGGTCTTTGCTGGTTGATCTGCAACTACAACAGAGAGCTTGATTGGCTTATGCGGTCCTTCATTAATTCTGTCAAGGTATTCTGGATCTGTAGCTTCCAGAAACATAGCCATCTTCACTTTCCATATGGGGTACTCAGAAGGTCTCAGTATAGGAACCCTAATAGTCTCATATCGACTGTGGATTTGAGTCTTTTAAGTTTCTTCAGTTTTGGCGGGCTTGGTTGGATTTTCTACTTCTTCAGACATGATTTTTTTGGATCTTTACTGTATGTGTGTTAACAGATAAGCTCTGATACCACTTGTTAGGTCACACAACATTGTAGAAGGGGGTTTAATACAGTGTAGAATACAATCAAATCAATTTCGAACACAAGTAACAGTAAACAGATATATTCGATATAATAAACTCTGTTACAATGGAACTGTTCTCTCTCAGTAATGAACAAATATCACGAGAGCTGCCAGGTTACAATGTATGATCTTCTCGATAATGATAACATATATAGTGTAAACCTATGTCTGTGTTTATATAGTACACAATTACAAGATAACTTCTAATTGATATGGAATATAATTCTGTCTCCTAAAATATATCAATCAGATATCTTATATAATTCTTTAAGTCCTCTAACTCTTTCCATGCATATCTTCTTTTTGTATTAGTCTCAATCTTCTTTCCTGTAAATCAGCTTCCTTCCTTTACTGTTAGTCCTCCAGTACTTATGTTCTGATATCCATCTTCTAATACTCATCTTCTGATAATCTAAGTCCTGATATCCTTAAGTTCTGATTTCCAGTAAGTACTGATTCTAGTAAGTACTAATATTTCATGTTTGTTAAGATCTGAAAGCTGAACATGAAACATATTAGACATGATATCTCAAATATATCTAACATGCTCCTAAATGACTACTTAGGATATGATGTTATTATATGTGTACTAAGAGTCGAACGTGTAAGTAGGCCTAAGTGCCACTATGATTTGAATTTTCTAACTAGGATGGAGATTTTGTGAGAATGTATCTTGATGAGGTCTATTATTTTGTGTAGGCTCAGGAGAAGATAGTAATCTTGCCGTCAAAGTCGAGTAGTGCTCCCGTTTGCTTCCACGATCAAGATGAGAGTTAGTCCAGCCTTCTTAAGGCAAGTGTTTTCGCCCTCACTTATCGTTCTAGTGATGTTTTCCTTAAATTATATATTTCAAGTGTCCTTTGACCCTCTCGAGATATATATTGGGAATTATTATAAAACTATTAAGATGTCTTGTAAGTGTTCCAAACCACTCCTTTGATTTATGATAGCATGCTCGTATAATGTTCGTTAATATTTCCGTCACCATGATAGGTCGTTACAAATACTCTGATTCTAGATTGAGATATTGCAAATGCTATGCCATGCTTACGATCATTGAACTTGCTTTAAGTCTATTTATGCGCTTATAAAATCATACCCTTATCACTATTTTTTTCCAATTCGACCTACTACCTACCTTTGACATAAACCGAATGTCTTGGCCATTTCGAGACACCTTTATAAACTATAATACTTCATTTTCCTAGATTGTGTAAACTCTCTTGATTAACCGCTATCCCGTTTCACTCTCACACCTCTAAGTTACCAACTCTTTACATAAATCCTTATAATCATACCCAATCTTTGTCACTAGATATTTGCCATATATAACCCTCAAAATTTGAGATCTCTATCTTGTTGAATAACTTTATGATTCTTTTTCAATACTTTCTTCCCTGGTTATCAAACCATTATTGTCCATCTTTGAAAACCCTGCTAGTGAGAAGTCAAATCATTCTGATAAGAGTTTCATAACTCAAATCCTTGATTTATGATTTAAACCCCTTTGTTTAGATCTTTGAAAAGTTCTCCTTGACATCAGTTTTATAAAAGATAATTGCTCTTTAAATAAAAGAATATTTTCTTGAGATTGGTGAATTGGACTAAGACGCAAGTCCCTTTCACACTTATTATATTAGGTTTAAAAGATGCCTAGTGTAATAACCCCAATTTTTGGGAAATTTTTGAAACCCTTATGAATAGTGTTTTTGCTGAATGAGAAAACTTTTCATGCCACACTATGTAGGGGTTCTGATATGGATATTCTGAGATTTTATTAGTACTTTATATGGGATATAAGTGTATGTAAAGATCGTCAGAATCCAAATCCGAACACTTTGATTTTTCCCGGAAATCCAATAGATACGGAAAGAATTGAGTATAAGGTAACATGATAAAAAGGATTTAAATTAAAGGATTATAAGAGAGGATCATAAAAGGAATACAATATATTGAGAAAGGTTAAGGGAACCTAAGTAATAAGATCCCGGGTATGATCCCTCAAACGATAAACGAAAACGAAAGTTAAGCGAACCGTATAACAGATCAGCGGTCATTAGGCAAACGATTAGGAAGTTAATCAAGGGGATTAGTGGGGATGATGTCATCCAACCAATAGAAAGAGGACAAGGAGGGGAGGATGATATCATGAGGATGACACAAGCATGACATGGGAAGGAAGGAGGTGTGGTTGAATGAGAACCACACAAATTCAAGGGCAACAAGGTAATTGACTAAATCAAACACAAAAACAAAGCAACCAAGCCAAGTAAAATCATTTTCATCAAAATCAAAAAGAAACCAAGGCATTGTTCTTCATGCTCTCGGCCAAAACAGAACCAGAACACTAAAACTGCTGTATCTCCTTCATTTCTCACTCAAATATTGTGTTCTATAGCTCATTGGAAAGGTATTGAGATGGCCTACAACTCTTGTTCACAAGTCTCGTCCAAATAATCATGGTAAGACCCTCATTTTTACAGTTCTTTAAATCGGACTTTTAGAAACTTCAAAGCCTAACTTTGTGTTCTTGATTTCTTTAGAAAGATCAAGCTTGTAGGAGGCTCCCTAAGGCTTCCTAGCAACTTAACACCTCCCAAGGAAGGTATAAACTTCAAACCCTAGCCTTTACTTTATTTGTTAGTAAGTTTAATGGTTGGTGTTGTGAAATGAGAAGCATGGATTGTGATTATTAGTAGTTTGGTTTGATTTGGAAGTGTTTTGGTAATTGAAGCTTGATTATAGTTCATAGGTCTTGATTGTGGTTGTTTGAGTCGAAAACCTTGGAGATTATGGACTGATGTGGTATGGTTTAGGTGAAGTTTTGTTGTATTGATGGTTATGAGTTGGTTGGTGGTTAATTGGAGTAGTTTAAACATTGGTAATCGCGTAAACATAGCCGTCGTAACGTCCGATTTTCTTTGGACTGTTTTTATGCATAACATTAGGACCCAAGAACCCCCTGCTAGATTATGACCACTGCCATGTTTAGATAGCTCATGTTACGAGCTTCATTTTGATATGTAGTTCGTTCGATTCCGATGCACGATTTAGGAGAAATGACCGTTTCAAGTAACGGCGTTTCGCGAACGAAACTTTTCCCCTCGCCTTACTTTGAAACATAGGTTAAAGACCAAAAAGGGTTAATTAATGTATGAAACATTTATGGTAAGTGTGTTAGGCAGTTGGTAAGACACTCGCGAAGGAATCGCCTTAAAACTCGTAAAGGTTAAATTATTAAAAATGGTGGAGCCGAGGGTACTCGAGTGACTTAAGAGAATCAGTAAGCGCAAAACAAGCGTTAGAGTCTAAGTTAGTTAAAGTATAGATTTACAAGTGACTTTGGTTTAATTCCAACTTACTTGTTGTTTATAGGTTACCAGACTCGTCCCGAGCCATTCGTAACCCCCAGTCGCTCAGGCAAGTTTTCTACCCGTTATACTGTTGTTGTGATGTATATATGAATATGCATTATCTTGCGATAGATGCATGATGTTTATATTAGCAAATGTTGCAATATATTGAAGCATGCTGCTTTGGTATATATATGCATGCCTGTTTCATATTCTTTCCATATATAATTGTTGATTCAGTTGATAATACCTATGTTAGAGGATAGCGGTAACTTGCATATACCCTTAGTATAGGGACCCAAAAGGTGGAAATATTTTCTAAACCGGGAGTCGAGGATCCCGAGTATAATATATATATTTATATAAATATATGGTTATAGTTTTCAAAACTATTAATCGAATAAGGTTTATTCGATAACTTTATTTTATTTAATGAATATTATTTTGAATATTCATTCGAGGGCTTATGACTCAGTTTATATTATTAATGATTATTAATTGGATATTCATTTGAGGATGTATGACTCCTTTATTTTATTTAATGAATATTGTTTATAATATTCATTCGAGGTCTTATGACTCCGCTTACTATTTATTAATATTCTTGATTTTATTAAAGAATAATGTTCGATAATCAAACTTACTTTTGATATTCAAGTAAAGATATTACTTTCGTATAAGTATATCTTTGATTAATTGCTATTCATTCAAGTCTAAGTTTTCCAACTTCTACATAAATTATTCTTTATGGGAATATTATTTAAATAATAATATTCAGATATTTCTTTCATATTGGGACTGATTTATTTTATTAAATCAGCATTACTCCAAACATTCTTAAAAATGTTTTCGAGTCTTCAAAATGATTTTTAAAAGTTAGAGCGGATCCCAAAACTCATTTTTATATTTAAGATCTTCCTTTTAAAGGGGATTTAAATACTCGTTCAAAACCTGAGGGATCCGGCTCTATGGTGTATTTTATATTCGCAACAAGGTTGCTATTTTGATAAATGAATTGATTACTTGCCCAATGTTCGGGAAGTAAGCCCATCTAATTGAGTCGGCATAAGCGACAGGCCGGGGTACGGTCTATCAAAGTGTAAGTGGCTGGGTGGCAGTCCATCAACGCGTGAGTGGCCGGGTAACGGTCTAGCGCGAGGTCCTAATGCGGCCAGGGTGATGACCGGTGAGGAATTCATCCATCTATAGTAGAAAAGGTTACTTATTGGTATCTTTGCCTGATCAACAATATATCTGGTTTATGCCAAAATTCTTTTCCTTTCCAAAATTCATTGGATATTATAACTCTGTTCATACTTTACATGACAGAGATTTTCAGGAAATGTATGAGATATATATATATATATGGATATATATATATCAGGACTTAATGAAGCATCTCGTAACTTCATTATTTACAATGATATTTCAAGGATTGAATCTATTCAAGTCTTATCTTGTAGTCTCATCTATGTGATGAACTTTTGAAACTATTATATCTTGAACGGTGGTAGTTCAAGTAGTATTTGGAAAAGATATAAGTATATTGGAGTATCTTGTAACTTCATCTTTTAAACTTATATCTAGTAAATGATTATCTTATGCATGACAAAGATTTTCAGAAAAACGTTGAGACAAGGTTAGATATATGAGATCACCTTGCAACGATATTTTTATACAGTTATACACTGGAACTCTGTGTGTATTATGCATGGAAGAGGACTTCCAATATTTTGAAAAGTATATATGTATATATATATACTGAATATTTTGCGACTTCATCGCATTAAGATATCAACTTGGTTCATTTCTTTTGACCAAGACTTTCATGAGTACTATGAGAAGGCTCATATACTATTAATCATTATACATATTATTTTGGTGGGCTTGCTGCTCACCCTTGCTTTATTTCTTCATCACACAACAACAGTTAGGAAAGATGGCCAGACTCCAGCAGACCCAGCGCAAGCGCGTGGGAAGCGTCCCGCGTCTTCCCGTTGATATTGTAGCTGCTATAGCTGCAGAGGTAGATCTATTGTAGATCAGACCATCTACTTTTGAGAATCAATTATGTATAATTATAACTTGTGGCAGATAATGGCAATTAACTGTAAATTTATCAAGTAATCATTTTGGGTTGTAATAACTTTTAAATTGTGGATTCAAAGACTTGTACTTATTTAAATTTCATCTCTGAGATTATAACGGGTTGTGGTGTGTGTTAGTGTGGGGTCACAGCATAAGGTTATTTATTATTAATTAAGTGAAGTGATATTGTGGAAAGAAAGACCGTGACGACCCGGATCCCCGACCCCGGATCTGGGGGTGTTACAGAAATGGTATCAGAGCTAAGCGTTATAAACCTCAGAGATGATGGGACGTTAAGATAATAAGTTCACTAAGATAATAAGAACTCTTGCCAAGTTCATAGTCGGACTACCTAACGTAGTACTGACAGTTAAAACCCTTATGGGAACCCTTATAAATGTAGCGATAGAAGCGTAGTTCGTTATCGTATATGGTAGCGGGACTCCGAACCCTGAAGTTGAGGAACATCAATGCGATGATGTTTTATTATTTATTGGGGATCAGATTATGGATCCGATAGAGCGTCCTAACGCGGGAACGGATGATGTTGATATTGAGGATGTAGCGGTTGAGGATGTTGTCCTAGAAGGGATAGTTGCTGAGGAGGATCCCATGGAGGATCCTGACAAGAATGAATAAAGGACCACTGAGGAATTGATGACCATGGTTAGGGCAACTACCAGAGGTAGGATTGGCCGGTCACTACCGGAGGTTCGTTCAAGTTGTAAAGATAGTAGCCCCTTTAACGCGGCTTACTCGTAAGACTGAGAAGTTCGAATGGACAGAGAAATGCGAGAACAGCTTTCAAGAACTGAAGCAGAGGTTGGTGATGGCCCCTATGCTGGCGTTGCCGGATGGAAAAAGGAGATTTTGTGATTTGTAAGTGACGCTTCGCATAAGGAATTAGGGTGCTTCTTAGCACAGCAAGATAATCGCGTCTGCATCAAGACAATTAAGGTAATATGAAATTCGATATCCCCGCCCATGAGCTTAGGCTCATGGCAATAGTTTTACCCTAAAGATTGGAGGCACTACTTGTATGGAGAGAAGTGCGAGAATTACCTAAGCCATAAGTGCTCTAGTACATTCTTACGTAGAAAGAGCTCAACATACGCCAGAGGAGGCGGTTAGAGCTAATCAAGAATTATGATTGGGAGATTCTTTATCATTCGGGGAAAGCCAATATGGTGGCTGATGCCCTTAGTAAAAAGGAGAGACTCAAGATGATAATGTCTTTTGGAGAGTTTATAAGAGATTTTGAGAAAATGGAAATAGTAGTGAAGGTAACCGGAGCCGGTACCGAAAAGCTGTTTGAGATAGCAATACAGCCCGAATTATTGGAAAAGATCATATTGTGCCAGAAAAAGTTATGAATGAAGGCAGAGAGCCAACAAATAGATAAGAGGTTAATACCGAGAAAGATGAGAAGGGAATAATGAGGTATTCCTATAGAATTTGGGTTCCAAATGTTCAAGAGCTTAAAGATGAGATCTTAGATGAAAGCTAGTTTGAGGAATAAGATTTAGAGCAAACCCTGAACGTGATAGTCAGGGAGGTCGCCATCAAGATAGAAGGAACCCATGACATAATGGAGTGGAAAATGAGGATTTTAAATTAAAATATGACCCTAATTATGGGGAGTAGGATGAAACATTTCATACTAAGGAAACAAAAAGTCGAGTAAGGAAAGGAGACCCGAGATGGTACCCCTATACGGCAATTCATGGACCTGTCTAAAGAGAACTTAGACTATTATCCCCAACCACCACCCTGAGGAGACAGTACGGTGAGAAATTCTTTTAGGACCTTTAAGTCGCTAAGCTCTCAGAGTTCCATGGAACAAGCTGACCCAGCCGAGGCAAGAGCCTGGCTAAAGGAAATAGAGGAATCATTTGAGATTCTAAATGATTGACGAACCACAAAGGACTGTTTTTGTCACTTACCCTCCTAAGAGAGAGGCCACCCGCTGGTGAAAGACCAAGAAAGGCACGGAGCCATAGGTTATAATAAACTGATTTAAGTTCAGTCAATTGTTTTAGAAAAGTACTTCCCAAGGTTATGGAGATAGTGTAAAAGCTTTAGAGACGGAACAAAGGCAGATGAGTATGATGAATTATGAATCTAAGTTGTAAAAGTTATCAAGATTCGTTCTGAGGACACGAATCCAAAATGACGGGATGTATGAAATCAATGTTTATGTTGTGTTGGTCCATGAAATAATGATAAGAGAAAGGAAAATAAAAAGAAACTGAAGTGGAAAGGAATATAAAGGCAATAGAGTTTGAGGAATGATAAGGGAGTTGGGTATGAGGAAACCCTAAAGACTCGTAGCAATAGACATAGAAAAGTATGTAATCGTCAGGATGAGGGTGATATACCATGAGTTAAATTGATGGTTGAAGGTATAAGAGATACATATATTTTATCCCCTGTAAGTTGGGAAGATTCGAAGAAACCTTGAGATAGTTCGAAGGATAAATAATGAGACGCGGATAGACTGAGGAGACAAGAAAGTAAGAAAGTAAGAAAATTGGATGAAGGAAGTGACCTTCAAGAATGTGAAGTGTAAGACCGGTGGCTTGATACCCAGGAAGGGAGACGCCAGGTATGAAAGATATCCCAACATTGAGATGATTGTTGAGATAAACAACAAAAGTAAATAAGGATTTATTAAGAAGAAGTTCACGTTGAACACGACCAATATCTTCCAGATCATCCATGTGATCATTACCAAATCAGGAAAGAAAAGCGGATAACCATTTTTATCTTTTGGAGGCCATGTGGATTGACCTTAACTTGAATAAGGATGCTATTGTGAAATTCGGTATAGACTATCGAGGTGGAAATGATTGAATAAGATACCCTTATCAGGGATATATGACGTTATTTATCCATGGAAGGATGCTTGTACCTTTTTAAAGGTGGAATTAAGGATAGAACATCGATAACTTAAAACGAATCCTAGGGGAATGCATAAAGGTTGGCATTTCACCCTTAATAGGGATAGTATGAGTTTTGACAGTATGAATTGGAAAGGATTAAGGTAATAATAACCTTTAAGGATTAGTGGAGAAATTTTTCAGAAGTATATAGACAATGGTTCTAGTATTAGTAAATGGTATTTTGATATGCCCTGTATATAGGGAATACATGAGGAACGATTGAAGGATAACCTTAGAGGTTTTACAAGGAGAAAGGAAATATTCGAAATTCTCAAGAATAAAAATGTTGATAAAGGAAATATGACATAATTATAATGATGCCAAGTGGGGCACGTGTTAAACCACGAGAAAGTATGGATCGAACCAGTAATGGTCGAAATTGTTCAGGGCAATTAGGACTTAAGATAAAAAATGTTCTAAGTATGATTGAGAGTCAGTCTTGACAGTGATTAGCCTCTAAAAATTGAGGCAATAACTTATGGAAAAATGGTGATATTTTTTTTTCTTTTCTTTCCCATCTGATTTTAAGGAAAACATCTTCACTCAAGCAGTGATCGGAAATAAGGTAGAAAATTTATTTGGAGGTGGTTAAAATGACATTGACTGTAAGGAAATTTTACTATCAGGAAAGGCCAAAGAGGTGGCCGACACTTTAAAGGTAAGTGGATAATTATAGGCGCGTGTGCCAAAAGAAAACAGTGATGATGGTTAAAAATATGAAGGTTGAATTATGGTTTGGAAGATTGACATTCCTTCTGATGACTGTGCAATACCCAACCATAATAGTAGTTGGTAAAGGTTTAATTCGTGTAATCGCCAGGAACGGGCTATCTATCTTAGGAGGTACTATCTTGAGAATAATCCAGGACCATGTTTCAAAAAGGACTAAACGAACCTTTGAGTTAAGTCTTCTATTTAAGGCATATGACTAAGAATGGTATTAACCTGCTATCGTTGCTTTGATTGAAACTCTTCTGCAATTTTATCTACTTCATGTCATGAAAGTACGTCAGAGTTTGGAGTGTTCTTCATGAATTGTGATTGGTGGTTATGTTAACTCCTTAGGAGAATTAGATACGAGATGTATGGACTCCGTATGGTTAGATATTAAGATTTTATGGAAAAGTGAATGACGACAGTAGGTCAGTGGTGGACCATAGTAAGGCAGCAATGATTCTGCGAGTAATGAGCTGATTACAACCGTGAGAGTTGTATTGGAATGGGTGTTGAGATTGAGTACCACTAGTCGGGTCGTGGTAGTGTATAAGTTATCATTGATAGACTAATTAAGTAGAGTATCTACCTAGTGAATTATTATTCTTTCTTATCAATAGAGAGTCGTATTATTATACGAGGAAGGTTGCGGTGCAAGCATAGAATTCTAGTAGCGATGATGTATAGAATGAGATCCCAGATTCGATTTTCGATGTCGAGAGAGTTTCAAAGGTGATTGTGTATAAGCTCGAGGAAGAGCATGGGTCCATAGAATGATGAACGGAATAGAAATATTTAGGCATGTGAAATAGGATTCTATAATACTTGATGTTGATATAAATACATATATATTTTGTTCTCCTATGACAAACCTCTATAGTTCAGAGGTAGGTTCCAAGCCATATATTTTGTGGCAGTATATTTTTTTATATATATACAATTCTCTTAAGTTCGTTCTTTTCTCTTCTTTTCATTTCATGTAATTTGAGAAGAACAACCCTTCCAGAAGGGGAGGTATTGCCGAATGACTGTCTATCTGTGTGATAGAAGCCTAGTAGGATACCAACTATTATTTAATTGCTTGTCAAGTACTAAAGGCTGGCCACCTTCTGTACTAACTATGCGAGATAACAAGTGTTCATGATCATAGTGATCTCTCAACAAATTCCTTTACTTCTATATGATTGATCAAACTTTGGGAAATAGAAACAGCTGAAAAAGGAGTAATAAAGTTGTGGTAGTATTCAGAATGGAAACACATTCGTGATACTAAGGTTGACGTGGTTATTAAAAGGTTATAGAACGCTAACGGGCAAAAGTATAACCAGTATAATATTAGGAACGGAAGGTAGTAGCGATTACGAACTGGAAAATAATGGGTATTGAGAAGCAAAAGCTCTAATGCTAAAAGCTATAATGAGAGTCTGTGCAATAGACTTGAAAAAAATTGGAATGATCACTTAACACGGATTGAGTTTTCTTACGACAATAGATCATATGTCAGTATTGAGATATCGCCTTATGAGATCCTTGAGGGAAGACAATATCGATCTCCCTTATGTTAGGATGAAGTTGTAGAGCGCAAGATGCTCGGACCAGCAGTGGTCTAAAGGACCAAGGATATGATAGATCTAATCAGAGGACGGCTGGTAGTAACCCAAGATGGACATAAGAGGTATGCTGATTTGACTCAAAAAGGACAAAGAGTATGAAATAGGGGGCCTAGTAATGTTATAGGTATCCCCTTGGAAACCCTTGAAAAGGATTGATGAGGTTCGGAAAGAAAGGAAAGCTAAGTCTACAATTTGTTGGACCCTTGGATATATTAAGATGTTTGGGAAGTTAGCATATGAGCTATCCCTACCCCCGAACCTGTAGTAAGTTCATAACGTGTTCCACGTATCAATGTTAAGGAAGTGTAATTCGGATGCCAGACAAATAGGGGCATATGAGCGCATAGACATGCAACCAGACATAACCTATATGGAGCAACCAGGAAGGGTATAGAGTAAAAGGGAACGAGTGCTTAGGAGAAGGGTTATCAAACTAGTAAGAGTTTGATGGTAGAACCACAATGTGGGAAAATTTACTCGAGAGTTAGAAAGTGCAATGCTAAGAGAGTATCCCTATTCATTTTCTATCTGATTCCGGGACGGAATCCTTTTAAGGAGGGGAGACTGTAATAACCCCAATTTTTGGGAAATTTTTGAAACCCTTATGAATAGTGTTTTTGCTGAATGAGAAAACTTTTCATGCCACACTATGTAGGGGTTCTGATATGGATATTCTGAGATTTTATTAGTACTTTATATGGGATATAAGTGTATGTAAAGATCGTCAGAATCCAAATCCGAACACTTTGATTTTTCCCGGAAATCCAATAGATACGGAAAGAATTGAGTATAAGGTAACATGATAAAAATGATTTAAATTAAAGGATTATAAGAGAGGATCATAAAAGGAATACAATATATTGAGAAAGGTTAAGGGAACCTAAGTAATAAGATCCCGGGTATGATCCCTCAAACGATAAACGAAAACGAAAGTTAAGCGAACCGTATAACAGATCAGCGGTCATTAGGAAAACGATTAGGAAGTTAATCAAGGGGATTAGTGGGGATGATGTCATCCAACCAATAGAAAGAGGACAAGGAGGGGAGGATGACATCATGAGGATGACACAAGCATGACATGGGAAGGAAGGAGGTGTGGTTGAATGAGAACCACACAAATTCAAGGGCAACAAGGTAATTGACTAAATCAAACACAAAAACAAAGCAACCAAGCCAAGTAAAATCATTTTCATCAAAATCAAAAAGAAACCAAGGCATTGTTCTTCATGCTCTCGGCCAAAACAGAACCAGAACACTAAAACTGCTGTATCTCCTTCATTTCTCACTCAAATATTGTGTTCTATAGCTCATTGGAAAGGTATTGAGATGGCCTACAACTCTTGTTCAGTTCACAAGTCTCGTCCAAATAATCATGGTAAGACCCTCATTTTTACAGTTCTTTAAATCGGACTTTTAGAAACTTCAAAGCCTAACTTTGTGTTCTTGATTTCTTTGGAAAGATCAAGCTTGTAGGAGGCTCCCTAAGGCTTCCTAGCAACTTAACACCTCCCAAGGAAGGTATAAACTTCAAACCCTAGCCTTTACTTTATTTGTTAGTAAGTTTAATGGTTGGTGTTGTGAAATGAGAAGCATGGATTGTGATTATTAGTAGTTTGGTTTGATTTGGAAGTATTTTGGTAATTGAAGCTTGATTATAGTTCATAGGTCTTGATTGTGGTTGTTTGAGTCGAAAACCTTGGAGATTATGGACTGATGTGGTATGGTTTAGGTGAAGTTTTGTTGTATTGATGGTTATGAGTTGGTTGGTAGTTAATTGGAGTAGTTTAAATATTGGTAATCGCGTAAACATAGCCGTCGTAACGTCCGATTTTCTTTGGACTGTTTTTGTGCATAACATTAGGACCCGAGAACCCCCTGCTAGATTATGACCACTGCCATTTTTAGATAGCTCATGTTACGAGCTTCGTTTTGATATGTAGTTCGTTCGATTCCGATGCACGATTTAGGAGAAATGACCGTTTCAAGTAACGGCGTTTCGCGAACGAAACTTTTCCCCTCGCCTTACTTTGAAAGGTTAAAGACCAAAAAGGGTTAATTAATGTATGAAACATTTATGGTAAGTGTGTTAGGAAGTTGGTAAGACACTCGCGAAGGAATCGCCTTAAAACTCGTAAAGGTTAAATTATTAAAAATGGTGGAGCCGAGGGTACTCGAGTGACTTAAGAGAATCAGTAAGCGCAAAACAAGCGTTAGAGTCTAAGTTAGTTAAAGTATAGATTTACAAGTGACTTTGGTTTAATTCCAACTTACTTGTTGTTTATAGGTTACCAGACTCGTCCCGAGCCATTCGTAACCCCCAGTCGCTCAGGCAAGTTTTCTACCCGTTATACTGTTGTTGTGATGTATATATGTATATGCATTATCTTGCGATAGATGCATGATATTTATATTAGCAAATGTTGCAATATATTGAAGCATGCTGCTATGGTATATATATGCATGCCTGTTTCATATTCTTTCCATATATAATTGTTGATTCAGTTGATAATACCTATGTTAGAGGATAGCGGTAACTTGCATATACCCTTAGTATAGGGACCCAAAAGGTGGAAATATTTTCTAAACCGGGAGTCGAGGATCCCGAGTATAATATATATATTTATATAAATATATGGTTATAGTTTTCAAAACTATTAATCGAATAAGGTTTATTCGATAACTTTATTTTATTTAATGAATATTATTTTGAATATTCATTCGAGGGCTTATGACTCAGTTTATATTATTAATGATTATTAATTGGATATTCATTTGAGGATGTATGACTCCTTTATTTTATTTAATGAATATTGTTTATAATATTCATTCGAGGTATTATGACTCCGCTTACTATTTATTAATATTCTTTATTTTATTAAAGAATAATGTTCGATAATCAAACTTACTTTTGATATTCAAGTAAAGATATTACTTTCGTATAAGTATATCTTTGATTAATTGCTATTCATTCAAGTATAAGTTTTCCAACTTCTACATAAATTATTCTTTATGGGAATATTATTTAAATAATAATATTCAGATATTTCTTTCATATTGGGACTGATTTATTTTATTAAATCAGCATTACTCCAAACATTCTTAAAAATGTTTTCGAGTCTTCAAAATGATATTTAAAAGTTAGAGCGGATCCCAAAACTCATTTTTATATTTAAGATCTTCCTTTTAAAGGGGATTTAAATACTCGTTCAAAACCTGAGGGATCCGGCTCTATGGTGTATTTTATATTCGTAACAAGGTTGCTATTTTGATAAATGAATTGATTACTTGCCCAATGTTCGGGAAGTAAGCCCATCTAATTGAGTCGGCATAAGCGACATGCCGGGGTACGGTCTATCAAAGTGTAAGTGGCTGGGTGGCAGTCCATCAACGCGTGAGTGGCCGGGTAACGGTCTAGCGCGAGGTCCTAATGCGGCCAGGGTGATGACCGGTGAGGAATTCATCCATCTACAGTAGAAAAGGTTACTTATTGGTATCTTTGCCTGATCAGCAAGATATCTGGTTTATGCCAAAATTCTTTTCCTTTCCAAAATTCATTGGATATTATAACTCTGTTCATACTTTACATGACAGAGATTTTCAGGAAATGTATGAGATATATATATATATATATATATGGATATATATATATATCAGGACTTAATGAAGCATCTCGTAACTTCATTATTTACAATGATATTTCAAGGATTGAATCTATTCAAGTCTTATCTTGTAGTCTCATCTATGTGATGAACTTTTGAAACTATTATATCTTGAACGGTGGTAGTTCAAGTAGTATTTGGAAAAGATATAAGTATATTGGAGTATCTTGTAACTTCATCTTTTAAACTTATATCTAGTAAATGATTATCTTATGCATGACAAAGATTTTCAGAAAAACGTTGAGACAAGGTTAGATATATGAGATCACCTTGCAACGATATTTTTATACAGTTATACACTGGAACTCTGTGTGTATTATGCATGGAAGAGGACTTCCAATATTTTGAAAAGTATATATGTATATATATATACTGAATATTTTGCGACTTTATCGCATTAAGATATCAACTTGGTTCATTTCTTTTGACCAAGACTTTCATGAGTACTATGAGAAGGCTCATATACTATTAATCATTATACATATTATTTTGGTGGGCTTGCTGCTCACCCTTGCTTTATTTCTTCATCACACAACAACAGTTAGGAAAGATGGCCAGACTCCAGCAGACCCAGCGCAAGCGCGTGGGAAGCGTCCCGCGTCTTCCCGTTGATGTTGTAGCTGCTATAGCTGCAGAGGTAGATCTATTGTAGATCAGACCATCTACTTTTGAGAATCAATTATGTATAATTATAACTTGTGGCAGATAATGGCAATTAACTGTAAATTTATCAAGTAATCATTTTGGGTTGTAATAACTTTTAAATTGTGGATTCAAAGACTTGTACTTATTTAAATTTCATCTCTGAGACTATAACGGGTTGTGGTGTGTGTTAGTGTGGGGTCACAGCATAAGGTTATTTATTATTAATTAAGTGAAGTGATATTGTGGAAAGAAAGACCGTGACGACCCGGATCCCCGACCCCGGATCTGGGGGTGTTACACCTAGGGATCCCATTAAATTGTTTAGAACCCAGCGAGGTTCGGGATTACTTTGCGGCTGATCACCGGCTGTAATCTGTAGCGTTATAAAATGATTTTGAGCAATGATTTGGTTACAAATGTTTTGACTTGTATATGATGCCATACACCTCAATTTCCAGTTATAAATTGCTATGATGTTAAATTATATCGTATCATATACCTTGCTGAGCGTTTGGCTCACTTCTTGCTCTTCATTCCTGATATTTTAGCTAGCAAGTATGGGTAGATTCAAGCAGACTGCCCGTAAGTCTACCGGAGGAGATGCTGAGGCTTATGTGAGAGCTCAGGTAGTATAGTTGGCGTTGGTGTACGGACCGGTAGCTTTATATAAGTTGTAATAGTTATAGTGTTGGACTGTTCAAAAACTGAACCTTTGCGATCTTGAATTATGTTGTTAACATCCCTTTGTAATAACTTTATATTGGTAGTTATATTCTGTTTGTTTATTTTTGGGTTGTCCCAGGTGTTGGTATCAGAGCTAAGGTTTAGAGTCCCTGAACAGTCCATATAGGTTATAAGGTATATATATATAGGAAATACAAGAGTGTAAGTAGATATTAATCGAGTAAGTTGCTAATATTTTCCTTAGTATATATTGTTTCTTAGCAAATGATGCATTCTTCTTCGTCCACGGCGCCATCTGACACTATAGCATTCTCCGTGTATGCTGACTTGAGGCTCCAGTTTGATAGGCTCCAAGGGAAGTAAGACCGACTTATGTAATGACTGGATGAAGCATTTCAGGATGATACTCGACTTAAGGAGGAACCTAAGGCACAGTTGATTGTGAGACTAGAGTCCTTAACGCAGTTCGTTAACACTAAGCTCGGGGAGATGCCAGTGCACCATGACCGCAGTAGCCAGTACAACATCTAGATGGTAGCGGATGTACTTCAGGGCATTGTAAAGATGCTTCAGGGAGAGCAGTGGGAAGAGATCCCGATAGCTCGAGATGTTAATGAGGAGACCTAGGTAGATGACTGTTAGGCCGAATTAGGAGCCAGACTTCCTATTCCCTTTCCAGTTGGATATCCCTTATGTTGATTGTATTTCTCTAACTATGAAGCTTATTTATTTCCATTCTGAATTATGATGTCGTTGACCTTTAAAATTCGAACCTTATTTGGTTGCGTTGTAAGATAAACCTTGTTTTAATAATTAATTCACTATCATTTCATTTCATTATCATTTCTTTTCAGTTTCACTTTCATTTCTAGAATTGCATATCACCTTTATTGCTAATAATTGAAATTTGAATGCATGTGACCCCCTTAATTTCGTAGCCCCTTGGCTTTGAATTGATTGCCATACTTCTAACAATTTTGTTAAACCTGTTACATCAGAATCATGCTTGTGATTATCGCAATTGTTCTAAGCCTACTTATGCACTTTCGTTGTCTCAATTATACCTTTTTTTTTTCTGCTTTCGTACTTATAATCCTGTATAATTTTGTTAAAATCTAAAATCATGTGATCAAATTAACCCTCTAATAACCTAGCTTTGAAAAATATGTCATAATCATACCTACTTGTTACCAATTTTCTTTTCAGAAATATGCCTCCTAAAAAGACAAAGCAAACCAGTACTGCTTCTGCAACCGACCCCAATATCCTTCGAATATTGGAAACTCTGCAACAATAGACTAATGCAATTGCTCAACAACAACAAACTTTTCAACAAAAATTCCAACAACAAAAATTTCGAAACCAACAGAATCATGATTAACACCAACATCAACCATATCCACCAGAGCCACCTCTACAAATTGTGACTTTCAAAACCTTTCAGAATATGAACCCTCCAGCTTATCATGATACCACTGATCCAGTAGTAGCCAACACTTGGATATGAGAAATAGAGAGATCTTTCGAATTGGTTCGACTAGGGGAAGAATACAAGACCATATATGCCACATATTTCTTAAAAGGAGAAGCGATTTATTAGTGGGATTCAGTTAAAGCTTTAGAAGAAGTTCAACCAGTTACTTAGTCTAGGTTTAAGGAGTTATCTTTAGAAAAATATTACCCTCGGTATATGGAGAAACAAATGGAGATGAAATTCTTGGAATTGAAACAAGGAAGTATGATAGTCTTGGAATATGAGAAGAAGTTTACAGAATTATCAAGATTTATGACCAAGTATGTGGATACTAATGAAGAGAAGGCTTAGAGATTTCAATATGGACTCGAATATTGGATTCAAGATAGAGTGTCGATGTTTGAGATTGGTACCTACGTCGGGGTAGTTCAGAAGGCGGCATTGATTGGAAGTAATGGAGCACAATCCAGAGATATTAAGAAGAGGAAAGTGTTTCATCAGAAGAAGAGGTCAGAATCAGGGTACCAGCAAGATAGAAATGTGAAGAGAATTGGATTCCAGAAAGGATGAAATGCACAGAAGAAAGGGGAAGTGAACAAGAGACAAGACAATAAAGGAAATCATCAGCAGAATCAGGGTTAAGAAAATGATGACAAACAGCCCAAGGTCGAATGTAGGCATTGTGGGAAGAAGCATTCGGGAATTTGTAACAAGCTCAACATGATATGTTATCGATGTAATCAGAAGGGACATTTGGCCAATGAGTGTAAGGTGCAGAAACCTGGAGTAACATGCTACAAGTGTGGAAAAGTTGGACATATCGCCAAGGAGTGCAGGTCAACTGGATTAATCAAAAGCATGATGAATATAGCAAGCACTACCACCGTAGCACCACCAGAAATGTTGGCGTTACCTCCACCACCTACAGTGACTCCACAAGCATCATCATGGACTTTTAACCTAAAAATGAAGGATGTTATTCAGAATTCTGAGGTGATAGCAGGTAAGCTTTCGATAAACAATGTTGAAGCTAAAGTATTGACTGATTCAAGAGCTACAAGGTCTTTTATATCAGAAACTTTTGCTAATAGATTAAACTGTGATAAGAAGAATATGAGTGAAGTGATGAACATAGTAATTGCCAATCAAGAAAAGATACATGTGAGTCAATTTTGCCCTCAATGTGAGATTAACATCTCCGAGCATAAGTTTTCAGTTGACTTAATACTTTTTAAGTTAGGGGAGTTTGATATAATATTAGGAATGGTTTGGTTAGGAAAGAATAATGCTCAGATAGATTGTAGATCTAAGAAGGTCTAGTTTTGAGCAAAGAATGGGAGTAATGTGATATTTAAGGGCCAGAAGTAAGCGCAATTATTTCTCACCGCTATTCAAGCCAGCAAGCTACTTAAGAAAGAATGTGAAGCATATTTAGCCTATATAGTAGATTCAGAGAAAGAAGTTCCTAGCATAGAGGAGATTCCAGTAGTGAAAGAGTTCCCAGATGTGTTTCCAGAGGAATTACCAAGACTACCGCCAGATCGACAGATTGAGTTTGCGATTAATCTTGCCCCAGGCACTGAACCCATTTCGAAGGCACCTTATAGAATGGCACCAGCAGAGATGAAGGAGTTAGCGACTCAGATACAAGAACTTTCATATAAAGGAGTCATAAGGCCAAGTACGTCGCCATGGGGAGCGCCAGTTTCTTTCGGAAAGAAGAAAGACGGAAGCATGAGACTCTGTATCGATACCGGGAGTTGAACAAAATGATGATTAAGAATTAGTATCTGTTACCGAGAATAGACGATTTATTTGATCAACTAAAAGGAGCGTAGTGTTTTCCGAAGATTGACTTGAGGTCGGGATACCACCAGTTAAAGATTAAACCAGAAGACATCCCAAATACGGCATTTAGGACGAGATACAGACATTATGAGTTTTTAGTAATGCCTTTCGGATTAACAAATGCTCCTGCAGCTTTTATGGACTTAATGAATCGAGTTTTCAAGAAATACTTGGACCATTTTGTTGTGATATTCATTGATGATATTCTAATATATTCAAAGACGAAAGAAGAGCACGAGCAACCCTTGTGGATACTTTTGGAGTTTCTTAGACAAGAGAGGTTGTATACAAAGTTCTCAAAGTGTGAGTTTTGGTTAAAATAAGTTCAATTTTTTTAGGGCATATAATTGGAAGCGAAGCAATTAGGGTGGACCCTGCAAAGATCGAAGCGATTATGAGTTGGGAGAGACCAAAGACTCCTACGGAAGTAAGAAATTTTCTAGGATTGGTTGGATACTATAGAAGGTTCGTAAAGGATTTCTCAAAGATCACTACGCCGCTGACCACGTTGACAAGGAAGAATCATAAGTTTGAATGGAATACGAAATGTGAAGAAAGCTTTCAAGAGTTAAAAAAAAAAATTGGTTACCGCGCCAGTATTGGTACTACCCGATGACAAAGGAGATTTTTTGATATATAGTGACGCTATGCATAAATGATTAGGCTGTGTGCTAATGCAACACAATAAGGTGATTACATATGCATCACGACAGCTTAAACCTCACGAATTGAAATACCCAACCCATGATCTGGAATTGGAAGCCATAGTGTTCGCACACAAGAGATGGAGACATTACCTGTACGGGGAGAAGTGTGAAGTCTACACAGATCATAAAAGCCTGAAGTATATATTCACCCTGAAGGAACTCAACATGAGACCACGGAGATGGTTAAAGCTAATCAAGGATTACGACTGTTCGATACATTACCATCCAGGAAAGGCGAATGTAGTAGCCGATGCATTGAGTAGGAGGGAAAGGTTGAATACGATAACCATGCCAAAGGAGTTATCTGAGGAGATTGAAAGATTTGAGTTAGAACTTTGTATTTGCGGGACGTCGAAAAAGATTTGTCACGGCATGACTTTTCAGCCAAAACTATTGTAGAAGATAAAGAAATGCCAAGAAGAAATGATGAATCGAGAGAATAATCAACTAACGGGGGAAGAGATATGTACAAAAAAGGATGAGCAAGGAATATTAATATTTGCATCAAGGATTTGGATCCCTCAAGCGATTGAATTGAAGAACAAGATACTACATGAAGTACATAACTCGAAGTTTTCGATTCACCCGGCGAGCATAAAGATGTACCAGGATTTGAAAAAGAAATTTTGTGTTAGGTCCCGAATTATCGTAGAAAGGGGGGTTGAATACGATAATCACAAAATTAAAAAATTCTTTCAAATCTTTAGCGGATATAGATTTAGTGCTCGGTTAGTGGTTCCGTGTTCTTGAGGTGAATAGTGTTTGGAACAATAAAACGAGGAACACAAGATATTCGGGGAAGTATATATTCATATATAAATCCTCGAGGGGTGTTGCTACACTCCGGTAAATAAATTAACCGGCTACAATTTAAGAACAACAAAGTTCCTAGCTTCTACAAAGATTTATAAATCAAATCCTATACAATGATCTAGCTTTTATTTGTCTAAGGAATTAATTACCGGGTAACGATTATAATGCCCCTATGGATATACAAGAATTAAATTGGGCATTATAACGTTACTCCGGTGAAAAGAATAACGGATTTACAATGTGCCTGGAGCTTCTCTGTATTTTCTTTGTTGCTAGTTTTATCTTCTCTCGCCGGAGAAGAAGATAAAAACTCAGAACAATTCAACTGAATGTTTCTACTTCAAAGTGTAGTCCTTATATTCAATAAAGTAGTGGCTGAGGTTTAGGAGAGCTCTGTGGCGACCAAGGGGTACAGGGGGATTCACTTCACACTCTATGGCGACCAGGGTGAGGACCTTCTTTTATTACTTAGTTTATTAAAAACAAACTGCAAGTGGCGATCATAGGGGACGGGAGTGTGTAATTTGCCTGTGGCGACAACCAGTTTTCTAGTACAACAAATGTACTTATTTAAAACAAAACCAAAACTAAACAACCTTGTACTTACGTCTGTTACAATTCTTTTATTTTCTTTTTCCCTCTTTTTTTCTTTAGTTTTTCTTTTTCTCTTTTTTCGTTTTCTTTTTGTTTTCCTTTTTTTTGTTTTCTTTTTTTTGTTTTCTTTTTCTTTTGTTTTCTTTTTCTTCTTTTATTCTTTTTCTTTTTAAGTTTAAATTGCAACTAAATTAATTTATAAAATAAATTAAATATAACTTATATAAATAAGCTAATTTAGATTTATAAAATAAACTTATTTAAAGTTTATAAGATAAATTATTTTAAGTTTATTAAATAAATTATATTAAAGTCCATTAAATAAATTTATTTAAGTTAATAATTAAACTTTGAACTACGTCAATCCCTTGAGTCGTTTAGCTGTATACCCTGCATGTAAAATCTGAGAAATATTATGTAATTATTTTGATCAATAAATAATTATTATGTGATTTTATGTGAATTTTAGTAAATTATTTGATAATTGATATTAATATTTGATGTTTATTTCTGATAAAAATTTAGATATTTTAATCTTTAATTATCCAGAATAAAATATAGAGTGTTTTGGTATTTTTCTGGTAATTTTTGGATTATCATATGATTTTATAAGGATTTATATAATTAATAATAATTATTTCACGTAATTATAAAAAAATTACTTTTTAGAACCAGAAATCGTCCTGCTTTAATCGTTTTTGCATTTTTACAACCCGAAACTCTTCCGAAAACTAATTCCTAACTTAATCTGATAATTCTGAACACTTTTCATGTTTTGACTTTTTCAATCCGGGGTACGGATTGACCTGTACGAGTCCCGGCGTGAAATTTTCGATATGCAAATCATTTTATAGATCAATAAAACTCGTATTCTCAAAAGACGAGGTTTTATCACCTTATTTTGTATAAAGTATTTTATAGGAAGCTTTGTTTTAATAATTATCCAAATATGATATTAAAATCGTATCGTCTTTTTTGTTACTTAGCGGCTAAGTATCCTATTTTCGGATCCGATATGTAAATATAATTATTGAATTATTAAACAAATAAAATATGTGATGGTTTGTTAGGTCTCACACACTGTAGAAGGGGGTTGAATACAGTGTTTATCACAATAAAATCGAATATAAGAACACAGAAAATATATTTTATTTAACACAATAAACTCTGTTACAATATGGAACTGTCCTCTCTTAGTGATGAACAACTTATCACGAGAGCTGCTAGGGTTACAATGAATAATAACTTCGATTATGATAACACATATAGTGTAAACCCTATGTCTGTGTTTATATACTACACAGTTACAAGATAAATTCTAATTGATATGGAATATAATTCTGCTTCCTAAAATATATCAACTAGTTATCTTTTCTTCCAAGTATTCTATTCTTCATAGAATTCCTTCTTCATGCATATCTCTTCTTGCGTTTGTGTTGATCTTCTTTCCTTTCAATCAGCCGCCTTCCTTATCTGAAAGTCTCCTTAAGTCCTGATATTATCTCCTGATAAATATCTCCTGATAACTTAAGTTCTGATATCTTAAGTTCTAACTTCAGTATAAGTACTGATTTCCAGTTAAGTACTGATTTATCCTGTTAAGTAAGATCTGAAAACTAAACACAAATCATATTAGTCATGACATTATCAAATATATCTAACAATCTCCCCCAACTTGTAAATTAACATAATATACAAGTTTAACAGATATTTAATGATGTCAAAAACATTAAGTAAAAATGCATGAAAATTTGACTAGATAACTACAACTTACAGTCCTTGTAGCTTTACCATCCTCAAGTTCTGATAACAGCTTCAGTCTGTATACACATCAGAATTTAAGTAGTTGTAGATCTTTGACTTGGCTTCAATTACTGATCTCTTTGATATCAGGAGTTGTTCTGAGATAGTTCTTTAACAAACATCTCTCAGCATATTCAAGTTCATTAACCATCCTCCTTTTAGCATTCTTCAATTCAACTGTATCTTCACCAATATGAAAGATAGCAGCCCTGAGATCATTTATTCCAGCTTTCCTTATATCCTGATCTAGTCTGATTAAATATGCCTTGTCAGACTCAAGATTAAATTCCACAGCCTTATAACCCAGAAAAGTAGATATAATCTTAGCAGAGTTAGGCTTCATCTCGACAATATCACCTTTGTGATCTCTGTACTTGGGACAGTATGTGTTGTCAGACTTTACAGAGTAAAGCTTCTTCTGTCTTTGAATTTGAGTCTTCAAATAATTTGCAGCACTATATGTTAATATGTTCTTCACTTGAAGTAAAAATAGAACATGTTCCAGTTCCTCAAAATACTTCAGTGGTATAACATTCTGCCTAATATGGTATACCCTTCCATCTGTCATAAAATATAACAAGATGTGTTCTTTCAAAAATGTATGGTAAACCATCTGTAGAGATTCAAATTGATTCAATCTTTCAGGAGTTGCTCCAACACCTGGTTCACTTAAAGAAGTTGGATCATTAGTTGTGTTCTGTATTCTTCTTTCATCAGCACTACCCAATCCAGATTTATCTCTGGCTTCTTTTCCTGTAACAACTCTTGCTTCAAAACTACTTGTTGTAGTCTTCAAAGATTGAGTCTGTTTAGCTTTGGTGAATCCTGGTAGGAGTAACTTTGAAGGTTTAACATGAGCAATGTCAGAGGTTTCCTTTTCCTTATCTTCTGATATCAAGCCAACTTGAGCTAAGTCAGAGGTTGCGTGCTTCACTGTCATATCAGAACTTACTATATCTTGACTCTGAACAACATGAGGCATGTCAGAGGTTGTTTGAGAAATCTTCCTTTTTATCAGAGTAAGACTAGCATTTTCATCAGATATTTCTTCATCCATGAATGGCACATAAACCTTTATAGGTTCATCAACTTTTTCTTTGCCCTTGGACCTTGGATGTAATAACCCCAATTTTTGGGAAATTTTTGAAACCCTTATGAATAGTGTTTTTGCTGAATGAGAAAACTTTTCATGCCACACTATGTAGGGGTTCTGATATGGATATTCTGAGATTTTATTAGTACTTTATATGGGATATATGTGTATGTAAAGATCGTCAGAATCCAAATCCGAACACTTTGATTTTTCCCGGAAATCCACTAGATACAGAGAGAATTGAGTATAAGGTAACTGGATAAAAAGGATTTAAATTAAAGGATTATAATAGAGGATCATAAAAAGGAATATAAGGTATTGAGAAAGGTTAAGGGAACCTAAGTAATAAGATCCCGGGTATGATCCTTCAAACGATAAACGAGAACGAAAGTTAAGCGAACCGTATAACAGATCAGCGGTCATTAGGAAGTTAATCAAAAGGGATTGGAGAGAGTGATGTCACCCAACCAATGAGAGGAGGACAAAGAGGGAAGGATGACATCACAACATGACATAGGCATGACATGGGAAGGAAGGAGATGTGGTGGCTTTTTAACCACACAAAATCAAGGGCAAATAGGTAATTAACTAAAACAAACACAAAATCAAACCAACCAAGCCAAGCAAATCATTTTCATCAAAAATCAAAAAGAAACCAAGGCAATGTTCTTCATAGCTCTCGGCTTTTTACTATTGCAAAGGGAGAGAAATTCAAAACTCAAGATCCAAGCCTCCTAAATTGGTAAGATAATTCCCTAATCATCTTTATGCTTAGTTAGGGCTATATCATGAGTTTAAGCCATCAATTCTTTCTCAATCTTCTTCATTTAATCAATGAAGAAGACAATGAATAGTGTTTTCAAGTTTTTAACTTGAAATTTTTCTTGATTTCCTTGAAGATCCAAGCATTCCTAAGACTTCTCAAGGCTTCATAAGGCTTCCTAGCTCCTCCCACCACTTCGAGGAAGGTATATCATCTCCAAACCCTAGATTCCTATGTATTATAAGATGATTTTGATTAGTAGGGTGATATTGTAGCTTAATGTTTGTGATTTAGAGTTTGGGATTGAAATGGTATTGAAATGGAATGGTAAATGTTGTTGTTTTGGTTAAAAGATTGTAGTATAGTTAAATTCAAGCTTAGGCATAAGTATGAATGTTAAAATTTAATTGGTTGGGGCTGATATGATGTGATAAGGATGGATGTTGGTTTTATGTTTGATTTGAGGTTGAATTGGGTTGGTTTTGAATGGTTTTAAATTGGGAAATCGCGTAAACATAGCCGTCGTAACGTCCGATTTTCTTTAGACTGTTTTTGTGCATAACATTAGGACCCGAGAACCCCCTGCTAGATTATGACCATTGCCATTTCTAGATAGCTCGTGTTACGAGCTTCGTTTTGATATGTAGTTCGTTCGATTCCGATGCACGGTTTAGGAGAAACGACCGTTTCAAGTAACGGCGTTTCGCGAACGAAACTTTTCCCCTCGCCTTACTTTGAAACATAGGATAAAGACCAAAAAGGGTTAATTAATGTATGAAACATTTATGGTAAGTGTGTTAAGCAGTTGGTAAGACACTCGCGAAGGAATCGCCTTATAACTCGTAAAGGTTAAATTACTAAAAATGGTGGAGCCGAGGGTACTCGAGTGACTTAAGAGAATTAGTAAGCGCAAAACGAGCGTTAGAGTTTGAGTTGGTTAGAGTATAGATTTACAAGTGACTTTGGTTTAATTCCAACATACTTGTTGCTTATAGGTTACCAGACTCGTCCCGAGCCATTCGTAACCCCCAGTCGCTCAGGCAAGTTTTCTACCCGTTATACTGTTGTTGTGATGTATATATGTATTTGCATTATCTTGCGATAGATGCATGTTGGTTAATTAGCAAATGTCGCAATATATTGAAGCATGCTGCTATGATATATATATATATATGCATGCCTGTTTCGTATTCTTTCTATATATATCTGTTGATTCAGTTGATAATACCTATGCTAAAGGATAGCGGTAACTTGCATATACCCTTAGTATAGGGACCCAAAAGGTGGAAATATTTTCTAAACCGGGAGTCGAGGATCCCGAGTAGATTTTGTATATATGTATATATATACATATATATATATATATATATATGGTTATAGTTTTCAAAACTATTAATCGAATAAGGTTTATTCGATAACTTTATTTTATTTAATGAATATTATTATGAATATTCATTCGAGGACTTATGACTTCTTTATTTTATTTAATGAATATTATTATGAATATTCATTCGAGGGCTTATGACTTCTTTATTTTATTAAATGAATATTATTTGAATATTCATTCGAGGGCTTATGACTCTTTATATTATTTATTGAATATTATTTCGAATATTATTCGAGGGCTTATGACTCTTTTATATTATTATTGGATATTACTTGGATATTCATTTGAGGATGTATGACTCCTTTATTTTATGAATATTATTTATAATATTCATTCGAGGTATTATGACTCCGCTTATTACTGCAATATATTCTTTATTTTATTAAAGAATAAGGTGTCAATAATCAAACTTATTTTCGATTATTCAAATAAAGATAGTACTTTCGTATAAGTATATCTTTGGTTATTTAATACTCGTTTCAAGTATAAGTTTTAATACTTCTACTTCAATTATTTTTATAAAGATTATTCTTTATGGGAATATTATTTAAATAATAATATTCAGACATTTTCTGAATATACTGGGGACTGATTTACTTCATTAAATCAGCTTTACTCCAAACACTCTTTAAAGTGTTTTCGAGTCTTCAAAATAATTTTTAAAAGTTAGAGCGGATCCCAAAACTCATTTTTATATTTAAGATCTTCCTTTTTAAGGGAATTTAAATACTCGCTCAAAACCTGAGGGATCCGGCTCTGTGGTGTATTTTATATTCGCAACAAGGTTGCAGTTTTGGTAAATGAATTGATTACTTACCCAACGTTCGGGAAGTAAGTCCATCTATTGAGTCGACATAAGCAACATGGGCTCAGTGGGCGTCCATGATAGTGTAAGTGGCTTAGTGGGAGTCCATCAAATGCGTAAGTGGCTGAGTGGCAGTCCAGCATAAGGTCCTATTACGACCAGGGTGATGACCAGTGGGGAATTCGTCCATCTACTAGTAGAAAAGGTTACTTATGGTATCTTTGCCTGATCAGCAAGATATCTGGTTTATGCCAAAATTCTTTTCCTTTCCAAATTTATTGGATATTGCAATTCTGTTCATACTTTACATGACAAAGGTTTTCAGGAAATGTATAAAGAAGATGTATATGTGGATATATATATATATATATCAGAACTAAATGAAGTATATCATAACTTCATTTCCTTTAATAATATTTCAAAGGTTGAATCTATTCAAATCTTGTCTTATAGTCTCATCTATGTGATGAACTTTTGAAACTGATTATAACTTGAACGGTGGTAGTTCAAGTAGTATTTGGGAAAGATATAAGTATATTGGGGTATCTTGTAACTTCGTCTTTTAAACTTATATCTAATTAATAATTGTCTTATGAATGACAAAGATTTTCAGAAAAATGTTGAGACAAGGTTAGATATATGAGATCACCTTGCAACGATATTTTTTTATACAGTTATACACTGGGACTTTGTGTATATTATGCATGGAAGAGGACTTCCAATATTTTGAAAAGTATATATGTATATATATATATACTGAATACTTTGCGACTTCATCGCATTAAGATATCAACTTGGTTCATTTCTTTTGACCAAGACTTTCATGAGTATTATGAGTAGGCTCATATATTGTTAATCATTATACATATTATTTTGGTGGGCTTGCTGTTCACCCTTGCTTTCTTCTTTCATCACACAACATCAGATAGATAAGATGAACAGGACCAAGCTCCCAATTCGCAAGCGGATAGGAAACGTTCCGCAGCTTTCTGGAAGCGTTGAGGCCGCTGTAGCTGAGGTAGAAATTACCAATAGGCTAAGTTTTCAACTAATAATGTACCAGACTTATGTATATTATGAATTGTAATAATGGCAAAGAAATGTAAATTTATCCAGAAAACCTTTTAAGGTATATTGACATATAATTGTGGAATAAAATGACTTGTGATTATTTTTGAATATTCATCTCTGAGACTATAACTTGTGGTGTGTGTGTTTATTATGGGGTCACAGTACAGAGTAGTTGATTGTGTATTAAGATTGGGTGTTATTAAGGGAAATGGATCTCGTGACAACCCGGATCCCCGACCCCGGATTTGGGGGTGTTACAGAAATGGTATCAGAGCTAAGTGTTATAAACCTCAGAGATGAAGTGACGTTAAGATAATAAGTTCACTAAGATAAATAAGAACTCTTGCCAAGTTCATAGTCGGACTACCTAATGTAGTATTGACAGTTAAAACCCTTATGGGAACCCTTATAAATATCGTGATAGAAGCGTAGTTCGTTATCGTATATGGTAGCGGGACTCCGAACCCTGAGGTTGAGGAGCAACAACGCGATGATGTTTTATTACTAATTGGAGATCGGATTGTGGATCCGATAGAGCGTCCTAACGCAGGACCGGATGATGTTGATATTGAGGATGTTGTCCTAAAAGGGATAGTTGCTGAGGAGGATCCCATGGAGGATCCTGACAAGAATGAATAAAGGACCACTGATGAATTGATGACCATGGTTAGGTCGACTACCAGAGGTAGGATTGGTCGATCACTACCGGAGGTTCGTTCAAGTTTGTAAAGTTAGTAGCCCCCTTTAACGTGGCTTACTCGTAAGACTGAGAAGTTCGAATGTACAGAGAAATGCGAGAACAGCTTTCAAGAACTGAAGCAAAGGTTGGTGACGGCCCCTATGCTGGCGTTGCCTGATGGAAAAGGAGATTTTGTGATTTATAAGTGACGCTTCGCATAAGGAATTAGGGTGCTTCTTATATAGCATAGCAAGATAATCGTGTCTGCGTCAAGCCAATTAAGGGAATAAAAAATTCGATATCCCCACCCATGAGCTTGGGCTCGTGGAAATAGTTTTGCCCTAAAGATTGGAGGCAATATTTGTATGGAGAGAAGTGCGAGATTTACCTAAGCCATAAGTGCTCTAGTACATTTTCACGCAGAAAAGAGCTCAACATGTGCCAAATGAGGTGGTTAGAGCTAATCAAGGATTACGATTATGAGATTCTTTATCATTCGGGGAAAGCCAATGTGGTGGCTGATGCCCTTAGTAAAAAGGAGAGACTCAAGATGATAATGTCTTTGAGAGAGTTTATAAGAGATTTTGAGAAAATGGAAATAGAAGTGAAGGTAACCGGAGCCGGTACCGAAAAGCTGTTTGAGATTGTAATACAGACCGAATTGTCGGAAAAGAACATATTGTGCCAGAAAAAGTGATGAATGAAGGCAGAGAGCCAACAAATAGATATGAGATTAATACCGAGAAAGATGATAAGGGAATAATGAGGTATCCCTATAGAATTTGGGTTCCAAATGTTCAAGAGCTTAAAGATGAGATCTTAGATGAAAGTCATAGTTCAAGGAATAAGATTAAGGGCAAACCCTGAATGTGATAGTCAGGGAGGACGCCATCAAGATAGAAGGAACCCATAACATAATGAAGTGGAAAATGAGGATTTTAACGTATAAGATAACCCCAAGTATGGGAGAAGGATGAAACATTTCATACTAAGGAAACAGAAAGTTGAGTAAGGAAAGGAGACCGAGATGGTACTCCTATATGGCAATTCATGGACCTGTCTAAAAAAAACTTAGACTATTATCCCCAACCACCACCTTGAGGAAACAATGCGGTAGGAAATTCTTTCATGACCTTTAAGTCGCTAAGCTCTCAGAGTTCCAAGGAACAAGCTGACCCAGCCAAGGCAAGAGCCTGGCTAAAGGAAATATAGGAATCATTTGAGATTCAAAATGATTGACGAACCACAAAAGACTGTTTTTGTCACTTACCCTCCTAAGAGTGAGACCACCCGCTGGTGAAAGACCAAGAAAGGCACGGAGCCAGAGATTATAATAAACTGATTTAAGTTCAGTCAATTGTTTTCGGGAAAGTACTTCCCAAGGTTATGGAGATAGTGTAAAAGCTTTGGAGCTAGAACAAAAGTGGATGAGTATGATGAATTATGAATCTAAGATGTAAAAGTTGTCAAGATTCGTTCTGAAGACACGAATCCAGAATGACGGGATGTTTGAAATCAATGCTTATGTTGTGTTGGTTCATGAAATAATGATAAGAGAAAGGAATATAACGACAATAGAGTTTGAGGAATGATAAGGGAGTTGGGTATGAGGAAACCCTAAAGACTCGTAGAAATAGAAATAGAAGAGTATGTAATCGTCAGGATGAGGGTGATTCACCATGAGTTAAAATTGATGGTTGAGGGCATAAGAGATACATATATTTTATCCCCTGTAAGTTGGGAAGATTTGAGGAAACCTTGAGATAATTCGAAGGATAAATAATGAGACGCGGATAGACTGAGGAGACAAGAAAGTAAGAAATTAAGAAAATTGGATGAAGGAAGTGACCTTCAAGAAGGTGAAGTGTAAGACCGGTGGCATGATACCCAGAAAGGGAGACGCCAGATATGAAAGATATCCCAACATTGAGGTGACTGTTGAGATAAACAACAAAAGTAAATAAGGAATTATTAAGAAGAAGTTCACGTTGAACATGACCAATATCTTCCAGGTCATCCTTGTTATCGTTACCAAATTAGGCAAGAAAAGCGGATGACCATTATTATCTTTTGGAGGCCATATTGATTGACCTCATTTTGAATACAGATGTTATTGTGAAATTAGGCATATACTATCGAGGTGGGAATGATTGAATAAGACACCCTTATCAGGGGTATATGACTTGATTTATCCATAGAAGGATGCATGTACCTTTTTAAAGGTGGAATTAAGGATAGAACATCGGTAACTTAAAACGAATCCTAGGGGAATGCCTAAAGGTTGGCATTTCACCCTTAATAGGGGCAGTATGAGTTTTGACAGTATGATTGGGAAAGGGTTAAGGTAACAACAACCTTTAAGACTCGGTGGAGAAATTTTTCAGAAGTATATAGACAATGGTTCTAGTAATAGTAAATGGTATTTCGATATGCCCTGTATCTAGGGAATACAGGAGGAACTATTGAAAGATAACCTTAGAGGTTTTGCATGGAGAAAGGTAATATTCAAAATTCTCAAGAATAAAAATGTTGATAAAAGGAATATGACTTTATCCTGTTACCTTTTAATCAATTCTTTCCGTATCTAGTGGATTTCCGGGAAAAACCAAAGTGTTCGGAATTGGATTCTGACGATCTTTACATACACTTATATACCATATAGAGTGCCAATAAAATCTCAGAATATCCATAACAGAACCCCTACATAGTGTGGCATGAAAAGTTTTCTCATTCAGCTAAAACACTATTCATAAGGGTTACAAAAAGTTCAAAATTTTGGGGTTATTACAGTCTCCCCTCCTTAAAAGGATTCCGTCCCGGAATCAGATAGAAAATTAATAGGGATACTCTCTTAGCATTGCACTTTCTAACTCTCGAGTAAATTTTCCCACATTGTGGTCCTACCACCAAACTCTGCCTAGTTTAATAACCCTTCTCCTAAGCACTTGTTCCTTTTCACTTTATAACCCTTCCTGGTTGCTCCATATAGGTTTCGTCGGGTTGCATGTCTATGCGCTCATATGCCCCTATTTATCTGGCATCCGAATTATACTTCCTTAACATTGATACGTGGAACACGTTATGACTTGCTACATGTTCGGGGGTAGGGCTAGCTCATATGCTAACTTCCCAAAACGTCTTAAGACATCCAAGGGTCCGACAAATTGTGGACTGAGCTTTCCTTTCTTTCTGAATCTCATCAATCCTTTCCGAGGGAATACCTATAACAGCACTAGGTCCCCTACTTCCTATTCCTTGTCCTTTCGTGTCAAATCAACATATGTATCATGTCCATCTTGGGCTACTACCAGTCGTCCTCTGATTAGATCTATCATATCCTTGGTCCTTTGGACCACTGCTGGTCCGAGCATTTTACACTCTACAACTTCATCCTAACATAAGGGAGATCGACATTGTCTTCCCTCAAGGATCCCATAAGGCGATATCTCAATACTAACATATGATCTATCGTCGTAAGAAAACTCAATCCGTGATAACTGATCATTCCAAATTATTTCAAGTTTATTGCACAGACTCTCATTATAGCGTTTAGCATTAGAGCTTTTGCTTCTCAATACCCATTCTTTTCCAGTTCGTAATCGCTACAACCTTCCGTTCCTAACATTATACTAGTTATACTTTTGCTCGTTAGCGTTCTATAACCTTTTAATAACCACGTCAACCTTAGTATCACGAATGTGTTTCCATTCCGAATACTACCACAACTTTATTACTCCTTTTTCAGTCGTTTCTATTTCCCAAAGTTTGATCAATCATATAGAAGTAAAGGAATTTGTTGAGAGATCACTATGATCATGAACACTTGTTATATCGAATAGTTAGTACAGAAGGTGGCCAGCCTTTAGTACTTGACAAGCAATTAAACAATAGATGGTATCCTACTAGGCTTCTATCACACAGATAGATAGTCATTCGGCAATACCTCCCCTTCTGGAAGGGTTGTTCTTCTCAGCTTACATGAAATGAAAAGAAGAGAAAAGAACGAACTGAAGAGAATTGTATATTCGTAATTTTTTTTTTTTTTGCCATAATATATCTGGCTCGGAATCTACCTCTGAACTATAGAGGGTTGTCATAGGAGAACAAAACATATATGTATTTATATCAACATCAAGTATTATAGCATCGTATTTCACATGCCTAAATATTTTTGCTATTCCGTCCATCATTCTATGGACCCATGCTCTTCCTCGAGCTTGTACACAATCACCTTTGAAACTCCTTCGATATCGGAAATCGAACCTGGGATCTCATTCTAGACATCATCGTTACTTGAATTCTATGCTTGCACCGTAACCTTCCTCGTATAATAATACGACTCTCTATTGATAAGAAAGAATAAATATTCAATAGGTAGATACTCTACTTAATTAGTCTATCAATGATAATTTATACACTACCACGACCCGTTTAGTGGTACTCAATCTCAACATCCATTCCAATACAACTCTCACGGTTGTAATCAGCTCGTTACTCGCAGAATCATTGCTGCCTTACTATGGTCCACCACTGACCTACTGTCATCATTCACTTTCCATGAAATCTTAATATCTAACCATACGGAGTCTATATATGTCGTATAAAATTCTTCTAAGGAGGTAACACAATCACCATTCATGATTCATGAAGAACACTCTTGATCCTGACATACATACCTGACATGAAGCAGATAAAATTGCAGAAGAGTTTCAATCAAAGCAACGATAGCAGGTTAATACCATTCTTACTCGTATGCCTTAAATAGAAGACTTAACTCAAGGTTCGTTTAGTCCTTTTTGAAACATGGTCCGGGATTATCCTCCGAGTAGTTCCTTATGAGATAGATAGCCCGCTCATGGCGATCACATGAATTAAACCTTTACCAACTACTATTATGATTGGGTATTGCACAGTCATCAGAAGGAATGTCAATCTTCCAAACCATAATACAACCTACATAGCTTTAACCATCATCACTGTATTCCTTTGGCACAAGCGCCTATAATTATCCTCTTACCTTTAAAGTGTCGGCCACCTCTTTGGCCTTTCCTGATAGTAAAATTTCCTTACAGTCAATGTCATTTTAACCACCTCCAAATAAATTTTCTACCTTATTTCAATCACAACTTATGTGAAGATGTTTTCCTTAAAATCTGATGAGTAAAAAAAAATATTACCATTTTTCCATAAGTTATTGCCTCAGTCTTTAGAGGTTAATCACTGTCACGACTGACTCTCAATCATAATTAGAACATCTTTTTATCTTAAGTCCTAATTGCCCTGAACAACTTCGACCATTACTGGTTCGATCCATACTTTCTCATGGTTTAACACGTGCCCCACTTGGCATCATTATAATTACGTCATATTTCCTTTATCAACATTTCTATTTTTGAGAATTTTGAATATTACCTTTCTTCTTGTAAAACCTCTAAGGTTATCCTTGAATCGTTCCTCCTGTATTCCCTAGATACAGGGCATATCAAGATACCATTTATTAATACCAGAATCATTGTTTTATATACTTCTGAAAAAAAATTCTCCACTGATTCTTAAAGGTTGTTATTACCTTAATCCTTTCCAATTCATACTGTCAAAACTCATACTATCCCTATTAAGGGTGAAATGCCAACCTTTATGCATTCCCCTAGGATTCATTTTAAGTTACCGATGTTCTATCCTTAATTCCACCTTTAAAAAGGTACATGCATCCTTCCATGGATAAATCAAGTCATATATCCCTGATAAGGGTGTCTTATTCAATCATTCCCACCTCGATAGTATATGCCTAATTTTCACAATAACATCTGTATTCAAAATGAGGTCAATCAATATGGCCTCCAAAAGATAACAACGGTTATCCGCTTTTCTTGCCTAATTTGGTAACGATAACAAGGATGTTCTGGAAGATATTGGTCGTGTTCAACGTGAACTTCTTCTTAATAATTACTTATTTACTTTTGTTGTTTATCTCAACAGTCATCTCAATATTGGGATATCTTTCATACCTGGCGTCTCCCTTTCTGGGTATCAAGCCACCGGTCTTACACTTCACATTCTTGAGGGTCACTTCTTTCATCCAATTTTCCTAATTTCTTACTTTCTTGTCTCCTCAGTCTATCCGTGTCTCAATATTTATCCTTCGAACTATCTCAAGGTTTCCTCAAATCCTCCCAACTTACAGGGGATAAAATATATGTATCTCTTATTCCTTCAACCATCAATTTAACTCATGGTGAATCACCCGCATCCTGACGATTACATACTTTTCTATTTCTATTGCTACGAGTATTTAGGGTTTCCTCATACCCAACTCCTTTCTCTTATCATTATTTCATGAACCAACACAACCTAAGCATTGATTTCAAACATCCCGCCATTCTGGATTCGTGTCCTTAGAACGAATCTTGACGACTTTTACAACTTAGATTCACAATTCATCATACTCGTCTGCCTTTGTTCTGGCTCTAAAGCTTTTACACTATCCCCATAACCTTGGGAAGTACTTTCCTGAAAATAATTGACTGAACTTAAATCAGTTTATTATAATCTCTTGCTCCGTGCCTTCCTTGGTCTTTCACCAGCGGGTGGTCTTCCTCTTAGGAGGGTAAGTGACAAAAACAGTCTTTTGTGGTTCGTCAATCATTTAGAATCTCAAATGATTCCTATATTTCCTTTAGCCAGGCTCTGGCCTCAACTGGGTCAACTTGTTCCTTGGAACACTGAGAGCTTAGCGATTTAAAGGTCCTGAAAGAATTTCCCACTACATTGTTTCCCTCAAGGTGGTGGTTGGGAAATAAAGTATAAGTTCTGTTTAGACAGGTCCATGAATTTCCGTATAGGAGTACCGTCTCGGGTCCTCTTACCTCGCTCGACTTCTGTTTTCTTAGTCTAAATATTTCTTCCTACTCCCCATAATTGGGGTCATCTTTTAATTTGAAATCCTCATTTTTCACTTTATTATATTCTGGGTTCCTTATATCTTAATTGCGACCTCCCTGATTATCACATTCAAGGTTTGACCCTAATCTTATTCCTTGTGGGGGCATATTACTTGGAAAAAATTTGAGAATCTCTGGATATTTGTCTTACTTACGTTGCTTAAGTCTTTCCCTCGTTTAGTCCTTGCATGATTGCAAATTATGAATTCTTAAGTTCGATAAACTTCATGACACTCTCTTAAGTGTTAATAGAGCAATTAACAATGTGATCTTATCACAACAACTCATCTGAACTGAATTTAACGAATATATACATAACCATTTGTTCGAGGGTACAACAACTGAACATATTAAAGAGAATTACATCATTTGATCTGATCGCTTATAACCCAAAAGTACTACCATAGATAATCATCTAGTCATTAAATTTAATCATTTATAACTTAGGCTAATCCTCTAAAAGCGGTGCTACATGAAACCCTTGTCTGATTGCTCTGGCTCTGCACACTACTATGGATCAAGAAATGCGAGCACGCACGACATCCCTAACCTGCTCCATCACAGAGGTGATGAGGTCTAAGATAGTTGCAAGTAGAGCTGGATCAATCTGACCCTCAAGATGGCCTCTAGCTGTAACACGGGTGGTAGCCTCAATCCTTTCCATGCTATGAGCTAATCCCGCCGAAAGTACCCCGCCCTCAATCCTTGGTGCAGTAAGTCGATCCAACAGATCACTCCTAACATTACGGGCCTCAGACAGGCCACCCAAAGTCATATGATAATTGGCAATAAGAGAAGCTTGAGTGGTAGCATCTAGCAGTCCATGGGGTGCAGGTGGTGCAGACCCAGGAGATCCAAATGGATAACCAAGCACGGTATCAGGTGACAATGGTGCAGGAGGTAAAGGTGGCATTTCCTCAGTAGGTGCTGGGCTCTGTACCGGGGATGGAACAGGAATTGGTGGAACCTCATGGATGTCTACAGGAACCTCTGGAAGAGGGTCTGATACTGCTATAATTGGTTTCGTGGAAGGCCCCACTCCTTCTGCCCTCATTAACCTTTTTGCCCTTGGTAACTCTCCATCCTTTAGTGCCACCCTCGCGGCCATTCTTGCTCTGGTAGTCGCCCTGACTATGGTCATCAATTCCTCAGCGGTCCTCTCTTCATTCTCATCAGGATCCTCCATGAGATCCTCCTCAGCCACAATCCTTTCCGGAATAACATCCTCAACCGCAACATTCTCAATATGAATCTCATCTGGTCCCTCATTAGGGTACTCCATCGGATTCACAATTTGATCTCCAACTTGTAATAAAACATCCTCATGCTGATGCTCCTGAACCTCAGGGTTCGGTGCCCCGCTGCCCTATATGAGAATGAACTATGTTACTATCACGATATTTATAAGGGTTCCCGTAAGGGTTTTAACTGTCAGTACTACGTTAGGTAGCCCAACTATGAACTTGGCAAGAGTTCTTATTATCTTAGTGAACTTATTATCTTTACGTCACATCATCTCTGAGGTTTATAACGCTTCGCTCTGATACCATTTCTGTAACACCCCCAAATCCGGGGTCGGGGATCCGGGTTGTCACGAGTTCCATTTCCCTTAATAACACCCAATCTTAATACACAATCAACTACTCTGTACTGTGACCCCACAATAAACACACACACCACAAGTTATAGTCTCAGAGATGAATATCCAAAAATAATCACAAGTCGTTTTATTCAATAATTATATGTCAATACACCTTAAAAAGGTTTCTGAATAAATTTACATTTCCTTGTCATTATTACAATTCATAATTATACATAAGTCTGGTACATGATAAGTTGAAAGACTAGCCTATTGGTAGTTCCTACCTCAGCTAAAGCGACATCAACGCCTATAGGAAACTGCAGAACGTTTCCTAATCGCTTGCGAATCGGGAGCTTGGTCCTGTTCATCTTTTCTATCTGTTGTTGTGTGATGAAAGAAGAAAGCAAGGGTGAGCAGCAAGCCCACCAAAATACTATGTATAATGATTAACAATATATGAGCCTTCTCATAGTACTCATGAAAGTCTTGGTCAAAAGAAATGAACCAAGTTGATATCTTAATGCGATGAAGTCGCAAAATATTCAGTATATATATATATACATATATACTTTTCAAAATATTGGAAGTCCTCTTCCATGCATAATACACACAGAGTTCCAGTGTATAACTGTATAAAAATATCGTTGCAAGGTGATCTCATATATTTAACCTTGTCTCAACGTTTTTCCGAAAATCTTTGTCATGCATAAGATAATCATTTACTAGATATAAGTTTAAAAGATGAAGTTACAAGATACTCCCATATACTTATATCTTTTCCAAATACTACTTGAACTACCACCGTTCAAGTTATAATTAGTTTTAAAAGTTCATCACATAGATGAGACTACAAGACCAGATTTGAATAGATTAAATATTTAAAATATCACCAAAATAAAATGAAGTTATGAGATACTTCATTTGATTGAAACATCATTTTGAAAACTTGACCCTGCCAACACTGAACAATCGCCCAATCGTAGCCTTTCTATCGAAGTGCTCTGGGTAGTGTTGCAGAAATATCCAATTGGATGATGAACTCATTACGGGAGTTTGCCGCGCCAGGAAGACCACTTACGATGATCAGTCGTAGTAGTGCAACCCCACCATTTTCTACATGTAGAGGAGAACCTGTCGGATTTACTTGTCAACCGAACACTGAACTCCTAAGGAATGGACCGCCTTAGCGGAACTTCCAGGCCATTTGGGCCAATATAATAAGGCTGGGCCGGCGCCACTCGACCACTTACGCCACTCCTAGTTCAGATGAAATCCATGACTCTGAAATGTAAAGCTCGTTCCCCCTTCCCCAAGTAGAAACTTGTTGATACGGCTCCACCAAGAAGTCGTATCTAGTTGGAAAGGAAAACTCACCGATATTTCCCAGGCGATGCCTGTTAATGGATTAACTTGTTCCAAGAATTTTACTTCCCGAGTGTTGGGTAAGTAATCAATTCATTTATCAAAACAGCAACCTTGTTGCGAATATAAAACACACCACAGAGTCGGATCCCTCAGGTTTTGAGCGAGTATTTAAATCCCCTTCGAAAGGAGGATCTTAAATATAAAAATGAGTTTTGGGATCCGCTCTAACTTTTAAAAATCATTTTGAAGACTCGCAAAACATTTTTAAGAATGTTTGGAGTGATGTTGATTTAACAAAATAAATCAGTTCCAACATATTAGAAAATATCTGAATATTATTATTTAAATATTATTCCCATAAAGAATAATTTTTATAAAAATAATTGAAGTAGAAGTTGTAAAACTTATACTTGAAATGAATAGTAAATAATCAAAGATATACTTATACGAAAGTAATATCTTTATTTGAATATCAAAAGTAAGTTTGGTTATCGAACATTATTCTTTAATAAAATAAAGAATATTAATAAATAATAAGCGGAGTCATAATACCTCGAATGAATATTATAAATAATATTCATTAAATAAAATAAAGGAGTCATACATCCTCAAATGAATATCCAAGTAATATTCAATAAATAATATAAATGAGTCATAAGTCCTCGAATGAATATTCAAGATAATATTCATTAATAAAATAAAGTTATCGAATAAACCTTATTCGATTGATAGTTTTGAAAACTATAACCATATATATATATATAAATATATATATATATAAAAAATCTACTCGGGATCCTCGACTCCCGGTTTTAGAAAATGTTTTCACCTTTGGGACCCTATACTAAGGGTATATGCAAATTACCGCTATTCTCTAGCATAAGTATTATCAACTTAACCAACAGATATATATGGCAAGAATACGAAACAGGCATGCATATATATACCATATCAGCATGCTTCAATATATCACAAAATTTGCTAATTAACCAACATGCATCTATCACAAGATAATGCATATACATATATACATCACAACAACAGTATAACGGGTAGAAAACGTGCCTGAGCGACTGGGGGTGAAAAAAGGCTCGGGACGAGTCTGGTAACCTATAAACAAAAAGTAAGTTGGAATTAAACCAAAGTCACTTGTAAATCTATACTTTAACTAACTTAGACTCTAACGCTTATTTTGCGCTTACTGATTCTCTTAAGTTACTCGAGTACCCTCGGCTCCACCATTTTTAATAATTTAACCATTACGAGATTTAAGGCGATTCCTTCGCAAGTATCTTACCAACTGCCTAACATACTTAACATAATTGTTTCATACATTAATTAACCCTTTAAGGTCTTTAACCTATGTTTCAAACTTAGGCGAGGGGAAATGTTTTGTTCGCGAAACGCCGTTACTTAAAACGGTCGTTTCTCCTAAACCGTACATCGGAACCAAATGAACTACATATCAAAACGAAGCTCGTAACATGAACTATCTAAACATGGAAATGGTAAAAATCTAGCAGGGGGTTCTCGGGTCCTAATGTTATGAACAAAAGCAGTCTAAAGTAAATCGGACATTACGACGGCTATGTTTACGCGATTTCCCAATTTTATACCCTTCCAATTCAACCCATAATCAAGCCACAATCACATCCCAATCCAAACTCCATCCATACCACATCCTAACAGCCCCAATAAATTCAATATTAACATTTATACTTATGCTTAAGCTTGAATTTAACTATACTTAAGTTCTTTTAACCAAAACAACAAGATTCACCATCCATTTCACTACCACTCCAACCCAAATTCTAAACCAACAAGCATTAAGCTACTATATCACCATAACAACTAGAATCATCATATTTAACAAAGTAAAGCTAGGGTTTGGAGATGATATACCTTCCTTGAAGTGGTGTGAGTAGCTAGGAAGCCTTAAGAAGTCTTGAGATGACTTAGGGATGCTTGGATCTTAAAGGAAAAACAAGAAAATCAAGTTAAAATTCTTGAAGTCACTATTCATTGTCTTCTTCATTGATTTCTTGAAGAAGATTGTGAATGATTTGGAGGCTTAAACTCATAGAATAGCCATAACTATGCATAAGGAATACTAGGGAATTATCTTACCAATTTAGGAAGCCTTGAACTTGAATTTTGAAAATTGTTTTCTTTGAAAATGGCAAAAGCCGAGAGCAAAGGGAGGATGAAGGAGAATTTTGTGTTTTTGTTTTGATGAAAATGAATATTTGCTTGGTTGGTTGAATTAGTTTTGTTTTGTTTTAGGTCAATTACCCATTTACCCTTGATTTTGTGTGGTTAATATTCCACCACATTTCCTTCCCTCTTATGTCATGCTTGCATCACTTTGTGATGTCATCACCCCTCCTTTGTCCTCTTTCTATTGGTTGGATGACACCATCCTCTCTTATCCCTTTGATTAACTTCCTAATTGTTTGCCTAATGACCGCTGATCTGTTATACGGTTCGCTTTACTTTCGTTTTCGTTTATCGTTTGAGGGATCATACCCGGGATCTTATTACTTAGGTTCCCTTAACCTTTCTCAATATATTATATTCCTTTTATGATCCTCTCTTATAATCCTTTAATTTAAATCCTTTTTATCCTGTTACCTTTTACTCAATTCTTTCCGTATCTAGTGGATTTCCGAGAAAAACCAAAGTGTTCGGAATTGGATTCTGACGATCTTTACATACACTTATATACCATATAGAGTGCCAATAAAATCTCAGAATATCCATAACAGAACCCCTACATAGTGTGGCATGAAAAGTTTTCTCATTCAGCTAAAACACTATTCATAAGGGTTACAAAAAGTTCAAAATTTTGGGGTTATTACAGTATTCAACCCCCTTCTACAGTGTGTGAGACCTAACAAGTGGTATCAGAGCAGATCTGTTAACACACAAACAGTTTAAGATCTAAAAACAATCATGTTTGAAGAAGAACAAACTCCAACCAAGCCCACCAAAACTGAAGAACCACCAAAGACTCAAATCCATAGTCGATATGAGACTATTAGAGTTCCCATACTAAAACCATCCGAATATCTCATATGGAAGGTGAGGATGTTTATGTTTCTGGAAGCTACAGATCCAGAATATCTTGACAGAATCAATGAAGGACCACAAAAGCCAACCAAACTCTCTGTTGTAGTTGCAGGTGAACCAGCAAAGTATGTTCCAAAGGAGAAGAGTGATTACACTGCTGAAGATATCTCATCGATTGCTAAGGATGCTAAGGTAGGACACTTGCTACATAGTGCCATTGATAATGTCTTGTCAAATAGGGTAATTAACTGCAAGACTGCAAAGGAGATATGGGATTCCTTGGAGACAAGATGCCAGGGAACTGATTCAATTAAGAAGAACAGGAAGACCATACTCACTCAAGAGTATGAGCACTTTGACTCAAAACCTGATGAGTCATTGACTGGTTTATATGACAGATTTGTCAAACTCTTAAATGATTTGTCACTAGTTGACAAGGAATATGATCTTGAAGATTCAAATCTTAAATTCCTGTTAGCTCTTCCTGAAAGTTGGGATTTGAAGGCCACCACTATAAGAGACAACTATAATCTTGAAGAAACAATTCTTGATGAAATTTATGGGATGCTCAGAACTCATGAACCGGAGATGGAACAAAGAAGCAAGAGGAATGGAAGAAAGTCAAGGATAGTTGCTCTAAAGGCTGAGGAGGAATCCTCCAAAGAAGTTGCCTCAAGAAAAGGCAAAGGAAAAGCTCTAATCACAAAGTCTGATACTGAGTCATCAAGTTCTGATAGTGATGATGACTCAGAAACTGAAAGCTTACCTGGGATGGATGCTGATGAAGAGATGATGAAGCTGTGTGCTCTTATGGTGAAAGGAATCACAAGGATTGCATACAGGAAATTCAGAAAGGGAAAGAAATTTTCCAGGAAAGGTGCAAGTTCTGATAAGAAGGGTTTCAGAAAATCTGAAGGCAAAGGAGGAAAGTCTGACAGAGGAGATTACTCAAATGTCAAGCGCTAAAACTGTGGTGAGAAAGGCCACATATCTCCTGATTGCAAGAAAGTGAAGAGTAACAAAGGCAAGGCTCTTGTCACAAAGAAGAAAAGCTGGACAGACACTTCAGATTCTGAAAGTGAGGTGAACTATGCCTTGATGGCAAATGCTGATAGCAATTCTGATAATGCTGAGTTAAAGGTACCTCAAACTACTTATGCCTTTCATACTGATGATATTACTGAGTTGAGAAGATATCTTAAAACCGTGTTCATTAGTTATAGAGATCAAACTTTAACATGTGAAAGATTAACTTCTGAAAATCTTTCTTATAAAAAGAGGAATGATTATTTAGAAAAAGAGTTAGGCATGTTCCATCAAACTCAGAAAGATAGAGATGATGTCTTTTATGTTAGGGATGAAGTACTTAAAATAAATGAATCTCTAAAAACTGAGTTAGAAAAGGAAAGAGATATTATCAGGACTTGGACTAACTTTGGCAGAACAACTCAGAATTTGTTAAGTAGTGGAAATTGGAAAGAAGGCTTAGGTTTTGGAGATGATAAGAATGATAAGGGAACTGTAGAAATTGAGCCTGTAGTTGTTAAACAAAAGCCAACGGTAAATCCTGTTAAGTTTGTAGCTGTAAAGTCTGATATTGATAAATCAGAAGTTAAAGAAAAATTAACTTCTGACAAACTAAAACAGGATAAGCCAACTGAAGATAACATAGGCTTAATGAGTAAGAAGCAGCTTAAGCATAAGCTGAAAGATGTTAAGAATGTAAACAAGGTAAAGCTGCCTAGGAACAATAGGAATGGAAAGGAAGGTGTGAATAAAAGTAATGATTATAAGCCTATTCCTAATGCTCCTAGAAAGGAATGTTATAACTGTGGAAATTCTAACCATCTGGCTTATTTTTTCAGGAAAAATAAGAACATTAACTCCTTACCTTCAAAGTCAGGAGTTAAGAGTCAATCTGTTAGATATAGGCCCCAAAATCCTTGTTTTTATTGTGGTAGTTTATGGCATTCCATTTATACTTGTAAGGAATATCATAGTTTGTACTATGATTATTATCAAATAAAACCTTCTTTAAAGAAAGTTAGCATTATTCCTTCTAGTGTAAGTTCTGATGCAAAGTCTGATAGTGTAAATGCTGATAAGAAAAATGTTAACATAAACTCTGATGCTAAATCCGCTCCAAATGTTAACAAACTTAATAAGGCCAAAGGATCCAAGCAAGTCTGGGTCCTTAAAACTAATCATTAGTGGTCTTTGTGATTGTAGGGCAATAGGAAAAACATCCTAGTTCTAGACAGTGGATGTTCAGGACATATGACTGGAAATAAAGCCCTGCTATCAGACTTTAGGAGAAAGCTGGCCCAAGTGTTTCTTATGGAGATGGCAACATGGGAAAAACCTTGGGATATGGCAATATAAATCTGGGGAATGTCATCATTGCAAAATTAGCTCTAGTCTCAGGACTTAAACATAATTTGCTGAGTGTTAGTCAAATCTGTGACAGAGGTTATCATGTGGATTTCTTTGAAGAACACTGTAAAGTTGTAAGCAAATCTACAGGAAAAGTTGTTCTGAAAGGATACATGCATGGTAACATTTATGAAGCCAAGCTTTCGACAAGTACTAATGGTTCTGCAATCTGTCTGTGGAGTAGAGCATCAATTGAAGAAAGCTGGAATTGGCACAAGAAACTCTCTCATTTAAATTTCAACAATATAAATGAACTAGTCAAGAAAGATCTTGTGAGAGGTTTGCCAAAATTAGTATTTTCTCTTGATGGCCTTTGTGATTCCTGTCAAAAGGAAAAACAAAGAAAATCTTATTCAATAGCAAGACTGAATCTTCAATTCTTGAGCCTTATCACCTACTACATGTTGATCTATTTGGTCCAGTGAATGTCATGTCTATTGCAAAGAAGAAATATGTTATGGTCATAGTGGATGAGTTCACCAGATACACATGGGTGTATTTATTGCACACAAAAAGTGAAACTGCATCTATCTTGATTGATCATGTCAAACAACTGGATAAAGTGGTTAAAGACTCTGTGAAAATCATAAGAAGTGATAATGGCACTGAATTCAAGAATTTGATTATGGAAGATTTCTGTAAAGACCAAGGAATCAAGTAGGAATTCTCTGCTCCTAGAACTCCACAGCAAAATGGAGTGGTTGAAAGAAAGAATAGAACTCTCATTGAAGCTGCGTGAACTATGCTTGATGAGGCAAAGTTACCAACTTATTTTTGGGATGAAGATGTGCAGACTGCTTGTTTTACTCAAAATGCAACACTCATTAACAAGCATGGGAAGACACCATATGAGATGGTGAAGAAAAAGAAGCCAAATCTGAAGTATTTTCATATATTTGGATGTGAGTGTTTTGTTCTTAAGACTCATCCTGAACAGCTATCCAAATTTGATTTAAAAGCTGATGAAGGAATTTTTGTTGGATATCCACTTTCCACAAAAGCCTTCAGAGTCTATAATTTAAGAACAAGGGTTGTCATAGAATCTATCAATGTCTCTTTTGATGATAAGAAGATTATAGGACTTGAAGATTTCAATGATCATGATCAGCTGAGATTTGAGAATGAAGTTTTAAATTTTGATACTGTAAATCCTGACAGTCTAAATCCTGATACTGCAAACTCTGATGGATTAAACTCTGATGTTATTGAATCTATGGTGACTACGCCAAAGTAAGATGCACCTGTGTAGGGGGAGCATACTGAAGATACAACCACATCTCAAGAAGCATCAGAACCTACAACTTGCTCTTCAAGTTCTGATTTATCAAGTTCTGATGGGCCAAGTTCTGATAATTCTGGGAACTCCAATTTTGAAGGATCCAACTCAGAGAGCATAATTTCAGGGGGAGCATCAGAAAAGGTTGATGAAGACACCATGGATCATGGGGGAGCATCCAGTTCTAGAGAAAACCTTCCATCTGCAAGGAAGTGGACTAAAGCACATACACCTGACTTAATTATTGGAAATCCTGATGCAGGTGTCAGAACTAGAACAGCTACATCAAATGAATGTCTCTATCACTCTTTTCTTTCTCAGAATGAACCAAAGAAAGTGGAAGAAGCTCTTCAAGATGCTGATTGGGTGCAAGCAATACAAGAAGAGTTAAATGAATTTGAAAGAAATAAAGTCTGGACCATAGTGCCAAGACCAAAGAACAGATCTGTCGTTGGTACAAAGTGGGTGTTCAGAAACAAAACTGATAGTGATGGCATAATTACAAGGAATAAAGCAAGGCTGGTTGAAAAAGGATATTGTCAACAAGAGGGAATTCATTATGATGAAATATTTGCACCAGTTGCTAGATTGGTAGCCATAAGGATATTTTTGGCTTACGCTGCTCACAAAAAGTTTACAGTCTTTCAAATGGATGTAAAAAGTGCTTTTCTTAATGAAGAATTGGAAGAAGAAGTATATGATGAACAACCTCCAGGTTTTGTAGATTCAAAATTTCCTAATCATGTCTACAGACTTGACAAAGCACTTTATGGCCTTAAGCATGCTCCAAGAGCATGGTATGAGACATTATCTCAGTTTCTTCTGGAAAGTGGATTTAATAGAGGGACTATTGACAAAACACTGTTTTATCTCAACCATGGAAAGGACTTACTTTTGGTGCAGATATATGTTGATGATATCATTTTTGGTTCTATAAATGACAGACTTTGTAAAAAATTTGCCAAGCTAATGCAGTCAAGATATCAAATGAGTATGATGGGAGAACTTAGCTATTTTCTGGGCCTTCAAGTCAAACAGAATGAAGAAGGAACTTTTATTTGTCAATCTAAGTACACCAGAAATTTGTTGAAGAAATTTGGAATGCAAGATTGTTCAAGTGCATCCACTCCTATGGCCACGACAACAAAATTGGATAAGGATACTGGTACATCAGCAGATATACTGATTACAGAGGTATGATTGGCTCACTACTCTATCTAACTACAAGTAGACCTAATATCATGTATGCTACCTGTCTTTGTGCAAGATTTCAAGCCGATCCAAGAGAACCTCACTTAACAGCTGTGAAAAGAATTTTCAAATACCTTAAGGGTACAACTGATCTGGGATTGTGGTATCCTAGAGAATCAGACTTTAAGCTAATAGGTTACTCAGATGCAGATTTTGCAGGATGCAAAATTGACAGGAAAAGCACAAGTGGAAGCTACCAATTTCTTGGAGGCATATTAGTTTCTTGCTGCAGGAAGCTGTTGTGCACAGATTCTTTGGATGAAGAATCAGTTACTGGATTATGGGTTAATATATTCTAAAATCCCTATTTACTGTGATAATCAAAGTGCTAATTCTATGACAGGTAATCCAGTTCAACACTCAATGACAAAGCACATCAGCATTATGTACCACTTCATAAGGGAACATGTAGATGAAGGTACATTGGAATTGCATTTTGTTCCAACAGATCAACAACTAGCAGATATCTTCACAAAACCACTATGTGAAGCAACCTTTACAAGATTGGTAAATGAAATTGGAATGGTTTCAGGTTCTTTTTCTAAATCTGCTTAGTTTATGTTCTGATACATCAGACTTTATGATCAGTATTTACAGATATTACTGTCTTTGTGAATTCTGTGCATAAATTGAAAATTTTCTTAAATGCTGATTGTTGTCTGATGTGAATTTCTAAACTCTGATAGTGATATGAATGTTTCTATGACTATTCAATCCAATGAGGATAATTGTGCTAAATGCTGAACTAGTAGTTTTGAATATACTAAAGATCCCATGTCTGAAGTAATCGTTTATGTGGAAATCTCAAGCAAATACTAGTTTTGAATATACTAGTAGTTTTGAATATTTTAACACAAGCAAATTCTGATATTGAGCTTGGTTAGGTTTACTTTGTGTATCTTATTACTAAGTCAAAAACTAGAATAGTGCTTCTTATTTGTTAAGTTCTGATGTTAGTAAATCTGGTGAATGAACTAAGTGCTGATAAGCCTCACTTATCAAAAGAAAAAGAAAAGAAAAGAAATAAAAATCAGGTACTCCTTTGAGATCTAGAGTAAAAATGTGGAAGGGAAGACCCAAGTGCATTGCTGGTATTAAGTAATATGCACTAGAAAAGCAACATAAAATTTTTCTTGGTGACTTTTCACACTCTATGATTACTGGAGAAATACTCTGATAATAGCATAAATTCTGATAAGCAGTTGTGACTCACTTACACTGAGAAGCCACTGTAAAAAGGAATTTCAAAAGATGCATAAAATGAGCACAAAAACAGTTGAGGTAGACTCATGCATGAACTCATTCTATAGTAGACTTCAGAATAATGACAGATTTTAAGCAAAGTTCGTAGTTATTCCTTATTTCTAAGATGTACTGAAGTGAATCAGACTTTACTCTTTGTCTGATATTTAGCTTAATGCACACATATACACTCCATATGAATGATGAAAATTACTATGGTGATAAATGTTATTTTGGATGAACTGTTTAAGTGTTAGTTGCATAAATTCCGAGGACAAGTTCTGATGATTAAGTTCTAATGTACCCATATCAGTATTTGTGTGAAGAATAACAGGAATAAACATTCACTTTTTGAGTTAAGAAGCCATATTCTGATGATTTTTAAATTCTGATAATAATCAAGTTATGATGCTGACGTGGCAGTATTTATTTACTTGGTTTATTTTTGGTCATTACCTCAACGGTCACATTTTTTTTTGGAATATTGGTTTATGTGAGATAAAACAGTAATGATCATTTGTTTAGTGGGAGCAGTTACAAAGTCATAATTGCTTATTTACCGTGCCCATTAACTTTTGCCTTAACTGCTGCATATTTGACAAATGTAAAGGTCTGTTCCACTCCTCATTAATTATTCTAACGTGGGTTGTCTAAGTAAAAGAGATAAAAGATTTTCAAATCTTTTATTCATATTTTTATTTAATTTCACTCTCTCTCTCTTTTCTTATTCTCTCACATTTTCTGACGGTTCACTCTACAAACATTTCAACAAACACCTTTCAGGCAGACAAGTTTCTCACTAATTTCTGATGGTGCCCAAGGATTTAATTGTTGAATGAGCCAAGTTTGTACCAAATAACTATGCTGCAATCTTGAACAAGGCTGAAGCTCCATCAGATTTGCACTTTGTGCAAGATTTCTTAGCAAATAGTGAGATTGGGTATGCATTGATCCAACCTCAAGCCATTTCAAGCCAACAAGTACTAACATTTTGGCGGACTGGGATTTTTGATGATGGTGGTGCTACTGGTACTCCAAGCATCGTATTTGAAGTAAATGATGTTGAACATGTTGTTACTCCTGAGGCAGTTCGCAAAGCTCTCCACTTACCAGAAGGCTGTACATTCTCAACAGTGGAGGACCCTATTCTATAGCAGCTTATGGCCAGTTTGGGTTATGAGAAAAGTTTGTGAAAGCTTGGACAACTGAAAAGAGCAAATATCAGGAAATAATGGAGCTTTTTCTTTGATTGTATCACTAAGGCATTCGCCAATAAATGCTCCAACTTTGATGTTATTCCAATCATGAGTCAGCAAATCGTGTATGCTCTTATTCATCAAACTCGCTTTGATTTTGCAAGTGTTATGCTAGGTTTCATAGGGGATAGGATGATAGAGGATAGGAATGTAGTATACTTTGCTAGATTCTGTCAGCTTATATATACTTTTTGTTGTGCTGATGAACCCCAACCTACCACTGATTTAATTCCACCCTTTAAGCTTGCAAAAAGGGCTTTTAATGATCTGTTAAATGCCGACATTAAGAAATAAGTGGTTAGACCCTTACAAATACTTCAGTTAGTGAAACAGATACTGGTAAATGCTGATCCTCAAACCTATACATCTGTTTACCCTGGTGTTCAACCCACATCCCAGCCACCACAACATCCATCAGAACATACCACATCTACACAAACACCTCAAACTTCTCAACCTCAACCTACTCAACCATCAATCAGGACATATTTCAAACCATCACAGTCATCTCAATCTCAACCTTCAGCACATCCTGTGAAGCCTTCATCTTCCAAACCCGAGAGGACTAAGACAGTACCTCAGACTCAACAGAAGAGAAGGAAACTTGTTCTGAGAGATGAGTCATACAATGAGGAACAGGTTCCCATGTCTGAACCTGTTGAAGTAGAAGCTGAAAAAATCTCTTCTCAGAAAGACACTGTAACTGGGAGTTTTAGGCCTCTCAAAAGGCTTAGAAAGCTAAATCCTGATGATAAAGCTCCTACAGTGTCTCCACCCTTGAAGAAAAAGAAAAAGCAAAGAGCTCAAAGGGATACAGTTGAGTCAGTATCAGAAGATGAGGAAGCAGCTAAGGAAGGGGGTCAGGAATCTCTGATCCCAATAGAACCAATTGTTATTGAATTACTTCCTTCAGCACAACCAGAAACTGCTCAAGACAGAGTACCTACTCCTCCCGTGTTACCTATAATTGAACAAGTACATACTGATGACCCAGGTACAAGTGCTGAGATTGATATTCATAACTTGATCCTGCCTGAGGTTTTGTACTTAGAAGCTCCACCAACTCAAATCACTCCATCAACAACACCAATTCTAAATGCTGATTTTAATGAAATATTCCTACTACACCAATTCTGAATCTGGATGATAAAAATCAGATTTTAGGTGGGCATCAAGGTTTGGCTGTTGATCAGAACTTAGTTGGAGATCAGCACTTAGAGGATGATGTTGAAGCCTTAATCGCCTCTCATACTATTGTTTTATCAGAGGATGCTGATGATGCTGATTCTATAAGTTCTGATGCTGCTAATGATGAATTTATTGGTGAAGTTGCTGCCAATATAGATGCTGATGCAGCTAGTCCATCAGGACATGCACCTCAATAAACTCCAAACAAAGCTGAATTAATCAAGAAGTTTGTTAGAGAAGAGGCACCAGTACCTTGGAGTGAAACTCCTAGAGGAAGGGAGTGGACTAAGGAATAGAACAAAGTTGATTTTGTTCCTTCTTCAACCATACTTGCTGACCACTTGACCAAAGCTGATGAGATGCTACTCAATGATGATTTCAAGACACAGCTCAGAGTTACTACACTACGTACAAGGCACCTTCAAGGTCAAAAATTTGTAACTCAGGCCAAGGTAGACAAGATTCAAGAATCCATAAATCAGCAAGATATGCTTGTCAAGCTGGACAAGAAAAGGTTTTTCAAACCTACCTTTGACAGAGTTGAATACATTGAGAAAACTCAGGAGAAGCAACATGCTCAGATTGATGAAAATTTGAAGAATCAAGCTTCTCATCAAAATCAACTCAATGAGATCCAATCCTCAGTGGAATTGCTTCTCTCTCTTCTTTTACCTGCTGATGCCAAAAAGGGGGAGAAAGTAATTAAGTCCAAATGCAAAACTGTATAGACACTGAAGGGAAAGGATGATGAAAAAGATGACCAGGGAAACTCTGGAATGGGTGGAAGTCATGGTCAAGGTAAAGGTTTTTCATCAAGCAAAGCTGAAACTACAAGTCAAAGAACAAGTTCTGATACTGGGAGAAGAATAAGTTCTGATACTGGTAAAAGGATAAGTTCTGATGAACATCTGGAACTTGATGAGGAAATTTCAAGACAGTTATTTCTGAAAGAAAATCCAGGAATGGACTTTGAGAGTCTAAAGGAAGAAGAAGCTAGACTTAAGTTAGAAAAAGTCAGCTCCAGATCTAAAGCTTCTGTTGTTGAAAAGAAACTTCCTAAGGCTAAAGGAATTGTGATAAAAGAAAGGACAAATCTTGAGGCAACTAAAGCCAAATCACAAATGGAGATAGATTCAAGGTCTAAGGGCAAAGAAAAAGTTGATGAACCTGTAAAGGTTTATGTGCCATTTGTGGATGAAGAAATATATGATGAAGATGCTAGTCTTACTCTGATAAAAAGGAAGATTTCTCAAACAACCTCTAACATGGCTCATGTTGTTCAGAGTCAAGATATAGTAAGTTCTGATATAACAGTGAAGCAAGCAACCTCTGACTTAGCTCAAGTTGGCTTGATATCAGAAGATAAGGAAAGGGAAACCTCTGACATTGCTCATGTTAAACCTTCAAAGTTACTCCTATCAGGATTCACCAAAGCTAAACAGACTCAATCTTTTCATGTTATGACAGATGGAAGGGTATACCATATTAGGCAGAATGCTATACCACTGAAGTATTTTGAGGAACTGGAACATGTTCTATTCTTACTTCAAGTGAAGAACAGATTAACAGATGGTGTTGCAAATTATTTGAGGACTCAAATTCAAAGAAAGAAGAAGCTTTACTCTGTAAAGTCTGACAGCACATATTGTCCAAAGTACAGAGATCGCAAAGGTGATATTGTCGAGATGAAGCCTAACTCTGCTAAGATTATAACTACTTTTCTGGGTTATAAGGCTGTGGAATTCAATCTTGAGTCTGACAAGGAATATTTAATCAGACTAGATCAGGACATAAGGAAAGCTAGAATAAATGATCTCAGGGCTGCTATCTTTCAAATTGGTGAAGATACAGTTGAATTGAAGAATGCTAAAAGGAGGATGATTAATGAACTGGAATATCCTGAGAGATGTTTGTTAAAGAACTATCTCAGAACAACTCCTGATATCAAATAGATCAGTAATTGAAGCCAAGTCAAAGATCTATAACTGCTTAAATTCTGATGTGTATACAGACTGAAGCTGTTATCAGACCTTGAGAATGGTAAAGCTACAAGGACTGTATTCTGTAGTTATCTAGTCAAATTTTCATGCATTTATACTTAATGTTTTTGACATCATCAAATATATGTTAAACTTGTATATTATGCTAATTTACAAGTTGGGGGAGATTGTTAGATATATTTGATAATGTCATGACTAATATGATTTGTGTTTAGTTTTCAGATCTTACTTAACAGGACAAATCAGTACTTAACTGGAAATCAGCACTTATACTGAAGTCAGAACTTAAGTTGTCAGAACTTAAGTTATCAGGAGATAATATCAGGACTTAAGGAAACTTTCAGATAAGGAAGGCGGCTGATTGAAAGGAAAGAAGATGAAGATAAACACAAGAAGAGATATGCATGAAGAAGGAATTCTATGAAGAGTAGAATATCTGGAAGAAAAGATAAGTAGTTGATATATTTTAGGATGCAGAATTATATTCCATATCAATTGGAATTCATCTTGTAACTGTGTAGTATATAAACACAGACATAGGGTTTACACTATATGTGTTATTATAATCGAAGTTATTATTCATTGTAACCCTAACAGCTCTCGTGATAAGTTGTTCATCACTGAGAGATGACAGTTCCATATTGTAACAGAGTTTATTGTAATAAATAAAATATGTTTTATGTGTTCTTGTATTCGATTTGATTATGACAAACACTGTATTCAACCCTCTTCTACTGTGTGTGAGACCTAACAGATTCATCATTCTGATAGATAGCAGCTCTGAGGTCATGTAGATTAGATCTTCCAAGTGACAAGTCATCCAGTTCTAAGAATCCAACTTTCTTACCATCAAGATTGAAAGTAAGAACTTTTAATCCTATAGACATAATCACATTGGCTCCTCCAATAGGCATATCAACAGTGTTTCCAGATGTATCAATATATTTTGGAGTGTACTTTGACTTGTAAGTCATTCCTCTCTGCTTCCTGTATACTAGGTCCTTCAGATAAGCAGACCATCTAGCAGTGGTAGAATTGATTACCTTAAGTAATGTGATAACATATTCCAACTCTTGCCATGGTTTATCTCTCATATGTACTTGTTAAATTTTTAACCTTTTACCAGACTCCATAAAATACAACATCTTTTTCTTAGGCTTATTTGTGTAATAAAAATCAATCATTATTTGAACAAATATGATCTTCTGTCAATCTTCAATGTAATAACCCCAAAAATTTTGGACTTTTTGTAACCCTTATGAATAGTGATTTTGCTGATTATGCTGAATAAGAAAACTTTTCATGCCACACTATGTAGGGGTTCTTTTATTGATATTCTGATATCTTATTAGTACTCTATATGGTATATAAGTATATGTAAAGATCGTCAGAATCCAAATTCGAACACTTTGATTTTTCCCGAAAACCCACCAGATACGGAAAGAATTGAGTATAAGGTAACATGATAAAAAGGATTTAAATTCAAGGATTTTAAGAGAGGATCATAAAAAGGAATATAAAATATTGAGAAAGGTTTAGGGGAACCCAAGTAATAAGATCCCGGATATGATCCCTCGAACGATGAACGCGAACGAAAGTTAAGTGAACCGTATAACAGATAAGCGGTCATTAGCCAAGTAATTAAGGGTTAATCAAAGAAGTTAGGGGATGATGATGTCATCACACCAACAAGAAGAAGACAAGTGTAACAAGATGACCTAAGCTTGATGACCTAAGCAAGACAAGTGAGAGGGATTGGTTGGTTGATTTTGAGCCACACATTTTTACCATGGTAACAATTAAGTAACAAACAAAAGGAATCAACCAACCCACAAATATTATAACAAAAATACAAATTGAAAGTTGACTTTCCATTTCCAAGAAGGAAGCTCTCGACTTCTTCATCCTTTCAAAGAAAAGAAAATCCAAAACCAAGATCCAAGCCTTGTTAAATTTTGAGGTAATTATCCAAGGTTCCTTATACTTAGATATAGCTATCCTATGAATCTAAGCTTCCATTTCCTTCACAATCTCTTTCAATAAATCATTGAAGAAGAGAGTGAATAGTATTTTTAAGAACTTGAAACTTTTGATCTTGTGTTTTTGTTTAGATATAGCTTTGGTAAGGATTTTCAAAGGTTGTTTCAAGCTCCTTAGTTACTTCTACTCACCAAGGAAGGTATAATCTCATACCCTAGCCCTACTTTTGAATATTAAGAGCTTTTTATGATTGGTTTAGTTCTTGAGAAGCACGATTCATGTATATTTAGAGTTTGGTTGGATTTATAATGAGTTTGAGTTGTAAATCTTGGTTATTAGTTAATGAACCTTAGTATGGTTAATAGCTCTTGTTTGTGATTGAATAAGTTGGATAAAACATGAAGTAATGGACTGATGTAGTGAGGGTTGGATGGATTTTGGTTGTAATGTTGGTTGTAAGTTGGTTTGTGATTGATTTGGAGTAGTATAAACTTTGGTAATCGCGTAAACATAGCCGTCGTAATGCCCGATTTATCTTAGACTGTTTTTGTTCTTAACTTCAGGACCCGTGAACTCACTGTTAGATTCTGATCATTTCTATGTTTAGATAGATCATGTTACGAGCTTCGTTTTGATATGTGATTCGCTTGAATCCGATGCACGGTTTAGGAGAAACGACCGTTTTAAGTATCGGCATTTCGCGAACGAATCATTACCCCTCACCTTACTTTGAAACCTTGGTTAAGGCTCTTAAATGACTAATTGGAGTATGAAACAATTATGTAAAGTGGATTAGGCAGTTGGTAGAGTACTCGCGAAAGAATCGCCTTAAAATTCTTAATGGTTAATTTATTAAAAATGGTGGAGCCGAGGGTACTCGAGCGACTTAAGTGAATCGTTAAGCGCAAAAGCGAACGTTAGAGTCTAATTGGTTAAAGTCTAGATTCTTAAGCGAATTTGGTTTAATTCCAACTTATATGTTGTTTATAGGTTACCAGACTTGCCCCAGGCCTTTTACCACCCCTAGTCGCTCAGGCAAGTTTTCTACCCGTTATACTGTTGTTGTGATGTATATATATATATGCATTATCTTGTGATAAGTGCATGGTTATTATTAGCAAAGTCTTGCGATATATTGGAGCATGTGATATGATATTTATATGCATGCCTGTTTCGAAATTTGGATATCTAATTGTTGATTTGAATGCTTATAAGTGTATAATACCTATGCTAGAGATAAACAGTAGTTGCGTATACCCTTAGTATAGGGGACCCAAAGGTGAACATTTTCTAAACCGGAAGTCGATGTTCCCGGGTATAATATATATATATAGATATTGTTTTCAAAACTATTAATCGAATAAGGTTTATTCGATAACTTTATTTTATTTAATGAATATTATTTTGAATATTCATTCGAGGACTTATGACTCCGCTTATTTTATTTAATGAATATAATTTTGAATATTCATTCGAGGGCTTATGACTCCTCTCCTTTTATTAAATAATATTCTTTATTTTATTAAAGAATAATGTTTCGATAATCAAACTTATTTTCAATTATTCAAATAAAGATCGTACTCTCGTATAAGTATATCTTTGGTTATTTATTATTAATAATAAAGTATGAGTGTTAAAACTTCTACTTCAATTATTTTTATAAAGATTATCCTTTATGGGAATATTATTTAAATAATAATATTCAAATAATTTCTAACATATCGGGACTGATTTATTTTATTAAATCAGCATTACTCCAAACATTCTTAAAAATGTTTTCGAGTCTTCAAAATGATTTTAAAAGTTAGAGCCGATCCCAAAACTCGTTTTCAAATTTAAGATCTTCCTTTCGAAGGGGATTTAAATACTCGCTTAAAAATTGAGGGATCCGGCTCTGTGGTGTATTTTATATTCGTAACGAGGTTGCTGTTTTGATAAATGAATTGATTAATTACCCAACGTTCGGGAAGTAAGTCCATCTAATTGAGTCGGCATAAGCGACAAGCCGGGGTACGGTCTATCAAAGTGTAAGTAGCTGGGTGGCAGTCCATCAACGCGTAAGAGGCCGGGTGGCGGTCCGGCACAAGGTCCTAATGCTGCCAGGGTGATGACCGGTGGAGGATTCATCCGTCTACTAGTAGAAAAGGTTACTTATTGGTATGTTTGCCTGATCAGCAAGATATCGGGTTTATGCCAAAATTCTTTTCTTTCCAAATTCATTGGAAATTGCCACTCTGTTCATACTTTACATGACAGAGGTTTTCAGGAAATATATGAGAGATATATATGGATATATATATATATATATATATATATCGGGACTTAATGAAGTATCTTGTAACTTCATTTCATTCAATAATATTTCAAAGGTCGAATCTATTCAAGTCTTATGTTGTAGTCCCGTCTATGTGATGAACTTCGAAAACTTAGAATACTTTGAACAGTGGTAGTTCAAGTAGAATTCTAAATGGTATAAGTATAGTGAAGTAATTGGTAGCTTCATCTTCCTTTAAGCTTATATCCAGTAAGTAATTACCTTACACTTGATAAAGGTTTCCAGTAAGTTATCCATTTAGATACTTGCATTATTGTTTACACTATATATTATCTTGCGAGCTGTAATGCTCACTCTTGCTTCATTTCTTTATCACACAACAACAGTTATGAAAGATGGCCAGACTCAAGCAGACCCAGCGCAAGAGCGTGGGAAGCGTCCCACGTCTTCCCGTTGATATCGTAGCTGCTATAGCTGCAGAGGTAGATCTATTTGTAGATCGGGCATTCTACTTTTGGGGATCAATTGTAATAACCCCAATTTTTGGAAATTTTTGAAACCCTTATGAATAGTGATTTTGCAGATTATGCTGAATGAAAAATTTTTCATGCCACACTATGTAGGGGTTCTTTGATTGATATTCTGAGATTTTATTAGTACTCTATATGGTATATAAGTGTATGTAAAGATTGTCAGAATCCAATTCCGAACACTTTGATTTTTCCCGGAAATCCACTAGATACGGAAAGAATTGAGTATAAGGTAACAGGATAAAAAGGATTTAAATTAATGGATTTTAAGAGAGGATCATAAAAGGATTATAATGTATTGAGAAAGGTTAAGGAAACCCCAGTAATAAGATCCCGGGTATGATCCCTCAAACGATAAACGAAAACGAAAGTTAAGCGAACCGTATAACAGATCAACGGTCATTAGACAAACAATTAGGAGTTAATGAAGGAGGTTAGGGATGATGAGGTCATCCAACCAATAAGAAGAGGGAAAGTAAGGGAAGATGACATCACAAGGTGACATAAGCATGACATAGGGGGGAAGGAGGTGTGGATGAATGATAACCACACAAAGTTCAAGGTTAATAAGGTAATTAACCAAAATCAAAACAAAAACAACCAAGGAAAATCAAAACAAATCACAAAAACACAAAAATCTCTCTTTCTTCCAAGCTTGCTCTCGGCTTTTCCCCATTTTCAAGAAGAAGAATTTCAAAATTCAAGTTCCAAGCTTCCTTAATTGGTAAAATAATTATCTAGTACTCCTTATGCATAGATATAGCTATTCCATGAGTTTAAGCTCCAAATTCCTTCAAAATCTCTTCCAATAATTCAAGGAAGAAGATGGTGAATAGTAACTTTCAAACAAATAACTTTAGTTTCTTGAATTTTTATGAAAGTTTAAGGTTATACAAGCAAGGATCAAGGTTCTTTAGGCATTCAAAGCTCTTGTGATTGTGTTAAGAAGCTTCAAGAAGGTATAAACTCCAAACCCTAGCTTTAGTTTTGAGTATTTAGGAATGGTTATGAGTAATATAGTATATGTGAAGCATGAAGCTTGTTTGTTTAGAGTTTGGGTTGGAGTGGTAGTGGTATGAATGTTGAATCTTGTTGATTTGTTAAAGGAATTAAGTATAGTTTAAGTTCATGATGAGAATAACATAAATTGGAAGAACTTGAGGTGTTAGGACTGTTGTAGTGTGTTTTGGATGGATGTTGGTTGTATAAATGAATTGGGATTGATTGGTGATTGATTTGGATTGGTTTAAATTTGGGAAATCGCGTAAATATAGCCGTCGTAATGTCCGATTTACTTTAGACTGCTTTTGTTCATAACATTAGGACCCGAGAACTCCCTGCTAAGTTTTTACCATTACCATTTTTAGATAGTTAATATTACGAGCTTCGTTTTGATATGTGATTCATTTGATTCCGATGTACGGTTTAGGAGAAACGGCCGTTTTAAGTAACGGTGTTTCGCGACCGAACCATTACCACTCGCCTTACTTTAAAATATAGGTTAAAGACCTTAAAGGACTAAATGGGAGTATGGATCATTTATGTAAAGTGTATTAAGAAGTTGGTAAGACACTCGCAAAAGAATCGCCTTAAAACCCTTAATGGTTAATTTATTAAAAATGGTGGAGCCGAGGATACTCGAGCGACTTAAGTGAAGCGTTAAGCGCAAAACGAGCATTAGAGTCTAGAGTGGTTACAGTATAGATTCATAAGCAACTTTGGTTTAATTGCGACTTATATGTTGTTTATAGGTTGCCATACTCGTCCCAGACCTTTTATTACCCCCAGTCACTCAGGCAAGTTTTCTACCCGTATAAACTGTTGTTGTGATGTGTATGTGATGCATGATCTTGTGATAAATGCATATTTGTTATTAGCAAATTCTTGCGATATATTGGAGCATGTGATATGGTATATATGCATGCCTGTTTCGTATTCTTGATTTATATATCTGTTGGTTCAAATGCTTATTAGTTGCATAATACCTATGCTAGAGATAAGCAGTATTTGAGTTTACCCTTAGTATAGGGGATCAAAATGTGAACATATTTCTAAACCGGGAGTCGATGTTCCCGAGTATGTTATATATATATTAAATAAATATATATATATATATGTTGATATAGTTTTCAAAACTACTAATCGAATAAGGTTTATTCGATAACTTTTATTTTATTAAGTGAATATTATTACGAATATTCATTCAAGGACTTATGACTACTTTTATTTTATTAAATGAATATTATTTTGAATATTCATTCGAGGGCTTATGACTCAGTTTATATTATTTAATGAATATTATTTGAATATTCATTTGAGGATGTATGACTCCGTTTATTTTATTTAATGAATATTATTTATAATATTCATTCGAGGTATTACGACTCCGCTTATTATTAAATAATATTCTTTATTTTATCAAAGAATAACGTTTCGATAATCAAACTTATTTTCGATTATTCAAATAAAGATAGTACTTTCGTATAAGTATATCTTTGGTTATTTAATATCCATTTCAAGTATGAGTTTTAAAACTTCTACTTCAAATATTTTTAATAAGAATTATCTTTATGAGAATATTATTTAAATAATAATATTCAGATATTTCGAATATATCGGGACTGATTTATTTTAATAAATCAGCAGTACTCCAAACATTCTTAAAAATGTTTTCGAGTCTTCAGAATGATTCTTAAAGTTAGAGTGGACCCCAAAACTCATTTTTATATTTAAGATCTTCCTTTCAAAGGGGATTTAAATACTCGCTCAAAACCTGGGGGATCCAGCTCTGTGGTGTATTTTACATTCACAACGTGGTTGCTATTTTGAGAAAATAAATGAATTGATTACTTACCCAACGTTCGGGAAGTAAGCCCATCTAATTGAGTCGGCATAAGCGACAGGCCGGGGTACGGTCTATCAAAGTGTAAGTGGCTGGGTGGCAGTCCATCAACGCGTAAGAGGCCGGGTAGCGGTCCAGCACAAGGTCCTTATGTGGCCAGGGTGATGACCGGTGGGGGATTCATCCATCTACTAGTAGAAAAGGTTACTTATTGGTATCTTTGCCTGATCAGCAAGATATCAGGTTTATGCCAAAATTCTTTTCCTTTCCAAATTTATGGAATATTGCAACTCTGTTCATACTTTACATGACAGAGGTTTTCTGGAAATGTATGGGAGATATATATAAATATATTTATATATCGGGACTTAATGAAGCATCTCGTAACTTCATTATTTATAATGATATTTCAAGGATTGAATTTATTCAAGTCTTATCTTGTAGTCTCATCTGGGTGATGAACTTTTGAAACTGATGATAACTTGAACGGTGGTAGTTCAAGTAGTATTCAGATATAAGTATATTAGAGTATCTTGTAACTTCATCTTTTAAACTTATATCTAGTAAATGATTATCTTGTGCATGTCAAAGATTTTCGGAAAAATGTTGAGACAAGGTTAGATATATGAGATCACCTTGCAACGATATTTTATACAGTTATAAACGGGAACTCTGTTTATATTATACATGTCAGAGGATTTCAAAGATTATGAAAAGGATATGTGTACATATATACTGAATATTTTGCGACTTGGTCACGGTAAGATATCAAACTTGGTTCATTTCTTCTTGACCAAGACTTTCATGAGTACTATAAGAAGGCTCATATATTATTAATCATCATACATATTATTTTGGTGGGCTTGCTGCTCACCCTTGCTTTCTTCTTTCATCACACAACAACAGATAGAAAAGATGAACAGGACCAAGCTCCCAATTCGCGAGCGGATAGGAAACGTTCCGCAGTTTCCTATTGGCATTGATGTCGCTGTAGCTGAGGTAGGAACTACCAATAGGCTAGGCTTCAACTTTTGATGTACCAGATTTATGTATATTTATGAATTGTAATAATGGCAAAGAAATGTAAATTATTCAGAAACCCTTTTAAGGTGTATTGGCAGATAATTGTGGAATAAAATGACTTGTGATTATTTTTGGATATTCATCTCTGAGACTATAACTTGTGGTGTGTGTGTTTATTGTGGGGTCACAGTACAGAGTAGTTGATTATTTATTAAGATTGGGTGTTATTAAGGGAAATGAAACTCGTGACAACCCGGATCCCCGACCCCGGATTTGGGGGTGTTACATCAATTATGTATAATTATAAGTTGTGGCAGATAATGTGAAATAACTGTAAACTTATCAAGTAATCATTTTGGGTTGTAATAACTTTTAAATATGGATTCAAGGACTTGTACTTATTTCAATTTCATCTCTGAGACTATAACGTGTTGTGGTGTGTGTTAGTGTGGGGTCATAGCATGAGGTTATTTATTATTAATTAAGTTAAGTGATATTGTGGAAAGAAAGACCGTGATGACCCGGATCCCCGACCCCGGATCTGGGGGTGTTATAGAAATGGTATCAGAGCTAAGCGTTATAAACCTCAGAGATAATGCGACGACAAAATAATAAACTCACAAAGATAACAAGAACTCTTTCCAAGTTCATGGTCAGACTACTTAAAGTAACGCTGACGGTTAAAACCCTTACGGGAATTCTTATAAGTATCATGATAGTAACTTAGCTCTTTTAATGTGTAGGCGCATGAGATAAAGGACCCAGAGATGTTCGAGCGTGAGCATAATGAGGCATTGCTAGATGCCGAGGATCAGGAGGAGCCTAAGATGGAGGAGGAGGACCCCTCAGAGGAGTCAGAGGCAGAGGTTATTGCGATTTCAGATGAGGACCCGGATGAAGTCCCAGTGGCTGAGGAGCATGTCGGAGCTATAGTGGAGTATACTGGTACCCCTCTACTCTCACTCCCTGTGGTCAGAGCTCCTACCCCTCCACCACTATCTTGGAGCCCCTATGATGTCAGTTCTGAGACCTATACTCCCGAGCCTAGGCAGACCGAGGAGGCACCCCCAGCGGCTCCAGATTCACCACCTCTCGACCCTTCCCATAGGCAGTCTTTGTTAGCTCACAGCTATATTCAGGATATTCTGAGGACTCGAGTGGCTATTGTTGAGGCCCGGCTGGATGTGGTCAGGAGAGAGTTAGATGCAGAGAGAGCTGGTAGGCGTGCATGAGCTCATGAGGCTAGAGCTACCATACCCCGATCCCTGAGGAGGGAGCTGACTGGGATAGAGCTCATGGCTCGTGCGAGCCTCCGATCACTTCAGAGAGACAGACATGGCAGGATATCCAGGAGGCAGGCTGATTACATTTTCCTTTGTGCGATGGAGAGAGTGTGGGAGTTGACCCGCTCCGGTGATTGATTCAGGACTAGTGATGTGGTAGTCTAGTCGTCTAGTTAGTCAAGGCCATAGTAAGAGCCAATTTTTCGGGATAGTTGACTTGTATATAGTATCCCTTTCTATGACTAGACAGATAGACTCATGTATTTCAGTTTTGGGCAGATAACTGTAGCACTGCTGTACTTTTGACCAGATCGAACTATGTATTTCTCGCATTATGTATATATTTGTTTCCTTTCAGTTCAGTTCCTTAGTGACGAGATCACTGATTTTATCATTAGTATTACTGCACTTCTTATTAGAACTGTCATAATATAATAGAATTGCGAGATACGTTCTACCCATTATAGAAACTATGCAAGGCACAATCTTGTGTATGACTGTGACCTAACGTTGAATTTTCCAAAATTTATCAGTATCATGTCGCCAAGAAGGATTGGAACTAGGGCGAATCCTGGATTTGAGGACCAGGGAAGCCATAACCAGGATGGTAGGAACCAAGAACACAGTGAAGAGGAAGATGAGGATTATGTTGAACAGGATGACTCCCAGTATGAAGAGGAGGAGGAAACATTTGATGTTGAAGGATTTGAGATAGAGGCTGAAGAAGGAGAAACTGAGGTTGAGCAACAGGTACCAAACCCAGGCATGGATCCCATGGGGCAGTTCATGCAACTACTAAGGCAGAATTTGGAACGTCAACCCAACCCACCCCCTCAAGGAAATAACAATGTTGTGGCAAACTCTTTCAGGGCTTTCAAGTCCCTTAAGCCCCCTGAGTTCCACGGATCAGCTGACCCTGTTGAGGCAAGGGCATGGCTAAAGGAAATGGAGAAATCCTTTGAGATTCTGAGTACCGATGAGGCACAAAAGACTGTATTTTCTACCTACCTTCTGAAAGGAGAGGCCAACTACTGGTGGGAGGCCAAGGAAAACATGGAGACAGATGCTATCATAAACTGGGAGAGGTTCAGTCAGTTGTTTTTGGGAAAATATTTCCTGAGGTTTATGGAGAACCAGATGTAGCTCAAGTTCTTGGAGCTAAAGCAGAATAACTTATCTGTAGCAGAGTACGAAGCAAAATTTACTGAGTTATCAAGGTTTGTGCCAGAGTTTGTGAGCACCGAGGAAAAGAAAGCTAGAAGGTTTTAGCAGGGACTGAAACCGTGAATTCAGAATAGGGTGGCAATCCTTGAGCTGACAGACTATGCCACTCTGGTGGAAAAGGCAACAATTGCAGAAGCCGGAAGTGAACAGATGCAGAAGGAAAGAGAGAATAAGGGAATAAAGAGGAAAAGTATGAGCATGGGTGGAGGTTCCGCAGGAGGGAGCTTCCCAACTAGATTTAATCGAGGAGCAGTGTCCCTACCGGGAAGGAGTACTGGGTTTAAGCGGATAATGAGTGTGAATGTGAGCCAGAGCGGCCAGAAGTCAGGAAGGTCCTATTCCAACCAGTCTCGACCCCCATTACCATCCTGTAACACTTGTAGAAGGATGCATTATGGGGAGTGTAAAGGAAAGCCGGTAATCTGCTTCAAGTGTGGTCGAGAAGGTCACTATTCGGATAAGTGCACTTCGCCAACCCCCATTACCCGCCTAACCACCACTTGTCATCAGTGTGGACGCCCAGGTCATTGGAAGAGGGAATGCCCAATGAATAAACCGACAGCTTCAGGAGCAAGAAGGGTTGCTTCTAATAAGCCACCTACTGCAAGGACTTTCAACATGACAGTTCAAGATGCTATGAAAGACTCAGATGTGATAGCAGGTACCCTTTCTCTAAATTCAGTCAGTGCAAATGTTTTATTTGATTCGGGAGCAACTAAATCTTTTATATCGAGAGACTTGGTACATAAATTAAGACTTAAGGCTGAACCCTTGATAGAACCCTTACAAGTAGAAATAGCGAACCATGAAGTTATTCCTGTTAACTAGATTCACCCCGCCTGTGAGTTAGGCATAGGGGAACAATCTTTTAGTGTTGATCTGATTCCTTTTAAGCTAGGGGAATTTGATGTAATTTTGGGAATGGACTGGCTATCTAGCAATGATGCTCAGATAGACTGTAAGGGGAAGAAAGTTAAGTTGAAAATCCCAGGGAAGAAAGGAGTCATATTCAGAGGGAAGTGGCAGACGCAAAAAATTTTAACCATGGCCCAGGCAAATAAGATGCTACGAAAAGGAAATGAGGCTTACTTAGCCTATGTGGTGGATACACAGAAGGAGGTGCCCAACTTGCAAGACATTCCGGTAGTCAATGAATTTGAAGATGTATTTCCACAAGACCTTCCGGGACTACCACCCGATAGAGTGATTGAATTTTCTATTGAGTTGGCCCCAGGGACGACACCAGTTTCAAAGGCACCATACTGGTTAGCCCCATTAGAAATGAAGGAATTGGCTACCCAATTATAAGAGCTTTTGGATAAGGGTATGATAAGACCCAGTGTGTCTCCGTGGGGAGCACCAGTGTTATTTGTTAAGAAGAAAGATGGGAGCATGAGGCTGTGCATCGACTACCGAGAGTTGAACAAGCTAACCGTAAAGAACAGGTACCCGTTACCCAGAATAGACAATCTGTTCGACCAGCTAAAGGATGATGTTTACTTTTCCAAGATTGACCTGAGAACTGGATATCACCAACTAAAGATTAAACCCAAAGATATTCCCAAGACTGCGTTCCGAACCAGGTATGGGCACTATGAGTTCTTAGTAATGTCCTTTGGATTAACCAACGCCCCAGCGGCTTTCATGGATTTAATGAATAGAGTATTCGAGAAGTACTTGGACAAGTGTGTGATAGTTTTTATCGATGATATTTTAATCTATTCAAGGACCGAGGCAGAACATGCAGAGCATTTAAGGATAGCTCTAGAAATACTCAGAGAAGAGCAGTTGTTTGCCAAATTCTCAAAGTGTGAATTCTGGCGGAAGAAAGTACAGTTTTTAGGACATGTGATCAATAAGGAAGAAGTATTGGTCGACCCCTCCAAGATAGAGGCGGTCTCAAATTGGGAAAGGCCAACCACACCCACAGAGGTAAGGAGTTTTATAGGATTGGCCGGCTACTATCGTAGATTTGTGCAGGACTTTGCATAGATCGCAGCCCCTTTGACACGACTTACTCGTAAGACAGAGAAGTTTGAATGGACAGAAGAATACGAGAACAGTTTTCAAGAATTAAAGAAAAGGTTGGTAACGACCCCGGTGTTGGCGTTGCCAGACGGAAAAGGAGATTTTATGATATATAGTGACGCATCGCACAAAGGATTGGGGTATGTGCTTATGCAGCACGGTAAGGTGATAGCGTATGCATCGAGACAACTGAAGGAATACGAGATTAGATATCCTACTCATGACCTTGAGCTCGCGGCAATAGTTTTTGCCTTAAAAATTTGGAGGCACTACTGGTATGGAGAGAAGTGCGAGATTTTCACAGACCATAAGAGCCTCAAGTACATATTTACGCAGAAAGAGCTCAACATGCGCCAGAGGAGATGGTTAGAACTAATCAAGGACTATGATTATGAGATTCTCTATCATCCAGGGAAAGCCAATGTGGTGGCTGACGCCCTTAGCAGGAAGGAAAGACTCAAAATGATAATGACTTCGGAGGAATTGATAAGGGATTTTGAGAAAATGGAATTAGAAGTAAAGGTAACCGGAGCCGGGACTGAAAAGCTGTTTGAGATCTCGATGCAGCCAGAGTTATTGGAAAAGATTAGATTGTGCCAAGAAAAAGTAATGAATGAAGGCAGAGAGTCAATGACTGGAGAAGAGATCCATACCGAGAGAGATGATAAGGGGGTAATGAGGTATTCCTACAGGATTTGGGTTCCGAATGTTCAAGAGCTTAAAGACGAGATTTTGGATGAAAGCCATAGTTCAAGGTATTGCATTCACCCGGGGAGCACCAAGATGTATAGGGATTTGAAGGAGTATTACTGGTGGCCCAACATGAAGAGGGACGTAGCAGAATGGGTAAGCAAATATTTGACTTGCCAAAGAGTAAAGGCAGAGCACCAGAGACCCAGTGGACTTTTACGACCCCTGGAGATTCCCGAATGGAAATGGGAACAGATAGCTATGGATTTTATTGTAGGCTTACCAAGGACGAAAGCCAATCATGATGCCATATGGGTAATTATAGACCGACTTACAAAGTCAGCTTACTTCATTCCTATCAATGAGAGATACACAATCGATAGACTGGTGGATATTTACCTTAAGGAAATAGTGATGCGTCATGGAGTCCTAGCATCCATTGTCTCAGACCGAGATCCCAGATTCAACTCCAGATTTTGGAGGAGCTTTCAAGAATGTGCGGGAACCAAATTAAACATGAGTATCACTTACCATCCCCAAACGGACGGGCAAAGTGAAAGAACCATCCAGACACTAGAGGATATGTTGAGAGTCTGTGTAATAGAATTTAAAGGGAGTTGGGATGATCACTTGCCGTTGATTGAGTTTTCTTATAACAATAGCTTTCATGCCAGCATCGGAATGCCGCCTTATGAGGTCCTGTATGGAAGAAGGTGTCGATCTCCCTTATATTGGGATGAAGTGGGGGAGAGAAAGATGCTCGGACCCGAAGTGGTCCAAAGGACCAAAGACATAGTGGATTTTATCAGCGGACGTCTTGTAGCAGCCCAAGACCGAGATAAGAAGTATGCAGACTTAGCCCGAAAGGATAAAGAATATGAAGTAGGGGACTTAGTACTGCTAAAAGTATCCCCTTTGAAGGGATTGATGAGGTTCGAAAAGAAAGGGAAACTAAGCCCAAGATACATTGGACCTTTTGGGATACTAAGACGGATTGGGAAGTTAGCTTACGAGCTAGCCTTATCCCCGAACCTACAACAAGTTCATAATGTGTCTCATGTGTCAATGCTAAGGAAGTATCATCGGGATGCCAGACACATAGTGGAGTACGAGCAGGTGGACATGCAACCAGACCTGACTTACGTGGAGAAACCAGTGAAAATTATGGATAAGAAGGAGCAGGTGCTTCAGAACAAAGAGATCAAGCTAGTCAGAGTGCTATGGCAGAATCATAATGTGGAGGAATCAACTTGGGAACTAGAGAGCGCAATGCTAGAAAAGTACCCCCATTTGTTTTTTATCTGATTCCGGGACGGAATCCTTTTAAGGAAGGGAGACTGTAATAACCCCAAAAATTTTGGACTTTTTGTAACCCTTATGAATAGTGATTTTGCTGATTATGCTAAATAAGAAAACTTTTCATGCCACACTATGTAGGGGTTCTTTTATTGATATTCTGATATCTTATTAGTACTCTATATGGTATATAAGTGTATGTAAAGATCGTCAGAATCCAAATTCGAACACTTTGATTTTTCCCGAAAACCCACCAGATACAGAAAGAATTGAATATAAGGTAACATGATAAAAAGGATTAAATTCAAGGATTTTAAGAGAGGATCATAAAAAAGGAATATAAAATATTGAGAAAGGTTTAGGGGAACCCAAGTAATAAGATCCCGGATATGATCCCTCGAACGATAAATGCGAACGAAAGTTAAGCGAACCGTATAACAGATAAGTGGTCATTAGCCAAGTAATTAAGGGTTAATCAAAGAAGTTAGGGGATGATGATGTCATCACACCAACAAGAAGAAGACAAGTGTAACAAGATGACCTAAGCTTGATTACCTAAGCATGACAAGTGGGAAGGATTGGTTGGTTGATTGTGAGCCACACATTTTTACCATAGTAACAATTAAGTAATAAACAAAAGGAAGCAACCAACCCACAAATATCATAACACAAATACAAATTGAAAGTTGACTTTCCATTTCCAAGAAGGAAGCTCTCAGCTTCTTCATCCTTTCAAAGAAAAGAAAATCCAAAACCAAGATCCAAGCCTTGTTAAATTGTGAGGTAATTATCCAAGGTTCCTTATACTTAGATATAGCTATCCTATGAATCTAAGCTTCCATTTCCTTCACAATCTCTTTCAATAAATCATTGCAGAAGAGAGTGAATAGTGTTTTCAAGAACTTGAAACTTTTGATCTTGTGTTTTTGTTTAGATATAGCTTTGGTAAGGATATTCAAAGGTTGTTTCAAGCTCCTTAGTTACTTCTACTCACCAAGGAAGGTATAATCTCATACCCTAGCCCTACTTTTGAATATTTAGAGCTTTTTATGATTGTTTTAGTTCTTGAGAATCATGATTCATGTATATTTAGAGTTTTGTTGGATTTATAATGAGTTTGAGTTGTAAATCTTGGTTATTAGTTAATGAACCTTAGTATGGTTAGTAGCTCTTGTTTGTGATTGAATAAGTTGGATAAAACATGAAGTAATGGACTGATGTAGTGAGGGTTTGATGGATTTTGGTTGTAATTTTGGTTGTAAGTTGGTTTGTGATTGATTTGGAGTAGTATAAACTTTGGTAATCGCATAAACATAGCCGTCGTAATGCCCGATTTACCTTAGACTGTTTTTGTTCTTAACTTCAGGACCTGTGAACACACTATTATATTCTTACCATTGCCATGTTTAGATAGTTCATGTTGTGAGCTTCTTTTTGATATGTGGTTCGCTTGAATCTAATTCACGGTTTAGGGGAAACGACTGTTTTAAGTAACGGCGTTTCGCGAATGAACCATTACCCCTCACCTTACTTTGAAACTTTGGTTAAGGCCCTTAAATGACTAATTGGAATATGAACCAATTATGTAAAGTGGATTAGGAAGTTGGTAGAGTACTCGTGAAATGATCGCCTTAAAATTCTTAATGGTTAATTTATTAAAAATGGTGGAGCCGAGGGTACTCGAGCGACTTAAGTGAATCGTTAAGCGCAAAAGCGAACATTAGAGTCTAATTGGTTAAAGTCTAGATTCTTAAGTGACTTTGGTTTAATTCCAACTTATATGTTGTTTATAGATTACCAGACTCGCCCCAGGCCTTTTACCACCCCTAGTCGCTCAGGCAAGTTTTCTACCTGTTATATTGTTGTTGTGATGTATATATGTATATGAATTATCTTGTGATAAGTGAATGGTTATTATTAGCAAAGTCTTGCGATATATTGGAGCATGTGATATGATATTTATATGCATTCCTGTTTCGAAATCTTGATATCTAATTGTTGATTTGAATGCTTATAAGTGCATAATACCTATGCTAGAGATAAGTAGTAGTTGCGTATACCCTTAGTATAGGGGACCCAAAGGTGAACATTTTCTAAACCGGGAGTCGATGTTCCCGAGTATAATATATATATATATATTTTTTTTTATATATATTTATATATATATAGATATAGTTTTCAAAATTATTAATCGAATAAGGTTTATTCGATAACATTATTTTATTTAATGAATATTATTTTGAATATTCATTCAAAGACTTATGACTCCGCTTATTTTATTTAATGAATATTATTTTGAATATTCATTCAAGGGCTTATGACTCCGCTTCTTTTATTAAATAATATTCTTTATTTTATTAAAGAATAATGTTTTGATAATCAAACTTATTTTCAATTATTCAAATAAAGATTGTACTCTCGTATAAGTATATCTTTGGTTATTTATTATTCATTTCAAGTATGAGTGTTAAAACTTCTACTTTAATTATTTTTATAAAGATTATCCTTTATGGGAATATTATTTAAATAATAATATTCAGATAATTTCTAACATATCGGGACTGATTTATTTTATTAAATCAGCATTACTCCAAACATTCTTAAAAATGTTTTCGAGTCTTTAAAATGATTTTAAAAGTTAGAGGGATCCCAAAACTCGTTTTCAAATTTAAGATCTTCCTTTCGAAGGGGATTTAAATACTCGCTTAAAAATTGAGGGATCCGGCTCTGTGGTGTATTTTATATTCGCAACGAGGTTGCTGTTTTGATAATTGAATTGATTACTTACCCAACGTTCGGGAAGTAAGTCCATTTAATTGAGTCGGCATAAGCTACAGGCCGTGGTACGGTCTATCAAAGTGTAAGTGGCTGGGTGGCAGTCCATCAACGCGTAAGAGGTCGGGTGGCGGTCCAGCACAAGGTCCTAATGCGGCCAGGTGATGACCGCTGGGGGATTCATCCATCTACTAGTAGAAAAGGTTACTTATTGATATATTTGCCTGATCATCAAGATATCGGGTTTATGCCAAAATTCTTTTCTTTCCAAATTTATTGGAAATTGCAACTCTGTTCATACTTTACATGACAGAGGTTTTCAGTAAATGTATGAGATATATATATGGATATATATATATATATATCGGGACTTAATGAAGTATCTCGTAACTTCATTTCATTCAATAATATTTCAAAGGTCAAATCTATTCAAGTCTTATGTTGTAGTCCCACCTATGTGATGAACTTCGAAAACTTAGAATACTTTGAACAGTGGTAGTTCAAGTAGATTTTTAAATGGTATAAGTATAGTGAAGTAATTGGTAACTTCATCTTCCTTTAAGCTTATATCCAGTAAGTAATTACCATACACTTGATAAAGGTTTCCAATAAGTTATCCATTTAGATACTTGCATTATTGTTTACACTATATATTATCTTGCGAGCTGTAATGCTCACTCTTGCTTCATTTCTTCATCACACAACAACAGTTAGGAACGATGGCCAGACTCAAGCAGACCCAGCGCAAGAGCGTGGGAAGCATCACGCGTCTTCCCGTTGATATCGTAGCTGCTATAGCTACAGAGGTAGATCTATTTGTAGATCAGGCATTCTACTTTTGGGGATTAATTATGTATAATTATAACTTGTGGCAGATAATGGCAATTAACTGTAAACTTATCAAGTAATCATTTTGGGTTGTAATAACTTTTAAATTATGGATTAAAGGACTTGTACTTATTTCAATTCATCTCTGAGACTATAACGTGTTGTGGTGTGTGTTAGTGTGGGGTCACAACATGAGGTTATTTATTATTAATTAAGTTAAGTGATATTGTGGAAAGAAAGACCGTGACAACCTGGATCCCCAACCCCGGATCTGGGGGTGTTATATTCAAGTTGTACATTCTCTCCAATCCTTGTCATATTTCCAAGCTCTCTTAGAATCAAAGCATTGCTAGAATTGTACAGTATTTGGAAGTCCCAAGCCACTTCCTCTTCCAGATCTTCTAGAATGTGAGTTACCACTATAGATCTTATTAATCATTTCAGAAGAATCTCTTTTAGGTGTAAGTGTCTTACTTCATTATAGCAGCTTATTATTTTCTTCAAGAGTTAATTTATGGCTTATCAGAGTTTGAGCCTTCTGAATTAGATTTTAAATTCCTATCAGGATTTGAAAGATCAGCTTTTATTTCTTGAATTGTACAGTCAACTACTTGAGTAGTATCAGTGGTTGTGACTGGTTGAATTTCAGTAGTAAATTCTCCAACTTGAGCATTGTTAGTGGTTGGAATGATTTGCAATTTCTCAACCCAATCAGATCCGGGAATAACCTTTCTGTTCTTGTGAACCTGATTAGATTCATCTTCTAAAATCTTCCCTTCATCAGCATCATCATGAGCTTGACTTACTGAATAGACTGGATCTATCAATATTTGAGTTTTAGTATATGTTGATTTTTTTCTTGGATTTTAATTTAGACTTGGACTTAGACTCTTCACCAATCTTCTCATTTACTTTACAACTCCTATCAACATTTAATATTTCTTGAGACCTTGGAAGAGGTCCTTCGGATTCAGTTTGGCTGATTTCCTTGATTACTACACCTTTGGTTGGTCTTTGTCCAGGAATATCTTCATATGGTGAGACAGTATCAGCAGTTACTAGTCTCAAAGTGAATTCTTCTTCCAAAAGCCTTAATTGTTCAAGATCAACTCCTGGATTTTCCTTTTCAAAAATCTTTTTACTCACCTCAGAATCAAATGCTTGTATTTTAGGATCCTTGTAGAACAGAGTTGTCTTTTTACCTTTAAACTTCAATGTTTGTAAAAAATGACCTGCTTCAGCACCAGCTACTATCTCTAGAATACCTTGGTCTTCATCAGCATTTGTGGCTGTCAGAGTTTGCTTTCTAGTCACAGTCAGCTATTGTTGTCTTTCACTTCTCCCTCTTTCTCTACCTTTTCTAGATTGGCTACTGATAAGTGGATTTTATATCCATTTAAAACACTTCATATCAACTTAAGTTGATGATTTGACCTCAAGTATGTGGTGTTTTTAATGCAATTTGTGTTGAGTATGTGCAGGGCTTTAGTTGGAGGCATGAAGGGATTTCTATATGCTTTTACGTTGATAAGAGATCAGGAATTGAACTTCGAGCTCTTGCGAGAAGATTAGAATGAGAAACAAGAAATCTGCAGAAATTTTCCAGCACCCAAGCGCTCCCGTGCTTGACTTAGGCGCTCCCGTGCCCTATTCTCCAGAAGCAGAGCGTGCCCGCGCTCCATAAAGGCGCGCCCGTGCTAGCTCGGGCAGACAGAATCCTGGTTTTAGTACGTTTTGGATAATTCTGAGCGGCCAAGTCAACCAGGAGCATATAAATAAAGAAAAAGAGACGAATTAAACAACAAGGGGAACAAAGGGAGAACTCTAGAAACCTAAAGCACACAAGAAGGCTATGAAGAAGAAGATTTAGTTCTACATCGTTCTTTTGTATTCTTCTAATTAGGAGATACTTTGGATGCTTGTTTTGGATTTGTTTTCTAAACCTTAATAATTTAATATTCTCTTATAGTATTTAGAACCTTTTTACTATCATGTTTTAATTCGAACCGATGATGATGAGCCATTCGATTATGAACTAATCGTTATCATGGTATTCTAACTGATTTATTTATGGAGTTTAATAGGTGATTGCCTAAAGTTTTCAGTGTGTGATGAATTATTGATTTTTTAGTATGGTTGTGTTTAATCTTCTTAGATGTGTAGCTAACATCTAAGTTGTATTGTTAATCTCGATTGAATGAGAAAGTGGATATATGGGTTTAGAACTTGCCATGCTAGCATAGGTTTATGAAAGTTTTAACATGCATGATTCGTAGTGTAATTTTAACTATCTCAATAAATAACTTATTCTTAAACCGTTATGTTTACAAATCTTATAGACATATATGGTCTAAACATAATTGGTGTCTGCCCAGCTTCTATCTAATTTATGGATGCTGAATAGTAGGGTACACGTATATTGAAATATAGCGTGTACTAATTTTTTGTTATCTGCTTAGTTATCATAACCATCATATATTATGATTAAATGCATAAACTCTGAGCGAAGTATTTAATGAAGTTAGAATCCCATGTTTTATTTCATATAAGTAACTTAATTATAATCTCTTAGTTAATTCATTCTAGCATAATTACTCTTAGATAATCAAACTCAATTTGATACTTGTCTTAGCAGTGAATAATAATCATACATTGTTGCATAAGTGCACATTCTGAATTAAACCAATCTCCGTGGGAACAAACTAAACTTAATCTTGTACTACTTGTGACCATGTACGCTTGCATTTTTTTATGCGAACAAGTTTTTGGCGCCGCTGCCGGGGATCAGTGTTAAATTTAGTTTATGTACTTGTCATCAATGGTCGTTAAAGTTTGCTAACTCAGAATTATTTCTCTTGCCAATTTTACTTTGCTTGTGTGTTTCAGGTATTCGAGAGAGCGTGTATGCGAACACGTTCTCAATCTCATAAGGACATGCTAAAAGAAGTAGAAACGGAAGTGATCATTGTAATGGGAGAACCAGCAGCAGAAACGAAAGCATTGAAGGATTATTTTCAACCAAAAATCAATGACATTTAGTCTAGCATTGTCAGACCAGCTATTGCAGCTAATACCTTTAAAATCAAGCTTGGCATGATTCAAATGGTATAGAATTCAGTCCAGTTTGGTAGTGCTCCAACGGAAGATCCCAATATGCACATTAGGGATTTCATTGAGATTTGTGATACCTTCAAGTTCAACGGTGTTTTGGAAGATGCTGTGAAACTGAGACTTTTCCAAATTTCTCTGAGGGATAAAGCTAAGAGCTGGTTGCACTCTCTACCAGCAGGTTCTATTACGATACGGGAGGATCTTGCTCAGAAATTTCTTACTAAATTCTTCCCTATGGAAAAAGCAGCTGCAATCAGGAATGCTCTTACTCAATTTGCACAGCAATCGGGAGAATCTTTATGTGAATCTTGGGAGCTCTACAAGGAGATGCTTAGGAAGTGTCCTCATGATGGAATGCCTGATTAGATGGTAATCAATTGCTTCTATAATGGGTTGGGAGCACAGTCGAGACCCATGCTCGATGCAGTATCAGGTGGAGCCATATGGGCTAAGAGCTATGAGGAAGCTTATGAGCTAATTGAAATGATGGGTGCTAATGAATATCAAAACCAAACTCAGAGACTACCACAAGGCAAGATAGCAGGAATTCTGGAGGTGGATACAGCTACGGCTATAGTGGTTCAGCCAAAGGCGTTAACTATGAAAGTCGATTCTCTGACCAACTATGGAGTTCATCAGATATCAAGTATTTGTGAGCTTTATGCAGGTACACATGTGACAGATCAATGTGCTATATCTAGTGAGTCATCACAGTTTGTGAGCAATTTTCAAAGACCACAGCAACCAATTCATGCCACTTATCATCGTAATAACTAAAACCATCCTAATTTCAGTTGGAGTAATAATCAGAGTGGTATGCAAGATCCACAACAGCCTTATCAGCAGTTTGGAGCCAAGCCATTCAACCCTCCTGGTTTTCAACAATAGTATGCACCAAGGCAACAATTTCAGCAACTGGTACTGCAACAACAATCTCATGGAAGTTCCGGTCAATCTGCTAATGAAAAATATAAATTGGAGGAATTGAGGCTAATGTGTAAAAGCGAAACGGTTTCGATCAAAACTTTGGAGAATCAAATAGGAAAAATTGCTAATGCGATGCTGAATCGACCACAAGGAACTCTTACTAGTAATATAGAAGCTAACCCAACAAGAGGGAAGTTAAAGAACAGTTGAAAGCAATCACTTTGAGGTCTCGAAAGGTCACTAACCATCAAAAATCAGAATCTGAAAATTTTTGGCAGAAGCCAAGCGCGCTCGCGCTCCATACAGGCGCGCCCGCGCTGCCCCTGTACCAGAAATTATAAATTTTGATGACACAGCTGATTAGAAGGATGGCGAAGCGGAAACGAAGAAAAATTCTGCTGAATATGTGACGACCTCAACCCCGGGGTTAGGAGTTGATGTCACTAATTACAATAATAACAATCATAATACAACTCAAATCCCTAATAATATAACTACAACCCCTTTACCAAGACTTTTTCCAGGTTTAAGTATGACTTAGGTTATCTTTGATACAAAACCAACTTACAACAACAATCTGAACAATGCTATCCTACTACAGAAACTCAACAGACCATCCTTGGTCCAACACAACTACCTCAGAGGAGTTTGACACAGAGGGAACTGGAACTCTTCCCGACTATCACAGAAGAATCTCTTAGTCATCTGCAATACATATATAAAAACATTCTGCAAGGGTGAGCAATCAATTGCTCAGCAGTACCACTATATGAATAAAATGTAAAATAGTTTATGATAAAGCAGTGATAGGAACAGAGATTATAGCTCGTTTGCAAAATATGTAAAACATTCATAAACTGGATACTCAAAACTAGCATGCTTTCAACAAAACAAGCGTAGTAGTGTGCTGTGTACAAATACCAGAGTTTAATTCTAGCATGCCATTTTCATTTCCAAATCCACTATATAAGTTACTTGTTCTGTTACGAGAACCACAAAGCCAAATCAGATACGTACGGATATGTGGAGACAGCTGATCAGGTTATCAACACCAGACGACTCTAACTGCCATCCCATTTACCTGTTCCGGAACTCAGAGACTAGCTAGGTCTCTGACCTGCTCGACTAATCGGTTATATGGTGCGCGCAACCGAATTAGCCTCTTACACCACCTCAATAGGCCAACTCTGGCCCCTACGTATCCCATATATGATCGTTTTATCCAGTTTTCAAAACACTTGTACATATCTCATTTCAAAATCATTCATTTCAACAGCACACATAAAAAAATCCAGTTCACAATCATTTCATTCGAGATAGGTACCTTTCGAAGCTACTTTTCCCCAAAACAGGTTTAAAAACAATGATTTATAACTACAGGGGATACGTAACTTAAAATATTTCTATTCTATTATGAGAATAAAATATTTAGCTATTCATACGTACTGAATCATAAAAGAATGGTCAGGGGTACTTTCCTTGCAGAGCTTTACAACTATCACTGATTGACCTTGAACTGACTTGGACACTCGGCTTTATCGCCTTACTATTAGACTATCCTGGATCTGACTTTCACGCTCGGATCCTTCGCTTGGAACCTTGTTGCGCTTGTCGACTGATCACTAGGTTATCTTTAGTTTGATATCACTTCTGAAGTCCTTCAACTAGAACCTACAAAGTCGAGATACCCTATGTTAGGCCACCGGGTATGCTTGACATATCTTCAATACCAATTCTACCCAAACGATAACAATCCCGACTCGTACTTATATGTACTACTAAAATAAAATAACACACACAGCAGTCACGGTTCATGTAACACCCCCAGATCCGGGGTCGGGGATCCGGGTCGTCACGGTCTTTCTTTCCACAATATCACTTCACTTAATTAATAAATAACCTTATGCTGTGACCCCACACTAACACTCACCACAACCCGTTATAGTCTCAGAGATGAAATTTAAATAAGTACAAGTCTTTGAATCCACAATTTAAAAGTTATTACAACCCAAAACGATTACTTGATAATTTACAGTTAATTGCCATTATCTGCCACAAGTTATAATTATACATAATTTGATTCTCAAAAGTAGATGGTCTAAACTACAATGGATCTACCTCTGCAGCTATAACAGCTACAACATCATCGGGAAGACGCGGGACGCTTCCCACGCGCTTGCGCTGGGTCTGCTGGAGTCTGGCCATCTCTCCTAACTGTTGTTGTATGATGAAGAAATAAAGCAAGAGTGAGCCTTACAGCTCGCAAGATAATATGTATAGTGATAACAATAATATAAGTATCTAAATGGATACTTGATAGCATCTCTATCATATGCAAGATAATTACTTACTAGATATAAGTAAAAACAAGGAATGAAGTTGCCAATACTTCACCACACTTATATCATATATAAAGCTACTTGAACTGCCACCGTTCAAAGTATTATAGGTTTTAAGAAAAACATCCCATAGATGAGACCACAAGTTAAGACTTGAATAGATTCAATCTTTGAAAGATTATTGAATGAAAAAGTTATGAGATGCTTTATTTAGTCCCGGTATATATATATCCACATATATATACCCCTTTCAACATTTCCTGAAACCTCTGTTATGTAAAGTATGAACAGAGTTTGAAACATCCAATGAATTTTGGAAAGGAAAAGAATTTTGGCATAAACCCGATATCTCGCTGATCAGGCAAAGATACCAATAAGTAACCTTTTCTACTGTAGATGGATGAATTCCTCACCGGTCATCACCCTGGCCGCATTAGGACCTCGCGCTAGACCGTACCCCGTCCCCTCACGCGTTGATGGACTGCCACCCAGCCACTTACACAATAATAGACCGTACCCCGGCCTGTCGCTTATGCTGACTCAATGAGATGGGCTTACTTCCCGAACGTTGGGCAAGTAATCAATTCATTTACCAAATCTGCAACCTCGTTGCGAATATAAAATACACCACAGAGCCGGATTCCCCAGGTTTTGAGCGAGTATTTAAATCCCCTTTAAAAAGGAAGATCTTAAATATAAAAATGAGTTTTGGGATCCGCTCTGACTTTTAAAAATCATTTTGAAGACTCGAAAACACATTAAAGAGTGTTTGGAGTAGGGCTGATTTAATGAAGTAAATCAGTCCCCAGAATATTAGAAAATATCTGAATATTATTAATTAAATAATATTCCCATAAAGAATAGTCTTTATAAAAATAATTGAAGTAGAAGTATTAAAATTTATACTAGAAACGAGTATTAATTAACCAAAGCTATACTTATATGAAAGTATTATCTTTATTTGAATAATCGAAAATAAGTTTGATTATTGACATCTTATTCTTTAATAAAATAAAGAATATATCTCAGCAAATAATCGGAGTCATAGATCCTCAAATGAATATTCAAATAATATTCAATAAATAAAATAAGCTGAGTCATAATACCTCGAATGAATATTATAAATAATATTCATTAAATAAAATAAAGGAGTCATACATCCTCAAATGAATATTCAAATAATATTCAATAATAAAATAAAGTTAAAGTTATCGAATAAACCTTATTCGATTAATAGTTTTGAAAACTATGACCATATATATATATATATATATATATATATATATATATATCCATATCCATATATACAAAATCTACTCGGGATCCTCGACTCCCGGTTTTAGAAAATATTTTCACCTTTGGGTCCCTATACTAAGGGTATATGCAAGATACCGCTATCCTCTAGCATAGGTATTATCAACTGAACCAACAGATATATATTTCAAGAATATGAAACAGGCATGCATATATACCATATCACATGCTACAATATATCGCAAGAATTTGCTAAATAACCAACATGCATCTATCGCAAGATAATGCATATACAAGTGTATTCATCACAACAACAGTATAACGGATAGAATACTTGCCTGAGCGACTTGGGGGTGAGAAAGGCTCGAGACGAGTCTGATAACCTATAAACAACAAGTAAGTTGGAATTAAACCAAAATCACTTGTAAATCTATGCTTTAACTAACTTAGACTCTAATGCTAGTTTTGCGCTCACCGATTTGCTTAAGTCACTCGGGTACCCTCGGCTCCACCATTTTTAATAATTTAACCTTTACGAGTTTTAAAACGATTCTTTCGCGAATGTCTTACCAACTGCCTAACACACTTACCATAAATGTTTCACACATTAATTAACCCTTTTTGGTCTTTAACCTACATTCCAAAGTAAGGCGAGGGAAAAAGTTTCGTTCGCGAAACGCCGTTACTTGAAACGGTCGTTTCTCCTAAACCGTAAATCGGAATCGAACGAACTACATATCAAAACGAAGCTCGTAACATGAGCTATCTAAACATGGCAGTGGTCACAATCTAGCAGGGGGTTCTCGGGTCCTAATGCTATGCATAAAAATAGTCCAAAGAAAATCGGACGTTACGACGGCTATGTTTACGCGATTTCCCAATTTTATACCATTCAATTCCATCACCAAACAACCCCAATCCCTTCATACAATCAAAGTCCATACATATCAAATCCTAACAGCCCCAAAACTCAATATTATGAACTTTATACTACCCTCAAACATGAACTAAAAGCTATACTTAAGTTCATTAACCAATAATCAAGATTTACAACTTCAAACTCATTACAAATCCAACCACACTCTAAGTATACAAGGATCATGCTCCTCATGAATTATAACAATCAAAACCATTCCTAATACTCAAAAGTAAAGCTAGAGTTTGAAGTTTTATACCTTCTTGAAGCTTTTAATCAATGAAAGATCCTTGGAAAGCCCATGGAAGCCTTGATCTATGCTTAAGCTACCTTGTCCTTACAAATAAAATCAAGAATCAAAAATTTGTTCTTGAAAGTTACTATTCACCCTAAACTTTTAGGAATTGATTAACAAGGTAAACCTTGGATTCTTGGATCCAAACTTATAGCATAACTAAGTTATGAATTATGGAAGCTAAAGAAACAAACCTTATAATTTTTGAAGGTGTGTAGCTTGAGTTTTTAAAAACTCCTCCTTGTTTTTCTTGAAAAGGCCGAGAGCAAGATGAAGAAGAAAGAGAGATTTTTGTGGTTTTGCTTTGATTTGATTTTTGGTTGGTTGTTTTTGTTTTGTTTTAGGTCAATTACCCATTTACCCTTGATTTTGTGTGGCTAATATTCCACCACATTTCCTTCCCTCTTATGTCATGCTTGCATCACTTTGTGATGTCATCACCCCTCCTTTGTCCTCTTTCTATTGGTTGGATGACATCATCCCCCACTAATCCCTTTGATTAGCTTCTAATTGTTTGCCTAATGACCGCTGATCTGTTATACGGTTCGCTTAACTTTCGTTCTCGTTTCTCGTTTGAAGGATCATACCCGGGATCTTATTACTTAGGTTCCCTTAACCTTTCTCAATACATTATATTCCTTTTTATGATCCTCTATTATAATCCTTTAATTTAAATCCTTTTTATCCTGTTACCTTATACTCAAATCTCTCCGTATCTTGTGGATTTCCGGGAAAACTAAAGTGTTCGGATTTGGATTCTGACGATCTTTACATACACTTATATCCCATATAAAGTACTAATAAAATCTCAGAATATCCATATCAGAACCCCTACATAGTGTGGCATGAAAAGTTTTCTCATTCAGCAAAAACACTATTCATAAGGGTTTCAAAAATTTCTCAAAAATTGGGGTTATTACAGTCTCCCCTCCTTAAAAGGATTCCGTCCCGGAATCAGATAGAAAGTGAATAAGGATACTCTCTTAGCATTGCACTTTCTAACTCTCGAGTAAATTTTCCCACATTGTGGTTCTACCATCAAACTCTTACTAGTTTGATAACCCTTCTCCTAAGCACTCGTTCCTTTTTACTCTATACCCTTCCTGGTTGCTCCATATAGGTTACGTCTAGTTGCATGTCTATGCGCTCATATGCCCCTATTTGTCTGGCATCCGAATTACACTTCCTTAACATTGATACGTGGAACACGTTATGAACTTGCTACAGGTTCGGGGGTAGGGCTAGCTCATATGCTAACTTCCCAAACGTCTTAATATATCCAAGGGTCCAACAAATTGTAGACTTAGCTTTCCTTTCTTTCCGAACCTCATCAATCCTTTTCAAGGGTTTCCAAGGGGATACCTATAACATTACTAGGCCCCCTATTTCATACTCTTTGTCCTTTTTTTTGAGTCAAATCAGCATACCTCTTATGTCCATCTTGGGTTACTACCAGCCGTCCTCTGATTAGATCTATTATATCCCTGGTCCTTTGGACTACTGCGGGTCCGAGCATCTTGCGCTCTACAACTTCATCCTAACATAAGGGAGATCGACATTATCTTCCCTCAAGGATCTCATAAGGCGACATCTCGATAATGACATATGATCTATTGTCGTAAGATAACTCAATCCGAATTAAGTGATCATTCCAAATTTTTTTTTTCAAGTCTATTGCACAGACTCTCATTATAGCTTTTATCATTAGAATTTTTTGCTTCTCAATACCTATTCTTTTCCAGTTCGTAATCGCTACTACCTTCCGTTCCTAATATTATACGGGTTATACTTTTGCTCGTTAGCGTTCTATAACCTTTTAATAACCACGTCAACCTTAGTATCACGAATGTGTTCCCATTCCGCATACTACCACCACTTTATTACTCCTTTTTCAGTTATTTCTATTTTCCAAAGTTTGATTAATCATATAGAAGTAAAGGAATTTGTTGAGAGATCACTATGATCATGAACACTTGTTATATCGCATAGTTAGTACAGAAGGTGGCCAGCCTTTAGTACTTGACAAGCAATTAAACAACATGCGGTATCCTACTAGGCTTCTGTCACAAAGATAGATAGTCATTCGGCAATACCTCCCCTTCTGGAAGGGTTGTTCTTCTCAGCTTACATGAAATGAAAAGAAGAGAAAAGAACGAACTGAAGAGAATTGTATATATGAAAAAAAAAAAATATACTGCCACAAAATATCTGGCTTGGAATCTACCTCTGAACTATAGAGGTTTGTCATAGAAGAACAAAACATATATGTATTTATATCAACATCAAGTATTATAGCATCGCATTTCATGTGCTTAAATATTTTCGCTATCCCGTCCATCATTCTATGGACCCATGCTCTTCCTTGAGCTTATACACAATTACCTTTGAAACTCCCTCGACATCGTAAATCGAATCTGGGATCTCATTCTAGACATCATCGTTACTTGAATTCTATGCTTGCACCGCAACCTTCCTCGTATAATAATACGACCCTCTATTGATTAGAAAGAATAATAATTCACTAGGTAGATACTCTACTTAATTAGTCTATCAATGATAACTTATACACTACCACGACCCGATTAGTGGTACTCAATCTCAACACCCATTCAATACAACTCTCACGGTTGTAAACAGCTCATTACTCGCAGAATCATTGCTACCTTACTATGGTCCACCACTGACCTACTGTACTCATTCATTTTCCATGAAGTCTTAATAGCTAACCATACGGAGTCCATACATCTCGTATCAAATCCTTCTAAGGAGGTAACATAATCACCATTCCTGATTCATGAAGAACACTCCTGATCCTGACATACATACATGACATGAAGCAGATAAAAGTGCAGAAGAGTTTCAATCAAAGCAACGATAGCAGGTTAATACTATTCTTAATCATACGCCCTAAATAGAAGAATTAACTCAAGGGTTCATCTAGTCCTTTTTGAAACATGGTCCTGGATTATCTCAAGATAGGACCTTCTAAGATAGATAGCCCGTTCATGGCGATTACATGAATTAAACCTTTACCAACTACTATTACGGTTGGGTATTGCACAGTCATCAGAAGGAATGACAATCTTCCTAACCATAATTCAACCTTCACATTTTTAACCATCATCACTATATTCTTTTGGCACACGCGCCTATAATTATCCTCTTACCTTTAAAGTGTCGGCCACCTCTTTGGCCTTTCCTGATAGTAAAATTTCCTTACAGTCAATGTCACATTAACCACCTCCAATAAATTTCTACCTTATTTCAATCACAGCTTATGTGAAGATGTTTTCCTTAACATCTGATAAGTAAAAAAAAAATCACCATTTTTCCATAAGTTGTTGCCTCAGTCTTTAGAGGTTAATCATTGTCATGACTGACTCTCAATCATAATTAGAACATCTTTTATCTTAAGTCCTAATTGCCCTGAATAATTTCGACCATTACTGGTTCGATCCATACTTTCTCGTGGTTTAACACGTGCCCCCCTTGGCAACATTATAATTATGTCATATTTCCTTTATCAACATTTTTATTCTTGAGAATTTCGAATATTACCTTTTTCCTTATAAAACCTCTAAGGTTATCCTTCAATCGTTCCTCCTGTATTCCCTAGATACAGGGCATATCACAATACCATTTACTAATAGTAGAACCATTGTCTATATACTTCTGCAAAATTTCTCCACTGATTCTTAAAGGTTGTTGTTACCTTAACCCTTTCCCAATCATACTGTCAAAACTCATACTGTCCCTATTAAGGGTGACATGCCAACCTTTATGCAGTCCCCTATGATTCATTTTAAGTTACCAATGTTCTATCCTTAATTCCACCTTTAAAAGGTACCTGCATCCTTCCACGAATAAATCATGTCATATTTCCTTGATAGATTATCTTATCCATCATTCCCACCTCGATAGTCTATACCTAACTTCATAATAGCATCCTTATTCAAATTGAGGTCAATCCATATGGCCTCCAAAAGATAACAATGGTCATCCGCTTTTCTTTCCTGATTTGGTAATGATAACATGGATGTTCTGGAAGATATTGGTCATGTTCAACGTGAACTTCTTCTTAATAATTCCTTATTTACTTTTGTTGTTTATCTCAACAGTCACCTCAATGTTGGGATACCTCCCATACCTGGCGTCTCCCTTTCTGGGTATCGAGCCACCGGTCTTACATTTCACATTATTGAAGGTCACTTCCTTCATCCAATTTTTCCTGATTTCTTACTTTCTTGTCTCCTCAGTCTATCCGTGTCTCAATATTTATCCTTCGAACTATCTCAAGGTTTCCTCGAATCCTCCCAACTTAAAGGGGGTACAATATATGTATCTCTTATGCTTTCAACCATCAATTTTAACTCATGGTGGATCATCATCCTGACGATTACATACTTTTCTATTTCTATTGCTATGAGTCTTTAGGGTTTCCTCATACCCAACTCCCTTATCATTCCTCAAACTTTGTTGCCTTTATATTCCTTTCCACTTCAGTTTCTTTTTATTTTCCTTTCTCTTATCATTATTTCATGGACCAACACAACATAAACATTGATTTCATACATCCCGTCATTCTGGATTCGTGTCCTCAGAACGAATCTTGATAACTTTTACAACTTAGATTCATAATTCATCATACTCGTCTGCCTTTGTTCTGTCTCTAAAGCTTTTACACTATCTCCATAACCTTGGAAAGTACTTTCCTAAAACAATTGACTGAACTTAAATCAGTTTATTCTAACCTCTGGCTCCGTGCCTTTCTTGGTCTTTCACCAGCGGGTGGTCTCTCTCTTAGGAGGGTAAGTGACAAAATAGTCTTTTGTGGTTCATCAATCATTTAGAATCTCAAATGATTCCTCTATTTCCTTTAGCCAGGCTCTTGCCTCGACTGGGTCAGCTCGTTCCTTGGAACTCTGAGAGCTTAGCGACTTAGAGGTCCTGAAAGAATTTCACACCACATTGTTTCCTCAAGGTGGTGGTTGGGGATAATAGTCTAAGTTCTGTCTAGACAGGTCCATGAATTGCCGTATAAGAGTACCGTCTCGGGTCTCCTTTCCTTACTCGACTTTCTGTTTCCTTAGTATGAAATGTTTCATCCTACTCCCCATAATTGGGGTCATCTTTTAATTTAAAATCCTCATTTTCCACTTCATCATGTTATGGGTTCCTTTTTGTCTTGGTGGCAACCTCCCTGACTATCACGTTCAGGGTTTGCTCTAACTCTTATTCCTCAAACTAGCTTTCATCTAAGATTTCATCTTTAAGCTCTTAAACATTTGGAACCCAAATTCTATGGGAATACCTCATTATTCCCTTATCATCTCTCTCGGTATTAATCTCATATCTATTTGTTGGCTCTCTGCCTTCATTCATCACTTTTACTGGCACAATATGTTCTTTTCCAATAATTCGGGCTGTATTGCCATCTCAAACAGCTTTTCGGTACCGGCTCCGGTTACCTTCACTACTATTTCCATTTTCTCAAAATCTCTTATAAACTCTCCAAAAGACATTATCATCTTAGTCTCTCCTTTTTACTAAGGGCATCAGCCACCATATTGGCTTTCCCCGAATGATAAAGAATCTCCCAATCATAATTCTTGATTAGCTCTAACCGCCTCCTCTGGCGTATGTTGAGCTCTTTCTACGTAAGAATGTACTAGAGCACTTATGGCTTAGGTAATTCTTGCACTTCTCTCCATACAAGTAGTGCCTCCAATCCTTAGGGTAAAACTATTGCCACGAGCCTAAGCTCATGAGCGGGGATATCGAATTTCATATTACCTTAATTGTCTTGACATGTACGCGATTACCTTACCGTGCTGCATAAGCACGCACCCTAATCCCTTGTGCGAAGCGTCACTATACTTCACAAAATCTCTTTTTCCATCCGGCAACGCCAGCATAAGGGCCATCACCAACCTCTGCTTCAGTTCTTGAAAGCTGTTCTCGCATTTCTCTGTCCATTCGAACTTCTCAGTCTTACGAGTAAGCCGCGTTAAAGGGGCTACTATCTTTACAACTTGAATGAACCTCCGGTAGTGACCGGTCAATCCTACCTCTGGTAGTCGACCAAACCATGGTCATCAATTCATCGGTGGTCCTTTATCCAATCCTGTCAGGATCCTCCATGAGATCCTCCTCAATAACTATCCCTTCTAGGACAACATCCTCAACCGCTAAATCCTCAATATCAACATCGTCCGGTCCTGCATTAGGACACTCTATCGGATCCACAATCCGATCTCCAATTAGTAATAAAATATCATCGCGATGTTTCTCCTCAACCTCAGGGTTCGGAGTCCCGCTACCATATACGATAACGAACTACGCTCCTATCACGATATTTATAAGGGTTCCCATAAGGGTTTTAACTGTCAGTGCTACGTTAGGTAGCCCGACTATGAACTTGGCAAGAGTTCTTATTATCTTAGTGAACTTATTATCTTAACGTCCCATCATCTCTGAGGTTTATAACGCTTAGCTCTGATACCATTTCTGTAACACCCCCAGATCCGGGGTCGGGGATCCGGGTCGTCACGGTCTTTCTTTCCACAATATCACTTCACTTAATTAATAAATAACCTTATGCTGTGACCCCACACTAACACTCACCACAACCCGTTATAGTCTCAGAGATGAAATTTAAATAAGTACAAGTCTTTGAATCCATAATTTAAAAGTTATTACAACCCAAAATGATTACTTGATAATTTACAGTTAATTGCCATTATCTGCCACAAGTTATAATTATACATAATTTGATTCTCAAAAGTAGATGGTCTAAACTACAATGGATCTACCTCTGTAGCTATAGCAGCTACAACATCATCGGGAAGACGCGGGACGCTTCCCACGCGCTTGCGCTGGGTCTGCTGGAGTCTGGCCATCTCTCCTAACTGTTGTTGTGTGATGAAGAAATAAAGCAAGAGTGAGCCTTACAGCTCGCAAGATAATATGTATAGTGATAACAATAATATAAGTATCTAAATGGATACTTGATAGCATCTCTATCATATGCAAGATAATTACTTACTAGATATAAGTAAAAACAAGGAATGAAGTTGCCAATACTTCACCACACTTATATCATATATAAAGCTACTTGAACTGCCACCGTTCAAAGTATTATAGGTTTTAAGAAAAACATCCCATAGATGAGACCACAAGTTAAGACTTGAATAGATTCAATCTTTGAAAGATTATTGAATGAAAAAGTTATGAGATGCTTTATTTAGTCCCGGTATATATATCCACATATATATACCCCTTTCAACATTTCCTGAAACCTCTGTTATGTAAAGTATGAACAGAGTTTGAAACATCCAATGAATTTTGGAAAGGAAAAGAATTTTGGCATAAACCCGATATCTCGCTGATCAGGCAAAGATACCAATAAGTAACCTTTTCTACTGTAGATGGATGAATTCCTCACCGGTCATCACCCTGGCCGCATTAGGACCTCGCGCTAGACCGTACCCCGGCCCCTCACGCGTTGATGGACTGCCACCCAGCCACTTACACAATAATAGACCGTACCCCGGCCTGTCGCTTATGCCGACTCAATGAGATGGGCTTACTTCCCGAACGTTGGGCAAGTAATTAATTCATTTACCAAATCTGCAACCTCGTTGCGAATATAAAATACACCACAGAGCCGGATTCCCCAGGTTTTGAGCGAGTATTTAAATCCCCTTTAAAAAGGAAGATCTTAAATATAAAAATGAGTTTTGGGATCCGCTCTGACTTTTAAAAATCATTTTGAAGACTCGAAAACACTTTAAAGAGTGTTTGGAGTAAGGCTGATTTAATGAAGTAAATCAGTCCCCAGAATATTAGAAAATATCTGAATATTATTAATTAAATAATATTCCCATAAAGAATAGTCTTTATAAAAATAATTGAAGTAGAAGTATTAAAATTTATACTAGAAACGAGTATTAATTAACCAAAGCTATACTTATATGAAAGTATTATCTTTATTTGAATAATCGAAAATAAGTTTGATTATTGACATCTTATTCTTTAATAAAATAAAGAATATATCTCAGCAAATAATCGGAGTCATAGATCCTCAAATAAATATTCAAATAATATTCAATAAATAAAATAAGCTGAGTCATAATACCTCGAATGAATATTATAAATAATATTCATTAAATAAAATAAAGGAGTCATACATCCTCAAATGAATATTCAAATAATATTCAATAATAAAATAAAGTTAAAGTTATCGAATAAACCTTATTCGATTAATAGTTTTGAAAACTATGACCATATATATATATAAATATATATATATATATATCCATATCCATATATACAAAATCTACTCGGGATCCTCGATTCCCGGTTTTAGAAAATATTTTCACCTTTGGGTCCCTATACTAAGGGTATATGCAAGATACCGCTATCCTCTAGCATAGGTATTATCAACTGAACCAACAGATATATATTTCAAGAATATGAAACAGGCATGCATATATACCATATCACATGCTACAATATATCGCAAGAATTTGCTAAATAACCAACATGCATCTATCGCAAGATAATGCATATACAAGTGTATTCATCACAACAACAGTATAACGGATAGAATACTTGCCTGAGCGACTTGGGGGTGAGAAAGGCTCGGGACGAGTCTGATAACCTATAAACAATAAGTAAGTTGGAATTAAACTAAAATCACTTGTAAATCTATGCTTTAACTAACTTAGACTCTAATGCTAGTTTTGCGCTCACCGATTTGCTTAAGTCACTCGGGTACCCTCGGCTCCACCATTTTTAATAATTTAACCTTTACGAGTTTTAAAACGATTCTTTCGCGAATGTCTTACCAACTGCCTAACACACTTACCATAAATGTTTCACACATTAATTAACCCTTTTTGGTCTTTAACCTACATTCCAAAGTAAGGCGAGGGAAAAAGTTTCGTTCGCGAAACGCCGTTACTTGAAACGGTCGTTTCTCCTAAACCGTAAATCGGAATCGAACGAACTACATATCAAAACGAAGCTCGTAACATGAGCTATCTAAACATGGCAGTGGTCACAATCTAGCAGGGGGTTCTCGGGTCCTAATGCTATGCACAAAAACAGTCCAAAGAAAATCGGACGTTACGACGGCTATGTTTACGCGATTTCCCAATTTTATACCATTCAATTCCATCACCAAACAACCCCAATCCCTTCATATAATCAAAGTCCATCCATATCACATCCTAACAGCCCCAAAACTCAATTTATGAACTTTATACTACCCTCAAACATGAACTAAAAGCTATACTTAAGTTCATTAACCAATAATCAAGATTTACAACTTCAAACTCATTACAAATCCAACCACACTCTAAGTATACAAGGATCATGCTCCTCATGAATTATAACAATCAAAACCATTCCTAATACTCAAAAGTAAAGCTAGGGTTTGAAGTTTTATACCTTCTTGAAGCTTTTAATCAATGAAAGATCCTTGGAAAGCCCATGGAAGCCTTGATCTATGCTTAAGCTACCTTGTCCTTACAAATAAAATCAAGAATCAAAAATTTGTTCTTGAAAGTTACTATTCACCCTAAACTTTTAGGAATTGATTAACTAGGTAAACCTTGGATTCTTGGATCCAAACTTATAGCATAACTAAGTTATGAATTATGGAAGCTAAAGAAACAAACCTTATAATTTTTGAAGGTGTGTAGCTTGAGTTTTTAAAAACTCCTCCTTGTTTTTCTTGAAAAGGCCGAGAGCAAGATGAAGAAGAAAGAGAGATTTTTGTGGTTTTGCTTTGATTTGATTTTTGGTTGGTTGTTTTTGTTTTGTTTTAGGTCAATTACCCATTTACCCTTGATTTTGTGTGGCTAATATTCCACCACATTTCCTTCCCTCTTATGTCATGCTTGCATCACTTTGTGATGTCATCACCCCTCCTTTGTCCTCTTTCTATTGGTTGGATGACATCATCCCCCACTAATCCCTTTGATTAGCTTCTAATTATTTGCCTAATGACCGCTGATCTGTTATACGGTTCGCTTAACTTTCGTTCTCGTTTCTCGTTTGAAGGATCATACCCGGGATCTTATTACTTAGGTTCCCTTAACCTTTCTCAATACATTATATTCCTTTTTATGATCCTCTATTATAATCCTTTAATTTAAATCCTTTTTATCCTGTTACCTTATACTCAAATCTCTCCGTATCTTGTGGATTTCCGGGAAAACTAAAGTGTTCGGATTTGGATTCTGACGATCTTTACATACACTTATATCCCATATAAAGTACTAATAAAATCTCAGAATATCCATATCAGAACCCCTACATAGTGTGGCATGAAAAGTTTTCTCATTCAGCAAAAACACTATTCATAAGGGTTTCAAAAATTTCTCAAAAATTGGGGTTATTACAGTTCACATTTTCGAGAAATTGGTTTGGTTTTCATTTTCAGAAAATATGTATACGCGTCATTTTACGAAATTAGGGTTACTGGGTGTTGACAAAACATTCACCACAACATATAATCAAGTTCGTATAAAGTATAAGTATATATATATATATATATATATATATATATATTCACTCGACGTCCCGATAATTACCGGATACGCTCCCGTATTTCCGTGGTTTGATTTTCCGAAAATTGGGCAGCGTCTCCTTTGTTTATCGGACTACCCATCGAAACAATTCGACATCAAACCAATCAATCACAATCGCAATCCAACTTCACCAGTCCCAACTAATAATTACAATTCCAATCAAAACTCAGCAAACAAACAATTAATCCAAATAATTCCTGAACTGAATTATTTAACTACTATTACTTTTTATTTCGACTACATTAATATAAGAACTAAATTATTTATTTTAGAATATTAGGACTCAGAATAATTCATCATGATCCACCGTCGACTCGCGAAAGCTCATCGTTGACGGTGGTACAATTTATTGGTGCCCGATTTAATACGGGTTTCCAAATAAATTGTGCCGATTAATAAAAAATCTGGCATGAAAATATTTTATTTCACAAATATTCCTCAATTATTTTTCCTGCAAAAGATAAAGTAATTAAAATTAAATTAAAATCAGTCAACCGAAAGGAACAGGACACACGCGCATACACGTGCTCAACACCGAACGAAACACACTTGCACAGTCACCGAAATCCGGAAACTGAACGACCCAGCCACCAGCACACACGAATACACACACATAGATAGAAACATACACTGCACACGGTACACACAAACACAGGGAAAGATCAAGACAACAGACTGAGGAGGCGGTGTAATTACCGGGGGAACAGAGGCGGTGATTAAATTCGCCGGAAAAAGAACAGAGAGACCGTAAAGGGAAAGAAGGGAATAGGGAAGGGTAGGAGAAGACAGGGATATAAAAGATTATGCGGAGTTGAATCGAGAGAAAGCACATGGAAGATTAAGGGAGAGTAACATAGGGAGGATGAAGAAAAGAGTGATAAGGATGAGGGAGTTTATCACTTCACAATCTTATTATTTTTATTACAAAACACAGCTGAATGACACGTACCTTTCTGTACAGTTTATTTTTTATTCCGTGTTTCGACATTTACGACCCGAGGTGCACTTTAAACAAATTTCAAAAATTACGGAAATAGTCTTAAAATAATAGAAACAACCCGAAGTTAATTAAAACGTAAGTTTTGAAATTTCAAAACAATTTTTGAAATACAATTTACACCCACTTTTAAAAATTAAATTAATCGACGCGCGGGCGAAATTAACCTCAAAAATTTCCAAAATAGTTTTAAAATTCTCAAAATATTCCAAACTTGAATAAATATGAGTTTCATATTTTTTAAAGAATTCTGGAATTAAATACGGATTTTACGAATAAATGTAGTCAGAAAATCATGCAGGGTTGAATAATAGATGAAATATTGATTTCTAAATTTTATAAAATCCCAAAAATAATTATTGTAATTATGAAACCATAAAAACAATTTTAGAGACATTACAAATATTTATGCAATTAAATTTTCACTAAATTCACTTTTAAAAGTGAAAACGATTCAGTACAACTCAATAATTAATTACACGAACAACCCGGTATACCATAAATTACACATATATAATAATAAAACAACACCGAGCTGACAGAAGCTATACACATATTTTATTTATTTAATAATTCCATAATTACGCATTTAAATAATATAAAAATATACGAGTCGTTATATCCTTCCCCCTTAAAAAGATTCTGTCCTCAGAATCTGATTTAACCTAACAAATGAGGATATTTGTCAAGCATATCTGACTTTAACTTCCAGGTAGACTCTTTGACTCGGGGATTTATTCAAAGCATACTTATTAGGGATATGAACTCCTTCCTATAGACTCGCTCTTAATGATCCAAGATTAGGATCGATCATTCCACGCAGAATAAATTTGGATAAGAGCCCATTGGCTCCTATTCAATGACTTGGTTCAAATCAGATATATATCGCCTCAATATTGACACGTGGAACACATTATATATATATACATTGCAACTGCGGCAACAACATCAACTCATAGACAACTTTGCCTATATTTATTTATACCTCTAACGGTTCAATACATTTAGGACTCTACTTGTCCCTCCTATTCAAACTTAACCAATCCCTTTCAAGGTGAAACTTTTGCCCGCCCCAACAATCCTAATTCTATATCCATATTCTTTTGATGTAATTCCGTTTTCTTTCTTTGCCTATCCCGAGTTATTTTAACTCTTTTCTGAATCAACAACACTACACTCTTGATGTACTGAATTAGCTCAGGACTTAACAATATTTCTACTCCCACTTTCTCTCAATAGAGTGAGGACCCATGCTTATGTCCATACAAGACTTTGTAAGGTAGCATTCCTGTAACGACCGGGAAATTTACGTTGTATAATATCATATTATGTGTATTAATATGTCAATTATGTGTGATTATCCGTTAAACCCTAATTGTTGTGTGTTATGTGTATTCCGTATCATTTCTGTATTTTAAGGTATTTTTCAGATGTTTTATATCGTATTCATAGGTTTCATTTCAAACGTTTTGCAACCCAAACAATGATTTTAAAGCCAGTATTTCAAATAAAATAATGGGCCTTATTTTTCGTCAAACGGCTTATACAATCGCATTATTATGAACATCTAGATATTTTATAAATTTTCTCGTTTTACGAAAAATGACTTTTTCGGGGCCCATTGGGTGTCAAAAACCCCACAAAAATCACATTTTTATTTTTATAAAATTATAGGACTTTTATTTATACCATTTCTTTGTATTTTTGCATTATTCACAATTTTTGGGAAATTTTGGCATATATATTGTATATATAAAATAATTATAAATTAAATTTTAATACCCAAAAATTATGAAAATTAGGGCCAAATATTTTTATTAAATGTATAATTCGCCCCTTAATTTTATTTAGGAGTATTATTTTTCACCCTATAAATAGCCTAATTATCAGTTAATTATTATTAATTAATAAAAATTCGGCAAATTTCTGGGAATTCTCTGAAGAACAGTTCGGGTCGGATTTTGGGTCAAGAATCAATCATTGATTTTGAACGTTTCTGAACACCAAATCGTATCATGTGAGTATCCAAATCGATCCTCTCGAGTTGTTCTTTCGGTTTCTGGTATCAAAAACATGTTTTGATGTGTTAATTTTCGATTTTAATTTCAAGGGTTTATACCTGAATTGGTACTTTTTGATTCTGGGGTTATTTGTTGAAATTGATGTTATGAACTGCTTTATTTGATTGTTTATGATTGATTCCTCCTAATTAATTTGACTGACTATTGTTTGAATCGATAAATCGATATCTAGGGTTTATGTGTTTCTTTAATTGATCGTTTTTGATTGTACAGATATCTGAGGTATGTTAGAGTATGGGGGTTTGATTGTAGGAGTAATAAGCTTTATTTTGATATATTATTTGTAATTTTTCATGTACGGAATCGTGATTTTGAGTTTTGATCGGACTTTTGTTTGATTTGATCGGAGAATTAGTTGTAGGGGTTATTAGGATTAGATAGTGTTATGGTTGAATTGCTGATGTGATTTTGAATGAGATAGAGGGTCGAATCGATCCAAACGATCCCATTTTTTCTATGAATCGAGCTCACCGGATTTTCGCCGACTTTTGCTCTGTTTCGCCGAGAAAGCAGATACCGGGATGGACAGACGAGAAGGGCGACGGGGATGTGTAGCTGGAGTTGTGACAAAATGATTGGCATCAAAAACGGACTGAAAACATGTAGTTTTGGGTAGGAATTAGCCTCGCCGGAATCGAGCTCCGGTGGCCGGAACCTCGCCGGTTTCTGGGTTGTGAAGAACACCGGCGGGTTGTTCTTGCCAACCCGGACCCGACCCGGTGGGTTCTAAATTTTAACCCGGTTTTAATCCTTCAAAACCCTAACCCCTTTTCTGATTTCTGTTTTTGAATTTTAATTATTTAATTATATTTTATAAAAAATGAAATTAGATTTATTAATTCTAAAAATCAATTAAAAAATAGTTTTTAAATTCTGTAAAATAGTATTAATAATTCCTAAATTATCTTATAAATTTATAAATTCGAATTTAGTGATTTAATTAAGTATCTAATTATTTATTTAATCATTTATCTATTTATTTACTTATTAGTTAATAATTAATAAATAAGAACTATATTGATCGAATATTGTGAGAAACGATTCGATAAATAAGGGAATAAAACGAATAACTCGTAATTATACGAGTAATTGAACGATAAGTTCGATTATTAATATTCAGACGATAGTAAATTATTCGTATAATATCGTAATAATTATTCGTAATGAATAATTAAATACAGATAATTAATTTTAAAACGTATACGTGCAATAATAACAGTAATGTTTCGATAATTATGAGAAAAACGCGAATAACTCGTAGGAATACGAGTAGGGGATCGTTGAGTTGAAATATTATTCGAATAATGACTCATTTATTCAATAATGAACGTATCAGTTAATGATATCGATTATTTATTTATAAATAATCGATCTAATCGAATATATAACGATAAGTGTGAATATTCGTAATAAATTGTGATTAATCCTAATAATTAGGTTATTAAATAATTAATTATTAATTATTTATTAGTTATTTATTTAATTAATATTTAAAAAGTGATTAATTATTCCGATAATTGATCACATCATTTTCAATAAATCATAACTTATTCATTTTAACTCCAAAGATTATAGAAAAATTATTTTTGACTTTGATTTTTCTTAAATAATTATTTTAGGATTTAATAATTTGTAATAATTAATTATATTGAATAATAAATTGAATTATCAGTATTTAATTGATCATAATTCAACCGTTAGTCCGATTTGAGCGAAACGAAAGCCATTTTACTCAGAAAAATGAATTCTTTTTATTAAAAATAATATGAAGACCTAATTTCTTCTAGAAATTAGCTGACTCTAGTATTAGCTTGATTATCAGTCGAAATACGTGCCGAGACGAATCCGAAAAATTCCGGAAAATGGGAAATGAAGCAGAAGGTAATCAACGGAGCAATCAACGAGTCGATTTTGATTCTAAAAATTATTTTAAATATAGAAATGATTATGTGCTTATGTGTATTATATGGTTAATCGAGTCTTACTTGCTTATATGTAATATAAGAGTCAGTCATAAGCGCATGGGTAGATAATAGGAACGAAATGAAGTCGATTCAAGATGCAAATTGAAGTACAAAATGACTTAACCAGTCTTTTTTCCCAACAGAAGCGAAGCCAGCAAGGCAGGTCAAGTAGGGGATAGACGGAAGTGATGTAATTGCAGTAAGTCGCGCAAAAGGCAAGTTTCTCCTCTATTCTATTTTCCAGAATAGTGATATTATCTTCAGATTATTATTACAATTGCACTCTTTTAATTCTCTTGTTCATATTTCATTTCACTTCTTGATTTTTCTCTTTATTTGAATTCATTATTCATATTCCAATTATTACTCACAATTATTGATATATTCTGGTGAGTAGAATATATCAAAGCATACTGATTGTTCCGGTTCCTATTCCAGGGACTGGATAATACCACTTCTGGGATTAAGTTTACTTAATCCTAAGGACCGGGACATAACCTGATCCTTGAAACGGGCCGTAGTGCCTGGGTTCCCGACGGGACATATATAGTAAGATATAGATCTGCACTGTATCCTGGCTGATCAGCAGGGTATAACTGCGAACTTGAGTCCAGTTTAGTTCAATTGTATTCGCCAGTAATGGCCTTTTTTCTATTCTTATGAGGTTATATCTTTGCAGATATACCCGGGTTACGGATTCAATTATATTGCTTTAACACTGTTTATATTTTATGGACATGTTGAGCAATTTTTGGCTCACCCTTTTTGTTGTTATTCACCTTATTATTTTCAGTTAAGAAGGAATATGAAACCCATCAGAACACGAGTGGTAAAGAAGCGGGTCAAGCCTCGGGATCCTCTCATACCCAAGGTGTTGATCCCAATTCAGGAAGAAAGTTTTGAGTTGCCCGAGCAGGTGGAGTGTTGATAGATAGTATGTGTGTTTGAATAAAAGCTGAACTTAGTTTAAAAATAAATTAGACAATGGTTTGTAATAAAGAGAGTTTGTGAGATTTTAAATGTTGGTTTGTAATAAAGTAGTTAGTGGTTCTTGTTTTCATACTTCAACCTAAAAAGGTCCCGGTTAGTATTAAAGAGGTTTAGTTTCATTTCTTTATTATTTATTAATAAGCTTGTACAGGTTTGGTGATTAGCTCGTAACCCCCAGACTTATACCCCGGGTTTGGAGGGCGTTACAGTTTGGCATCAGAGTTTTAGGTTTGGTCCCTGAAAACAAGAACATTAGGATTAATATAGGATAGGGAGATCACATAAGATAGGGATAGTCAAATTAGGAAGAATAGTATTAGGATTTAGGTCAGGTTAGAATAGGGAAATATAAATCTTAGGATTGTCTAGTGACCTTTTCTTTTCTTTGATATATTATCAGATGGCATCTTCTGGTTATTCTGCGTCTTCCGAGAGGTAAGTCACTGGACCAGCAGCACCAGTCATACCTCCAGTATCTGAGCATATGTTTCCTCCTCTACCACCTCCACCACCATTTCCGCAGGAGCCGGTACCACCAGTTCAGGGGATAGTTCATGACCCCATAGAGATGTTTGATCCTTTTGAGTTTTTCGAGCCGATAGTTCCTTTACCTATTGAGCATCAGTTTATACCAGGTATTGAGCAGGAGTTACCACCACCACCACCATTGTTACCTCCTATACTAGTGCATGCCCCAGAGCCGGACATAGTTCAGATGATTCCAGTCGAGGGAATGGGAGAGCATGATGTGGATCTACAACTAGGCTTACCACAACAGGGTGCAGGTATTCCGAGGGTTCCTTCCCAGGAGTTAGTAGGTCAGGTTGCTCAGCCGCATATGGTACCATACCATGAGTATAGAGTTATGAGGGATGATATGGAGTATTGGCGGGCACAGTATCGAGAGATTATGCATCTATTTGATCAGAGGGACAGAGGACCGTTAGCAGCCCTACAGCCAGATTACTATATGAGGCAGCGACTGTAGTCAGTTTTGATGAGCGCTACTTGGGAGCTTGATGATTTGACCCATGATGGACCTCCTTCTTTTGCAGAGTTCTATCGGATATTCGGCTTGGCACAGACTTTGGTCCAGGCACTTAGAGAGGAGCTTAGGCGTATTCCGCCTGGGTTCTGAGACAGGGACAGTTGAGACAGTGACTTCAGAGTATAGATGTATATAGAGGCAGCATAGTATAACCTAGTGAGTAGTGTGTATGTGTGTACTAGTATTTTAACCTGTAGTAGGTTTTTGACCTGTAGTGGTAGTATGACTTGTAGCCACGGTGATTACCAGCAGAGCGAGACTTTTTGTATCAAGCATTTACACCTGAGGCTGGTGTCATATATATAAACTGAACTTTTCAAATTTCTTTTATTTAAATTTCAGTCTTTACAGTTTACAACATTTACTTTCATTTTATTGTTTTACAACTTTCCATATTATAATTCCTGTTGAAAAAAAAAGAGAGAACAAACATTTTATTTAACTGTTTACATTTCCAGTTTTTATATTCAGTAACTATTTCTTTAAATAAACCATGTTATTAATACATGATAAATTGTTCTCCTTACATATTGTCAATTATTTATTAAACTGTTAAAGTTATATCATTTGTTTTATTATCAGAAGAAGATGGCACCAAAAAGAAAGACTAGGGATGAGACCTCTAACAGCAATTCCGAAGGTCGGACTAATGAGACCATGAACCAAATGTTCAATCTGATGCAACAACAGATGGTAATGATACAACAACAGATGCAGCATCAACAACAGCAAATCTAACAACAAATCTTACAACAGCCACCTCGTCCTGAGCCTCAATTACCACCAGCATTACCTGTTGTTATTTTTAAGCAGTTTCAGTTAGTTAAACCTCCATAATTTGATGGGTCTACTGATCCTATTAAAGCTACCACCTGGTTAAAAGAAATAGAGAAAGCGTTTGCACTAGTAAAGATAGATGAGGACCAGAAGACTCATTTTTGTAGTTATTTATTGAAGGGAGAGGCAAATTATTGGTGGGAATCTAAAAAGGCATTAGAGGGTGAAGATGTTATTGCTTGGGATATGTTTAAAGAATTATTTTTAGAAAAGCATTTTCCTCGCTATGTGAAGAATCAGATGCAGATAAAGTTTTTAGAGCTGAAGCAGGGAAGTATATCTGTAACATAATATGAAGCCAAATTTAATGAATTGGCTAGATTTGTTCCGGAACAGGTAGACACTGAAGAGAAGCGAGTTCAGAGATTTCAAGAGGGATTATGACCATGGATACGCAGACAGGTTGCAGTTTTTGAATTAACAACATATACCGCTGTAGTCTAGAAAGCTTTGATCATCGAAGGGGAAAGTGAAAGATCTCAACGAGATAGAGGACAGGGAGGTTTCCATGACCGTGCCAGCAGGAAGCCAGGATTTCAAGCCCGGGCAAATTTGAATTTCAAAAGGATAGGACAAGGTACACAAAAAGCAGGTAATCATTTCCAAGCCTCCAAACAGCAGGGAATTGTTAAGGTTCCAGTGCCATATTACAAAACTTGTGGACGCAAGCATACCGGCGTATGTATTAAAGCAGATGTGACATGTTTCAAATGCAAGCAGAAAGGGCACTACTCTAACGAATGTCCAACAGGAAAAACAGCAGAAATCACTTGCTATCAATGCGTAAAGAAAGGGCATATCGCTAGGAATTGTAAAGGACCAGCAATGGCAGCCAGTATTCTGAAAGTGTTGGCATTACCTCCGCCACCGTCGCCGAATCAACCCAAAGCAAGGACTTTTAACATGACAATGAAAGAAGCAGTGCAGAGTCCAAGTGTGATCGCAGGTACGCTTTTGGTGAACTCCGTAGATTCAAAAGTATTAATTGATTCTGGAGCTACTCGTTCATTTATTTCTGAAGAATTTCTTGATAAGTTATATTGAGAAATCGAATGGTTGGGCGAGACGTTAATTATAAAATTAGTGAATGACGACCAAGTTCCAGTAGATCGAGTATGTGTAGCGTGTGATGTAGAAATAGCTGGACATCATTTCTCTGTAGACTTAATTCCTTTTAAGCTAGGAGAATTCGATATTATTTTGGGAATGGATTGGTTAGCACGTCATAAGGCTCAGATAGATTGTGCGAATAAGAAAGTTAAATTGCGAACTGCGGAAAATGCAATGGTAATATTCAAGGGCGACAAACAGCGAAATAAATTTCTCACCGTAATGCAGACTAAACGATTGCTTCGACAAGGATGTGAAGCATATATAGCTTACGTGTTAGATACTGAAAAAGGAAGTCCTAAAATAGAAGACATTCCAGTTGTATCTGAATTTCCGGATGTCTTTCCAGACGAGCTTTCAGGGTTACCACCAGATTGAGAAATCGAGTTCACGATTGATCTAGCACCAGGCACAGAACCAGTTTCGAAAGCTCCTTATCGAATGGCTCCAGTTGAGATGAAGGAATTGTCAACGCAACTGCAAGATCTTCTAGACCGAGGCATCATACGACCTAGTGTATCCCCATGGGGTGCACCGGTATTAATTATGAAGAAGAAGGACGGCAGCATACGATTGTGCATTGACTATCGGGAATTGAATAAACTCACTATTAAGAACAAGTATCCTTTACCGAGAATCGACAATTTGTTCGATCAGCTAAACGAAGCTGCATGGTTTTCAAAGATAGATTTACGATCAAGCTATCATCAATTGAAGATTAAAGTTGAAGATATTTCCATGACTGCATTTCGTACGAGATATGGACATTACGAGTTTTTGGTAATGACATTCGGTTTAACAAACGCGCCAGCTGCATTCATGGATTTGATGAACAGAGTATTCAAGAAATATTTGGATAAATTTGTGATTGTATTCATTGATGACATCTTGATTTACTCCAAGACGGAAGAAGAGCATGCGGAACACTTGAGGATAGCTTTGGAAATTCTAAGGAAAGAGCAACTGTACGCAAAATTCTCAAAATGTGAATTCTAGTTAAGGGAAGTATAATTTCTAGGACATATCATCAGTAGAGAAGGCATCCAAGTCGATCCAGCGAAGATTGAAGCTCTGTTGAATTGGGAACGACCGAAGACACCCACAGAAGTTCGAAGTTTCTTGGGATTGGCAGGGTATTATCGAAGATTTTTCAAAGATTTTGCAAAAATAGCAACGCCGCTGACTAAGTTAACTCAAAAAAGTGAAAAGTTTGAATGGAATGAGAAATGTGAAGAAAGTTTCCAAGAGTTGAAGAATCGGTTAGTGACCGCACCAGTACTTGTATTACCAGATGAGCAAGGAAATTTTATCATTTATAGTGACGCTTCGTATCACGGGCTAGGATGTGTATTGATGCAACACGGTAACGTCATCGCATATGCTTCAAGACAACTTAAACCCCATGAGCAGAAATATCCTACCCATGATCTGGAATTAGCAGCGATCGTATTTGCATTGAAGCTTTGGAGACATTATCTCTACGGTGAAAAATATGAAATCTATACGGATCATAAAAGTCTGAAGTATATCTTTACGCAAAAAGAACTGAACATGCGACAACGTCGATGGCTGGAATTGATTAAAGATTACGATGTCACAATCAGTTATCATCCAGGAAAAGCAAATGTTGTAGCGGATGCGTTGAGCAGGAAAGAAAGATTGAATCGGTTAACTTCATGTGAAGTAGCTAGGGAATTTGACAAATTGGAAATTGAGATTCGCATTTCCAATGAATCTGCAGAAACTATCTACGCTATGACTTTTCAACCAGAATTGCTCGAGAAGATTTGCCGCTGTCAGGAAGAAGTAATGAGTCAAGATGACGACTTAACGGGAGAAGAGATCACAACTCAGAAAGATAATGAAGGAATTTTATGCTTTGCATTGAGAATCTGGATCCCTAATATGGCAGAATTAAAAGAAGAAATAATGTGAGATGCGCACAGTTCAAAGTATTCCATTCATCCAGGAAGCACAAAAATGTATCGCGATCTGAAGGAAAACTTTTGGTGGCCGAATATGAAGAAGGAAATGGCAGAATGGGTGAGTAAAAGCTACACATGCCAGCGAGTTAAAGCGGAACATCAACGTCCGAGCGGATTATTACAACCGTTAGACATTCCAGAATGGAAATGGGAACATCTAGCGATGGATTTTGTGGTAGGTCTACCGAGGACTAAGGCAAATCATGATGCGATATGGGTAACCATTGACAGACTCACGAAGTCGGCACATTTTTTACCGATTAACGAAAGATTTTCGCTCGACAAGCTAGTGCATTTGTATCTCAAGGAAATTGTAATACGATATGGAGTTCCAATATCTATCGTATCTGATCGAGATCCTCGTTTCAACTCAAGATTTTGGAGACAATTTCAAGAATGCCTTGGAACGAAATTAAACATGAGTACCGCTTATCATTCGCAAACCGACGGGCAAAGTGAAAGAACTATCCAAACGATTGAAGACATGCTACGAGTTTGTGCGATCGATTTTGAAGGCAGTTGGGATAAGCATCTACCTCTAGTGGAATTTTCTTATAATAACAGCTATCACGCCAGCATTGGAATGCCCCCGTATGAAGCACTATATGGAAGAAAATGTAGATCACCAGTACACTGGGATGAAGTTGGGGAACGCAAGATTTTGGGTCCAAAATTAATCCAACAGACTAAAGAAAAGATTGAACTTATTCGGAAATGACTCGATGCAGCACAAAACAGGAAACACAAACATGCAGACCAAGCAAGGAAGGATATGGACTATCAGGAAGGAGAACACGTAATACTCAAAATATCGCCATGGAAAGGATTGACCAGATTTGGCAATAAGGGTAAATTGAAACGACGATACGTCGGGCCATTTGAAATTTTGAAGAGAGTAGGAAAGCTTGCGTACGAATTAGCTTTACCGCCTCATATGCAACATATTCATAATGTGTTTCACGTGTCAATGCTTAAGCGATATAATCCTGATTCTAGGCATGTAATAGAATATAAACCGATAGATATCCAACCTGATTTGCCTTTTGTAGAGCAGCCGATAAGAATTTTAGATCGGCGAGAGTAGGTATTGAGAAATAAGTCTGTATATTTAGTGCGAGTATCGTGGAGAAATCCTATGGTTGAAGAATCAACCTGGGAACTTGAAAGCGAGATGTTAGAAAAATATCCTCATTTGTTTTCGTAAAAGATTCTGAGGACAGAATCCTATTAAGGGGGAAAGAATGTAACGACCGGGAAATTTATGTTGTATAATATCATATTATGTGTATTAATATGTCAATTATGTGTGATTATCCGTTAAACCCTAATTGTTGTGTGTTATGTGTATTCCGTATCATTTCTGTATTTTTTAGGTATTTTTCAGATGTTTTATATCGTATTCATAGGTTTCATTTCAAACGTTTTGCAACCCAAACAATGATTTTAAAGCCAGTATTTCAAATAAAATAATGGGCCTTATTTTTCATCAAACGGCTTTTACAATCGCATTATTCTGAACATCTAGATATTTATTAGTTATTTATTTAATTAATATTTAAAAAGTGATTAATTATTCCGATAATTGATCACATCATTTTCAATAAATCATAACTTATTCATTTTAAATATATTGAATTATCAGTATTTAATTGATAATAATTTTTAATAATTAATTATATTGAATAATAAATTGAATTATCAGTATTTAATTGATAATAATTCAACCGTTAGTCCAATTTGAGCGAAACGAAAGCCATTTTACTCAGAAAAATGAATTATTTTTATTAAAAATAATATGAAGACCTAATTTCTTCTAGAAATTAGCTGACTCTAGTATTAGCTTGATTATCAGTCGAAATACGTGTCGAGACGAATCCGAAAAATTCCGGAAAAATGGAAAATGAAGCAGAAGGTAATCAACGAAGCAATCAACGAGTCGATTTTGATTCTAAAAAATATTTTAAATATAGAAATGATTATGTGCTTATGTGTATTATATGGTTAATCGAGTCTTACTTACTTATATGTAATATAAGAGTCAGTCATAAGCGCATGGGTAGATAATAGGAACGAAATGAAGTCGATTCAAGATGCAAATTGAAGTACAAAATGACTTAACCAGTCTATTTTACCAACAGAAGCTAAGCCAACAAGGCAGGTCAAGTAGGGGATAGACGGAAGTGATGTAATTGCAGTAAGTCGCGCAAAAGGCAAGTTTCTCCTCTATTATATTTTCCAGAATAGTGATATTATCTTCAGATTATTATTACAATTGCACTCTTTTAATTCTCTTGTTCATATTTCATTTCACTTCTTGAATTATTCTCTTCATTTGAATTCATTATTCATATTCCAATTATTACTCACAATTATTGATATATTCTAGTGATTAGAATATATCAAAGCATACCGATTGTTCCGGTTGCTATTCCAGGGACTGGATAATACCACTTCTGGGATTAAGTTTACTTAATCCTAAGGACCGGGACATAACCTGATCCTTGAAATGGGCCGTAGTGCCTGGGTGCCCGACGGGATCTATATAGTAAGATATAGATCTGCACTGTATCCTGGCTGATCAGCAGGGTATAGCTGCGAACTTGAGTCCAGTTTAGTTCAATTGTATTCTCCAGTAATGGCCTTCTTTCTATTCTTATGAGGTTATATCTTAGCAGATATACCTGGGTTACGGATTCAATTATATTGCTTTAACACTGTTTATATTTTGTGGACTTGTTGAGAAATTTTTGGCTCACCCTTTTTGTTGTTATTCACCTTATTATTTTCAGTTAAGAAGGAATATGAAACCCATCAGGACACGAGTGGTAAAGAAGCGGGTCAAGCCTCGGGATCCTCTCATACCCAAGGTGTTGATCCCAATTCAGGAAGAAAGCTTTGAGTTGCCCGAGCAGGTGGAGTGTTGATAGATAGTATGTATGTTTGAATAAAAGCTGAACTTAGTTTAAAAATAAATTAGACAATGGTTTGTAATAAAGAGAGTTTATGAGATTTTAAATGTTGGTTTGTAATAAAAGTAGTTAGTGGTTCTTGTTTTCATACTTCATCCTAAAAAGGTCCTGGTTAGTATTAAAGGGGTTTAGTTTCATTTCTTTATTATTTATTAATAAGCTTGTACAGGTTTGGTGATTAGCTCGTAACCCCCAGACTTATACCCCGGGTTTGGAGGGCGTTACAATTCCCTTACTAACATGATAACTATTAGCATATGAGAGCTGAATCAATGGTAGGTGAATACCTCAGTTTCCTTTTTAAATCCGACATATATACTCTCAACATATCTTATAGCTTCTAAATTATCCTCTCACTTTGACTTTTCATCTCAAGATGATAGTTGGTACTCATTTTCAACTTAGTTCCAAACATTTGAACACCTTTTACTCATTCTCATCCGTCAAGGCTAGAAAGTAATCTCATATATTCACTTCTTATCACCTTCAAGTATTCGAACTCCAACTTTTACTCTCTTTTTTTTCAGTTCCTTTATTAATTCCTCGGTAATCTTAATCACATTCAATTCTTCTCTTCTACTCAAGACATCGTTCCCTAAAGGGACCTTGCTTGGTTAGTAGTTACTCAAACAACCGGGGCTCATAATCAATTTTTTTGACCAAAATTTCATACTTTGGAAGCTTAGTATATAATTGCTACTTTTTAACCCTTCATCGATATTTATTTAGGTGTTCAACTTGACATTTCTTAGTTCTTGAATGGGCGATGATGTTATTAATAAATACAATTACACCACCCAAGTATTCCTTATACACCATGTTCCTTATAGACAACTGATACACTTGTTACTCCACATATTATCACCAGAACTTGCAACGCTCATAACTCATTCTAATCGCAATATTTGATATGTCCTCAGGCTAGATATAAATTCAATCCCCGAGAAATAACACACTCCTTGAATTAAGTCACATAAGCAATCAATTCTTAATAGGGGTTACTTATTCTTATTTGTCATTTTGTTAAACTCCCGATAATCAGTACACAACCTCGTAATTCCATCCCTCTTCCCCAACAACATCACTCGGGCACCCCAATGGACTATCTCGGGTATGTTCACTTTCCTCTTTCCAATAACTTTTACAATTATCGAACTAACTATTTCATTCTCCTGGCCTCCAGAGACTCCAGGGCATTTAGTTATTACTCAAACTTCTCTCAGCTTAAGTATTTTCTCCTTCGTATCTTTGCACATAGTGGATCTACCTTATATCTTTAGCTTATAACTCCTTTTCTCGTATGATCAGAAGAACTTCCTATATTGCTTCTACACCTAGAAACTTACCTATTGGCTTTTTCTGGTAATCAATCATTGCCATGGTTCTTTATGGGGGTCTTGAGCAGCTGATCTTTTACTCTTATTATAAGTCTTAGCCTTGGCTGTAGTGGACGTCAAACCTTTTGATACACTACCTTACATGCTAACTCGAGAAGCACTCCTACAGTTCTTGGCAACATGCCCCACCTTGCCACAGTTGTAACAAGTGACTCCTGGATTTTCCTCCTTACACTCTGACGCGTAGTGTCCTTTCTGTCCAGACCAGAAACATTCCATTTTTGCCTTACACTTCACCATGCTTTTTACCACATTGCTTATACTCCGATATAGGCGACTTAACCGACTTGGCTTGATTAGAGCTGGTTGAGGTATTACTAATCATGCTTAAAGAAATACTTTTCCCTCTAAATTCTTTATTCTTACTCCTTCCAAACTTTTTCTGAAACTTCTGGCTGGATTCTTCTTGACCTGATGCTTCTTTCATATCATCTATCTTTTGCTTTTTTTTTTAAAAAAATACTCCTTGCCTTATGACAGGTCAACCAACCCGATCCTAAGATCACATCGAACCCTTCTAACTCGGAGGGCGTCAGATCAACTGCAACTATGTCCAACTTCTAAACGCTCGATCTCTTGGTCCTTTTGAAAGTTCTATCTCTAGCTGAGCTGGATGTTGGCCCTTGAGATGTAGTATCTTGAATAACCGTTCTACAACCCCTTGCAATATGCCCAATCTTTCCACAATTGTGACACGTAACTCCTGGAATTTCTGGCTTACATTCCGATGCATAATGACCCTGACGTCCACACTTGAAACATTGCACATTCTTTTTACACGAGCCACTGTGTCTCCTGTCGCAGGACTTGCAATCCACTGCTGACTTGACTGACTGGGCTGGAGTGGAAGCAACTAAAGTAACACTAGACCTAGCCTGTGATAAACTCTGTCTCCGGAATTTCTTACTCCTGCTACGGCCAAACCGATTCTCAAATCTTTGACTGGATTCTCCTTGGTCTGCCTTGTCCATAACACCTTCCGACTTCCTTTTCTTATCACTTTCTTCCTTAACAGTCAACTTTTGGTCACCTTCCATTACTAGGGCGACCTGAACCATAGAGGAGTATGTCTTAGTTGAAATGCCACAACTCCTCTGCGAATTTCAACCTTCAACCCTTGTTGGAACCTCTTTACTTTCTAAATCCCTGTGCTTACATACTTAGGAACTAATCAGGCCAATTCTGTAAATTTGGCCTCATACTCCAACACACTTCTTTCACCTTTTTTTCAGTTCTAGGAACTCAATTTTGTATTTGACTCCGCACACAATCTGGGAAATACTTTTCCAAAAACAACTCAGTAAACCTAGCCCATGGAACAGGGCCTTCTCCTTCTAACGCTCTGGTTGACTTCCACCAGTAATTCGCTTCATTCTTTAAGAAGTAATTTGCATAATCAGTCTTAAAATTATAACTTACTTGGATAATATTGAAAGCTTTCTTCGTCTCTTTTAACCATGCTCCAGCAGCTACTGGATTAGGTTCACCTTTAAACTCATGAGGGTTAACATTCTGAAAGGATTTGAAACTAGCACTTTGGTTCACTCCTTGCTGTTGTTGCTGCAACAGTAGTTGCTGCTGCTGAACCTGTTGGATTAACTGCAATTGTTATTGCTGCTGCTGGTGCAACAAGTCTAGAATTTCATTTATATTTGGACCCTCCACAAAACTACTACTATTTTCTCTAGACTGGGTAGCTTTCTTGGGTGGCATTTTCCTGGAATATATAAATGAGTTTATTTAAAAAATGACAGAATGTTTGACAGAAGATATCACCGTTTAAATGGTGCACCTGTATCAGGAAAATGCTGCCCAATCATAGTACCCATGTCCTAAATATCGGGGTCCATTTACAAAGAAATCTAGATTAACAACACTAGCAATCATAGCAACAATGACATTAACAGAATCAACAACAGTTCAGGAAATCTAAAATACAAAGAAACTAAACATCGTAGCACGGCTCCTCAATATAACAGCAACTGACCAAATTCCCATCACTACTCAGGTACAACAACTAAACTTATCCAACATACCACAAAAGTCGGCTGAACATATTAGCCACACACTATGTAGAACAAGCCGGTAAATCGAGTCAAGCTTAAGGAACACTGACTCTAATAAGCACCATCGTTCATGTTTCAACCAACCCTTCTTCCAAGGATGATTTCTTATCACCCACAAGTAACTCATCAACCATTGACTTACTTTTCCTGAGGCTGTAATTCCATCATTAGGTCTTGAACTCCCGCGATTACCATTATTCTTAAATGATATCCTAATATAGGACTCTTGTTCTTCCCGACAGTCGCTCTTACTTGCTTTCAATAACGAGGATCATCTAATCAAAGAAATTCATTATCATAGAATATCCAATAAAATTTCAAACTCAAGGAAATAGAATAAGAAGGAAACAGTGAAGAAGATGTAGGTATGACTGAGGGCAACCATACGAGTACATAAGATGGCCAGTCTTAGTACCACATAGTTCACAACACATACTTCGGTGGCGTCCCACCAGTCCCTTTTGTCACACAGACAAATGGTCAACTCATGTGCATTGTTTGTCCCAATCAACCGATAGAATCTCCGAGAAAAGATACAATGTTTAAATAGAGATTTACCAATAAGGTGGGAGAAAATCTGATTTATAATTGAACCAACAGAATCTTAAGTTGCTTACTTCAAATTTGACTTCCTTGCAGATAAATAAGCAACTTATTGGGAAACAGGCATTCATTCTGAAAAATAAAATATATCTCAAGAAATGCGTATAAGATTTAGGATATAAAAACATTACTGATCCCCGTACCTCACGGAACTTAGCTGTCATAACAGCCACCGACTATTATCGTATTGTCCAAGCTCACCGAGGTCACACACTCAGTCCAACCACACTCCTTGACACAAAAAATGCAATATTTAGAAATAAAGTTGGCGTCTTCTCAGCTGACACAACAAGGGCCCACTCAACGCTGAATCTGCGCAATCAGACTCATTTTCTCGAGGGAAAAAACTAGAAATCTCTATCGAACATTACTAATAATACATATGCGAATGAAACGTACTCTAGGTTAGGGCAGTTCCAGTCAATCCTCAATAAACGTCAGGGTTACGCTTCTGAAACCCTTGACTATACTCATAGACTTGCTCCTCTGACTGAGTTGCTGACTCACCACTTCATATAAACCTTCATACACTCTCCTGACTCTACTACTAACCTAAATCAGGGACTCAAACCCGTAGCTCTGATACCAACTGTGACGGCCTCAACCCCGGGGTCAGTAGTTAACGTCACTAATTACAATAATAACAATCATAATACAACTCGAATCATTAATAATATAACTACGACCCATTTACCAAAACCTTTTCCAGGTATAAGTATGACTTAGGTTACCTTTGATACAAAACCAAATTACAACAACAATCTGAACAATGCTATCCTACTACAGCAACTCAACAGACCATCCTTGGTCCAACACAACTACCTCAGAAGAGTCTGACACAGAGGGAACTGGAACTCGGCTCAACTATCACGGAAGAATCTCCTAGTCATCTGCAATACATATATAAAAACATTCTGCAAGGGTGAGCAATCAATTGTTCAGCAGTACCACTATATGAATAACAAGTAAAATAGTTTATGATAAAGCAGTGATAGGAACAGAGATTATAGCTCGTTTACAAAACATGTAAAATATTCATAAACTGGATACTCAAAACTAGCATGCTTTCAACAAAACAAACGTAGTAGTGTGCTGCGTACAAATACCAGAGTTTAATTCTAGCATGCCAGTTTCATTTCCAAATCCACTACATAACTTACCTGTTCTGTTACGAGAACCACAAAGCCAAATCAGATACGTGCGGATATGTGAAGACATTTGATTAGGCTATCAACACCAGACGGCTCTAACTGCCATCCCATTTACCTGTTCCGGAACTCAGAGACTACTAGGTCTCTGACCTTCTGGATTAATCGGTTATATGGTGCGCGCAATCGAATTAGCTTCTTACGCCACCTCAATAGGCCTACTCTAGCCCCTATGTATCCCATATCTGATCGTTTTATCCAGTTTTCAAAACACTTGTACCTATCTCATTTCAAAATCATTCATTTCAACAACACACGTAAAAAACACTAGTTCACAATCATTTCATTCGAGATAGGTACCTTTCGAAGCTACTTTTCCCCAAAACAGGTTTAGAAACAATGATTTATAACTACAGGGGATACATAACTTAAAATGTTTCTGTTCCATTACGAGAATAAAATATTTAGCTATTCATACGTACTGAACCATAAAAGAATGGTCATGGGTACTTGCCTTGCAGAGCTTTATAACTATCACTGATTGACCTTGAACTGACTTGGACACTCGGCTTTATCGCCTTACTATTAGACTATCATGGATCTGACTTTCACGCTCGGATCCTTCGCTTGGAACCTTGTTGCGCTTGTCGACTGATCACTATGTTATCTTTAGTTCGATATCACTTCTGGAGTCCTTCAACTAGAACCTACAGAGTCGAGATACCTTATGTTAGGCGACCATGTATGCTTGACATATCCTCAATACCAATCCTACCCACACGATACCAATCCCGACTTGTACTTATATGTATTATTAAAATACAATAACACACAACAGTCAGGGTTCATGTTTTCGAGAAATCGGTTTGGTTTTCATTTTCAGAAAATACGTATATGTGTCATTTTACGAAATTAGGGTTACTGGGTTTTGAAAAAACATTCACCACAACATACAATCAAGTTCGTATAAAGTATAAGTATATATATTTTCACTCGACATCCCGATAATTACCGGATACGCTCCCGTATTTCCGTGGTTTGATTTTCCGAAAATCAGGCAGCGTCTCCTTTGTTTATCGGACTACCCATCGAAACAATTTGACGTCGAAACAATTCAACGTCAAACCAATCAATCACAATCGCAATCCAACTTCACCAATCCCAACTAATAATTACAATTCCAATCACAACTCAGCAAACAAACAATCAATCCAAATAATTCCCGAACTAAATTATTTAACTACTATTACTTTTTATTTCGACTACAATAATATACGAACTAAATTATTTATTTTAGAATATTAGGACTCAGAATAATTCATCATGGTCCATCGTCGACTCGCCAAAGCTCATCGTCGACGGCGGTACAATTTATTGGTGCTTGATTTAATACGGGTTTCCAAATAAATTGCGTCGATTGATAAAAATTCTCGCACGAAAATATTTTATTTCACAAATATTCCTCAATTATTTTTCCTGCAAAAAATAAAGTAATTAAAATTGAATTAAAATCAGTCAACCCAAAGGAACAGGACACACACGCATACACGCACTCAACACCGAACGAAACACACTTGCACAGTCACCGAAATCCGGAAACTGAACGACCCAGCCACTAGCACACACGAATACACACACATAGATAGAAACATACACTGCACATGGTACACGCAAACATAGGGAAAGATCAAGACAACAGACTGAGGAGGCGGAGTAATTATCCGGGGAACACAGGCGGCGATTAAATTCTCCGGAAAATGAACAGAGAGACCGGGAAAGGGAAAGATGGGAATAGGGAAGGGGAGGAGAAGACAGGGATATAAAAGATTATGCGGAGTTGTCACACCCCCAACTTAAATAGCAAAATAAATATAGCTATTACATCATTTTAATGAAGAATACACAACCAAATCCAAGATCTTACAGTTTAGGGCTTGGAACAACCCAACACTACCAACTATTACATCTGATTACAAATACCGAGTCCTCACACAACTATTATTACTTATTCTACCTGAGCTCGAACATAAGCATCAGCATCACAAGTCTTACGGGCAGTCTGCTTGAATCTAACCATAGCTGCTAGCTGTAATATCAGGGTAAAGCAAGAAGTGAGCCAAATGCTCAACAAGTGCTAACAGTATGACACAAAACATAAATTGAGATATACTTTTAAGAATGACAATGGAAAGACATAACTAATGATAACGAGAGATAAGACTATGAGAGATGGCATCATTTTGCTTGCATCAAAACAATTTTAAAATCATGTCTTAATCAAAATCATTTTATGACGCTACGGATTACAGCCGGTGATCAGCCGCGAAGTAATCCCGAACCTCGCTGGGTTCTAAAACATTATTGAGAATCCCTAGGCAACTTTTAAGCCTAATATAAGTGTGGAAAGGACTCGCGTCTCAGTCCAGATCCACCATTCAAAGAAAACATTTATCCCCCTTTGGGACTGAAAAACCCACATTTTATTTATTTCACAAGCTGATGCCGAATTGTAACAAAATCTCTTTTAAAAGTAAAAATTTTTATTAAGGAATTATAGATCAACTCGAAACACGGGAAACAAGGTTCTGAATATCAGAGCCATGATTCACAAAACTATTCTCTATTCAAGTAATTGAATGGTTTTCATATATCAAAGATTGGACAAGAGGATTTAGTGAGACTAATGGATAATATGAAGGGTAATGCCAATTTGGGCTCAAAATAATGGTTTCTCATCAAGGTTCAAGTGCTGGATCATCAAGAAGGTAAGCTTCATGAATACTAAGGGTGTTAAGGTATGAAGAATGATCTTTAACTCAGGACATATCAGAATTATCAAGCTTTAGGATAAGAAAGAGGGTATCAATCAATGAGGAATCAAGCTGGTAAGTATCTGACTATCAGAATTCAAAGTAAGGTTCTATAGGGGTTCAAGTACCAGGATGAGATATTAATACTTAGGAAACATCAACATGTTAATCAAGAGGATCCATCAAGTAATATATCAACTCTTCATTTTATCATGGCATTAAACTATCATGAAAGACTTTTGAACTACTTGCAATACGTACTCGAGGGTTCATGGCATCTCTATGTAACTCAAAGATAAACAAAAGATATGCTTGATTTAAATATATCAAAATGACTCTGGATAATTACATCAATATATAAGAACTATTTGTAGTAAATACGAAGATCAAGTTGAATCACTTGCCTTGAGATAGGCTGGTCTGGTCTGACTGGTAGGAGCAACAACTGGAGCTTCACTCGAATTTTATGGCAAGTTTTCCCTCGTCTCGAGATCCTACATAAATAATAATAATCCTCAGTATAATATATTCTTACCATCTTAACCTATTTACAACCTGAAATTAAACACAGATGGCACTTAGGCCTATATGCACTAAATTTATATTCACCTTTAAATTATAATTGCACACACATAGCCACATATTCACATATCATATATTAACACCAAATAACACCATATATACCATAATGCAACACTAGGCTTGGATGATCTCGACTCACAACTTAAGTCACTTGGTCGCTAAACTAGACAAAGTCTTCTAATTTTGGCTTCCTAACTCGATGTGCCTTTCCTAAATTATCCAAAACCTATTGACCCTCACTTGTGCCTTTTGCTCTACTGACCTTATACTATCTTACAACTATGGTGGTCGACCTAATACTCACTTCTAAGTGTTCTAAAACTATGTGATAAGTGATAGTGCTCACTGGTGCCAATTTTAGAATGACAACTATGATTTCTTGAGTGCATTAGGCACTCTTAAACTACGGATTTTCCTTCAAAACTTTTACACAAGACTCTCCTGACCTAAGGGCATCTCACAAACTTGATGTGGCTCAAGGGCCTGGCTTCGGCCTTCTTGGGCCTAAGCTAAAAGGCCAAGGTTCCCCTGTTTTTCTGGGCAGAAAATGCCCAGACTTGAATTAACTTGTGACACATGGTTCTAGCTCATATCCTATGAACTATGATTGGAAAAACTTCTCTGACACTCCCTCTAACTAAGGCCCAATTGGGCCTAATGAGGGACTACCCATGACATGGTCAAATCTCCCTATTTCTAAGTTGCAACAAAACTGTCCCCTGCTGGACAGATTTTGTGATTCTACTTGTGCATCTAACCAAATGACATGCAAACCTCCAACCAACTCCTAAAACCTTTTATATACTCCCAATAATAACTTCTGGTAGCTTGGGCCTCAAAGTGCACACCAATGACATGTTCAAAACTCACTCTAAACCTCAGGGTGCTATACTGATTTTTCTGCAGAAACTATAACTCTCATTTTCCAAGGTTTTGACTTGACAAACTCAACTAACAACAACTCAATACTTAAACCAAGACTTATACATGGTGATCTACTGAAATAACTCCCTTATTCTCAAAATAAACTTGGGTGAGATCATCCATGCCCAAAAACAACAACATGCAACTAAATATATAACATGCAACTCATGGAAAGCACATAACAAGATTTCGGCTAGGCATAAAGTTTTAAATGCTTGCAAAATCGACTTGCACCTAATATTCATCCTTAATAATCATGAAATATAACTTCCTTTAAGTATTAATAAGAAATTTATCATGGAAACAATCTATTTTAAGCACACATATTTCGAATTTATAGATTTTTAAACATAACTACATGATTTCGAAAAGAGTAGCATGCAAAATATGGTTGATCATCATTTTAATGTCTTAAAACTAGCATGCATGGCTAAACATAAATATATAATGAAATTTCAGTAGCATGCAAAGGATTTTAAAGCATTATATCTCCATAAAACACTTAGTTAGCACATATACATAATATATCTCATAGAGAGCTCTTGAATTCACAAGAATCAAGAGTTTCTCTTTGGAGATCACATAAGAACTACACATGCATCCATGGAACTTTAACTTCCAAGTTACAAAACACTTGGAAAGTATATAAGATGAATATAGGTAAAAGATTTACACTTGGGAAGATGAAGAATGAATTGAAAAATGGAAGAGGGGGGGGGGGGGAATTGGCCTTCGGCCGAGAGCAATGTGGGAGGGGGAGGAGAGAAAATTTGTGGGGTGTTGGAGTGTGGAATGAGAATGACTTCTCCCACTTCGATTTCTTTGTTTTATGCTATTTGGTTTACAAATGATGAGTGGAAGTGAGAACTTACAAAAATGTCCCTTGGTTAAAGTTAGGCCATTTTGCATGCAAGACTAAGGTAGTAATTTGGTAATAATCAAATGAGTTAGTGGGGTTGGAAAAGTCTTGTTTGCCCTTTGAGAGAATAGAAGGGTGATTTGCATGCATGGTCTCTTATGTAATTTGATAAATATGACAACTAAAATTTATAATGATTTATTTTTATAAAATAAAATACAAGTTCAAAAATTATAAAATTTATATCATAAAATAACTTGGATTTTTAGAGACTTTATAAAATCATTTTCAAAATTTGTGAACAAAATACCTTTTAAAAGAAAAATTTTCCAAAGCTTAGAATATTCCTTATAAATCAAAAATAAAGAAATTAAATAAACTCTTGCTTTGAAAAATCATATACTACACAAAGCAAATTTATAATGCAGAAACTTTCACTTACACTAGCGTACAATCATTGAATATATTTTCATTTGACTTTAATATTATACCCAATCCACAAATAATATTATATAAAATGCCGGTCGTAACATCCTCTCCCCCTTAAGGGATTCTGTCCCCATAATCTAAGAGAAAAGATGAGGATGCCGGGAACGCATATCAGACTCTAACTCCCAAGTCGACTCTTCGACCTTAGGGTTCCTCCAAAGTACTTTTACTAACTTTACTGACTTATTTCTAAGACTCTTTACTTTCCAGTCGAGTATTTTAACCGGTTACTCCATAAATGGCAGGTCTGCCTGAATTTTTACAGGTTCATATTCTATCACATGGCTAGTGTCAGGATTGTACTTCTTAAGCAACGACACATGGAACACATTATGCACATGCCGATACTGAGGTGGTAAGGCCAACTCGTAGGCCACCTTTCCCACTTGACTCAAAATCTCAAAAGGACCTATGTATCTAGGTGCTAACTTCCCATTCTTGCCAAATCTTATCAACCCTTTTCTAGGTGACACTTTCAGCAACACAGCTTCGCCAATTTGGAATTGAACGTCCTTACGCGCTGGATCCGCATACTTCCTCTGTCTATCTTGAGCAGCAAGCAACCTTTTCTGAATTAACTTGACCGAGTCATGCAACTGTTGTACCAAATCCGAGCCGAGAATTCTTCCTTCTCCTACTTCATCCCAACTTGTTGGTGATCTACACTTTCGCCCGTACAAAGCTTCGTATGGTGGCATGCCGATACTGGAATGATAGATGTTGTTGTAAGAGAATTCAATCAACGGCAAATGGTCGTCCTAACTTCCTGCAAAATCGATTGCACAACTGCGCAACATATCTTCAATTATTTGAATTGTCCTTTCACTCTGGCCATCAGTCTGCGGGTGGTACGCCGTGCTCATATTCAACTTCGTGCCAAGACATTCCTGAAATTGCTTCCAGAATCTCGAGTTAAATCGGGGATCTCTGTCTGAAACTATTGATACGGGTACTCCATGCCTTAGTACGATTTCACGCACATACAGATGAACCAACTTGTCCAGTGACGACTTCTCATTTATTGAAAGGAAATGCGCCGACTTCGTAAGACGATCAATTATAACCCATATTGCGTCATGTCCGGATTTCGTTCGTGGTAGTCCTACTATAAAGTCCATAGCGATATTTTCCCATTTCCATTCTGGAATCTTCAGGGGCTGAATTAATCCGCTTGGTCGTTGATGTTCTGCCTTTACTTTCTGACAAGTATAGCACTTCGCAACCCATTCTGCCACGTCTCGCTTCATATTTGGCCACCAAAAGTTCTTCTTTAAGTCTCGATACATCTTGGTGCTTCCCGGGTGGATTGAAAATTTCGAATTATGGGCTTCATGGAGGATCTCATTCTTTAATTCAGGTACATGGGGAATCCATATTCTGGATGAAAACCTTAGTATCCCTTGCTCATCCCTTTGAGTATTAATCTCCTCTCCAGATAACTGATTCTTCTCTTTTTCCATTACTTCCTCTTGACACTTCTTTATCTTTTCCACTGGTGTTGGCCGAAAGGTCATTGCACGACAAACTTCCTCGACTTTTCCATAAGCACAAAGTTCTAATTCCAATTTTTCGATTTCTTCAGATAACTCTTTTGATGTTATCATCATATTCAATCTCTCCTTCCTACTCAGAGCATCGGCCACTACGTTCGCCTTTCCAGGATGGTAATTTATCGAGCAGTCATAGTCCTTGATCAATTCCAGCCATCTCCTCTGCCTCATATTGAGCTCTTTCTGAGTAAAAATGTACTTTAAACTCTTGTGATCCGTGTAGATTTCACACTTCTCTCCATAGAGGTAATGTCTCCAGATCTTGAGTGCGAGCAAAATGGCGACTAGTTCCAAGTCATGCGTCGGGTACTTTAACTCATGCGGCTTCAACTGTCTTGACGCATATGCGATCACTTTACTGTGTTGCATCAACACACAACCCAAACCCTTATGTGAAGCGTCGCTGAATATTACAAAATTCCCTTGATCATCTGGTAGTACCAACACCGGAGCTGTTACCAACTTCTGCTTTAACTCTTGAAAGTTATCTTCACATTCTGCACTCCATTCAAACTTTTGATTCTTTCTGGTTAACTTGGTCAATGGCGTGGCAATCTTCGAGAAATCCTTGACGAATCTTCTATAGTATCCGGCCAATCCTAGAAACTTCGTACTTCCGTAGGAGTCTTTGGCCTCTCCCAACTCATAACTGCCTCAATCTTTGCCGGATCCACTTTAACTCCCTCATTTCCATTAACATGCCCCAAAAATTGAACTTCCTTTAACCAAAACTCACATTTGGTGAACTTGGCATACAACTTCTCTTGTCGGAGTATCTCCAAGGCTATCCATAGGTGCTGCTTATGTTCTTCTTCCGACTTAGAATAAATAAGGATGTCATCAATAAATACCACGACAAATTTGTCCAAATACTTCTTAAATACTCGATTCATCAGATCTATAAATGCGGCCGGAGCGTTGGTCAATCCAAACGGCATTACTAGGAATTCATGATGCCCATATCTGGTCCTGAATGCGGTCTTAGGAATATCTTCTTCTTTGATCTTTAATTGATGGTATCCCGATCTCAAATCAATCTTTGAAAAGCATTTTGCTCCCTTCAACTGATCAAAAAGGTCATCTATCCTTGGTAGCGGGTAGCGGTTCTTGATCGTCACCTTATTCAACTCCCGGTAATCTATGCATAGACGCATACTCCCATCTTTCTTCTTTACAAACAGAACAGGTGCTCCCCATGGTGACGTACTTGGTCGTATCACTCCTTTATCCAATAATTCTTGTAGCTGGCTCGCCAACTCTTTCATTTCTGCTGGTGCCATCCTATATGGGGCCTTTGAAACTGGTTCCGTTCCTGGAGCAAGGTTGATCTCAAACTCAATTTGTCGATCTGGTGGTAAGCCTGGTAGTTCGTCGGGAAACACATCGGGGAACTCACTAACTACAGGAATATCTTCCATGCTGAGGCTGCCTCTCTCTGAATCCACTACATATGCTAGGAACGACTCACAACCTTTTCTAAGCAACTTCTTAGCCTGAACGATTGTAAGAAATAGTTGTTCTTGCCTCTGCCCCTTAAATACTACCTTCTCTCCACTCTTCGTCTTTAAATACACTCTCTTGGTCTTACAATTAATCTGAGCGCTATTCTCTCCTAACCAATCCATTCCTAAAATTATGTCAAACTCTCCCAACTTGAAGAGTATCAAGTCGGCTGAAAACTTATATCCCGAAATATCGATCTCACACTTTGGACAAAATTGATTCACAGGAATCTTCTCTTGGTTTGCAATTACCACATTTACTACCTCACTCATAACCATTTTCTCACATTGAAGCTTATCAACAAAAGATTCTGATATGAAAGATCTTGTTGCTCCTGAATCAATCAATACTTTAGCTTTGACATTATTGAGTAAAAGTGTACCTGCTATCACCTCAGAATTCTGAACAGCATCTTTCATCTTTAGGTCAAATGTCCTTGCTGTTGCTTGCGGGGTTGGTGCGGGTGGTGGAGGTAATGCCAATACCTCAGCTGGCATGCTTGCACTGGTACTTGCCACGTTAATCAGAGCTTTGACTGGTCCTGTTGCCTTACACTCCCTAGCCATGTGTCCAGTCTTCCCACACTTGTAGCACGTAACTCCTGGCTTCGGCATCTTGCACTCATTTGCCAAATGTCCCTTCTGATTGCACCTATAACAGGTCATGCTCAACTTATTGCATACTCCGGGGTGCCTTCTTCCACAGTGCTTGCATTCCGGTCTCTGAAACCTGTTTTCTCCAACTTGCCCTTGGCTTGCCTGATTGTTCCCTTTTGATTCTTGCCTTTTGCCCAAATTTCCCTTCTTTTGAAAATTTCCGCCCTTCTGAAAACCAATCCTCTTTACATTCCGATCTTGCGAACTTCCAGCTTCAGACTTTTCTCCATAAAATGGAACCTTCCTCTTCTTGTTATCCCTCTCTTTCCTTGACCGCACCCCATTATTCTCAATCAGAGCAGCTTTCTGTACTACTCCCGCATAAGTTTCAAGCTCAAACATAGCCACCCTATCTCTGATCCAAGGCTCCAATCCTTGCTGAAATTTCTTTGTTTTTTCCTCCTCATTGCTGGTATACTTTGTCACAAACCTTGATAACTCAGTGAACTTCTTCTCATACTCCAATACAGTCATGTTCCCTTGCTTCAACTCAAGAAATTTTAGCTCCATCTGATTCTGCATGTACTTAGGGTAATACTTGTCCAGAAATAACTTTTTAAATCTCTCCCAAGAAACCTGCTGAGTGACTTCCATAGCCTTTACTGATTACCACCAATAGATGACTTCTCCCTTCAAGAAGTAAGTAGCATACGGCGTCTTCTGATCGTCTCCTAACTGTACCAATTCAAAAGCCCTTTCCATCTCCTTGATCCATGTGTTAGCTATCACTGGATCAGTGGTATCATGAAATACAGGTGGATTCACATTCTGAAAAGCCTTGAAAGTGACAATTTGTCTAGGTGGTACTGGTGGTTCAGGTGGTTGGTGTGGCTCACGGTTATCTTGGTTTTCAATTCGTTGTTGAAGAGTTAGTTGTTGTTGAGCTATAGCATTGGTTTGCTGTTGCAAGGTTTCCAGTAGTTGAAGAATATTTGGGTCTGTGGTGAAGGTGGTTGTTGGGTTCTTCTTTTTGGGAGGCATGATCCTGAAATAAGAGTTGTGTCAAAATATATATGAATGATAAAATGATTCGAGGGTATCGCATGGCATTCTTATTTTCATATGGGGTCAAGTTTCCAAATTAAGCAAATATGATGATAAAAACATAAAATAACAGTTGAGAGCAAATGGAACAATAGCACATAATTATTGAAATTTTAAAGGTCACAGTACATAGGATTGGGACATAGTCTGATTCTAGGAATAACAGGCTTATTTAAAGGAAAAACGGAAATAACTAGGGATTTCATAGAGTCTGATAGTACAACAACATGAAAGGTAAATGGAAAGAACTAAGGTTCCACTCCATCTGAATGGGGCTTGGTAGTCTTTTCCTCTCGAAGCGTCTTCACAATGCTCTGGAGCTCATCCGCCACCATCTGAATGACATACTGGCTGGTACGGTCCCGGTACGCTGGCATCTCCTCAAGCTTAGTGTTGACGTACTGAACCAAGGTCTCAAGTCTCACAGTCATCTGCTCCTTGGGCTTCCCTTCGTAGTTTCGGCTGTCCGGATACACGTTCTTCAGTCGGTCTATCAATCGGTCGTACTTGCCCTGAAGCATGTCGAACTCGCGCCTCAACTCAGCATACACGGAGAAAGCAATAGTGTCGTCCGACCCAGAGGATGATGAGGAATGCGCCCTTTGCTGACAACCAATAAGAGGCATATTAATAATAATTTACTTAACCTACTCTCTCGCATAATATCTATAACCTACACACAAATCCTATAACCTATTTGGGCTGTCCAGGGACTCTAAACCGTAGCTCTGATACCAAAACATGTCACACCCCCAACTTAAATAGCAAAATAAATATAGCTATTACATCATTTTAATGAAGAATACACAACCAAATCCAAGATCTTACAGTTTAGGGTTTGGAACAGCCCAACACTACCAACTATTACATTTGATTACAAATACCGAGTCCTCACACAACTATTATTACTTATTCTACCTGAGCTCGAACATAAGCATCAACATCACAAGTCTTACGGGCAGTCTGCTTGAATCTAACCATAGCTGCTAGCTGTAATATCAGGGTAAAGCAAGAAGTGAGCCAAATGCTCAACAAGTGCTAACCAGTACGACACAAAACATAAATTGAGATATACTTTTAAGAATGACAATGGAAAGACATAAATAATGATAACGAGAGATAAGACTATGAGAGATGGCATCATTTTGCTTGCATCAAAACAATTTTAAAATCATGTCTTAATCAAAATCATTTTATGACGCTACAGATTACAGCCGGTGATCAGCTGCGAAGTAATCCCGAACCTCGCTGGGTTCTAAAACATTATTAGGAATCCCTAGGCGACTTTTAAGCCTAATATAAGTGTGGAAAAGACTCGCGTCTCAGTCCAGATCCACCATTCAAAGAAAACATTTATCCCCCTTTGGGACTGAAAAACCCACATTTTATTTATTTCACAAGCTGATGCCGAATTGTAACAAAATCTCTTTTAACAGTAAACATTTTTATTAAGGAATTATAGATCAACTCGAAACACGGGAAACAAGGTGCTGAATATCAGAGCCATGATTCACAAAACTATTCTCTATTCAAGTAATTGAATGGTTTTCATATATCAAAGATTGGACAAGAGGATTTAGTGAGGCTAATGGATAATATGAAGGGTAATGCCAATTTGGGCTCAAAGCAATGGTTTCTCATCAAGGTTCAAGTGCTGGATCATCAAGAAGGTAAGCTTCATGAATACTAAGGGTGTTAAGGTATGAAGAATGATCTTTAACTCAGGACATATCAGAATTATCAAGCTTTAGGATAAGAAAGAGGGTATCAATCAATGAGGAATCAAGCTGGTAAGTATCTGACTATCAGAATTCAAAGTAAGGTTCTATAGGGGTTCAAGTATCAGGATGAGATATTAATACTTAGGAAACATCAACATGTTAATCAAGAGGATCCATCAAGTAATATATCAACTCTTCATTTTATCATGGCATTAAACTATCATGAAAGACTTTTGAACTACTTGCAATACATACACGAGGGTTCATGGCATCTCTATGTAACTCAAAGATAAACAAAAGATACGCTTGATTTAAATATATCAAAATGACTCTGGATAATTGCAATAATATATAAGAACTATTTGTAGTAAATACGAAGGTCAAGTTGAATCACTTGCCTTGAGATAGGCTGGTCTGGTCTGACTGGTAGGAGCAACAACTAGAGCTTCACTCGACTTTTATGGCAAGTTTTCCCTCGTCTCGAGATCCTACATAAATAATAATAATCCTCATTATAATATATTCTTACCATCTTAACCTATTTACAACCCGAAATTAAACACGGATGGCACTTAGGCCTATATGCACTTAATTTATATTCACCTTTAAATTATAATTGCACACACATAGCCACATATTCACATATCATATATTAACACCAAATAACACCATATATACCATAATGCAACACTAGGCTTGGATGATCTCGACTCACAACTTAAGTCACTTGGTCGCTAAACTAGAAAAGGTCTTGTAATTTTGGCTTCCTAACTCGATGTGCCTTTCCTAAATTATCCAAAACCTATTGACCCTCACTTGTGCCTTTTGACCTACTGACCTTATACTATCTTACAACTATGGTGGTCGACCTAATACTCACTTCTAAGTGTTCTAAAACTATGTGATAAGTGATAGTGCTCACTGGTGCAAATTTCAGAATGACAACTATGGTTTCTTGAGTGCATTAGGCACTCTTACACTACATATTTTCCTTCAAAACTTTTACACAAGACTCTCCTAACCTAAGGGCATCTCACAAACTTGATGTGGCTCAAGGGCCTGGCTTGGGCCTTCTTGGGCCTAAGCTAAAAGTCCAAGGTTCCCCTGTTTTTCTGGGCAGAAAATGCCCTGACTTGAATTAACTTGTGACACATGGTTCTAGCTCATATCCTATGAAATATGATTCGAAAAGCTTCTCTGACACTCCCTCTAACTAAGGCCCAATTGGGCCTAATGAGGGCCTACCCATGACATGGTCAAATCTCCCTATTTCTAAGTTGCAACAAAATTGTCACCTGCTGGACAGATTTTGTGATTGTACTTGTGCACCTAACCAAATGACATGCAAACCTCCAACCAACTCCTAAAACATTTTATATACTCCCAATACTAACTTCTGGTAGCTTGGGCCTCAAAGTGCACACCAATGACATGGTCAAAACTCACTCTAAACCTCAGGGTGCTATACTGATTTTTCTGCAGAAACTATAACTCTCATTTTCCAAGGTTTTGACTTGACAAACTCAAGTAACAACAACTCAATACTTAAACCTTATACCTGGTGATCTACTGAAATAACTCCCTTATTCTCAAAATAAACTTGGGTGAGATCATCCATGCCCAAAAACAACAACATGCAACTAAATATATAACATGCAACTCATGGAAAGCACATAACAATATTTCGGCTAGGCATAAAGTTTTAAATGCTTGCAAAATCGACTTGCACCTAATATTCATCCTTAATAATCATGAAATATAACTTCCTTTAAGTATCAATAATAAATTTATCATGGAAACAATCTATTTTAAGCACACATATTTCGAATTTATAGATTTTTAAACATAACTACATGATTTCGAAAAGAGTAGCATGAAAAACATGGATGATCATCATTTTAATGTCTTAAAACTAGCATGCATGACTAAACATAAATATATAATGAAATTTCAGTAGCATGCAAAGGATTTTAAAGCATGATATCTCCATAAAACACTTAGTTATCACATATACATAATATATCTCATAGAGAGCTCTTGAATTCACAAGAATCAAGAGTTTCTCTTTGGAGATCACATAAGAACTACACATGCATCCATGGAACTTCAACTTCCAAGTCACAAAACACTTGGAAAGTATATAAGATGAATGTAGGTAAAAGATTTACACTTGGGAAGATGAAGAATGAATTGAAAAATGGAAGGGGGGGGGGGAATTGGCCTTCGGCCGAGAGCAATGTGGGAGGGGGAGGAGAGAAAATTTGTGGGGTGTTGGAGTGTGGAATGAGAATGACTTCTCCCACTTTGATTTCTTTGTTTTATGCTATTTGGTTTACAAATGATGAGTGGAAGTGAGAACTTACAAAAATGTCCCTTGGTTAAAGTTAGGCCATTTTGCATGCAAGGCTAAGGTAGTAATTTGGTAATAATCAAATGAGTTAGTGGGGTTGGAAAAGTCTTGTTTGCCCTTTGAGAGAATAGAAGGGTGATTTGCATGCATGGTCTCTTATGTAATTTGATAAATATGACAACTAAAATTTATAATGATTTATTTTTATAAAATAAAATACAAGTTCAAAAATTATAAAATTTATATCATAAAATAACTTGGATTTTTAGAGACTTTATAAAATCATTTTCAAAATTTGTGAACAAAATACCTTTTAAAAGAAAAAATTTCCAAAGCTTAGAATATTCCTTATAAATCAAAAATAAAGAAATTAAATAAACTCTTGCTTTGAAAAATCATATACTACACAAAGCAAATTTATAATGCAGAAACTTTCACTTACACTAGCGTACAATCATTGAATATATTTTCATTTGACTTTAATATTATACCCAATCCACAAATAATATTATATAAAATGCCGGTCGTAACAGGAGTAGAATCGAGAGAAAGCACATGGAGGATTAAGGGAGAGTAACACAGGGAGGATGAAGAAAAGAGTGATAAGGATGGGGAGTTTATCACTTCACAATCTTATTATTTTTATTGCAAAACACAACTGAATGACACGTACCCTTCTGTACAGTCTAATTTTTATTCCGTGTTTCGACATATACGACCCGAGGTGCACTTTAAACAAATTCCAAAAAATACGGAAATAGTCTTAAAATAATAGAAACAACCCGAAGTTACTTAAAATGTAAGTTTCGGAATCTCAAGACAATTTTTGAAATGCAATTTACACTCGCCTTTAACAATTAAATTAATCGATGTGCGGGTGAAATTAACCTCAAAATTTCCAAAATAGTTTTAAAATTCTTGAAATATTCCAAACTTTAATAAATATGAGTTTCATAATTTTTAAAGAATTCTGGAATTAAATACGGATTTTACGATTAAATGGAGTCAGAAAATCATGCAGTGTTGAATAATTGATGAAATATTGATTTCTAAATGTTATAAAATCCCAAAAATAATTATTGTACTTATGAAACCATAAAAACAATTTTAGAGACATTCCAAATATTTATGCAAATAAATTTACACTAAATTCACTTTTAAAAGTGAAAACGATTCAGTACAACTCAATAATTAATTACACGAACAACCCGGACACCATAAATCACACATATATAATAATAAAACAACACAAAGCCGACATAAGCTATACACATATTTTATTTATTTAATAATTCTATAATTACGCATTTAAATAATATAAAAATATACGAGTCGTTATAGAACAGGTCTATCCGCCTCCTCCATATCCTAAAAGACAAGCAATATGCCAAGTTAATGGAGGTTTTCAAGAAATTATATATTAACATACCTTTTGAGGAAGCTCTATAGCAGATGCCGAGCTATGCTAAGTTCATGAAGGGTATTCTATCTCAAAAGTTGAAGATTGAGGAGTTGGAAACCGTTGCTCTGACGGAAGAGTGTAGTTCGATGCTACAACAGATTCTGCCTCCTAAACTTAAAGATCCAGGAGGCTTCATGATACCATGTACTATTGGCGAGTTATCTTTCGACAAGTGTTTGTGTGACTTAGGAGTTAACATCAATCTGATGCCATTGTCTGTCTTCAGGAAACTTGGTCTTCCTAATTCAAAACCTATAAACATGTCCTTACAACTGGCTGATCGGTCCATCACTTATCTGTGAGGTATAGTGGAGGATGTTTTGGTTAAGGTGGATAAACTCATCTTCCCTGTTAATTTTGTCATCCTAAACTTTGAGGAGGATAAGAAGATTTCTATTATCTTAGGAAGACCATTCTTAGCTACAGGACGAACTTTGATCGATGTGAAAAAGAGAGAACTTACAATGAGGGTTCAGGACCAGGATGTCACTTTTAATATCTTTAACGCAATGAAATTCCCCACAGATGAAGTTGAGTGCTATAAAGTAGAGATGGTCTACTCTGTAGTGAATTCGGAACTTGATCAATTGCTAAGGTCAGATACATTAGAGAGAGCCTTAACAAGGGAATCTGATAGTGAAGATGAAGAAGGGGCAGAGCACCTTCAGTTTTTGAATGCATCTCTGTGGAAGAGGAAGTTGGATTTTCCAATCGAGTCTCTTGGATTAGCAGAGCTGAATAATTCTCAGGAGTGTCTTAAACCATCTATTGAAGAAGCTCCCACACTTGAGCTCTAACGACTTCCTGATCACTTGAGGTATGCAGATATCAAGGCAATCAGCCCTTCCTATTGTATGCATAAAATTCTGCTTGAGAAAGGAAGTAAACCTACCGTTGAACATCAGAAAAGACTCAATCCTACCATGAAAGAGGTGGTGAAGAAAGAAATTCTTAAGTGGCTGGACGCAGGGATCATCTATCCTATTTCAGATAGTTTGTGGGTGAGCCCGGTGTAGTGTGTGCCCAAGAAAGGAGGAATTACAGTTGTGGCTAATGAGAAGAATGAGCTCATCCCTACTCGGACAGTCACAGGATAGAGAATATGCATGGATTATCGGAAGCTGAATAAAGCCACCAGGATGGATCATTTTTCGCTTCCATTCATCGATCAAATGCTTGACAAGTTGGCTGGTCATGAGTATTATTGCCTTCTGGATGGTTACTCAGGCTATAATCAGATTTGCATTGCCCAAGAAAATCAGGAGAAGACCACTTTTACTTGTCCTTTTTGCACTTTCGCTTTCCGTCGAGTTTCTTTCGGGCTTTATGGAGCACCTGCTACTTTCCAGAGATGCATCATGGCCATATTCTCTTACATGATTGGTATTAATGTGGAGGTGTTCATGGATGACTTTTCTATTTTCGGGTCTTCATATGATGAGTGTTTGCATAATCTGAGCTTGATGCTGAAAAGGTATGTTGAGACCAATCTGGTGCTTAACTGGGAAAAATGTCACTTCATGGTGTAACAGGGTATCATTATTGGGCATAAGGTATCTAGCAAGGGGCTGGAAGTGGATAAGTTGAAGGTGGGGGTTATTGAAAATCTTCCTCCACCAATCCCAGTTAAAGGAATCCGCAGTTTTCTCGGTCATGCGGGCTTTTATCGGCGATTAATTAAAGACTTCTCCAAAATCTCTAATCCCTTGTGCAATTTGTTGGAGAAGTATGTTCCCTTCAAATTTGATGAAGAATGTTTAGCTGCTCTCGAGATTCTAAAAAGAAGTTGACTACAGCACCTGTTATCACTACACTTGATTGGGATGAGCCCTTCGAGATGATGTGTGATGCTAGCGACTTTACAGTTGGAGTTTTTCTTGGTTAGAGAAAGAAAAACATTTTCCATGTGGTTTACTATGCTAGTAAAACCCTCAATGGTGCTCAGCTAAATTACACTACTACGGAGAAGAAGCTTTTGGCAATTGTCTACGGGTTCAAGAAATTCAGATCTTAGTTGCTTAGGATAAAAGTGACGGTTTACACTATTCATGATGCTATTAGATATCTGGTCTCGAAGAAAGATTAAAAACCTTGATGGATTCTCTTGCTTCAAGAATTCGAGTTGGAAATCAAAGACAGGAAAGGTACAAAAAACCAGGTAGCGGATCATCTATCATGTTTGGAAGATCAAGGTAACGCATCAAAAGATAACACGTTAATCAATAAAACTTTTCCTAATGAGAAACTTTTTGGGGTGCAAGAAGAAGAACCATGGTTTGCAGATATTGTGAACTATCTTGTGAGTAATATTATTTCCTCAAAATTTTCTTACGCTCAAAGGAAGAAGTTTTACATGAAGTGAAGTCGTATCGATGGGACGAGCCATTCTTGTTCAAGCAGGGGGCAGATCAGATAATCAGGAGGTGCATTCCGTATAGTGAAACAGAGGGTGTTTTGTGAGATTATCATGTCACTGCGTATGGTGGCCATTATGATGGAGAGAAGACAGTTGCCCGTATCCTTCAGGTGGGTTTCTTCTGGCCAATTTTGTTTAAAGATGCTCATTAGTTCGTGTTGAGATGTGCTCGCTGTCAACGAGTTGGAAATATGTCCAAGAGAGACGAGATGCCTCTTAATGTGCTTCTGGAAGTTGAGATTTTCGATGTATGAGGAATAGACTTCATAGGACAATTTATCTCGTCGTGCAATAATAAATATATTATTTTGGCAGTCGATTATGTGTCTAAATGGGTTAAGGTTAAAGCTTTGCCAACCAACGATGCTAAGATGGTGATAAAATTTCTTCATAAGCACATATTCACATGTTTCAGTACTCCAAGGGTAATAATCAGTGACGAGGGATTGCATTTCTTCAATCACAAATTTACTGCATTAATGGAAAGGTATCGTATGAATCATCGTGTTGCCACACCTTATCATCCTCAAACTAATGGGTAGGCTGAAGTCTCTAATCGAGAGATCAAGCAAATCTTGGATAAGGTTGTCAGTCCGTCAAGGAAGGATTGGTTATTGAAGCTAGATGAAGCTGTGTGGGCCTACTGAACATCATTCAAGACTCCTCTAGGAATGTCTCCTTTCCAGTTGGTGTATGGTAAGGCATGTCATCTTCCTGCTAAGTTAGAACATAAAGCATACTGGGCTTTGAAGAAGCTAAATCTTGACATGTCGGCTGCTGAAGAAAAGAGAATGCTTCAAATTAATGAACTCAATGAGTTTCGTCTATAGACTTATGAGAACAACAAGTTATACAAGGAAAAGGTCAAGAGATGGCATGATAGGAGGTTAGCGCACAAGTTATTTGTGCCTGGTCCGCAAGTCCTATTTTTCAACACTCGTCTCAGACTTTTTCCAAGAAAGCTTAGGTCAAGGTGGTCAGGTCCGTTCGTAGTCAAGACTGTGTTTCCACATGGTGTGACGACCTCAACCCCGGGGCCAGGAGCTGATGTCACTAAAATATAACAAACCATTAATATAAACTACAAATTTAACATTATTATACCAACACGACCCCAAAACCAAGATCTTATCCAGGTTCAATTATGATCTAAGCTACACTATTACACAACCATTTATTAAAAGTATGACACACTAACTTATTACAACAACTCATCAGACCACATGGTCTGATACAAACTACCTTACAGGAGCTGGGCCAGTAAGTGACTGAAACTCTATTCTAACCGCACTAATAGGTCTTCTAGGCATCTGCAATATATATATATATATACAAAACAAGCTTCAAGGGTGAGCAATCAATTTCTCAACAATACCACTATATTAATAACAAGTAAAGCAGTTTATAAAAATAGTTATAGGAACAGAAATCATAACTCGTTTACGAGAACTAGTAAAACAGATATATAAACTGGATATAAAAAACTAGCATGCTCTGTAAAATGTATCATCAGTTGTGTGTTGTGTGAATACCAGAGTCCAATTTTAGCATGCTATTTCTATTTCTAAATCCACTATTCCGTTATAGGAACCACAAAATCATTTGTTCCGTTACAGGAACCACAAAACCAAAATCAGATATATATTTGACGAATCCTATGGACAGCTGATCAGTCTATCCTACCACAAACCTGTTCCGAACTCAGAGACTAGCTAGGTCTCTTTCACGCTGGACTAAGCGGTTCAAATAGGGTGCGCAACTGACTTAGCCTCTTACATAAACCCACCGGGTCAGTATGGGCCTCTTACCCAACGTTCCAATATCATATCCGTTTATCCAGTTTCCAAAATCACCAATACCTTTCTCTTTTAAAACAATAATGTCACAACACACTTTTTTTTAAAACTTTCCAATTTTATTCACAATTTAGAGATAGGTATTTTCAGAAGTTACTTTTCCCCAAAACATAATTTAAACGAATATTTTCAAATATAGGGGATACGTAACTTAAAAGTTATGTTCCACTGTAAGAATAAAACAACAGTTTATTCATATATGCTGAACCATAAAAGAATGGACAGGGGTACTTGCCTTGCGAAGCTTTTCAACTAACACTAGCTCGAATTTAAGACGACTTTACTTTCGAGTCCTTCGACTTGAATTTACAGAATCGAAACATCCTAGGTTAGACGACCAGTTATGCTTGACATATCCTCGCTAATCACTTTACCCAAATGATAAGAACTCCTGACTCGTACTTATATGTATTAATATAGTATACGTAACAATCAGGGCTCATTTAATATTTATTTACAATTATATACGCTCGACTTTTAATTCCGTATTTAAAATAATTTTCAGAAAATTTGGACAGCAACTCCTCAATTTATAAACCTACCCCTCGAAACATAATCGACGTCAATTACCAATAAATCACAATCCACAATTCACATCTCGATATGACTCGTAACATAAATACTTATTTACATTTCAAAAATAATTTATACAAATCATTTTATTTATTTTATTTATTTAGGACTCAGAACGTATCATCACCGTCCACCGTTGACTCACCGAAGTTCATCGTCAACGATGGTAAAATTTACGGGTGCCTGATTAATTTCGGGTTTCCAACGTAAATTCCACCGATTAATCATAATTCCCGCACGAAATTATTAATATCATGAATGCTTAATCAAATAATTCCTGCATAAAAAAGGAATTAAAATTAATGAAAATAGTAAATCAATTTTGCAACACAAACTGCGCACAAACACACGCACTCCGAATCCACCAAATCGGAGCAACAACGGCAATCACAGCCGCACACATATACTCACACAGGTAACACACACATACGATATATACACACAAATGTATATGCATGTATCAGAGAAGCAAGAACCGAGTAGCCGGAAAAGACACCGAAAAATGGTGACAGGAACAACGCAGTCGGGCAAGAAACAAACGGAGAAAGGAGGAAGAAGATGGGAAAAAGGGAGGAGAAGGAGAGAAAACGGAGGAATAAGGAGAGAGAGAGACCGAGAGATTGTTAGAGAGAGAGACAAGATCGAGAGATAGTAGAGGATCAGGAGGAGTAAAAAGAAAATACCCCCAAATTTTAGACTACACACACGTATCCAACAATTGTGATACGTGTCATTCTTTTAACCGAATGCAAATATGCGTTCTATAAGCTTAGTTTCGCCCTAAATTTACCATTTACGAATCAAGTTGCGGGTAAAACGAACTCAGAAACTTACCAAAATAATCTTAAAATTTTATAAATATCCCAAAACTTATAGAAATATAATTTTCAAAATTTTTAAGAGATTTTTGAAACGCGCAACATACCCACGATTAATGATTTAGCGAACAAACGTGCAGATGAATTTAATCCCAAAAATTTCAAAAGTAATTTTAAAATTATCAAAATATTTTAAACTTGATAAAATATGAGTTTCGTAATTTTTGAAGCATTTCTGAATTTAATATTGAATTTGACATTAAATATAATCAGGAAATCATTTAGGATAAATAATCAATGAAATATTGATTTCTACATTTTATAAAATCACAAAAAAAATTTATTGAAATTATAAAATCATTAATATAATTTAAGAGACAATATAAATATTTATGAAAATAAATCTGCCATAAAACCACTTTTAAAAGTGAAAACAAAACAATACGGCTCAACAAACAATTATACAAATAATACTTGTAGACAACAATCAAATGTAAATAATAATAAACAACACACAGCTGTCATACCCAATACAAATATTTTATTTATTTAATTATTCTAAAATTACACTTTTAAATAATACAAAAATATACGAGTCGTTATACATGGTGTAATGGAGATTTTTGATAAGCATCCTGACCAAGCATTCAAGGTTAATGGTCAAACGTTGAAGCATTACTATGGTGATATGGAGAACCGTGAGGCGGTGACCGCCATTCTTGCTACGACTTGAATTGGAAGTTTCACGTCAAACTAATGACGTAAAACAAGCACTTTGTGGGAGGCAATCCACGCATTCTGAAGTATCTTTCTTATAAAAAATTAAAAAAAATGAGATTTTTTTATAGATGTTGAGTGCGCTCGCGCCCTACCTAAGCGCGCCCGCGCTTGCTCTCTGGAAAAAGAAATATTCAAAAACAAAACACCCCACTCCTACCCTAATTTTACCCTAACTCTACCCATTATTCTACAGCCTTTATAACTCAACCTCTTTATATATCCCTCCTATATCTTCACATCTCTCTATACACACCCATCTTATATACATACAAACCCTAGCTCTACATACACTACTTACACCCAATTCATACTCACTTGTTTAATTATGTGTTGTGAATATGTTGTGGACTTGATGATTTCATTAACAAAACACCTTAGTAGATTTAACTTACTGAAAAATGTAGCACTCGACGGATAAGGAATATAGTCCCGACGGATGACTCAATATAGTCCCGACGGATGATGATTTGTTATCCGTCGAGTGAGTAGCTTATGTAATAATAAGTCATGAAGCACATTTCTGCAAACACCTTTGTTTAGATTTTGTAGTAGCATATACGTCATGTTGACTTTAATTAGATATGCAAAATAGGTTGATTAATTGTACATAAATGATGTCTTGTAATTCTGCATAAATGAAATGAAGTCAAGTGCAAAATAGCTACCCGACGGATGATCAACAAAGCTACTCGACGGATGATCAACAAGGCAACCCGACGGATGATCATGTACCCGACGGATAATCAATTCAAACATCTGTTGACAGTGACAACATAGTCACGTCGAGTGTATGCAAAAGGAATGTGGAAGCCTATTCAGCTGGGTTTTTTAGACCAAAGAAGCATTTCCATTTCCATGCTATTATGAAGATATTCAAATATGCTGGAATAGAGTAATAAAGTAGCATAGTATTAGACTTGATAGGTTTTGTTTTATTAGCTTGTCTTATTACTGTGTAATCTTGGTGATATATAAACCAAGAGTAACAATTAGAACAATAAGAAGACTAAGCAAGAAATTTCTGAGAAAAACAATTGTAAGCTGTATCCTTAGCATTTCTCTGTTAGTTTAGTTGTTCTTATTTGTAAGCAGCTGTGAGCTATTCAAGCTTCACAGAGTTCTCTCGATATATATATATATATCTGGTGGATACTTTCTAATCCACCAGAAAGTTTTAAAGACTTGTGTTTTTATTACTTTGTGTTTTGATTCATATTTAACTTGTTATTCCGCAATTTACAAATCAAAACACTATCATATATATCTTAAGTTAGAACATTTTATATTTCTGAAAAAGGTTCAAGAATTCCATTCAACCCCCCTTCTGTAATTCTTGTTGTATTGTTAGGGACTAACAATTGGTATCAGAGCAAGCTCTTGAAAAACAAAGAGTTTAAAGATCACAGCAAACAACAAGATGAACAAGAAGGATGTTGGAGTCAAGATTACTTTTCTGGACAAAGATAACTACCATCACTGGAAGGTAAAGATGCATCTTCATTTACTTTCTCAAGATGAGGCCTATGTAGATTGCATAGAGAGAGGCCCTCATGTACCAATGAGATCTGTAACTGGAAATGAGCCATCAGTTCCCAAGCCAAGGCATGAATGGTCAGATCCTGATATTGAATAAGTCAGGAAGGACAAGAAGGCCATGAATATTCTGTTTAATGGAGTTGATGGTGACATGTTTGACAACATCATCAATTGCAAAATTGTAAAGGAAGTTTGAGATACTATTCAGATTATCTGTGATGGCACTGAACAAGTTAGAGAAAACAAGATGCAGCTACTAATTCAGCAATATGAGCATTTCTATTTTGAAGAAGGTGAAACTCTCACTGATATCTTTAGTAGATTTCAAAAGCTACTAAATGCTCTAAAGCTGCATGGAAGAGTCTACCAAACCAAAGATTCTAACCTCAAATTTCTGAGATCCCTACCAAAGGAATGGAAACCAATGACAGTCTCCTTGAGAAACTCACAAGAATACAAGGAGTTTACATTAGATAGACTGTATGGCATTCTAAAGACTCATGAGCTTGAAATAGAGAAAGATGAAAGAATGGAGAAAGGGAGAAAGAAAGGAGGGTCCACTGCACTGGTTGCTGAGTTAGAGAAAGAGAAGGAGATGAAGATAGAAGTTGTTGAGTCTACTTCAAAGGTCTGTGAAAACAAGGGCAAGGGGCTGGTAGCAGAAAATGAAGATTCTTTGAGCCAAGATGATATGGAGGATATTGATGAACATCTAGCATTTCTTTCCAGATGATTTTCCAATATCAAGTTCAGGAAGAACTTTGGAGCAGCTAAGCCAAATAGAAACATGGTGGATAAATCAAAATTCAAATATTTCAAATGTGGCTTGGTAGGGCACTTTGCCAGTGAGTGTAGAAAGTCAGATTCCAGCAAGAATAAGTTTAAGCTTGTGGATTATAAACAAAAATATTTTGAATTGCTCAAATAAAAGGAAAGGGCTTTTTATTACACAAGAAAATACTGGGCAACAGATGGTCTGGATGAGGATGTCAGTTATGTCAATCTAGCCCTAATGGCCAAGTCTGATGAAACAGAGACGAGTTCTTCAAGTAATGAGGTAATAACCACTAACCTTGCACATGTATCTAAAGCTGAGTGTAATGATGCAATAAATGACATGTCTACAAAATTATATCATTTGCGTGTTACACTTAAGTCTCTTACTAAGGAAAATGCTAAAATAAAAAAAACAATTTATTTTAAAGTGAGAGAAATAATGTGCCAGAGTCTCAATTTATTGAATATGAAAAATTGAGAATTGAGTGTAAAATTGCTAAGGATGAATTAACTGAGTCCTTGAAGAAAGAAGAGATTTGAAGAAGCAGCTTGAACGAGAACAGAAGGTGATTAATGCAAGGAAAATATCTAGAGATGTTCATGCTCAAATCACCAAAGTTCAAGGTATTGAGTGCTTTTGTGATGCATCCTGGAAGAAGGATAAGGAGAAGCTGGAATCCAATTTGGTTGAAGGAGTTCTAACACATGTGGACTCGACGGATGATGAGAGTCATTCGTCGGATAATCAAAAGAATTATCTGTCGAGTGATATAAACTCTCATCCGTCGGCTGTGAGCAAACCTGTGAGTAAAGCCAAACTTGCCAAGTTAAATGAAAAGTATGGATCAGTTTCCAAAAAGTTCATTTCAGGAGAATCTAGTCAAGTGAGGAAGGAAAAGAAAGTAAATTTTGGTCATCTGTCTATCAAGCAATTGAATGACAGACTAGAAAAGATTGAGGTTAAAATAGAGGCTAAAAGGAAAAACAATAGAAATGGTAAAGTGGGTATTAAAAAACATAACAACTACACACCTGATAAGTATGCTCCAAGAAAAATCTATGTTAAGTATGGTAGTGTAAATCATCTGTCTGTTAATTGCAAAACTGCCATGCCTACTTCTATATCTGTACCACCTCCTTTTCCCATTATGAATGCCATGCCTTTTATGCCTATGAATGCTATGTCTACACAGAATATGAATGCACAATTTTCTAATATGCCATTTGCATCTAATCCTTATTATGCTGTATTTAGTATGCCTCAAATGCCATTTAGCATGCCCAACTGGAATAACATGTTTACTAATAGCATGCCATTTCCTGTTAATCAAAATGTGCATGATAATTCTGTTGCAATGAATGGTTTCAAAGGTCCAACTCAAATGACTAAGGATGAATCTGATATCCCCAAGTCAAATGAGATCAAACCTAAGAAACAGAAAAAGAAAGCTAACAAGGCAGGACCCAAGGAAACTTGGGTACCAAAATCAACTTGATTTGATTTTAATGTGTGCAGGGAAACATAAAGAATCTGTGGTACTTGGATAGTGGTTGTTCAAGACACATGACTGGTGATTCTACCCTGCTCACAGAGTTCAAGGACCATGAATGAACTTGCAAAGAAAGAACTGGTTAGAGGTATACCTCAAGTGGAGTTTTCTAAGGATGGACTGTTTGATGCTTGCCAAAAGGGAAAGCAAATTAAAGCATCATTCAGAAAGAAGCTTGATTTAACAATTGAAGAACCTTTGCAACTGCTACACATGAATTTGTTTGGACCATTCAACGTGTTGTCCATCTCAAGAAAAAGATTTTACCTAGTAATTGTAGATGATTTCTCAAAGTTCTCTTGGACATATTTCCTTAAGTCCAAAGATGAGGCTAGTGAAATTATCATCAATCATATAAGGAAAGTCAACAATCATCCTAATTTCAAAGTTAGAAGAATCAGGAGTGATAATGGAACTGAGTTCAAGAATTCTGTCATGAGTGTATTTTGTGAAGAAAATGGGATTTTGCATGAGTTTTCAGCAACAAGAACTCCTCAACAAAATGGAGTAGTAGAAAGAAAGAAAAGATCACTTATTGAAGCTGCAAGGACAATGCTTGAAGAGTCTAAGTTACCAACATATTTCTGGGCTGAAGCTGTAAATACTGCATGCTACACTGAATGTTTCTCTGGGTAATCAAGCAAAATGCATGACTCCCTATCAATTGTTCAAGAACAAGAAGCCAACTCTAAATTTTCTTCATGTCTTTGGCTGCAAATGTTATATCTTGAGAAATCAAACTGATCAGAATGGGAAGTTTGATACTAAAGCAGATGAAGGAAATTTTGTTGGATATGCTGTTGGTAAAGCATACAGAGTCTACAATCTGAGAACCAACATTGTTGTGGAATCAATACATGTTGTGTTTGATTATAAAAAGATTGAAGGACTGCAAGATGGAGATTACCATGAGAGCCTCAAATTTGATAATGTGGAGATGGTTAGTGATGACAGTGATGATGAAAGTGATCAAGAAACAGTATCAAAGGATAATGCAGAAAAATCCACTACCAATGAAGCACAAAATTCAACATCTGTCGAGTTACAAAATGCTTCATCCGTCGGGAGATAATCTGCTTTATCCGTCGGGAGACAACCAGCTTCATCCGTCGATACTCAAAATTCACCATCCGTTGGGACATCAAAAGAAGCTGAAAGTCAGAATATATCACTTATAGAAAGTTCCTCTTTCTCAAATCAAAGATCCATAAACTCAGGGGGAGTTTCTAACAATCAAAACTCAATCACACATCAAGACAACAATGAGGCCTCTTCATCTAGAGCTAATATACCTCAATAAAGGAAATGGACAAAGGATCACCCCTTTGAGCTCATCATTGGTGATATATCTTCTAGAGTTCAAACAAGGAGAGCAACTCAGGAAGAATGTCAATATAGCAGTTTCCTCTCCAAGGAAGAACCAAAGAAGGTAGAAGAAGCTTTGTTGGATCCTAATTGGATTTTAGCTATGCAGGAGGAGCTATACCAATTTGAAAGGAATAAGGTATGGAAGCTGGTACCCAAGCCTAAAGGAAAGAATCCAATTGACACCAAATAAGTATTCAAAAACAAGATGGATGAAAATGGTATAGTAGTCAGGAACAAAGCTAGATTGGTTGCTAAGGGCTACTGTCAACAAGAAGGAATAGATTTTAATGAAACTTTTGCTCCTGTTGCAAGACTTGAAGCCATCAGAATCTTCTTAGCCTATACAGCCCATGCCGATTTCCAGGTCTATCAAATTGATGTCAAAAGTGCCTTTATGAATGGAGATTTGGAGGAGGAAGTCTATGTCAGTCAGCCTCCTGGTTTTGAAGACCCAAATTTTCCAGAATATGTTTACTATCTTTTAAAAGAACTTTATGGACTGAAGCAAGCACCTAGAGCCTGGTATGACACTTTGTCAAAGTTTCTTTTAGAGAATTACTTCACTAGAGTTACTGTAGACAAAACTTTATTCTTTAGAAATGTGAATGGCTCTAGTATACTTGTTCAAATTTATGTAGATGAAATTATTTTTGGCTCTATAGATGAGAAACTTTGCAAAAACTTTGCCAAATTGATGCAAAGTAAGTATGAAATGAGCATGATGGGAGAACTAACTTACTTTCTTGGTTTGCAAGTTAAGCAAGTTAGTGATGGAATATTCATTAGTCAAACTAAATACATTTATGATCTTTTAAAGAACTTTGATCTAATGGATTGCACATCTGCAAAAACTCCCATGGCCACTGCAACTAAGCTTGAATTAAATACTACTAAAAAGTCTGTGGATATTTCAAGTTATAGGGGCATGGTTGGCTCACTTCTATACTTAACAGCTAGTAGGCCAGATATAATGTTTGCTATATATCTTTGTGCTTGATTTCAGGCTGATCCTCGAGAATCTCACTTAGTAGCTATTAAGAGAATTTTCAGATATCTCAAGGGAACACCAAAACTTGGCATTTGGTACCCTAGAGATTTTGGTTTTGATCTAACTGGTTATTCAGATGCAGATTATTCAGTTTGTGGAATTGATAGAAAAAGTACAACAAGAACCTGTCAATTTCTAGGAAACAAGCTTGTGTCCTGGTTCAGTAAAAAGCAAAATTCAGTTTCTACTTCTACAGCTGAAGCTGAGTATATTGCTGCTGGGAGTTGTTGTGCATAGATTTTATGGATGAGAAACCAATTGCTAGACTATGGTCTGTAAGTGGAAAGAATTCCTATTTTCTGTGATAACACAAGTGCAATTGTCATCACTAAAAATCCAGTACAACATTCAAGAACAAAGCACATAGACATCAAGTACCACTTCATAAGGGAACATGTAATGAATGGTACTGTGAAACTACATTTTGTTCCAAGTGAAAAGCAGCTTGCAGATATATTTACCAAGCCACTGGATGAATCCACCTTTTCAAGGTTGGTAAGTAAGTTAGGTATGCTAAATTACTCTTGAATCTTTATAGATATTTTGCAAGTTGTAATGTAGCCAGAAATTCAATTGATTTTTCAGTCTTGGATGAAATTTTGGCTAAGTCAAAATTTACATCTCGATGGATGATCATTATCCATCGAGTTTGATCATCCGTAGGTATACATATTGTTAATAAAATCAATTATTTTTCTGAAATATTTTATGTCTCGACGGATAATTGATTTATCTTCATCCGTCGAATTGTCTTATTTTTAGCCATTGATTCTCTGAACATTATCCATCGAGTATACTTACAGTTTGTAAGCATAACACGACGGATAATTGATGGAATTTTTACAGTTTATTTTTAAACGGCTATTTTGGGCAATTCTTATTGGTCACTTTATTTTTCTTTATTATTTTAGTCAATTATTTTTGAGAGAGTATAAAAGCATAATTCATTTTCACTGCTTTTCTTTTATCACTCTCAAATCATCTGCTCTAACTTCTCTCTTTCTCAAAAGCACTTACTCTCTCTCTCTGCAAGTTTTCTTTTACTCTCTAACAATGGCACCAGTCGTCAAGATCATGTCTCAAACCGGATTTATCTATGAGAAGAACAACTTCATTGCTCATGTGAACAAGGGGATTCAACAGTCTGGAAATTACCACAAAATGATGAATTTTGTGAAGAACTACAAACTCAACTATGCCATGATAGAATCACCCACCATATATTGTAAAGTTGTTGAAGAGATGTGGATGACTGCAACATACAACTGAACTGATAAGACTATCACTTTCACTATTAAAGGTAAGGAATTCTATGTTAATAGTGATACTGTTAAAGCATGTTTCAAAATTCCTGATAGTACTGTAACTTCACCACACACAGACACTGACATTGTTAATATGCTTAACTCCATGGGCTATGCACTCTCTACTTCCAAATTAAGTGAAATTAGGAGGTTAGGTCTTAGGAAGGAATGGAGTTATTTATGTGATGTAGTTACTAAGGTATTTTCTGGTAAAATCAGAAATTTTGATTCAGTTAATATCTCTATGCTTTACATGCTTGTAATTGATAAATATTTCAACTTTAGTGATCTTGTTATAATTGAGTTGGGGTTTAAGTTAGGGGAGCTAAATAAGAGGGGTAAAAATGTTTACTATGCTAGATTTTTAATGATGATTGCTAACCACCTCTCTGAGGATATTGTGCTTGAGAACCCAACCAACAAATTAGATTGTTGGGTTTAAGAAAGGACAATCATTGCAGATTTGAACAGGGCAAACCATCACAAAGAGGTGCCACTCTTCTACTTTCCTGTTATGGAGGCACCTCAGGTAAGTGAGATAAGTTCATCTGTCTCTACTCTTCCAGTCTCACACACTTCTTTTCATTCTAGTGTAGCTATGACAACTGTGTTATTGACCCAATAGTTGCCTAACCAAGCTGCCAAACCCAAAATATTCAAAAACCAAGACAAAGAAATCCCTCTCTGGTGTCTCTCAAAAGATGCCAGTTGTAAAATCCACCAAACCAAAAGAGGGGAGTGTGAAGGTGGGTAAGAAAGGTGAGGGACGGGGTGAACATCAAAGAAACCCTAAGGATAAGGTTGGAGAGGTGAGTGTTTCCCAGCATAGTCACACTGCGGTTTCCCAATAAACTGCAGTGCTTAATAAGGATATAAGCTCATTGCCCGTTGCATCCTCCCAAAAGGATGTGACTATTGAACAAAGCTCTCAACCAAGAGCACAGACCAAAAGGGTAAGGGACCGAAGCTCACCCCAAACCTATACTAGAAAGAAGAAACCAAAGACCCTTGGGGATACATAGGGTTCATACATTGTGCAAATTGGTGTTAAAGACACAGTCACTACACCTTCTCAAAGTCAGCTTAATGTGGCTCCAACAAATGTGGAGTCACAGCTAAAATCTTTAACAATTGAAGCCCTTGAAACACCAAACTCTCCCACACACTCCTTGGATGTTGACATGATGAATACATCACTTCCAAATTCTCCATCTTTAACTCTCTTGGAGAAGCCAAAAATCCAAGCAAGTGAGCATCATCTTTTAGATGATTTTTTGGCTCACTTGCCATTTCTTTCTGAGACTGTTGAGACATCTGTGCCAAAATTCTCATCAATCTGCACAGAGTCTACAATAGTCTCCACTCCAAACTCATTTATTTCCAATCTCTTGATGGATATTGTTCATCCGTCGAGTAGTGATTGTATCCCGATGGATAAGCTTAACAGCAGTTATCCGTCGGATAGTCAAACTACTAACCCGACGGATATCCCTTATCCGTCGAGTGTCTCTGCACAGCTTCACATTTCATCAATTATCACAAGTGCAGAAGACTTAGTGGTAGTGCAATCACTCTTAGGATTGAGGGAAGGGAGTGAAATCTTAGAGTCTGGGTTGCTCACAGGAAAAAAGAGAGGAAAAGAGTGAACAAATGCAATCCATTTCTTCAGGATTGGCAAAAGTGAGTGTGAGGAGTCCCACCTTAGATGGTGAAGGTGAGGGTGTGAGGGTGTGAGGGTGGGGAGCCAAGGTGAGACCTTGATGCAACAAAAGAGAGATTAAGAGAGAAATGCAGGTACAGGAGTGATAAGGGTGGAAACCATTGCTAGTGAGTCAATGAGTGTCAATGATGCAGAAAGGAAAAGGCTATTTCAGCAAGAATGTCAAGCTGTTATAGATTCCATTTCCCTGGATACTGAGACATTTACTCACCCTGTGACAGCTTACCAAACTTTAGCTGTACAGGGAAATGAGGAGGCTGAAAGATTGCTGAACTTGGTGCATACAACACAATCTTTACAAAGAGCAAAGGATGCAATCACTGCTATGACTTCCAATATTGGAAGTGATTTGGAACTGAATGAGACTTCTTTTGGGAATGATGGTGATGATGATGAGGAAAATAGCATGGACAAATGGGGAAATCCAGATATTCATTCCTGGATGCTCATAAAAGAATGCTCCTACTCACATCTCCAATCAACAATTTTCAAGCTGATTCATGACACCCAAGCAGCCATTTAGGCATCTTCCAATGCTAGCACAAAGCAACTACTCAAAGCACATCTTGAAGCACTCCAGCTGCATAAGATTCAAGCCCTCCAACACAGTCAGAGTGTGGATGCCATTTAGCAGGAAATTTCTGAAGTCAAGCAGGATGTTATAGAAAAGATGGATGCTAGACTCCCTGCCACCACCATGACTGAAATTGCTTACAAACTAAGGAAGGAGGTTGATCTAAATAGGAAAGTTGAGGCCATGGACTCAAGACTATCTGCTGTAGAGAAGTCAATGGCCAAGATACTAAACAATCAAGAAGCTCAAACTGCATTACTCCAACAATTGGTGGCAGCTCAACTCCCTCCCACACAACTTGATGATAACAAAATGGGGAGAAAGGATCAAGTGAGGGGGAGAAACAGCTTAACATTCAAGTCAGTAAAGTAATTATGCCTACAATTGCTTTCACCAAGCCACCAACAACAAATAGTATTGATCTAATAAATGAAGCAGCAGCCACATTGAGAGCAGCTGAAAAGAAGCAGTTGAGTCCAATCAACTGGGAGAAAATTGATGAGGATATACAAAAGAGATTTGGGTTAGTAAAGAAGCCAGAAAAATCAGCCATTCATCACTCTCAAGTCAGGCAAATATCTGTGAATGAAATGAGCATGAAGAATTTGGAAAGAGGACAACCATCCTGCATCAAATCTCCAATGGCTAGGCTAATTTTGAAGCCAAGGGTGAACTATCCAAAATCTTCACTAAAGAACCCCTTGGACACAGTGTATGAGACACCAAAGCCTAATGAAAAGAAGCTGTTGGCCAGGTCCATAACATTTTACAAGGATCCAGCTGATTCAACATTGAAAAGAAGAATTGCTAAAGTTTTCAGGAATGGTAAAGAAATTTGTGTGGTGGCTGGACACCCTCAATTTGCTGAAGCAAAGAGAGAAGAAAAGGCAAAATTGAAGCAAGAAAAGAAGCAAGCTACTCTAGATGCTAAAAAGGTCAAACAAAAGAAGGAGCAAGCTGTTATCTTGGCCAAGCTACAAGCTGTGAAACCTACACAACAAGTTTCTGCACAACCATCTGAAACAGTTGAATCTCAAGATCAAATAATGCAAAATAAACCTCCACAGACAAAGAAGCCAAGGTACAAGCAAAGAATTAAGAGAAAATTGGATTTCAGCGATGAAGAGATGGAAGGATACCTTCCCAAAGAGTCTATTTCTACAACAACTCAAACATCCATGCCCTCTGTGGCACATGAAGAATTCAAGATAGATCCATCCAAGAATTTTCATGGTGAACCTATCATTCCAAAGGATGAGCCAATAGACTAGGATAGTCTACCAATACCTGAACTCAATCTACCTCACTTCATGAAGCCAAAGAAGACAAAGACAAGAGCAGTAAAAAAAGTGAAGCCATCAACTCTCACATCCAAGACTCTAACCAAAGCTCAAACCAAAGTCAACAAGGGAGACATCATGTACATCTGTGATATTAAGGAATTCTCAGACTTAAACCTCTATCTAGATGCAGTGGAAGAAGTTAGAGGGATTGATGCTTATAGGAATCTGCCTGAAAGGTTGGTATTCAAGTATAAGGGAGGAAAAGAGATACAGTGGCCACTTCACAGGATTCTTCAAGAAAGCCAATATGTGCTGATAAAGGTTTATTCATCCTTCAAAAAGAACTTTGGATTCAATGTGATAGCTAGAAGACTTGTTCTAAATAAGATTGAAGAACTGAGGAGTATTAGAGTCAAAGATGCACTCCCAAAGACTCTAACTATTCCTTACACAGGAAGTAGAGTGCATCTAAGGCCCTACTGGCTGATGGAATTCATGGATGATAAAGGATTTAGAAGATTCTTCATATTAGAAGACCAATTGACCAACTCTAGTAATGAGACTCTTTTGGAAATGCAAGAAAGGATAAATCTTTCAGAATCTGATGAACTGGAATTCCACAGACAGCTCCAAAATCAGATAGAAGAAAACAACAGAAAGCTTGGAAAGAGATCCAGATCTTCAAGGAAATAGTTTAATCTTCTCAGGCTAGAGGAGCACCTTGAAAATGACTGTGAACAAATCTTTGTACATTTTGTTAATTGAAGCACTTTACAGTTTTATCTACATCCATTTAAATTTGTATTTTTAGGGTGTTTTGTTATCATCAAGTTTCTCTTAATTTATGGCTACAATTCTAGTAGACATAAATTGGGGGAGATTGTTGTGAATATGTTTTGGACTTCATGATTTCATTAACAAAACACCTTAGTATATTTAACTTAGTGAAAAATGTAGCACTCGACGGATAAGGAATATAGTCCTGACGGATGACTCAATATAGTCCCGACGGATGATGATTTGTTATCCGTCGAGTGAGTAGCTTATGTAATAATAAGTCATGAAGCACATTTCTGCAAACACGACGGATGATCAACAAAGCTACTCGACAGATGATCAGCAAGGCAACCCGACGGATGATCATGTACCCGACGGATAATCAATTCAAACATCTGTTGACAGTGACAACACAGTCACATGCATCGAGTGTATGCAAAAGGAATGTGGAAGCCTATTCAGCTGGGTTTTTTAGAACAAAGAAGCATTTCCATTTCCATGTTATTATGAAGATATTCAAAGATGCTGGAATAGAGTAATGAAGTAGCATAGGATTAGACTTGATATGTTTTGTTTTATTATCTTGTCTTATTACTGTGTAATCTTGGTGATATATAAACCAAGAATAATAATTAGAACAATAAGAAGACTAAGCAAGAAAATTCTCAGAGAAATAATTGTAAGCTGTATCCTTAGCATTTCTCTGTAAGTTTAGTTATTCTTATTTGTAAGCAGCTGTGAGCTATTCAAGCTTCACAGAGTTCTCTCGATATATATATATATATATATATATCTGGTGGATACTTTCTAAACCACCAGAAAGTTTTAAAGACTTGTTTTTTATTACTTTCTGTTTTGATTCATATTTAACTTGTTATTCCTCACTTTGCAAATCAAAACACTATCATATATATCTTAAGTTAAACATTTTATATTTCTGAAAAAGGTTCAAGAATTCCATTTAACCGTCCTTCTATAATTCTTGTTGTATTGTTAGGGACTAACATTATGGCACCTAAGAGAGCAAGATATACGGGTAGTAGTAGCACTCATCCCTCTTCTGAAGAGGACTCTAGTATGGGTGGTGGTGATAACAAATTCACTTCTCCAGAGGCGCAAGAGGAATTTGCTCGATTGATGTTTAAACCGGTGGTAAAGGAGAGGGAATTCTTGCCTAACAGAGAAAGGTTGAGAGAGTTTTTGTGAGGTACCATCTGCAGTTCCATTGAGCATTGTCCAGGAGTTTTATGCCAATGCTAAGGCTGAGAAGAATGGATTTTCTGTGGTTCGGGGTTTGACTGTGGATTACCGGTCTGCTGCTATTCACCAGGTTCTGCATCAACCTGCGAAGCCTAGGGGTGCTGATGATTGGGTGCGCAAGACCCAGGATGATTTGGATTTGGACTATATCTTGGAGGAGCTATGTGTTTCGGGCATGGAATGGAAATACAAGGTGGGCACAACTAAGCCACTTACCTTCCCTGCTTCTTCCATGAACAGGTATGCGAGAGCATGGAATTTATTTCTGTATGCTAATATTCTACCTTCTTCGCATTCGCATGAGGTTACTATGGACCGTGCCATACTCTTGTGGAGGATTCTGAATGAGGAGTATGTTGATCTTAGTTATGTCATTCATCAGAGCATGCTTCGATTTCTACGAGGGGGGAGGGGGGCGACAGGGGCGATTCCTCATGCCTCCATTGTTACTAAGTTGTGCACATATGTGGGTGTTAGGTGGTCTGAGCATGAGCAGTTACAGATGCTGAGTGCCCCTATTGATGGTTCTATGATTTCTCAGAAGGAGGAATTGGATGGTGGTGTGCCCTATGAGAAGGGGTTGGGATATATTATTGATGATTCAAAGGGTGGCCGCCCGGATCCTCCCAGGCCTACTGAGGGTTCTTCTCGTGCACAGCAGGAAGCTGCTAGGTCCTCTCGTGCGCAGCAGACAGTTGATAGATCTGGTCTTGATGATGCTCAGTACACACGGTTGACTTGGGGTATGGATGACATGCATGACATTCACCGCCGTTTTTTAGAGGACTTGACACAGGCTCTAGGTACTGCGTTTCGAGCCACTGGTGTCGAGGTTGATTGGCCAGTTTTTGGAGCTAGCACAGTGTATCCGCCGCCTGATTCTCCACCCGAAGAGGGTGATCCTGCCGACAATTAGGTATGCCTTTGTTATCCTTATTATTGCCTTCAATGAGGTCATTGAATATTTTAAGTTTGGGGGTGGTAATTTAAGGATTAGTAGTAGTAGAGTCATGTTCATATAGGAATCATATTGCATGTGTAGTTGTAGTTCATTCATAATTTTGCATAATTGTTCATATAGGTCATAATTGTTTGCATAATTGTTCATGCTTAATATGTGAGTCCATTTAGTTGCATTTGCATAGCATATAGCATGATCCCATAGGATGATCTATTTCGGTTGGTATGTTGATGTTGATTTGGGTGTAGTGATGATGAATAAAGGGATGATTCGGTTATTATGATTTGACTTGCACGTCCAGAAGCAAAACCTATTCAGAAGTCTCATCGGGTGCTTTTGGGCTAGATCAGGGCCATACTTGTTTGGTTGTTGAAATTTAATCACTTGTTTGTATTTAGAATGCTTGATATTCCTTGATGATAAAGAAGAACTAAAATATAAATTAGGGGAAACCAGGGATTTCATTGCTAGTTGTTAATAAAAGTTAGGCGTCAAAAAGATAGTAGCCGCTCATATTTATGTGTAGTCTAGGGTTGGATGAGATGGAGTGAAACGCACTCATTCCAGAAATGAAAAAAAAACAGAAAAAAATAAAGAAAAAATATTGTGTTAGTATTTGATTATGCAGAATTGACCACGGGTGAGCTCTTTAATACTCGAGCAATTAAGTTCTAGGGGACTTTGTGCCTAGTGACCTAAGGCTTTTTCAGCCCGGGTTCCGCTAACCTAACGCTCGCTACATGGTATTATCGTATAAGTCTTTCGGGGCCTCATCCATTGCACGGTCAAATAAGCATTTGTGTTGATGTGTTCAGTATTGTAGCATAAATCCTTGTCTAACTCTAGTGATGATGGAGGTGTTTTAGAGTCATGATGTGTTTAGCGTTCATTCTACTTATAAACTTGTGATTGTTTGGCGATGAATAAGATTTGGTTTTCAATTAGTGTTGGGAGTATTTATGATAAGAAAAGCACACACTCACACTTCTGTGCTTGTAAGTTAGTGCATTGGATTTAGTCGAGCTTTGTTTAGATTTATTGTATTCTTAGAGACATGGACTTATTGATTTTGTTATGGTTATTCTGAGGGGATCTTTGCATTGTCATGTATTTGTGTTCATTCATTTCGTTGTATTCATGCATTAGTGGTAGTAGTAGTTGTCGAGTCTGTTTATGCTTGAGGACAATCATTGATTTAAGTTTGGGGGTGTGATAAGTGGATTTTATATATCTGTTTAGACGCTTCATATCGGCTTAAGTTGATGATTTGACCTCAAGTATATGGTGTTTTTAATGCATTTTGTGTTGAGTATATGCAGGGCTTTAGTTGGAGGCAGGAATGGACTTCTATATGCTTTTATGTTGATAAGAGATCAAGAACTGAAGTGTGAGCACTGCGAGAAGATCTGAACGAGAAACAAGAAATCTACAGAAATTTTCCAGAAGCCAAGCTCGCCCACGCTTGACTTAGGCGCGCCCACGCCCTATTCTCCAGAATCAGAGCGCGCCCGCGCTAGGTCGTGCAGATAGAATCCTGATTTTAGTACGTTTTGGTTATTCTGAGCGGCCAAGTCAACCAGCAGCATATAAATAAATAAAAGGAGATGAATTAAACAATAATGGGAACAAAGGGAGAACTTTGGAAACCTAAGGCACACTAGATGGCTAAGAAGAAGAAGATTTAGTTCTACATCGTTATTTTGTATTCTTATAATTAGGCGATACTTAGGATGCTTTTTTCTGTTTTGTTTTCTAAACTTTAATACTTAATATTCTCTTGTAGTATTCAGAGCCTTTTTACTATCATGTTTTTATTGGAACCCATGATGACGATCCGATCGATTATGAACTAATCGTTATGGTGGGATTCTAATGAATTTTTTTATGGAGTTTAGTAGTTGATTACCTAAAGTTTTTAGTGTGTGATTAATTATTGATTTCCTAGTACGATTATGCTTAATCTTCTTGGATGCGTAGCTAAAATCTAAATTGTATTGTTAATCTCTAATAAATGCAAAAGTGGATATAGGGGTTTAGAACTTGCCATGCTAGCATAGGTTTATGGATGTTTTAACATGCATGATTCGTAGTGTAATTTGACCATCTTCCACTGCCCTATGTGATCTCAAAGGATAACTTGCTATTAAACCATTATGTTTTCAAATCTTATAGACATATAGGGTCTAAACATAATTGGTGTCTGCCCAGATTCTATCTAATTTGTGGATGCTAAGTAGTAGGGTACATGTATATTGAAAGATAGCGTGTACTAATTTTGTGTTGTCTGATTAGTTATCATAACCAGCACATACTATGATTAAAGTCACAAACTCTAAATGAACTATTTAATGAAGTTAGAATCCCATGTTTTATTTCATATAAGTAACTTGATTATAATCTCTTAGTTAATTCATTCTAGCATAATCACTTTTAGATAATCAACCTCAATTTGATACTTGTCTTAGCAGTGAATAATAATCATACATTGTTGCATAAATGCACGTTCTGAATAAAACCAATCTCTGTGGGAATGAACTAAACTTAATCTTATATTACTTGTGACCGCGTATGCTTGTTTGTTTTTGTGCGAACATCTACCACTGGTTTTAGAAGTACCATTATTTCTAACTAGTTCTCCATATTTTTTTCATAAATCTCCTTTCTACCTCATTTACTTCCTCCATCGGGAGCATCATCTTTGTCATCAACATCTTTCAGTTGGAGTTATTTGCATTTAGATTTTAAAACATTCTCCCCCTTTTTGGCATCATCACTAAGTAGGAGTGAAAAAATAAGCTCCAATGACTGATGTACCTCATCCAATTTACCAGACATCTTCTCTTGAGTAGCTTTCAACTTAACTTGGTTGGTTTCCAGTTTTTCCTTTCTAGCAAGGATAGGCCTCAATTGCTTAGTAATCTCATGTGAAGCATTAAGTTTGGATTTCAAGAAAGATTCATTGAGCTTGTCAATTTGAGAATTAGCATGAGACTGAGTGTTTTGATCAACAGTATAGAAGCTTTGAGATGAGTTAGGATATCAGATTTTGTAATGTGCTTCTCTGCTCTCTCCAAATGTCTAGAGGCATTAGCAACAGAGATAGGATATGAAGCATCCTTCCATTTACAATTCCATTCTGCATTACTATTTTTAGCATACAACTCAACTAATCTCAATTGTTTTTCAGTATCTGTCATGCCTTCAGGAAAGATAATCTCATCAAGATCTTCATCAGAATCTAATTGTACATTAATGTTTGATTAAGCAATATCTTCTCTATCACTAGGCTCACTATCATGTACAGATTCTTCATTAAAAACTGGTCTCTGAACTAATTATGTTACTTCATCCTCAGCATTAGCATTTTAAAGAGAATCAGGAATTGGAGCAGTATGTGATCCCGCTGCTTCAGAAACTGCCATACCATCAGCATTTAACTCAACATCTTCAAGAATTGTAGCCATGTGAAGTGGATCTTCAGCATTTATCTCCAAACTTTCAGTGCTTATAGAATGCTGTTGTGATTCAGGAATTGTGGAGTGAATTTGAGTGGACTATTCTTCCTCTTGAATATCAGCAAGAACAGGGAGAATACCAGTGGATGGAATAGAAATATGAGTGGACTACAAGAAAGTATCAGTACTTAGACCTACAGGGAAATTTTTAGCATTTAATGTATCATACATCCAAAGGAGGTACTAATAAAATATCAGAAGATGTTGGAGTTGGATGTATCCTTCCTTCGGGATCAACTGCTAAAATGACTGGACCAGAAGTCAAGCCTTTATTACCAATTTGAGGTAGTGGTTCTTGTGGGGGAGTTGATGGATTACTTAAAACTCAGGTTCTTGTGCACCCCTCTCCTCAGATTCAGTATTTGACTCATGTGAAGCTCCAAGCTTCAATCCAGCTATCTTTTTAGAGGAATGAGACTCAATAGTCATTCAGAAAGCTTTGACCTTCATTACCTCATCAGTAATTTTAGTTGTAGCTGCATCATGACAGTATTAGATTGAATGAGTAGCAAGAGGCCCAATGTCTTCTACATCCATTTGAGATGTAGGTTCTTGTTATTCCCTAACAGTCTATCAACAGAATTACAGAAGGGGGGTTAAATGGAATTCTGGTTACATTTTAAAACTTTAAAAACTTCTTACAAAAATATAATTGTACTTGAATATTCTTGAGTGCGGATAAACAATAGTTGTATTCAAGAACACAAAGTAAATAAACATGTGCTTAAAAACTTTTTAGTGGATTGATATCTCCACCACAGATATAGATATATATAAATAAGATTACTCTGTGATGCTAATAGCACACAGCTGCTTACAAGTGTTTACAAAATAAGAACTCTAGAGACTAAAGAGCTAACTTTCTTTCTCTATTGTTCTATATCAAAATGTAATTATTAACTTCTACATACTTGCTACTCTTGGTTTATATATCACCAAGATACATGTGAAATAAGATAAAACATAAACCCTATCAGCTAGGTCCAATCATATGTTTATTCATTTCTCTATCCAATGCAATCCAGTCAGATACAACATCTTTAAATGTCCCTCTTTTGCATGGAAATGGAAATGCTTCATTTTCTTCTAAATCCTGACTTCAGGATGCCATATTCCTTTACATACTATCAACCCATATAACTATCAAGTCATTGTCAAGTCCCTTTCAACTGTTATTTTGATTAATTATCCGCTGAAGCATCACTGGAGTTATCCGTTGAAACTTCATCTATTATCCGTTGAAGCTTGGCTGGCTCATCCGTTGAAACTTGATTAGCTTATCTGTTGAAGCTATGTAGATCAACAGTTGAAGTTGTTTCCATAACAGTTGATACTCTTTCACTTATACAAAATTACAAGGCATCTTATATTTACAATTAACCATCATATTTTGTATATCTTGCTAGTAGTCAGCATGACTTAGAAATAACTAAAACTCCCAAATCCCTCAGCTATTCTAGTATACAGAATATGCTACAAACTTATTCAAATAAGCTACTCTTTCAATTGATAAACAATGTAATCATCCGTTGAAAGCTACAAAGTCATTTAACTTATCTACTTAAAGTGTTTTGGTAAGTTATCATTAAGCCTACAACATATTCCTTACAATCTCTTCTAATTTATGTCTAAAAGAATTATAGACATAAATTCAGGATAACTTAATGATAACAAAACACCCTATAAAAACTAATACATTAAAGAGTAGATGAAGTGCAAAATGCTTCTATTAAAAAAATTGAACCAAGAAAATAAGGAATATTTACATGTCTTTTTCAAGGTACTCCTCTAGACTGAGCTGATTACCTCTTTTTCCTTGAATCCCTTGTCCCCTTTCCCAGCCTCTTATCATTCTCCTCAATCTGATTTTGAAGTTGTCTAAAGAATTCAGCTTCATTTTTATTATTAAAATTCAACATATCCTGCATTTCCTTGAGTGTATCATTACTTAATATTTGCAGCTGGTCTTCAAGTCTGAAAAATCTCCCGACAAACCTTTCATCTCTGAACTCCATCATCCAATAAGGTCTCAAATGCACTTTATCACCAGTGTATGGGATAGTCAAAACTCTAGGTAATGCATTTAATCTCTCTAGCTTTATTTTATTTGGCTGATCTTGTTGAGTACTTCTAATTTGGCCACCTTAGCGAAACCAAAATCTTTTTTTCATTGCATAGAACACCTTTACTAGGACATTATATCCTTCATTGAGAATTCTGTAAAGAGGCCATGTAATCTCCTTTCCACCCTTATATCTAAACACCAATTTTTTTTGTAGCTTGTGTGAAGCATCAATCCCCCTTATTTCTTCTAGCTCATCCAGATAAAGGTTGATGTCTGAGAATTCTTTTATGTCACATATGAAGAGTTGATCATCCTTGTTAACTATGGGCTTTGTCTTGGAGATTGATTTGAATTGAGGTGGGCTCAACTTGATTCCAATGTGTTTCCTTCTTTGAGTCTTCTTTTTGACTAGTAGAGGTAGATTTAGCTCATGTATAGGTAAATTGTCCCAATCTATGGGTTCATCCTTAGGTATAATTGGTTCACCATGGAAATTTACACTTGGATGAACCTTGAATTCAGCTGGCTCCACAATGAGCTCAGTTGGTTGACTTGAGGTTGTAGATTGTATTGGCTCCGCTACCATTTCTTCATCTTCATTGATCTACCTCTTGGATCTAACCATCCAGTACTCTGTTCCTTACTTCTTTGCTACTTGATTTTATTCAGATAAAGATTTCTCAGTTTCAGCTAAAGTTGCGGGCATCTCCAATTTTCTTTTAACTCATTTAATGGCCCGCTTCTTCCTTCTTTTTTGAGCTCTTGGCCTTTGATTTTCCTCATCTTTAGCTTCTCCAAATTGAGGGTGCCCAGTCGTGACACATAGCATCTTTCCATATCTGTAAATTCTGGCTATTCTTGACCTTAGAATGGCATCCTTGGTTGTTTTAAAGCTTGCATTAAATGCACCCATCAGTTTTTCTTCATCAGTCCTAGGAGAAGAGAAATCAACCAACATTGAGTGCTTTGTTGAAATTGTGACACTTGCTGATTTGGGCTTTAGCACCACTAGGGTTCTTGAATTCATTCTTTATTGAAGGTTCACCCTTTTTTCCTTTTCCTAGATTCATCTCATCCATGGTGATTGGATTCAACTGTGTGGAGTTTTTCACAGATTTTTCTTGAGTAACAGTTCAGATAAATAACTCTGAAATTCTTTAATCTATTCTTTGCCTATATTATTTTATCTTCAACTTAGATGTTTCTAGGTTGATTAGATCAATGTTGTCCAAGAGTGGTGGCTTTGAGATAGTAATAGCTAGAATTATTACTTTACTTACTTGAATATGCACATTCTTCTCCCCCTTTTTGTTATCATCAAGTAGAGCAGGGGTTGAAGTTTGAGCAGCCACCGCCTGTTGAAGAAGTTGAGTCTGTTTGTGTTGACCTTCCAGTATCTTGGCTACAGAGTTTTCAACTTTAGATAGTTTGTCAGTGAGGGCCTCAACCTTTCTTGTCAAATCACTTTCCTTTCTCAACTTAAGCTGTACTTCCCTCATAGTTGCTCCTGAAAGTTTGTCCTTAATCTTTTCATTCAACTCTTTCTTAACTGCCTCAACTGCATTCTTTATGTCATCCACATCTTGAGCCTGTTTGAGATGTTGAATTTTGTGCAGTTGGAGAGACTCTATATGGGCTTCTAGTAGAGCTTTGGTTCTGGCATTGGTAGAGGCTTGAATGCCTGACTAAGTTTGGTTGATTAGTTTGAAAATAGTTGAAGTGAAGTGATGATAGCTGCATTCCTTACTGAGCATCCATTCTGGAGTTTGTGTAGAAGAACTAGGGCCTTCACCTCCCCCTAAGTTGGTGCCAGCTTCATCATCAAAATCATCTTCAAACTCAGAATCGGCATGTGCTCCAAAATTTGAGTCCACATCATCATCTATAGGAGGTAGAGAGGACAAAACATCTTTATCCCTTTATGTTAATGTTGTTGTGTGTACTAGATTTAATGTCCTTTCTGCCTCCTCATTGCCCTGAACAAACGATATTTGATAGGCTGTGACAGTGTGAGTAAATGTCTTAGCATCTAGGGAAATAGAATCTACAATAGCTAAATATTCTTGTTGATATGGTCTTTACCTTTCATCCTCATTGACATTCATCGACTCACTTGCAATAGTTGTCATCCTTATCCCTCATGTACCTACTTTTCTCTCATTATCTCTTTATTCTTGCATCAAGGGCTATCCTTGGTGCACCATCCTCATACCTTCACCTTCAACATCTAAGGTGGGACTCATATCACTCTCTTTTGCCATGCTAGAAGATATAGCATGCATATGTTCAATCTTTCCTCTCCTTTTGCCTGGGAGCAACCCAACCTCTCACTCAAATCACTCAATTCCCTCAAACCTAAGTGTGATTAGACAACAACTAAATTATCTACACTTGTAATTGATTTTGAAGTATCAAATTATGCATTGACATTCAATGGATGTGAAATATCCGTTAAAAGTGTAGTTGGAATTATCAACGGATGATTGTTGTCAAGCATCTCCGTTGGAAGATAATCATTGATCAACGGATGATGGATATCCGTTGAGAAAGTGGAAATAAAAGGAATAGAAGTTGAAACTATTATTGAGTCTGTGGAGATTAATTTTAGATTTTGTTGCATAGACTCTCCAATAGTTTGAGAAAGAATTGGCAAGTGATCCAACAAATCATCAATTAGATGATGATCACTTGCATGAGTAGTTGGCTCCTCCATAAATCTGAGAGATGGAGAATCAGGAATTGATGTGTTTATCATATCTACATCCAGAAAATTTGTTGGAGAACTATGTGTGTAGGGTGTTTCGATTATGAGAGAATGGGGATTTGACTCTAAATTTATTGGGGCCACATCAAACCAACTTTGTTAAGGTACAATAACTGAGTCTTTGACTGCAGTTGGCACTGTGTGTTCACCCTGTAACTCCCCCATAGGTTTAGCCTTCTTCTTTCTTATATAGGTTTGTGTTTAGTCAGTGTCTCTGCCCCTCTTGTTTTGTGCTCTGGTGGAGAGCTTGTTTCAATAGTTACATCCTTTTTGGAGGATGCAACTAGAAATGTGGTAATTTCCTTTTGAACAACTACAGTCTTTTGGGAGACTTAGTGTGGCTGCTTTGGGTGATACTTTCCTCACATACCTTATTTTTGGGGCTTCTTTAATTTTCACCCATTCCCTCACCATGCTCAAGACCTTGTACACTCCCCTCAAGGGTTGTGGTAGTTTTTACAACTGGTATCTTTTGAGAGACACTAGAGGTTGATGTCTTAGTCTCGGGTTTTGAAGATTTTGGTTTAGTGACTTGGGTAGGCATCTGTTTGGTCATTGTCACAGATGTCATAACCACAATTGAAGTAAAAGAAAAGAAACTGTAGGTTGGGAAGAGAAACATTTAGCTCACTTACCTGAGGTGCCTGCTCAATGATTGGAAGATAGTTGAGGGGAACCTCACTGTTTAGGTTGTTCCTGTTTAAGTCTGCAAGAACTCTCTTCTCTTGAATCTAGCAAGCAAGCTTGTTGTTTGGGTTCTCAATAACAAGATCCTCAGAAACATGGTTAGATACCATCATAAAAAATTTAGCATAATACACATTCCTAGGTCTTTTCTGAATGTCTCCTAGTTTATACCCTATATCTAGCATGACATACTTGTTAAAATTGAAATATTTATCAGATAGGAGCATATTGAGCATGTTAACCAGGGAAGAAGTAATAGCATCAATATTACTAATTTTTTCAGAAAATACCTTAATGAAAGCATAAAAAAGATAACTCCGCTCTTTCCTAAGCCCTATCCTCTTAATACTACCTAAACTAGAAGTATCTAGAGAGTAACCCATGGAATTGAGTATATTAACCATATTATTGTCACTGTGTGGAGCATTTATATTATTTTCAGGTAGTTTAAAGCATGACTCATTAGCATCACAATTAACACAATAATTTGTACCTTTGAGAGTAAAGGTAATATTCATGTTCTTGGAGTCAAACACAATAGTTGTCCATATTTCATCCACCACTTCACCATATATAACTAGTGACTCGAGCATTGAGTACTTCAATTTGCAGTTCCTAATGAAGTCCATCATTTTGTGGTAGCCCTCATGCGCAACACTCTTGTTGACCAGTGCTATGAAGTTGTTCTTCTCATTAACATACCCAGTTTGAGACAAGATTTTCACAACATGTGCCTTTTTTGCTAGCTTTTGATGTTACAAAGAGAAAAGGGGTTTTGGAGATGAAGAGAGTTAATTTGCTTTGTGAATTTAGAGAAAGATAAAAGTGTGATCTGTAATTGAAATAGGCTTTTATACTTTCCCAGAAAAAGACAAATAAAAGAAAATACCCAATGATAATTACCAAAAATAACCATTCAAAAAAAAGTTAACTGTAGAAACTCCAAAAATCATTTATCAACGTATACATACAGGCTGTAAGTATATTTTGACGGATAAAGATTAGATTCAATGGTTATGAATGTTCAAGGGATATTCAATAAATCATCATCCGTTGAAGGATAATATGTCCAGAAATATTTTTGACTTTCAATGGATAAACCTTATCCATTGAGTTCCATCAGTATTTACCTTTAGCAAATCCTGATTTTGGTGTCAGGATTTGTCAACTTGCGAATCCTGATCAAGCATCAGGATTTGTCAGTTTGCAAATCCTAACCAGTATCTATAATCAAGTCAAATTCATTTCTGGTTGTATTACAAATTGCATAGACATCAATAATTGAAATTTATGAATAGTTTAACATACCTAACTCACTTACCAGCCTAGTGAAAGTTGATTCATCAGGTGGCTTGGTAAAGATGTCTACAAGTTGCTGCTCACTTGGAATAAAATGAAGTTTCACAGTACCATTCATAACATGCTCTCTTATAAAGTGGTATTTGATGTCAATTTACTTTGTCCTTGAGTGCTACGTAAGATTTTTAGTGATGGCAATGGCACTTCTGTTGTCACGGAAAATTAGAATCTTGTCCACATGTAGACCATAATCCAAAAGTTGATTTCTTATCTATAAAATATGTGCACAACAGCTACCAGTAGTAATATAGTCAGCCTCAGCTGTGTAAGTAGAAACTTAATTTTATTTCTTACTAAACCATGGCACAAGATTTTTTTCCCAGAAATTGACATGTGCCAGTTGTGCTTTTTCAGTCTGTTTTGCACCCTACATAATTTGCATCTGAATAACCAATTAGATCAAAATCAGAATCCCTAGGGTACCAAATGCCAAGTTTTGGTGTGCCCTTGAGATATCTGAAAATTCTCTTAATAGCTACTAATGAGATTCTCTAGGATAAGCCTGAAATCTAGCACAAAGACAAGTAGCAACATTATATCTGGCATACTAGCTGTTAAATATAAAAGTGAGCCAACCGTGCCTCTATAGTTTGATATGTCCACAGACTTTTCAGTAGTGTTCAATTCAATCTTAGTAGCAGTGGTCATTGGAGTTTTTGCAGATGTACAAACCATTAAGTCAAACTTCTTTAAAAGATCATGAATATATTTAGTTTGACTAATGAATATTCCATCACTAACTTGATTAACTTGTAAACCAAGAAAGTAAGTTAGTTTTACCATCATGCTCATTTCATATTTACTTTGCATTAATTTGACAAATATTTTGCAAAGTTTCTCATCTGTAGAACCAAATATAATATCATCTACATATATCTTAACAAGTATACTATAGCCATTAACATTTAAAAAAAAAGAGTTTTGTCAATAATACCTCTTGTGAAATGATTTTCTAAAAGGAACTTTGATAAAGTACCATACCATGCTCTAGGTGCTTGCTTCATCCCATAAAGTGCTTTCAAAAAATAATAAACATACTTTGAAAAGTTGGAGTATTCAAAACCTAGAGGTTGACTAACATAGACTTCCTTCTCTAAATCTCCATTCAGAAATGCACTTTTGATATCCATTTGATAGACTTTGAAATTGGCATGGGTTGCATAAGCTAGAAAGATTCTGATTGCTTCAAGTCTTGCAACTGGATCAAAAGTTTCATCAAAATCTATTCCTTCTTGTTTACAGTAGCCCTTAGCAACCAATCTATCTTTATTCTTTACAACTATGCCATTTTCATTCATCTTATTTCTGAATACCCATTTGGTGTCAATAGAATTCTTTCCTTTAGGTTTGGGTACGAGCTTCCATACTTTATTCCTTTCAAATTGGTTTAGCTTTTTCTGCATAGCTAAAATCCAATAAGGATCCATCAAAGCTTGTTCTACCTTATTTGGCTCTTCCTGTGACAGAAAGCTGCTATACAAACATTCATCTTGAGTTGCTTTCCTTGTTTGCATTCTAGATGTTGCATTACTGATAATCAGTTCAAATGGGTGATCTCTTGTCTATTTGCTTTGGGGTGGTAGATTGGCTCTGGATGAAGAGGCCTCATTGTTATCTTGATGTGTAATTGAGTGTTGACTAGATGAAACTCCCTCTGAGTTTGTGGATCTTTGATTTGAAGATGGGGTCCTGTCAATCAATGATCTAGAATTATTTTCAACTGATACTGAAATTCTGCCTTTCAACCGATGATGCACTATGTCTCTCAATGGATGCTACACTTTTTCTTTCAATGGATGCAGCATCTTGTCTTTCAACGGATGTTGCACTTTATCTTTCAACGAATGCAACACTCTGTGCATCAACTGTTGTTCCTTCTTTTGAAGATAACTTTGAATATTCTTTTTATTAGTGTTTGCGCCCTAGAGACAACACTATTATGTTTACATTATGAAACATTTGGATTATTAATTATGATTTTATGGATTATTCTTTAGTAATTTATTATATCTTTATTTTCTGCGATAAAATGTTAGATTGATAAATGTCCTTGGAATATGATATATATATATATATATATCTAAGTACATGACTTAGAAATGAGATTATGAGAATAATATTGATATTCCTAAAGGTCTCTAGTCGAGTATTATTGTTAAGGGACGATAATAAATACATTGAGACTAGTATGTTTGTTGACTGATGATCACATCTTATTGATCATTGGTGGTGATACTAAAGTCAAAACACAGGCACATGTATCAAATACATGGTGCTAGATTGACCCGTTGTGAGATACTACATGTTTAAAGTGTCATAAGTCAATCTCACATTGATAATATCTATTGGTCCTTAGACCTGAAATCATTATATTTCTATACGAGAATTAATATACTTTGATACAATTGAAAGTTATCCTTGACAGGGTAATAATAAAAGTAGACATTGGGTATATTATGAATTGTATGAGAAATATGAATGATCTAGATGGGATTTAGCCCTCTTTTATTATAGTAATGATATTATTGGTCTCTTGATTGAGTAAGACTATAAAAGGCATGGTCGTGCTCAAATAGTGATTTGTTTAATAGTTTACTCATTGATCTAGGAAATAAGGATTAAATGTTAACAGAGGATGACACTAAGCATTCCTCGAGTTTGATCTATAATATAAGGATAAAGGGATTATATTATATTGTACATTATTCACAAAAGGTTTAATTGAATCACCAATTATTATTATTACTTGGAGAGCAATGATGTATAACTAGATGCCACTCATTGTTTATAATTTTATTATTAGAAAATAAAATTATTGCCGACGTAATAATAACCAAAAGGGTCACACACAATGAACGTTTAAAACAGAGTGTTATTTAAATTATGAATTCAAATATTTTATTATTATTAATTCGAATTTAGTTATTAAATTAATTAAGTGAGACTTGATTAATTGTATATAAATTAGAATTCAAATTTAATAATAATATAAACCCAAAATCAGAATGGGTCCTTTTGAAGCCCATTAAGATGAGGATTAGGCCCGAATCCTCTATCCCCTATATATACATTAAGATGTATATTTTTAGGGTTAGCTGAAATATCACGTTTTTAGAAAATCCTAGCAGCTCTACATCTTAGAGAGGCTAGAGAGAGAGTGAGAGAAAAGAGACAACCAAATCGGCTAGTACCGGCTCTAGTGATCGTTGCATGATCAGACGCTCGTATGGATATCTTGGAGAGCAGATCTCTGAAAAGAGGGCTGTTGTGGTTCATCAAGAATCGGAACATCCATTACAATTAGAAGGAAAGTTATATTAAGGTAAACATCTATTCTCCATAATTATCCAGTCATTATACATAGATCTTGCGGTAGGGATTCAAAATTTTTTGTTTTTCCGTTGCATTTTAATTGCTCAAATCCCTAACAATGGCATCAGAGCTATGTGTATAATAGGATAATTTGGTTACATGTTTGAAAGTTTTTCAATATATTAAGCATGAATCAGATCTTCCATGTATTTATATTGATACCGTTTATGTGTGAGATTCCATATGCATGCTGTTATGTTGATTAATGATCAAACTGTTATATAGAATGATGAAGTTTTCTGTTGATGGATTTATCAGTTGATGGATTTATCCATTGATGGATTTATCCATTGATGAATATATACTTTGATAGATTTGTGCATTATCCGTTGAAATTGCATTTGATGCAGTACAGGCAGAGACTGGTTCAGATATAATATGTAGTTCCGAAAATGAGAATTATGTATAAGACTGGTCTTCCGTACCCGGGGTCTGCCGCACCCGGACCCCGCTCGGGGGCTGCCACCCCCAAACCCCCGCCCGGGGCAGCCACCCCCGACCCCCGCTATATTTTTTTTATCAAGTCCTTTATTTTTTTACTTGAGCATGGTGCTGGTTATGGCCTTAAAACCTTTAGATTAAAATTTATGGTTTTGGTTTTATAAATACGACTTGCATGTCATTTTCATTATTCTTGTAACTATTTTACCTCGAATATAACTCAAGTTTTCTTATGTAAGTACATTAGTATAGGTTGTTTTTATGTAATGTACTTCAAGAAAGCATGATCCAAGAGGAGAAGCAACAATCGAGATAAGAAGAATAAAGACTTGTAATTGTAATTGTATCAATATTATTCACCATAGATTGACCTTGATCCTTTCATTAGCATGAAAGGATCACATAGGATAAAGGACATAACCAAGCACGTTTACATACCGCACTTTACATATAGATGTATGAATATATGTATAGAATAGTTAATGATACATGCTTTAATTAGATTAATCATGCATGAATGAATGTATTAGATACGTCACCCATGCCATGCCTTCTAAACAAGATAAAATCTGTAACGACTCAAGATTTTAAAATTTACAAACGATTATGAGATTCTCGTGTTTATGAAACACGGAATAAAATAAAAATCTTCTTTATTTTTGACATGGGGAAATTTTGTCAACAAAGGGTTCATTGAACTTGTAAGGCTGTGGGTTTTAAGCGAGATCGATGTGACTCCTCCACTACCTGGAAATTAAACCATTGACGAGTATTAATTTGAGGTATTTTATTCAAGAAAAAATTGGGAATCTCTTTATGATGGGATCATGATCATTATAATACTAATAAAACCCTAATGTTTATATTAAGTTGTTTAGGTGCCTTCCAATATGTCCAACGCGTTAACCCCTAGATCGATAAAGAGTGGGTTCGCCAGAGCGAAGTACTCACATCTATCGTGGGATGGCGTGTTTAATTATATGATGATTTTTAGAGCTTTGGGTTTGACTTAACTAAGTTACTACAATAGGATTGTGAACTTAGAGGCATGGAGTTTGGTGAGATTTATTGGATAAATATGAATAAATGTTGTTCCACTAAACTATCCAAGAGTTATATAATTGATATAATTGACAAATGTTGTCTACCTTATTGAATTATGTTTTAGGAGTAAAGCCAAAGTTGAACTAAAACGTTATGAAATTTGGATTTTGGCTCACTAGATATTATATAGAAGATATTCTTTCCGAATTAATAGTTAGGGCTATTAATTTTATAAAAATAGTGGGAGATATATATTTTAAATATATATGAATAATCACTTGAACATAATATGATTATCTTCTGTAGACTAAATTATCTTATGCACTTAAACATTGTAGATATCAAATGGAAAACAATTCAAACAACTTCTATGTGCGATCAGTCCTTGAGAAGGACAAGCTAACAGGAACAAAATTCCTTGACTGGCAGAGGAACTTGAGGATTGTCCTCAAACAAGAGCGCAAGATCTATGTAATTGATATCCCTCACCCTGAACCTCTCCCTGAAGGAATATCCCGTGCTCAACATAATGTTTATCAGAAACATATCGATAATGACACGGATGTTCGATGTCTCTTGTTAGCAACCATGAGTACTGAACTTTAAAAACAACATGAGAATATGGATTCTTATGATATGATTGAGCACCTTAAATGTATGTTTGAAGGACAGGCTCGTCATGAGAGTTCTGATACTTTCAAATCGTTGCATGCATGTAAGTAGGGAGAACGTGTTCCAGTTGGACCGCATGTTCTAAGGATGATTGGGTATATTGAGTACCTTGCCAAGTTGGGTGTCCAGATTGCTGTGGAGCACCAGATTGTTCTAATTTTGCAATATTTAAACATAAGCTATTCTCAATTTGTGATAAATTACAATATGAATGAGATAGATAAGAACCCCACCGAATTGTTGGCTATGTTGAAAACTGCTGAGATCAACGTTCAGAAGGCGTCCCCTGCTCCAATGTTGATGGCGAATAAGGGGAAGGCAAAAGGAAAGGGTAAATGGGAAGGCAAGAGGAAGATGGGATCTAAATATAATGCCAATCTGAAACCTGATCCGACCAAGGCTTTGAAGCCTAAAGGTGGTATTCCGAAGGTTGGTGATTGTCACTATTGCAAGAAACCAGGTCATTGGAAGAGGAACTGTCATGCTTATTTGAGGAACTGAAGAAGAAGATGGTTATTGTTGCTACTTCTGTTTCAGGTATTTATGTTATAGAATTCAATTTGTCTACTTCTACATCTTGGGTATTTGATACTGGATGTGGTTCTCACATTTGTATAAATGTGCAGGAACTGCAGGGAAGTAGGACATTGGCGAAAGGAGAAGTCGACCTACGAGTTGGAAATGGAGTAAAGGTTGCTGCTTTAGCTGTAGGGACTTATCGTTTATTGTTTCCCACTGGCCTTGTTTTAGAACTAGATAATTGTTTTTACGTGCCTGCGATTTGCAGAAACATTATTTCGGTTTCTTATTTGGACAAGAAAGGTTTTTCATTTTTGATTCAGAACAATAGTTGTTCCTTTTCATTCAATAATGTTACCTATGGGGTTGCACGTTTGTTTAATGGTTTATATGTTCTTGATTTAGATACTCATGTCTATAACTTAAATAATGATAATAAACGTATTAAGATGAAAGTCTTAAATCAAACATACCTTTGGTATTATCGTTTAGGTCACATAAATCAGAAATGCATTTCCAAATTACATCAAGATGGTTACTTAGATAAGTTTGATTTTGAATCATACGGAGAATGCAAATCTTGTCTCATTGGCAAAATGGCTAAAGCTCTTTTTATTGGACAAAGTGAAAGGGCCACCGAATAATTATGACATATACATAGTGATGTATGTGGTCCAATGCGTACGATTGCAAGAGGTGGCTTTTACTATATCATTACATTTACTGACTATTTCAGTAGATATGGATATGTTTATCTTTTGAAGAACAAATCTGATTCTTTTGAAAAGTTCAAAGAATACAAGGCAGAAGTGGAAAAGCAAATAGGGGAAAGTTTAAAAGTTCTACGATCAGATCGTGGATGAGAATACTTAAGCCTCGAGTTTAAAGGTTTCTTGAAGGAGTGTGGTACCGTATCACAACTTATTTCTCCGGGAACACCTCAATGGAATGGAGTTTCTGAGAGGAGAAATCGCACCTTATTGGACATGGTGTGATCGATAATGAGTCTAGCAGATCTTCCAATAAGTTTCTGGGGTTATGCTCTAGAAACGGCTGCATATACACTAAACCGAGTTCCAACTAAATCTGTTTAAAAGACTCCATATGAGATATGGAGTGAGAAACGTCACAGCATGTCGTTTATGAAAGTATGGGGATGCAAAGCATTTGTGAAACGGTTAGTGTCTGACAAGCTGGGACCAAAATTGGATAAATGTTATTTTATGGGTATCCTGAAGAAACTAAAGGGTATAGTTTCTATAATTCTACCAAGAACAAAGTGTTTGTTGCTCGAACCGCTGTATTTCTTGAAAGAGAGTTACTTTCCAAGAAAAATAGTAGGAGGACTATAGATCTCGAGGAAGATCAAGTTGTATAAAATTACATTGAACTAGAGTTGGAAAGTGGGCAGGAAGTACATCAAGATGCTCCTGCTCCAGAAACACAGGTTGTTCGTAGATCTGGTAGGGCTCGTCATGAGCCAAAAAGATATTATGGATTTCTCTTGACTCAAGATGATGATGTAATGCTCATAGACAATGATGAGCCTCTAACCTACCAAGAAGCTATGAACAGTCCAGACTCCGAGAGATGGCTAAAGGCCATGAAATCTAAATAGAATCCATGTATCAAAATAAAGTATGGACTTTAGTTGATTCACATGAAGGGGTAAAACCTATAGGGTGCAAGTGGGTTTTCAAGAAGAAAACTGACATAGATGGTAAAGTACAGACCTTTAAAGCGCGACTAGTGGCAAAAGGTTTCAAATAAATTCATGGTATAGACTATGATGAGACCTATTCACCAATTATTATGGTCAAGCCCATCAGGATTTTATTAGAAATAGCTGCTTACTACGACTATGAGATTTGGCAAATGGATGTCAAAATCGCTTTCTTAAATGGGAGCCTTGAAGAGGATGTATACATGATACAACCTAAAGGTTTTTTTGATCCCAAGTTTGCTAAGATGGTTTGTAAGTTGCTTCGATCTATTTATGGATTGAAGCAAGCCTCAAGGAGATGGAATCATTATTTTGATGAAACAGTCAAAGAATTTTGCTTTATTTAAAATGAAGATGAACCATGTATTTACAAGAAGGTTAGTGGGAGGCATGTGGCATTCCTAGTACTATATGTAGATGACATATTACTAATAGAGAATGACATACCTTCTCTACAGGCTATTAATACTTGGTTGGGAAATAGTTTCTCGATGAAGGACTTAGGTGATGCTACCTCTATATTAAGGATCAAGATCTATAGAGATAGATCAAGAAAATTAATCGGCCTAAGTTAGAGTACATACATTGACAAAGTATTGTATCCTTTTGGGATGCAAGAGGAAAAAAGATGATATGTCCCAATGTCTCATAGGATATTGATTTCAAAAGACAATTGCCCTAAATCATTAGAAGATAAGGGTCGTATGAGCAAAGTTCTGTATGCTTCGGCAATTCGATCTATAATGTATGTGATGATATGTATAGGTCCTGATATTTCATATCCCTTGAGCATGACGAGCAGATACCAGTCTAATCCAGGTGAGGATCACTGGACAGCTGTCAAGAATATTCTTAAGTACTTAAAGAGGACTAAAGATTCATTCATGGTGTATGAAGGAGATGAGAAGCCGGTTGTAAAGACTTACACTGATGCCAACTTTTAGACAGACAGAGATGATTCATTATCTCAGTCAGGTTTTGTAACGCCCTCCAGACCCGGGGTATAAGTCTGGGGGTTACTAGCTAATCACCAAACTTGTGCAATCTGATTAAACAATAATAAAGAAATGATTCTAAATCCATTTAACACTAACCATGACCTTTTTAGGTTGAAGTATTAAAACAAGAATCACTAACTACTTTATTACAAACCAAATTCAAAATCTTACAAACTCTATTTATTACAAACCATTTTCTAACCAATTTTAAACTAATTTCATCTTTTATTTAAACACACACACTAATTATCTACACTCCACCTGTTCCGAAAACTCAAAGTTTTTGTCCTGGATTGAGATCAACACCTTAGGTATGAGAGGATACCGAGGCTTGACCCACTTCTTTACCACTCAAGTCCTGATGGGTTTCATATTCCTTCATAACTGAAAATAATAAGGTGAATAACAACAAAAAGGGTGAGCCAAAAATTACTCAACAAGTCCGCAAAATATAAACAGTGTTAAAGTAATTTAAATGAATCGGTAACCTGGGTATATCTGCAAAGATATAACCCCACGAGAATAGAAAGAAAGCCATTGCTGGAGAGTACAAATGAACTAAACTGGACATAAGTTCGCATCTATACCTTGTTGATCAGCCAGGATACAATGCAGATCTATATCCCACTGTATACATCCCGTCGGGCACCCAGGCACTACGGCCCATCTCAAGGATCCGGTTATGTCCCGGTCCTTAGGATTAAGTAAACTTAATCCCCAAAGTATCATTATCTAGTCCATAGAATAACAACCGGAACAATCGGTATGCTTTGACATATTCTAATCACCAGAATATATCAATAATTATGAGTAACAATTGGAATATGAACAATGAATTCAAATGAAAAGGATAAATAAAGACTCGAAATGAAATATGAACAAGAGAATCAAAAGAGTACAAGCGTGATAAGAATTTGAAAAAGTATCACTATTCTAAAAGTAGAATAGGGGAAATACTTGCCTTCCACGTGACTCACTACAATTAAGTCACCTTCGTCTATCACCGACTCAACCTGCCTTGTTAGTTTGGCTTCTGTTAGAAAAATAGATTTGTTTAGTCATTTCGTACTTCAATTGCGTCTTGATTCGACTTCACATCGTTCTTATTACCTACCCATGCGTTTATGACTGACTCGTATATTACATATTAGCTAGTAAGACTCGATTAACCACATAATACACATAAGCACATAGGAACATAATCATTTTTATAGTTAAAATAATTTTTAGAATCAAAATCGACTCGCTGATCGCTCAACTGATCATTATCTGACTCGTTTCCTATTTTTCAGAATTTTTCGGACTCGTCTCGGCACGCAATTCAATTGATAATCAAACAAATAACAAAGTCAACTAAGTTCTAGAAGAAATTAGGTCTTAATATTATTTTTAATGAGATTATCTCATTTTTCTGAGTCAAAGGGCTTTCATTTCACTCAAATCGGACTAACGGTTTAATTATTATAAATTAAATAAGATTTTATTAATTAATAATTAGTTATAAATAATTAATTATAATTAAATAATACTTAATTATATTTTTAAATAATTATTTAATAATTATTGAATTTTAAAATAATTAATCATTAATTATTAGGATTAGTTATAATTTATTACAATTATTTAAAAATTGTCATCACTTACTCGATTAGAACGATTATTTACAAATACGTAATCGATACAACTAACTGTTACGCTATTTATCGGATAAATAATTATTATTCGAATCATAATCCAACTCAACGATCAACTACTCGTATAAATACGAGCTACTAGCATTTCTCGTATAATTATCGAATTATTATTACAACTTATACGATTAATCGATCATCTGTATTTAATTATTCGATACGAATAATTATTACGATATTCTTCGAATAACTATCGCTTGAATAAGAATAATAATAATCCGACGTATCATTCCCTTATTCGTATTATTTAACTAATTATCGAATCTTTAATCATATTTTTCGATTAATTTTAATCATGTTTATTAATTAATTACTTAATTATTAAATAACAAATAATTAAATAAATAAATAATTAAATAAATAATCAATTTCAAATTTCTAAATTAATAAAATAATTTAGAAATTATTTATAATAATTTTCAAAATTTAAAACTAATTTTTAATAGATTTTTTTAATTATAAAAATGGATTTTAATTTCCTAAAATATAAATAATTAATTAATTAATCAGAAACAGGTTTCAGAAACTCAAATTGGGTTTGAAGGATTAAAACCGGGTCAGCACTTTCAGAAAAACGGGTTGAAACCCGGGTTTTCGGGTCGAGACGAACAGCCCCACCAGCAACGACGCCGGTGGGTTTTCCGGTGACTTAATCCGGCTAACACGGCAATGGAACATCGAAATCGTTTGAGGGGTTTTATTCCCCACGCTTCCAGGAACACCCTTCCACCCTCTTCTTCCATCCCTGTTGCACCAATCCTCTTTTCCGGCCAAAAACAAAACAAAATCCGGCGAGCTTCAATCGCAACTCCGGCGAGGCTTTTACAGACGATCCACGAACCGTTTGGATCGATTCCAGTACAAATTTCATTTAGAATTTCATCAGGAATCCAACCATACCAATATCATGATCTAATAACCCTAGCAATGCATTCTCCGACCAAGCCATACTAATTTCCGGCCAAAATCCGAACTAACAACTTCGTACATGAAAAATCACGAATAATATCTTAAAATAAAGCTCTTAAGTTCCTTAATCTATTCCAATAATCAAAAACTATCAAAACATCTACAAATTATCAAAAACGAAGCTAAAATATTAAGAAAAACCAAGAACTTGAATACCACTTCCAGGGGTTATTAACACAAATTAAACATGTAAAATCATTCTCAAACTCAAGATAAAGCTATACAACTCCTCAAAACAATCAAACGATTCTTAAATTAAAAACCTCTAAATCGAACATGAACCCTAAAAAAATGAATTGAAAAATAAATCAATATCACGTGACATTGATGATATAAACAGAAAGTAGAGATCAAGAGCTTTGCAACGACTACTCACATGTTTGATTTGGAGGTCGGAATCACGTTGAAATCTCCGATTGAAATCAAGAACTCAAGAACCCTAATTCTGGAATTTGGGGATTTTTTTGCTAATTTTCAGATTTTTTATGATTAATTAGTAATTAATTAATAAAAATTAGACTGTTTATACTATTAGAAATAATACCCCTAAATAAAATTAAGGGGCTAATTACACATCTAATAAAAATATTTGGCCCCAATTTTTATAATTTTTGAGTATCAAAATTTAATTTATAAATATTTTATATATGCAATATATATGCCAAAATTTTCCAAAAATTGTGAATAATGCAAAAAAACAAAGAAATGGTATAAATAAAAGTTCTATAATTTTATAAAAATAAAAAAGTGATTTTTGTGGGGTTTTAAGACCCAATGGGGCCCGGAAAAGTCATTTTTCGCAAAACGAGAAAATTTATATAATGCCTAGATGTTCAGAATAATGTAATGGTAAAAGCCGTTTGATAAAAAATAAGGCCCATTATTTTATTTGAAATACCTGCTTTAAAATCATGGTTCAGGTCGTAAAATGTTTGAAATGAAAGCTATGAACGCAAAATAAAATATTTGAAAAATATCTTAAAAATACCGGAACAACACAGAATACACATAACACATAGCAATTAGGGTTTGACAATTAGTTCCACATAAATGACACATTAACACACATAATTTATTATAAATATAATATAATACATACGTAAATTTCCCAGACGTTACATCCTTCCCCCTTAATAGGATTTTGTCCTCAGAATCTTGCTATGAAAACAAATGAGGATATTTCTCTAACATTTCGCTCTCAAGTTCCCAGGTTGATTCCCAGGTTGATTATTCAACCATAGGGTTTCTCCACAATACTCGCACTAAAGTTACAGACTTATTTCTCAACACTTTCTCTCGCCGATCTAAAATTCTTATCGGCTGTTCTACAAAAGACAAATCAGGTTGGATATCTATCGGTCCATACTCTATTACATGCCTAGAATCAGGATTATATCGTTTAAGCATCGATACGTGAAACACATTGTGAATATGTTGCATATGAGGCGGTAAAGCTAATTCCTACGCAACTTTTCCCACTTTCTTCAAAATTTCAAACGGTCCGACGTATCATGGCTTCAATTTACCCTTGTTGCCAAATTTGGTCAATCCTTTCCATCGCGATATTTTGAGTAATACGTGTTCTCCTTCCTGGTAGTTCATATCCTTCATTGCTTGATCTACATATTTGCGTTGCCTGTTTTGTGCTGCATCCAGTCGTTGTCGAATAAGTTCTATCTTTTCTTTAGTCTGTTGGATTAATTCTGGACCCAAAATCTTGCGTTCTCCAACTTCATCCCAATATACTGGTGATCTGCATTTTCTTCCATATAACGCTTCCTATGATGGCATTCCAATGCTTGTGTGATAGCTGTTGTTGTAAGAAAATTCAACCAAAGGTAAATGTTCATCCCAACTGCCTTCGAAATCAATCGCACAAACTCGTAGCATGTCTTCAATTTTTTGGATAGTTCTTTCACTTTGCCCATTGGTTTGCGGATGATAAGCGGTACTCATGTTTAATTTAGTTCCAAGACATTCTTGAAATTGTCTTCAAAATCTTGAATTGAAATGGGGATCTCGATCAAACACGATAGATATTGGAACTCCATGTCGCATCACAATTTCCTTGAGATACAAGTGCACTAGCTTGTCGAGTAAAAATCTTTCGTTAATCTGTAGAAAATATGCCGACTTCGTTAGTCTGTCAATGATTACCCATATCGCATCATGATTTGCTTTAGTCGTTGGAAGTCCTACCACAAAATCCATCGCTAGATGTTCCCATTTCTATTCTGGAATATCCAATGGTTGCAGTAATCCACTCGGACGTTGATGTTCTGCTTTAACTCGCTAGCATGTGTAATATTTACTTACCCATTTTGCTATTTCCTTCTTCATGTTTGACCACCAAAAGTTTTCCTTCAGATCGCGGTACATGTTTGTACTTCCTGGATGAATGGAATACTTCAAACTGTGCGCATCTCGCAATATTTCTTCTTTCAGTTCTGCCACGTTAAAGATCCAGATTCTTGATGAAAAATGTAGGATTCCTTCATTATCCTTCTGAGTTGTGATTTCTTCTCCCGTTAAGTCATCATCTTGACTCATTACTTCTTCTTGACAGCGGCGAATCTTCTCTAATAGCTCCGATTGAAAAGTCATAGTGTAGATAGCTTCTGTGGATTCATTGGGAATACGGATCTCGATTTTCAACTTGTCAAATTCCTTAGCTAATTCTTCGCATGAAGTTAACAAATTCACTCTTTCTTTCCGGCTTAGTGCATCTTCCACAACATTTGCTTTCCCTGGATGATAACTGATCGTAACATCGTAATCTTTAGTCAATTCCAGCCATCGATGTTGTCTCATGTTCAGTTCCTTTTGCGTAAAGATATACTTCAGACTTTTATGTTCTGTGTAGATTTCGCATTTCTCACCGTAGAGATAGTGTCTCCAAAGTTTCAATGCAAATACGATCGCTGCTAATTCCAGGTCATGCGTAGGATATTTTTTTTCATGAGGTTTTAGCTATCTCGAAACATATGCAATGACTTTACCGTGCTGTATCAGTACACATCCTAATCCCCGGTATGAAGCATCACTGTAAATGACAAAATTTCCTTGCTCGTCTGGTAATACGAGTACCGGTGCGGTTACTAAGTGATTCTTCAGCTCTTGGAAACTTTCTTCATATTTGTCATCCCATACGAACTTTTCACTTTTTTGAGTTAACTTGGTCAACGGCGTTGCTATTTTCGCAATTTTTTTGACAAATCTTCTATAATATCCTGCTAATCCCAAGAAACTTTGAACATCCGTCGGTGTCTTTGGCCTTTCCCAACTCAACACAGCTTCAATCTTCACTGGATCAACTTGAATGTCTTTACTACTGATGATGTGCCATAGAAATTGTACTTCTTTCAACCAGAATTCACATTTTAAGAATTTTGCGTACAATTGTTTTTTCCTTAAAATTTCCAAAGCTATCCTCGAGTGCTCAGCATGCTCTTCTTCCGTTTTTGAGTAAATCAAGATGTCATCAATAAATACGATCACAAATTTATCCAAGTATTTCTTGAATACCCTGTTCATCAGATCCATGAGTGCTGCTGGCGTGTTGGTCAAACCGAATGCCATTACCAGAAACTCGTAATGTCCATATCTCGTACGAAATGCAGTCTTGGGAATATCTTCAGCTTTAATCTTTAATTGATGATAGCCAGATCACAAATCTATCTTCAAAAACCATGCGGCTCCTTTTAGCTGATCGAACAAATCGTCAATTCTCGATAAAGGATACTAATTCTTGATAGTGAGCTTGTTCAATTCCCGATAGTCAATGCATAGTCGCATGCTGCCATCTTTCTTCTTGACAAATAATACTGGTGCACCCCACGGAGATACACTGGGTCTTATAATGCCTCGGTCTAGAAGATCTTATAGTTACGTTGACAATTCCTTCATCTCGACTCGAGCCATTCGATATGGAGCTTTCAAAACTGGTTCTGTACCTGGTGCTAAATCAATCGTAAATTCAATTTTTCGATCTGGAGGTAACCCTGATAACTCGTCTGGAAAGACGTCCGAAAATTCACATACAACTGGAATGTCTTCTATTTTGGGACTTCCCTTCTCAGTATCTAACACGTAATCTATGTACATCTCACATCCATGTCGAAACAATCGTTTGTTCTGTATCGCAGTCAAAAATTGCTTCTGCTATTTTTCGCCTTTGAACATTACCGTTGCATTTTCCGCAGTTCGTAATTTGACTTTCTTGTTCGCGCAATCAATCTGAGCATTATGACAAGCTAACCAATCTATTCCCAAAATGACATCAAACTCTCCTAACTTAAAAGGAATCAAATCTACAGAGAAATGATGTCAAGCTATTTCTATATCGCACGCTGGACATACTCGATCTACTGGAACTTGGTCGTTATTCGCTAATTTTATAATTAACGCCTCGCCCAACCATTCGATTTCGCAATATAACTTATCAAGGAATTCTTCAGAAATAAATGAACGAGTAGCTCAAGAATCAATTAATACTTTTGAACTTATAGAATTCACCAAAAGCGTAACTGCAATTACACTAGGACTCTGCACTGCTTCTTTCATTGTCATGTTGAAAGTTCTTGTTCTGGGTTGATTAGGCGGCGGTGGAGGAGGTGATGCCAACACTTTCGGAATACTAGCTGCCATTGCTGGTCCTTTACAATTTCTAGCGATATGCCCTTTCCTTCCACACTGGAAGCAAGTAATTTCCGCTGTTCTTCCCATTGGACATTCGTTAGAATAGTTCCCTTTCTGTTTGCATTTGAAACACGTCACATCCATTTTGATACATACGCCGGTGTGCTTGCGTCCACAAGTTCTACAGTACGGCACTGAGACTCTGACAATTCCCTGTTATTTGGGGGCTTGAAAATGATTACCTGTTTTCTGGGTACCTTGTCCTATCCTTTTGAAATTCAAATTTGTCCGGGCTTGAAATCCTGGCTTCCTGCTGGAGCGGTCTTGGAAACTTCCCTGTCCTCTATCCTTTTGAGATCTTTCGCTTTCCCCTTCAATAATCAAAGCTTTCTGGACTACGGCGGTATACGTCGTTAATTCAAAAACTGCAACTTGTCCACAGATCCACGGTCGTAATCCCTCTTGAAACCTTTGCACTAGTTTTTCTTCAGTATCAACCTGTTCTGGAACAAATCTAGCCAACTCAATAAATTTGACTTCATACTCTGTTACGGACATACTTCCCTGATTTAATTCCAAAAACTTTATCTGCATTTGATTTCTCACATAGCGAGGAAAATGTTTCTCTAAGAACAGCTCTTTAAACCTATCCCATGCAATAACATCTTCACCCTCTAAAGCCTTTTTAGATTCCCACCAATAATTTGCTTCTCCTTTCAACAAGTAACTAGCAAAGTCGGTCTTCTGGTCTTCACCTACCTTTACTAGCGCAAGTGCTTTCTCTATTTCTTTCAACCAAGTGGTAGCCTTAATAGGATCAGTAGATTCCTCAAATTCTGGAGGTTTTACCGACTGAAACTGTTTGAAAGTAACAATAGGTATAGCTGGTGGTATTTGGGGCTCATGACGAGGTAGCTTTTGTAACATCTGCTATTGAATCTGCTGCTGCTGTTGCTGCATCTGTTGCATCATTACCATCTGTTGTTGCATCAGATGGAACATTTGGTTCATGGTATCATTAGTCTGTTCTTCGGAATTACTGTTGGAAGTCTCAGTCCTAGTCTTTCTCTTTGGTGCCATTTGCTAATAATAAAACAAGTGATGTTTCTTTAACAGTTTAATAGATAGTTGAAAGTAGGTAAGAAAACAAGTTATCCTGTATTAAAAAAATTTAGATAATGGTTCAAAGAAAGAAAACAGTTGCTTAATACAAAAATAGGAATTGTAAACAGTTAAACAAAATAAAATGTTTGTTATTTTCTCCTTTTTTTTGACAGAATTTAAAATACGAAAAGTTGTAAAATAATAAGGTAAAGGTAAATGTTGTAAAACTGTAAAGACTAAAATTTAAATAAAATAAATTTGAAAAAATAAAGTTCATTTTATATATATGACACCAGCCTCAGGTGTAAATGCTTGGTATAAAAAGTCTCGCTCTGCTAGTCATGGCGGCGGCTACAAGTCACACTAACTACTATCAGTCAAACTCTACTACGAGTCAAACTACTACTACACACATACACACTACTCACTATGTCATACTAGGCTACATCTATATACATCTATCCTCTGAAGTCAATGTCTCAGAACCCTGGCGGAATACGCCTAAGCTCCTCCCTAAGTGTTTGAACCAAAGTCTGCGCCAAACGGAATATCCTGTAGAACTCCGCAAAAGAAGGCGGTCCCTCATGGGTTAAGTCATCCAGCTCTCAAGTAGCACTCATCAAAACCGACTGTAACCTCTGCCTCATAAAGTAATCTGGCTGTAGGGCAGCTAACGGTCCTCGGTCTCTCTGGTCAAATAAATGCATAATCTCCCTGCACTAAGCTCTCTTATACTCTACATCATCTCTCATAACCCTGTACTCATGGGATGGTACTATATATGGCTGTACAACCTGACCCACTGACTCCTGTGATGGAAACCTCGGTATACCTGCACCCTCCTGTGGTAACCCCAACTATAAATCCACATCATGCTCTCTCATCCCCTCAACTGGGATCATCTGAAATATGTCCGGCTCTGGGGCATGTACTATTATAGGACGAAACACTGGTGGTGGTGGTAGCTCCGGCTCAATCCCCGGTATAAACTGATGCTCTACCGGTAGTGGGATCATCGGCTCAAAGAACTCAAATGGATCAAACATCTCTATCGGATCATGGACTATCCCCTGTACTGGAGGTACTGGATCCTGTGGCAATGGTGGTGGAGGTGGAAGAGGAGGAAACACGAACTCAGATACTGGTGGCACAACTGATACTACTGGCCCGGTGGCTGTCCTCTCAGAAGAAGCCGAATAACCTGATGACGCCATCTGATAATATACCAAAGAAAGAAGAAAAGTCACTAAACAATCCTAAAACTTATACTTTCCTATTCTAATCTGATCTAAATCCTAACACTATTCTTCCTATTTGCCTACTCCTATCCTATGTGATCTTCCTATCTTATCTTAACCCTAATGTTCTTGTTTTCAGGGACCAAACCTACAGCTCTGATGCCAAGCCTGTAACGCCCTCCAGACCCGGGGTATAAGTCTTGGGGTTACTAGCTAATCACCAAACCTGTACAATCTGATTAACAAATAATAAAGAAATGATTCTAAACCCCTTTAACACTAACCAGGACCTTTTTAGGTTGAAGTATGAAAACAAGAACTACTAACTACTTTAATACAAACCAAATTCAAAATCTTACAAACTCTCTTTATTACAAACTATTGTCTAACCAGTTTTAAACTAATTTCATCTTTTATTTAAACACACACACACTAACTATCTACACTCCACCTGTTCGGGCAACTCAAAGCTTTCTTCCTGGATTAGAATCAACACCTTGGGTATGAGAAGATACCGAGACTTGACCCGCTTCTTTACCACTTGAGTCCTGATGGGTTTCATATTCCTTCTTTACCTGAAAATAATAAGGTGAATAACAACATAAAGGGTGAGCCAAAAATTGCTCAACAAGTTTGCAAAATATAAATAGTGTTAAAGTAATTTAAATTAATCGGTAACCCGGGTATATCTGTAAAGATATAATCCCGTGAGAATAGAAAGAAGGCCATTATTGGCAAGTACAAACAAACTAACTAGACACAAGTTCGCATCTAGACCCTATTGATCAGCAAGGATACAGTAGAGATCTATATCCAACTATATAGATCCCTTCGGGCACCCAAGCACTACGGCCAATCTCAAGGATCTGGTTATGTCCCGGTCCTTAGGATTAAGTAAACTTAATCCCCAAATTATTATTATCCAGTCCATGGAATAGCAACCGGAACAATCGGTATGCTTTGACATATTCTAATCACCAGAATATATCAATAATTGTGAATAACAATTGGAATATGAACAATGAATTCAAATGAAAAGGATAAATCAAGAATTGAAATGAAATATGAACAAGAGAATCAAAAGAGTTCAAGTGTGATAAGAATCTGAAGAAGTATCACTATTCTGAAAGTAGAATAGGGGAAAAACTTGCCTTCTGCGTGACTCACTGCAATTAAGTCACCTTCGTCTATCACCAACTCAACCTGCCTTGCTGGCTTGGCTTCTGTTAGAAAAATAGATTGGTTTGGTCATTTCGTACTTCAATTGCGTCTTGAATCGACTTCACATCGTTCCTATTACCTACCCATGCGCTTATGATTGACTCGTATATTACATATTAGTAAGTAAAACTCGATTAACCACATAATACACAGAAGCACATAGGCACATAATCATTTTTATAGTTAAAATAATTTTTAGAATCAAAATCGACTCAATGATCGTTCAACTGATCATTATCTGACTCGTTTCCTATTGTTCGGAATTTTTCGGACTCGTCTTGACACACAATTCTACTAATAATCAAACAAGTAACAAAGTCAACTAAGTTCTGGAAGAAATTAGGTCTTAATATTATTTTTAATGAGATTATCTCATTTTTCCGAGTCAAAGGGCTTTCATTTCACTCAAATCGGACTAACGGTTTAATTATTATGAATTAAACAAGATTTAATTAATTAATAATTAATTATAAATAATTAATTATAATTAAATAATCCTTAATTATATTTTTAAATAATTATTTAATAATTATTAAATTTTAAAATAATTAATCCTTAATTATTAGGATTAGCTACAATTTATTACAATTATTTACAAATTGTCATCACTTACTCGATTCAATCGATTATTTACAAATAAATAATCGATACAACTAACTGTTACGCTATTTATCGGATAATAATTATTATTCGAATCATAATCCAACTCAACGATCAACTACTCGTATAAATACGAGCTACTCGCATTCCTCGTATAATTATCGAATTATTATTATAACTTATACGATTAATCGATCATCTGTATTTAATTATTCGATACGAATAATTATTAAGATATTCTTCGAATAACTATCGCTCGAATAAGAATAATAATAATCTGACATATCATTCCCTTATTCGTATTATTTAACTAATTTTCGAATCTTTAATCATACTTTTCGATTATTTTTAATCCTATTAATTAATTAATTACTTAATTATTAAATAAAAAATAGATAAATAGATAATTAATTAAATAATTAAATAAATAAATAATCAATTTTGAATTTCTAAATTAATAAAATATTTAGAAATTATTTATAATAATTTTCAGAATTTAAAACTAATTTTTAATAGATTTTTAGAATTATGAAAACTGATTTAATTTCCTAAAATATAAATAATTAATTAATTAATCAGAAACAGGTTTCAGAAACTCAAATTGGGTTTGAAGGATTAAAACTGGGTCAGCACTTTCATAAAAACGGGTTGAAACCCGGGTTTTCGGGTCGGGACGAGCAGCCCCACCTGCAACGACGCCGGTGGGTTTTCCGGCGACTTAATCCAGCTAACACGGCAATGGAACAGCGAAATCGATTGAGGGGTTTTATTCCCCAGGCTTCCAGGAACACCCTTTCACCCTCTTCTTCCATCCCTGTAGTACCCATCCTCTTTTCCGGCCGAAAACAGAACAAAATCCGGCGAGCTTCAATCGCAACTTCGGCGAGGCTTTTACAGACGATCCACGAACCGTTTGGATCGATTCCAGTACCAATTTCATTCAGAATTTCATCAGGAATCCAACCATACCAATATCACGATCTAATAACCCTAGCAACGCATTCTCCGACCAAACCATACTAATTTCCGGCCAAAATCCGAACTAACAACATCGGACATGAAAAATCACGAATAATATCTTAAAATAAAGCTCTTAAGTTCCTTAATCTATTCCAATAATCAAAAACTATCAAAACATCTACAAATTATCAAAAACGAAGCTATAATATTAAGAAACACCAAGAACTTGAATACCACTTCCAGGGGTTATTCACACAAATTAAACATGTAAAATCATTCTCAAACTCAAGATAAAGCTATACAACTCCTCAAAACAATCAAACGATTCTTAAATTAAAAACCTCTAAATCGAACATGAACCCTAAAAAAATGAATTGAAAATCAAATCAATATCACGTAAAATTGACGATATAAACAGAAAGTAGAGATCAAGAGCTTTGCAACGACTATTTACATGTTTGATTTGGAGGTCGGAATCACGTTGAAATCTCCGATTGAAATCAAGAACTCAAGAACCTTAATTCTGGAATTTGGGAATTTTTTTGCTAATTTTCTGAATTTTTAAGATTAATTAGTAATTAATTAATAAAAATTAGGCTATTTATACTATAAGAAATAATACCCCTAAATAAAATTAAAGGGCTAATTACACATCTAATAAAAATATTTGGCCCCAATTTTTATAATTTTTTAGTATCAAAATTTAATTTATAAATATTTTATATATGCAATATATATGCCAAAATTTTCAAAAATTATGAATAATGTAAAAATAAAAAGAAATGGTATAAATAAAAGTTCTATAATTTTATAAAAATAAAAATGTGATTTTTGTGGGGTTTTTAACACCCAATGGGGCCCAGAAAAGTCATTTTTCGTAAAACGAGAACATTTATAAAATGTCTAGACGTTCAGAATAATGCGATGGTAAAAGCCGTTTGATGAAAAATAAGGCCCATTACTTTATTTGAAATACATGCTTTAAAATCATGGTTCAGGTCATAAAACGTTTGAAATGAAAGCTATGAATGGGAAATAAAATATCTGAAAAATATCTTAAAAATACCGGAACAACACAGAATACACATAACATATAGCATTAGGGTTTGACAATTAATTCCACATAAATGACACATTAACACACATAATTTATTATAAATATAATATAATACAGACGTAAATTTTCCCAGACGTTACAGGTTTTGTGTTTTGCCTTAATAGAGCTGCTGGAAGCTGGAAGAGTTAAAAGCAAGAGATATTAGTTGTTCTACAATAGAAGTTGAGTATATTGCTGCCAGTGAAGCAGCCGAGAAGGCTATTTGGATACGGAAATTAATAACGGGATTTGGTGTGGTTCCATTAATCACAAATCCAGTTGATCTTTACTGTGATAATAATGGAGTCATTGCGCAGGCTAAAGAACCAAGGTCCCATTCCCGAAAAAAGGCATATACTTAGGAGATATCACCTTCTTCGAGAAATTAATGAAAGATGAGATATACATATATGTAAAGTGCATACAGATGATAATGTTATAGACCCGCTGACTAAGGCTTTGTCACAGAAAAAGCACGAAGGTCATACTAGTTCCATGGGTATTAGATACATGGGTGATCGGCTCTAGTGCAAGTGGGAGATTGTTAGTGTTTGTGCCCTAGAGACAACACAATTATGTTTATATTATGAAACATTTGGATTATTAATTATGATTCTATGGATTATTCTTTAGTAATGTATTATATCTTTAATTTCTGTGATAAAATGTTATATTAATAAATGTCCTTGGAATATGATATGTAAATCTATATCTCTAATTACGTGACTTAGAAATGAGAATATGAGAATAGTATTGATATTCCTAAAGGTCCCTAGTCAAGTATTATTGTTGAGGGAAGATAATAAATACGTTGAGACTAGTTATTTGTTGACTGATGATTACATCTCATTGATCATTGGTATTGTGATACTAAAGTCAAAACACAGACACATGTATCAAATACATGGTGTTGGATTAGCCCATTATGAGATACTACATGTTTAAAGTGTCATAAGTTAATCTCACAGTGGTAATGATGTATTGGTCCTTAGACCTAAAATCATTATATTTCTATACGAGAATTAATATACTTTGACACTATTGAAAGTTATCTTTGACCGGGTAATAATAAAAGCAGACATTAGGTATATTATGAATCGTATTAGAAATATGAATGATCTAGATGGAATTTAGCCCTTCTTTATTAAAGGAGTGATATTATTGGCCTCTTGATTGAGTAAGACTATAAAATGCATGGCCGTGCTCAAATAGTGATTTGTTTAATAGTATACTCATTGATCAAGGAATGAAGGATTAAACGTTAACATGGGATTATATTACATTGTACATTATTCACGAAAGGTTTAATTGAATCACCAATTATTATTATTATTACTTGGGGATCAATGATGTAGTACGAGATTCCACTCTTTGTTTATAATTTTATTATTAGAAAATCAAATTATTGCCAACGTAATCATAACCTAAAGGGTCACAGACAAAGAACATTTAAAACGGAATGTTATTTAAATTATGAATTTAAATATTTTATTATTATTAATTCGAACTTAGTTATTAAATTAATTAAGTGAGACTCGATTAATTGTATATAAATTCGAATTCAAATTTAAAAATAATATAAACCCAAAATCAGAATGGGTCCTTTTCAAGCCCATTAAGATTAGGGTTAGGCTCGAATCCTCTCTCCCCCTATATATACGTTAAGATGTATATATTTGGGTTAGCTGAAAAATCAAGTTTGGAGAAAACCCTAGTAGCTCAACATCTTAGAGAGGCTAGAGAGAGAGAGAGAGAAAAGAGGCAACCAGATCGGTTAGTACCGGCTCTGGTGATCGTTGGACGATCGGATGTTCGTATAGATACCTTGGAGAGCGGATCTCTGAAAGGAGGGCTGCTGTGGTTCATCAAGAATCAGAACGTCCATTAAAATCAGAAGGAAAGTTATATTAAGGTAAAAATCTATTCTCCATAATTATCCAGTCATTATACATAGATCTTGCGGTAGGGATTCGAAATTTTTATTTTTCCGTTGCATTTTTATTGCTCGAATCCCTAACACTTTTGTCATTTCATCTAGATCACTTTCATCATCACTCTCATCACAATATATCTCACTATTATCAAATTTGAGGCTTTCTTGGAAACCTTGATCTTGCAATACTTCAATCTTTTTATCATCAAACACAACATGTACATATTCTATAACAATGTTGGTTTTTAGATTGTAGACTCTATATGCTTTTCCAACAGCATATCCAATAAAGATACCTTCATCAGCTTTGGCATCAAACTTTCCATGTTGATCAGTTTAATTCTTTAAGATATAACACTTACATCCAAAGACATGAAGGTCTTGAAGTTCAAATGAGATAGCTTCTTGTGCCATGGACAACTTTTATCTTGACTTGTTTTGCTGAAAAGACAAGTAATAGAATCTGTATTTGTTAAGTTCAAATCAGATAGATACACATTTCTTTTCCTCACTCCAGTAAGGACCACTTTGTTATTTTTCTTGCAGGTAATATATAGGCTTGATTTGTGAAAGTAACAGAGTTTCCTTTATCACATAGTTAACTGGCACTCAAAAGATTATGTTTGAGTCCATCAACTAGAGCAACTTCTTCAATGATGACATTTTCTTTTGAAATCAAGCCATATCCCATAGTATATCCTTTGTTTTCATCTCTAAAGGAAATGATTGGGCCAACTCTCTCCTTGAACTCAGTGAGCAGGGTAGAATCTCCAGTCACGTGCCTTGAGCAACCACTGCCTAGATACCAAAGATTCTTTTTGTTTTCCTAATTGCTTGATGAACTGACTTATATCTCATCTGATTTGGCCATTAGGGCTAGATTGACATAATTCATGTCTTCATCTGCATCCTCACCATAAGCTGTCCAGTCACTTTGTTGAGTAATAAAAGCCTTTTCCTTTTATTTGAGCAATTCATAGTATTTCTTCTTATAATCCACAGGCTCAAACTTTCTCTTTTTTGAGCTAGGATTTCTACACTCATTGGCCAAGTGACCATTCATCCCACATTTGAAACATTTGAATGTAGTTTTATCAACCATGTTTTTGTAGGATTTTATAGCTCCAAAGTTTTTCTTGAATTTAAGTTTTGCAAACCTTTTTGACAGAAAGGCCAGATGCTAATCAATATCATCCATTTCATCCTGGCTTGTGCAGTACTCATCTTTAGCCACTAACCCTTTGCCCTTTCCTTCACAAACACTTGTGTTTGGTGCATATTCAACAACTTCAACCTTCAACTCTTTTCCTCTCTCTTGTTCAGAAACTAATGCAACAGATCCACCATTCCATCTTCCTTTCTCTAACTGCTCATCTTGCTCCATTTTGAGCTCATAGGTTTATGATACTATAATATCCGGGATATAACGTGTAATTTTTTTGTCTATAAATGAATATTATATGAACTTTTGGTGAATTATATGTTAATTGATATTCGTGTTTGGTGTTTATATGTGGTAAAATTTGCAAATTTAATTTTTAATATGTCTAAAATAAAGTATAGATAATTTTGATATTTTTCCATTAATTTATATGTTGTTATATGATTTTATAAAGAATTTATAGATTTAATAAATTATTTTTCAGATTAACTATAAACTATTTTGAATAATCGGGAATTGTCCAACTTCAACTGCTTTTATGTTTTTACTACCCCGGAAATCTCAGAAAAACTCCTTTCTAACCAAATTTGATAATTCCGAGCATTTTCCGTGTTTTGACTTTTTCGATCGAGAGTACGGTTTTAACTGTACGGTTCCGGTACGAATTTTACGATACAATTTTCATTTCGGTAAATCGATAAAACCTGTATTATCTAGAAACGGGATATTTTGATTAAACTATTATAGTATCTTCTCGTAATTCGTGTAACTAAAGCGCTGAGACCAAGAATGTATTTGCGAAAATCCCGGTTTTCATAAATATCCTAAAAATGGTACCGAATCGAATCAGTTTTATTAATACTTAACAATTGAGTATTCTATTTTTATATCTGATATGATCCAATGGGGTACCAATATTCCTTAAATATAAATAGCCCTTACCGAATTTTATTTTGTACAGAAAAACACAATTAAATAGTAAATTATATGATTTTCTAGAGAAAACCCTAATATTCATCGTGTTCTTCATAATCAAACGGAGATTTAAAGGCGTTATCGAAGTTGTATTTTTATGTATTGCAGAATCATATGGTAATTTTCTATAATTGAATTTATTTTTGAATTAATTATGATTAAATTATGAATTTTTGATTTTGATGTTATTTGTATGATTTGATGCTTGCATGTTGTAGAGAATTGAATCCTGATCATTTTGGTATATCATATGTTTGATTTGGAGTTCAATAACATGTTTAAATTTGTGTTTGATTCTCGAATTTAAGAATTAGGGTTTATAGAACTTTGAATGTTCTTAATTGAAATTTAAGGGTTTATGATCTAAAGTTTATTAGTTTAATTCGTTTACACCGGTAAATAGATCATTTATAGAGGAATCGATTAAGGGTAGTTTGAATAACAGAGGATAACCGGAAGGGGCTCACCGGAAAAACGAGAATGACGGCGGCGGGAAGTTCCGGTTGAATTTCTGGGTTGTCGTCGAATGTTTGAACAATTTGTTAGCATGGTTGTGTTTCTGGAATCAAATAGAACAAGTGTCATTAATTTGATGTCCTTCTAGGTTGATGTCGGGTCACCGAAAAAGCTCCATGGTGGCGGTCATGGAGTTCTGGCCGGCGACGGGCGAAGGAGACAAGGGGAGGGGAAAATTATAATTTCCACCCTAGTAGTTTGCAAACTTTAAAAATTCTATATTTCTGTTTTAAAAACATTTAAATATTGTATTGTCTATTTATTTTAATTTCAAAAATCTATTTTTATTATTTAAAAATTCCAAAAATCATTATTTTAATACCAAAAATTATTTTAATTTCAAAAATAAATCTGAATTATTTAGTTAATTAATTTTAGTTAATAATTAATTATTACATTGGTTAATTAATTTAAATATTGATTGATTAATTAATTTAATTAGTTAGTAATTAATTTTAATTGATTATTTAATTAGATTTAATTATTTCTTTTGATTTAAAAATTCCGAAATATAGTTTTGAGCTTTAAAATATTTTTCAAAATTATGTTCAAGACTCGATAATTATTATTAAATGATTATAAAGTTAGATTCGGGTATTCAAACCTTGTTATTTATTTATAAAATGATTCTGTTTCCCATTTTAATTCGGATAAATATTAAAAAAATCATTTTAAATACCAGAAAAATCATTTTAACCCCGAACCTTCTTTGAAAAAATATTTTTATCGAATACCTTACGTGCTATGTGCTTTATGTGATCTGATTGATGTATAATATGATTATGTATTCTTTTTTGACGGTTTTTGTCATAACTTTCAATCTGTACGTTAGATTTGGGTAAAATGAAGGGTAGATAGAAGGTTGTAACGTCTACGTGATGATTAGAATAAGATGAGAATGAGTATTGATAGATATTTTTAATGTCTAGCAGAGGAAGTGAGGCGTAGAAAGGGAAAGTGAGTGATCAGTGAATAAGAATCGATAGACGTGTGCAAGTAAAGTCGAAGTCAATCGAGATAAGGCAAGTATCTCTGAACTTTCTTGTGATATGTATTCATAATGGTTTTGTTTTATATTGCAAGTGCTTTTAATTACATAAACTTGAACCCTCATCACCTCAATTGACCTTTGAGCCGTAAAGCTTCTTCTTTGTAAACCATTGATTGTTGGATTCCTAGATATGAAGCACATACATACGATACTAGTCCACATATACATATATACCATACACCGATTACCGAAATGGATTTATTTAATATACAAATATTCATACATACTACAATACCTTGTAATATCAGATAACTAATCCTTATATAACCATTAAACCATTGCTCTTCTATTATCTGATTCTCTTACAGGCTGCAAGCCAATCTTCATACATATCTTATTATACATTTATGGTGCCCATGAATTACACTATGCTTTGAGATGAATGTCTTATCAATATTTTTTATGATTCTGTTTATTCAATTACATTGCTTATTACATTGTTAACAGAGATTTGGATGGTTTTCTAAAATGTAGACCAGATTCGTGGTTAGACCAGATTCGGGGTCGTATTAGGCCAGTGTGTGCCTTGGATCCAGTTTATAGAGCAGAGCTGTATGCCTTGCTCAGGGTTAGTGCGAGACTGATCAGCTGCCTAACCTTGGTTTTTAAAATTACAAGTGAATATCCAATTCTAATCATTGCTTAACAAGAATTTGATTCCTTAAATCTTTTCATTTGATCATTATTTAATCTCAGTATTGTCACTGTGACATGCTGAGCTTGTTAGCTCACTCTTGCGAATCTGTTTATATTATTTTCCAGTTAAGAAGGAAGTTGTTGGTAGCGAGGATCGCGAGACCAGTGTGCGAGCTAGGATACCAGGTTGAGACAGAATAAGCTAGCAGGAGCTTTTAGAGTTTTTGAAAGTTTATAAGAATATTTTATTATCCAGATGTAAGTTAAACTAGTTGGGATTTGGTACATTGTAATGTAATTAAGGTTGTGGCTTGTGTTCATACTTTAACCTGTTGCGATCCGTGATTGTGTAAATTAGGGTAATTGCATATATTATTTCATAAAGAGGTTTATTGTGGTGCCCCAAATTCTGGGGTTAGGGATCTAGGAGGCCACGCCATCTTGAATAATATATAACACTTATCTTTTACCACAATATATAAATACTCACACCTTTACGACCCCACACTTATCTACACACATACTTACAGGTTATTGTCTTGAAAACTGATCATTCATTACTAGGTTATATCAATCCACAAGTGATAATTATTACAATCCCAAAATGATTAAGTCTTACCGCGGAAATAACCTTTACATAAGGTTAGACCGTCAGCCAAATATACGTTTCTTATTTATTATCTTACATAATTCATACTTGTAAATAAGCCGGACTAAAAATAACTGAAAGACAATCCATCTTATTCGGTGTACCTGAGGTACAACACCAAACATCCTACGGAATAGTTGGCCGTTTCCTACCCATTTCCTGGCTATAAATCACATGATAGGTATCTTGATTCACTGTTGTGTTGTATCAATTTAAGAAAACAAGTGTGAGCTATAATGCCCAGCATAATAAAGTACAGTATGAAATGACTGTATGATAAACTCAAGTATAAGTCCATATATGATAGATATGTTTATTCAAAAAAAGTTTTTCCTCGGTGATACACACCTTCTTTTAAAAATAATTCTTTAATGGATTCATTATCCTACGAATACCTTAATGGTAAACCCAACACCGAGGCTTAGGTTAAGGTATTGCATCACAATTCCAATTGGAAGAATTTAGGACATTCACTGGAGCCACCGCATACGATGATCAGTCGTACTACGGAAATAGTAACCTTTTCTACTAGTAGAAGGACGACATCTTCGTATCCCGGTTATCATCCTTGCCGCATTCGGGCTACGTGTCCCATTTTGGGTATACACATACTTCACAAGTTCCTGAGTACACATAGTACCTTTTCCTGCGGTACCTTTGGTAGTCTCCCTAGTACCCATAGTACTAGAGTCTACCCCTCCAAGTCCTTAAAAGAATCCTATCATATCTCGAGAACTCGAACCACATTGAAGTTCCCCAAGCATTTCGCTTGTTGATAGAAACAACTTATCTTATCAGTATATATATATATATATATCTATATATATATGTACTTCCGAGAATTTTCAGAGAAAGTACCAAGGATGTGAGTTGACCATTGTCAACAGAGAATTAAATGAGGGGGAGTTTCTTTTGAAACTATATTTAAAATATTTAAAATATGTAAGATAATATTATTCAACGGTCTGAAATTATTCGAATGATTTTCTGAAATTCAGAAGTATTTTAAATCAGGTTTTATGATTTTTAAATCATATTAAATCATTTAATAAATAATTAATAATTATTAAATAATTAAATATCGATAATTATATTTTAAAAGAATATTTGAAATAATATTCGTCAACTAATTTATGTTTAGATAAATAAATAATCTTTAATAATATAATTAATCGAGTTTGAAATGAATAATCGTTGAAGAATACTTCTTCTATATTAAATGAATAACCGAAATAATATTCGTTGTGCAATTAACTAAATATAGTTATTTAATACTTCACAAGTGGACATCGAGTCCCTTGGAATTAAATAAGTGCAGACTTTAATCGTCCAAAACATCTCCGGAATGTCTTCCGGGTTTTCGTTTTAAAATTCCGACCGACTCTCGATCTCATAATCATACATCACGTTCATGGTGGCGTTAAAATATTCTACGACATCTATACATATCGTAACACAATCGCTATCTATCCGAAAAGTCAAATGCTTAGCATCATAACAAGCATGACATTTATGCAAAAGATAGTAAAACAATCCTTTCACAACACAACAGTATATGGAGTTGGGTTCGTAAACTTTCCTGGGTACTTTGAGGTAGAGGATGCTCTAGGGTCCGCTCGAAAATCTATAATCATAAACATATATCGTTCCGTTAGATCTCCTTCTTATTTATGGCGACTCGTACATACGCACTACTTATTAATCTTTCTTGCAACTCATTTTTTTATTACCCCTTTAAGTACTCATTTATGTCACAATCTCTTTCTTTTCGAAATCCTTTATATCCATTTTTATTTCAATCGTCGGCTCCGCTTATGATTTCTAATGGTTTTCTAATCGCGCGGTCTCGGTTCCGATATTTTTATAAAATTGAAAAATCCTTATTTTCGCTTAAATTTTTTAGAGAAGTTAATTAACTCTATTTATTACTCTCTGTAAAAATTTCATGATTTATGAATATTTTTAAGTCGAGCATTTCTATTCCCAAAGTTTGTAATTTGTAGCAGTTTTTGTCGCGTAAATCACTTTTACTAAAACGGTCATAACTTTTGATCCGTAAATCGGAATCAAGCGATTCAAGCGCCTAAACGATCCTTATAAAATTTTCTGACCCTGGAGGAAATACTGGATCTGATGCCGTCTTTTCTGAAGATAAAGCTGAAGATGCTATCTAATAGAATAACCATAACACAAGAAAATGAAATCACATTCCTAGAACTCACAATTTCCTAATCTAAGAAACTAACAACCCTAATACCATTATTGTTATTCCCAGTGGACTAACAATGAGATTTACAGAAGGGGGGTTGAATGTAAATCTCAAAAAAATTTCAAGTTTTGAGAAGTTTCTAAGGCTAAGTGTTTTAGTGAGCAAATGTGTGTGAATTGCTTGAGGCTAATACAGACATATATATATTCAAACACAAATGTAAAGAACACAAAGAACTTAAAAACTTTTCTGGTGGATTTGTTGTTCCACCAGAGATGTGTTATTTCAAAAAATCTGTGATTCAAAGAATTAAATCACAGCTGCTTCCTCGTACAAACTAGATGATTTTCTCTCTGGATTTTTCTAAACAGCTCTGGAAAATTCACATCTAATTACTAGATGCTACTTGGTTTATATATCACCAAGTTTACAAGTGAAGACAAAACTATAAAATACAATTAAGAAGGCTCTTCACATGTTTCTTCTTCATTTCTCTATCCAATGCAATTTGGGTTTAGCTGTTAATCTTTGAATACTCCCTTGTTTGCACCAGAATGGAAATGCTGCATTTTCTTGATTCCTCCTAGAGGCTGCCACATTCCAGTTTGTCTCTGTCAACTCATGTGCCTCTGTCAGCTTATGAATTGTCACTATCAACTGCTATTGAACTAAGCATCTGTTGAAGCTTTCATCCGTTGATGCCTTATCCGTTGAGGCTTTATCCGTTGAAGCTTTATTAGTTGATGCATTAGCAGTTGAAGTCTTATCCGTTGAAGCACTTATCCGTTGATGGATATTATCCGTTGAAGATTTAGAGACATCCGTTGAAGCTTTGTTTCTTATCCGTTGAAGGTCTTCAATATCAGTTGATACTTCTTCACTTATACAAAATTACAAGGCATGAAATATTTACAATTAGCCCTCCTATTTGCATATCCACTAGTAGTTAACATGACTGATAATTTCCTACACATCTAAGAATTACAACTTGAATCCAGAGAATGAAATGTGCTACAATACTAAACTTATTGCTAAGTAAAGCTACTCCTTCAACGGATAGCCAAGATGTTCTTATCCGTTGAGGCTACAAACACTAGATTTCTACTTATGTGTTTTGTTTAACTTATCATCAAACTAATACACATATTCCTAACAATCTCCCCCTATTTATGTCTACTAGAACTGTAGGCATAAATTTGGGTTTAGCTTGATGATAACAAAATACTTGACAAATATATTAACTGTAATAAAGCAGAAATTCAAAAGTGTTGCACAAATATATATGCTGAGATGGAATTGAAGAATTACATTGTTTCCAAGGGTGCTCCTTTAGCCTGAGCAGATTAATTTCTTTTCCTTTGATCCCTTGTTTTCTTTCCTAGCCTCCTGTCATTCTCCTCTATTTGAAGTTGAAGTTGTCTGTAGAACTCAGCTTCATCTTCTTCATTGATATCCAACTTAGATTGCATATCCTTAAGAGTTTCATTACTGGCAATCTTGAGCTGATCTTCAGGTCTGAAAAATCTTCTGACTCCTTTGTTGTCTCTGAACTCCATCAACCAATGAGGTGATTTGTGAACTGTAATTCCTCTTTCTTGAATGAGTAATGTTCTAGGCAAGGCATTGGGCTCCCACCAATTCTTCCTTATGTTGGCAATCTTGTTGAGAATCTCAGTCTTGGCAGTCCTGGTAAAGCCAGATTCCCTTTTCATGGCTGAGTAGACTCTAACCTAGGTAGAGTAGCCTTCATTCAGAATCTTGTAGAGAGGCCAAGTTATTTCCCCACTTCCTTTGTATTTGAACACTAGTCTTTCTGGTAGCTGTCTGTAGGCATCTATTCCCATTACTTCCTCCAGCTCATCCAGATAGAGTTCAATGCCTGAGAATTCCTTTATATCACAAATGTGAACATAATCATCCTTAGAGGCTTGTGGCTAAGGCTTAGACTTCTGAGTGAATTTGATTGAGGTTAGAGGAGGTGTTGATTTGATTTTCCTTTTCTGTTTCTTTGAGGGTGGAGAAGTGGTTAAGAAGGTGGGCAATTTGATGGTGTCCCAATCAATTGGTTCTTCCTTAAGAGTGATTGTTTCATCATGGATGTTTATGAAGGGGTCAGGCACAATGGGTTCAGGAATAGAAGGTAGTGGTTTGGATTTTGATTGGGTTTCTTCAGTCTCATCTACCATCTTTCTTTTTGCATTGGCCTTCTTTCTGTTCCCTTTCTGCCATTCCTCTCTTTCCTTACTTCTTTCTCCCACATCATCATTAAACATGTCCCCCATACCTACATCTTCACTCTTGTCTTCAATTTCTTTCTTTTCTTCAGCTTGACTTGACTTTAGATGTTTTTCAAGTTTTTCTTGTGCTCTTTTGTCAGCCTTTAGCTTTTTGGCTTCTTCTTTCAACCTTCTGGCTTATTCCCTCTTGGCTATTGAGAATTTGGGAGGTCCTTGCATCACACAAATGCTCTTTCCCAAAACATATATACCACATCCATGGTCTCTTTGTGCTTTATGATACTTCCACCCAAAACCTTGTCTTCATCAGGCTTTGGAAGAGGAAAATCCACTTCTTTCATCTGATCAAGGCTTAGAGGATTCTTTGTAGAGTCCTTATTGGATCTGTTGTTGGGCTTGAGAACCATAGGTTTCATATTCTTGGAAGAAGTCTCTCCAACCTTATTCCTCATTACTGGCTTGAGCTCTATAGTAATTGATTCCACCATTGTGATATGCTTCACAGATTGTGATTTAGAAGCTGTAGAACCAAAAAATTGTTGCACCTTTTCATCAATTTTCCTCCTTTGCTCTTTGACTTGCAATTCAGCTGCTGCTATCTGGATTAGATCAATTCCATCAAGCTTTCCTTTGATTTGAATAGGTGGAGAAGTGGTGATGGAAGGAACTAGCACTTTAGATATTTGAACTGTTGTTGATGGCTCTCATTCCCCTTCCCTTTTATTCTCCCCCTTTTTGTTATCATCAAGGGTAGGGGTCAAGCCTTGTGCTTTTGCCAGCTGTATTAGTAGATTTTTCTGAGTTTGTTGATGCTGAAGAATGGTGACCATAGAGTCTTCAATGATCTGAACTCTATTTTCCAACCTGGCTAGCCTCTTGTCAGCATCAGATTCTCTCCTCAATCTCACTAACAAATCTTGCATAGTACAATAAGGCATGACTGAATCCAACTTCTCAGCATTGTAGGATTTCAGATCAACAATATCCTGCTTGAGTTCATCCACACTTAGATTCTGTCTGATATGCTGCAACTGCAAGAGATGCAGAGAGTCTAGATGAGCTTGAAGAAGTGCCTTTGTACCAGCATCTGTAGTCTCCTGAAGGGCCTTCTGTATAGTCATTACTTGCTTGACCAAAGCTACACCAAACTATACTGGTGTAGATTCCTTTGCCCATGCCCAGTCAGGTAGATTTGGAACAGAACATGGGCCTGTTGCTCCCCCTAAGTTCATGCTCTCATCCAAATAATTAGAGTCATCATCATTAGAATTTACTCCAAATTTTTCAGATGGCTCACCAGCTTGAGAAGGCAGCCTATTAACAGCAGCTTTGTCTCTTAGAAGAGATTTTGAAGTGTGTACAATGTTCAAGGTCTGCTCTGCCTCCACATTGCCCTGAGCAGCCAACAATTGATAGGCTGGAACAGGGTGAGTAAAAGTGTCAGCATCCAAGGAAATGTTATCAATTACAGCTTTGTAATGTTGCTGAAATCGTCTTTCCTTTTCTGCATCATCCACAATCATTGACTCACTAGCAATGGTTGGATCCACCCTTATAGCTTCTGTACCTTCCTTTCTCTCATTTTCTCTATTTTCTTGCATCAGGGGCTCCCCCTGGCTCACACACACCCTCACCCTCACCTTCTAAGGTGGCACTCCCCTCACTTACTTTTGCCATGCTGGAAGAAATAGCATGCATATGTTGACTCTCAACCTCTCCTTTTTCCTGGGAGCAACCCAGCCTCTCACTCAAATTATCACTCCCTTCCCTCAAACCTAAAAATGATTGAACAGTATCTATGTCTTCTACAGTTGGAATTGTTTCTGTTATATGTGTAGAGACCATCAACAGATAGGGAGTATCCGTTGAAGTGGAAATTGATGGTATCAACGGATAACTGCTGTTAAGCTTATCCGTCGAAGAACAGCCACTTGTCAACGGATGAGAGATATCCGTTGAAGAAGGAAAAGATGTAGATACTGAAAGTGACATAATTTTTGAATCTGTGTGAATTGATTTTAAGTGAGGTGACACAGATTCTTCAACTATATCTGAAAGAATTGGCTGATGATCCAACAAATCATCTAAAAGATGATGATCATCAGGATTTGAGTGGGGCTCCTCCCTGAGTTTTAAGGAGGGAGAATCATTAATTGATGTGAATATCATATCCACATCCAGAGAGGGTGATGGAGAGTTTGATGATTGATGTGTTTCTATTATGAGAGAATGGGGCTGTGACTCCACATTTGCTTGAGTCACATCAAGCTGAATTTGAGAAGGCAAATATACAGGTGGATGTATCTGTGTTGTGTGTGCCCCCTGTGTGGAGACTAGGGTTTTAGCCTTCTTCTTCCTTGAAAAGGCTTTGATTGGTGAATGTGTGGCATCAGTGTCCCTCCCTCTTTTGTTCTGTGTCCCTGGTTGGGGACTATTTTCAATAGCTGCATCCTTTTGGGAGGATGCAACTAGGGATGTGTTTGACTCCTTTTGAACCACCACAGTCTTTTGAGAGACTGTGGCTTGGCTGGCTGGAGTACCACTCACCTCTCCCACCTTATCCTGGGGGGTTTCTTGATGTTCACCCCTCCTCTCACCACTCACACCCTGTTCACTCCCTTCAGGGTTTATGGTAGTTGTTACAACTGTTGTCTTTTGGGAAACAACAGAGGTGGTTTTCTTTGACTTGTGTTTTGAAATTTTAGTTTTGGTGGCTTTGGTAGGAACCTGTTGGGACAAAGACACAGATTCCATTGCCACACTAGAAGGCAAAGAAACAATGGGGTTGGAAACAGTAGGAATTATAGAAGTGTTTACCTCACTTACCTGTGGTGCATTCATTATTGGCAAATACACCAATGGCACCTGGCTGTTGAGGTTGATTCTCAAAAGGTCTGCAAGGACCCTTTTCTCTTGTGCCCAACATTTGAGTTTATTGTTCTCATTAGATATAACCAACCCTTCAGCAACATGGTTAGCCAATAACATAAAGAATCTAGCATAGTAGATGTTATGTGGTCTATTAGCTTTGTTACCTAACCTGGAGCCTAATTCTAGCATGACATAGTTGCTAAAATTAAAGTACTTATCAGAAACTAGCATATAGAGCATATTAACAAGAGATGAAGTTATGGCATCAAAATTGCTGATCTTCCCAGAGAAAACCTTGATAAAGGCATCTCCAAGAAAACTCCATTCTTTCCTAAGGCCCTTCCTTCTAATACTACCTAAACTAGCAGAATTAAAAGCATAGCCTATCGAATCTAACATAGCAGATACATCTTTATCAGTATGTGGTGTCATGGCATTATTCTCAGACAACTTAAAGCAAGACTGTACATCATCACAGTTAATGCAATAATCCTTACCTTTGCGAGAGAAGGCAATAGTCATATATGTGGAGTTGAACTCTGCAGTTGTCCAAATCTCCTCAATTACCCCACAGTAAATGGTTGGGGCTTCCAGCATTGCATAGCTTAGTTTGCAATTTTTGATGAAGTCCATCATCTTGTGATAATCAGAATGAGCTTCATTCTTTTCAACCAAGGCTACGAAATTGTTCTTTTCATAAACAAATCCAGACTGAGACATAATTTTGACTACTGGTGCCATTGTTGTGAGTAGAGGTTGCAGAGAAAAACTTGAGAATTTTGGGAGAGAAGGAGAATAAAAATTGCAAGAAAGCGTAAAGTGAAAATAAGAATTCAATGGGCTTTTATACTTTCTTGAATTAAAATGTAAATAAAATGATTAAATGATACTTTTAAATAAATTACAGCCGTTTAAGAGTAGAAAAAACTGTAGAAATTCTGAAAACTGCCTTTAATACAAATACATACAACAGTGTATATTTGTATCAACGGTTAAGTAAAAGAATCAACGGCTGTGACTCACTTAAAGTAACTGATATGACACTTCAACGAATAAGGTAAATAGTTATCCGTTGATGATCAACACTATTTTATCCGTTGAGGGATAAAATTACCAGAAATGTATTTGTCTGTCAATGGATAATGAATATCCGTTGATAGAACAATTTTGGCTTTCAACGGATAGGGAATATCCATTGATAGAATAATTCTTACTTAAAGCCAACTTTGTTCTTGCAGCAAATTCATTTTAGGCTTCAAGGCAGATTATAAAGAGGACATAAATTTATGAATAATTAAGCATACCTAGCTCACTTACTAATCTTGTGAATGTTGATTCATCAAGTGGCTTGGTGAATATGTCTGCAATCTGGTTTTCACTTGGAACAAAATGAAGTTCCACTGTACCTTTCATCACATGTTCCCTAATGAAGTGGTACTTGATGTCAATGTGCTTGGTTCTTGAGTGCTGCACTGGATTTTCAGTAATGGCAATGGCACTTGTGTTGTCACAGAATATAGGAATTTTGTCAACAGTTAGTCCTTAGTCAAATAGTTGATTCCTCATCCATAGTATCTGTGCACAACAACTACCAGCAGCAATGTACTCAGCTTCAGCTGTTGATGTAGAAACAGAAATTTGCTTCTTGCTGAACCATGACACAAGCTTGTTCCCTAGAAATTGACAGGTGCTAGTTGTGATTTTCCTGTCTATTTTGTAGCCTACATAATCTGCATCTGAGTAGCCAATTAAATCAAAACCAGACTCTCTAGGGTACCAAATTCCTAGATTTGGAGTCCCTTTGAGATATCTGAAGATTCTTTTAATAGCCACTAAGTGAGATTCTTTAGGGTCAGCTTGAAATCTAGCACAGAGACATGTAGAAAACATTATATCAGGTCTACTAGCAGTTAAATATAAAAGTGAGCCAACCATGCCTCTATAACTTGAAATGTCCACAAACTTTCCAGCCTTGTTTAATTCAAGCTTGGTGGCAGTGGCCATGGGAGTTTTTGCAGATGAACAGTCCATTAAGTCAAACTTCTTTAAAAGATCATAAATATATTTAGTTTGACTAATGAAAATTCCACCACTAACTTATTTAACTTATAAACCAAGAAAATAAGTTAGCTCTCCCATCATGCTCATTTCATACTTACTTTGCATTAACTTAGCAAACTTTTTACAGAGCTTATCATCTGTAGATCCAAATATAATATCATCTACATAAATTTGAACAAGTATTATAGAGCCATTAACATTTCTAAAGAAAAGAATTTTGTCAACAGTACCTCTTGTGAAGTTATTATCTAGAAGAAATTTTTACAAAGTCTCATACCAGGCTCTAGGTGCTTGCTTTAGTCCATAGAGTGCTTTCAACAGATAATACACATAGTCTGGAAAGTTTGGATCTTCAAATCCTGGAGGTTGGCTTACATAAACTTCTTCCTCCAATTCCCCATTTAGAAATGCACTATTGACATCCATTTGATAGACTTTGAAATTGGCATGGGCTGCATAGGCTAGAAAGATTCTGATGGCTTCAAGTCTGGCAACTGGAGCAAATGTCTCATCAAAATCTATTCCCTCTTGTTGAGAATAGCCTTTAGCAACCAATCTGGCTTTATTCCTTATGACAATGCCATTTTCATCCATCTTGTTTCTGAATACCCATTTTGTGTCAATAGAACTCTTGTTTTTTGGCTTGGGTACTAGCTTCCATACTTTGTTCCTCTTAAATTGGTTTAGCTCCTCTTGCATTGCTAAAATCCAATCTGGATCTAATAGAGCTTCTTCCACTCTCTTAGGTTCCTCCTGTGATGGAAAGCTACTATACAGACATTCATCTTGAGTAGCGCTTCTAGTTTGCACTTTAGATGTAGCATCACCAATGATCAGTTCAAAAGGATGATTCTTGGTCCATTTCCTTTGAGGTGGTAGATTAGCTCTAGATGAGGTTGCCTCAGTATTGTCATGATGTGAGATAGAATGTTGATTGGTTGAAACTCCCCCTGAGTTGCTGATCCTTTGAAAGGAATTGGGAGCTCTATCAACTGATGAAGTGAATTGATTATCCGTTGACAGACTGTGATCAACGGATGCTTCATTATGAACTTCAACGGATGATGCACTTTGTCTTTCAACGGATGCTGCATTGCTTCTTTCAACGGAAGCTGAATTATGACTTTCAACGGATGCAGCATTCTGTGCATTATCCAAAGGCAGATTTTGAATTCTTCTTGAGATGCCTTCTTCATCATTCTCATCTTCACTATCATCACAATATATCTCAATATTGTCAAATTTGAGTCCTTCATGATGTCCCTCATCTGTTAGTCCATAAATCTTTTTATCATCAAACACAACATGCACAGATTCCATGACAATGTTGGTTCTTAGATTGTAGACCCTATATGATTTTCCAGCAGAATAACCAACAAATATTCCTTCATCAGCATTTGCATCAAACTTCCCTTTGTGATCAGATTGATTCCTTAAGATGTAGCATTTGCACCCAAAGACATGCATAAAGTTTAAAGTTGGTTTTCTTCTCTTGAATAATTGATAGGGAGTCATGCCTTTTGCCTGATTGATTAGAGAAATATTCTGAGTGTAACATGCACAGTTAACAGCCTCAGCCCAAAAGTAAGTTGGGAGTTTTGACTCTTCAAGCATTGTCCTTGCAGCTTTAATTAGTGATATATTCTTCCTTTCCACCACACCATTTTATTGTGGAGTCCTTGGAGCTGAGAACTCATGCATGATCCCATTTTCTTCACAGAATAACTTCATGGTTAAATTCTTGAACTCAGTTCCATTGTCACTCCTAATATTCCTTACTTTGAAATCAGGATGATTGTTGACTTGCTTGATATGATTGATAATGATTTCACTAGCTTCATCCTTTGATCCAAGAAAATAAACCCATGAAAACTTTGAGAAATCATCTACAATCACTAGGAAATATCTTTTCCTTGAAATTGACAATACATTGACTGGTCTAAAAAGATCTATGTGTAGCAGTTGTAATGGTTCATCAATTGCAGATTCAAGCTTCTTACTGAATGATACTTTCTTTTGCTTTCTTTTCTGACAAGCATCACACAGTCCATCCCTTGTGAATTCTACTAGAGGCATTCCTCTAACTAAGTCCTTTTTGACTAGATCATTCATTGTCTTAAAATTTAAGTGGGACAGCTTCTTGTGCCATAGCCAACTTTCAATTGGACTTGCTTTGCTGAAAAGACAAGTAATAGATTCTGCATCTGTAGAGTTGAAGTCAGCTAAATACACATTCCCTTTTCTAACTCCAGTTAGAACCACTTTATTGTCCTTCTTACTTGTGACAATACAGGCTTCAGAATTGAAGGAAACAGTATTCCCTCTGTCACATAGTTGACTGATGCTCAATAAGTTATGTTTGAGATCATCAACCAATGCAACTTCATCAATGATGACATTTTCTTTTGAAATCAAGCCACATCCCATAGTGAATCATTTGTTGTCATCTCCAAAGGTTATGCTAGGGCCAGCTCTCTCCTTAAACTCTGTGAGCAGGGTGAAATCTCCTGTCATGTGTCTTGAACAGCCACTTTCCAAGTACCATAGATTCCTTCTTTTTCCCTGCACACAACAAAATCAATAAAGTTGATTTTGGTACCCAAGTTTCCTTGGGTCCAGCCTTGTTAGTCTTTTTCCTAGACTTCATTCCTCCTGCATCTTTTGACTTAGGTAACTTTGGGTCAACCTTGGTCTCAGATGTAGTTGGTTGAAGTATAGGGTTAGTCACAGAATCATTTATCACATTTGATTGAATTTGATAAGGCATAGATTGTGCAAACATGTTATTCCACATAGGCATATTGTATGGCATTTGAGGCATACTAAATGCAGTAAAATAAGGATTATTAATATATGGCATGTTTGCAAAATGTGCATGGGGATTCTGATGAGACATAACAGGCATAGCATGCAGAGGTGACAAATACATGTTAGGCATGGAGGGATTTGAAGGCATGGGAGCATTCTTAACAGATTTACAGTTATCAGATAGATAATTAACACTTTTATAATGCTTACAGCTTTTTCTAGGAGCATACCTATCAGGTGTATAATTGTTATGTTTATTAATCCCTACCTTCCCATTTCTTTTAGATTTTCTTTTAGTTTCCTTTTTATCCTCAACCAACTTAAGCTTATTTTTCAGCTGATCAAAAGTCATGTGTCCTATATTCACCTTACTGGCATCTTTGGATGTGCTAGCTCCTTCTTTGACAAAGTTCTTGAAAGTTGAACCATCCTTCTTATTGAGATTTTTATTTTTGAAATTACTTGCCTAGTTTAATTGATGAGCCTTCAACGGATGCTCTTTTTCTTCCTTCAATGGATAACTTTCATCATCCGTTGATTCCACATCCGTTGACAATCCATCAATTAATTCTAACTCCTTTTTTTTTTCTTCCAGGCATCCTCACAGAATGATTCAATTCCCTGAACCTTGGCAATCTGAACACTAACATCCCTAGATGTTTTCCAGGCCTTGATTACCTTTTGCTCACTCTCTAACTGTTTAGAAAGAATTTCTACTTTCTTAACAGCTTCTTCTAGTTCACTCTCAACAGTCAAGCATTTAAGTTTAATCTTTTCAAGCTCAATTACCTGATCCTCTAACACAGCATTCCTATCACTTAAAAACACATTATTCTCTTTGATCCTAGTGTTTTCTTTGGCTAGTGATTTAAGGGAAACACGCAAATGATATAATTCATTGGACATATCATTTATGGCTTCATTGCATTCATTTTTAGAAAGCTGAGAGAGATCAGTAGTAATTACCTGGTTGCTTGATGAACTAGTTTCATTTTCATCAGAATTAGCCATCAGGGCTAGGTTGACATATTCCATATCATCATCTTCATTGACTCCATCTGCTGCCCAATCATCTTGAGTGAGAAAAGCTCTTTCCTTTTGTTTGAGCAAATCAAAATACTTCTTTTTGTAATCAACTTGCTCAAATTTCTTCTTATCAGAGGTTGGCTTCCTACACTCACTTGCAAAGTGTCCACTAATGCCACAGTTATAACATTTGAACTTGGATTTGTCCACCATATTTCTGTTTGGCTAAGTGAATTTTGTATTTTTCCTAAACTTCATCTTTACAAACCTCCTGGACAGAAAAGCCAGATGTTCATCAACATCATCAGAGTCATCCTGACTGGAATTGTCTTCATCCTCAGCTACTTGCTCTCTACCCTTGCTTGATTCTGATTTGCTTGTGCAAATTTTGAGACTTGGCATTGTCTTCTCCTCATTCCTGGCTTCAATCTTCTCACTGTCAGCTACAAGTGCAATTGTTCCTCTTTTTCTCTTTCCATTTTCCAGCAGCTCATCCTGCTCCATTTCAAGTTCATAAGTCTTCAAAATTCCATATAATCTTTCAAGTATGAAGTTCTTATAATCTTGAGAATTTCTTAGAGAGACAGTCATAGGCTTCCATTCCTTTGGTAGAGACCTCAGAAATTTTAAGTTGGAATCCTTGACTTGATACACTCTACCATACAGCTTCAATTCATTTAACAGTTTCTGAAATCTATTGAAGGTATCATTTAATGATTCTCCTTCTTCAACGTGAAAATATTCATACTGTTGAATAAGAAGCTGCATCTTTTTCTCTCTAACCTGTTCAGTACCTTCACAAATGATTTGTACAGTATCCCAAACTTCCTTTGCAGTTTGGCTATTGATGACATTGTCAAACATATCTTGATTTAAGACATTAAACAAAATGTTCATGGATTTCTTGTCCTTGTGGATTTCTTCCATGTCTTCAATAGTCCATTCTGCTTTTGGCTTGGGAATGGACTGTCCAACAGCAACTGTTGCAGTAGCAGCTTTGGCCACTTTGTGAGGGATGTGAGGACCATTTTCAATACAGTTGATGTACCTTTCATCTTGAGAAAGAAGATGTAAATGCATCTTCACTTTCCAGTAATGATAGTTATCTTTTTCCAGGACTGGAATCTTTATACCAATATCCTTCCTAGCAGGAGGATTCTTCTGTGCACTCATGATGTTAGCAGAATAGATCTTTAAACTCTTTGTATGTTAAGAGCTTGCTCTGATACCAATTGTTATTCACAGTGGACTAACAATGAGATTTACAGAAGGGGGGTTGAATGTAAATCTCAAAACTTTTTCAAGTTTTGAGTAGTTTCTAAGGCTAAGTGTTTTAGTGAGCAAATGTGTGTGAATTGCTTGAGGCTAATACAGACAGATATATATTCAAACACAAATGTAAAGAACACAAAGAACTTAAAAACTTTTCTGGTGGATTTGTTGTTCCACCAGAGATGTGTTATTTCAGAAAATCTATGATTCAAAGAATTAAATCACAGCTGCTTCCTAGTATAAACTAGATGATTTTCTCTCTGGATTTTTCTAAACAGCTCTAGAAAATTCACATCTAATTACTAGCTGCTACTTGGTTTATATATCACCAAGTTTACAAGTGAAGAAAAAACTGTAAAATACAATTAAGAAGGCTCTTCACATGTATCTTCTTCATTTCTCTATCCAATGCAATTTGGGTTTAGCTGTTAATCTTTGAATACTCCCTTGTTTACACCAGAATGGAAATGCTGCATTTTCTTGATTCCTCCTAGAGGCTGCCACATTCCAGTTTGTCTTTGTCAACTCATGTGCCTCCGTCATCTTATGAATTGTCACTATCAACTGCTATTGAACTAAGCATCTGTTGAAGCTTTCATCCGTTGATGCCTTATCCGTTGAGGCTTTATCCGTTGAAGCTTTATCCGTTGATGCATTAGCAGTTGAAGTCTTATCCGTTGAAGCACTTATCCGTTGATGGATATTATCCGTTGAAGCTTTAGAGACATCCGTTGAAGCTTTGTTTCTTATCCGTTGAAGGTCTTCAATATCAGTTGATACTTCTTCACTTATACAAAATTACAAGGCATGAAATATTTACAATTAGCCCTCCTATTTGCATATCCACTAGTAGTCAACATGACTGATAATTTCCTACACATCTAAGAATTACAACTTGAATCCAGAGAATGAAATGTGCTACAATACTAAACTTATTGCTAAGTAAAGCTACTCCTTCAACGGATAGCCAAGATGTTCTTATCCGTTGAGGCTACAAACACTAGATTTATACTTAAGTGTTTTGTTTAACTTATCATCAAACTAATACACATATTCCTAACAATTATTCCTATCTCATGTGATCTTCCTATCTTATCTTAACTCTAATATTCTGGTTTTTTTTCAAGGGCCAAAACCTAATCTTTGATGCCAACTATAACACCCTCCAAATCTGGGGTATAGATTTGGGGCATTATTAATACTAACTACTTACTAAACCTGTGCAAGCATAATATAAATAGATAATTACCCCGAACTACTACTACTCAGGATCTTTTCAAGGTTAAGGATTGAAAACAAGAACGACAAACCAACTTTATTACAACAATTCTACTCAAACTGTCTCAACTTCTGCATAATCTTTATGTTGAGTTTTGTTCATTTTAGCGAGGTTACGATTATGATCCAAGTTTCATTTACGTCTTAAATCAATATACCACCACCAACAATCATCAAACCATCATCCCAAATCTAACTCCTCTCAAGAACATCATGTTCTTGAGGCAACAATCATCAACCTTAGAACTAATTGACTAAACATCAAAGGTTCTCCAAAACTAGAGAGATTTTCTTGCTTTCTTGAATGCTTCTCTTGGAAGATTTTGAAGATATGATTTAGTATATAACCTAGTACTAGAAAATCTATGCATATCTTAGCTAGCTTCCTAGGTATACAAGCTAATCTATCTAGTTTAGATTCTAGGTTTACTATTCTAGCCTTTAGTTCATCATGCTATCTAGTTTAGGTTACTATTTGATAACCTAACCATGGTTAGTTTCTTACCATAGTGAGTTAGTTTAGTTAGCTTGGTTCGATACATTTATTAATTCATTTACGCGTTCGCTCGGTCGCTTATTCGTTTTTGTAATAAATTCTCGCAAATGGTTCGCGGTGTAAATCCTTTCGTATACGTTCTTTATGTTTTGAAGTATCTTTCTTGGATATGAATTCGTAGGATTTTAAATTTATAATTATATTGTGATTCCCGTAATCCTTGATGATTCGTCGATACAGTCATTTTTCAAAGTTCGTTTTCTTCGAAAACTAAAAGCGTTTATATACACTTATTTGGTACGTATAATCACGTTATCGACTCTGAAACTTAATTTCTCATGCACAACATAGTGTGGGCTAAAAACATTTCCCGTATGTCAGGGTTCCTATTCATTAAGTGTTTTACATAGTCTAAAAAATTTGAGTTATCACAGTCTTCCCCTCTAGAAAGGATTCCGTCCCGGAATCAATTAGAAAACAGGTGGGGATGTCTATTCCTCATTGCGTCTTCTAGTTCCCAAGTTGACTCTTCAACATTTTGATTTCTCCACAAGATTCTAACAAGCTTTACAGTCTTGTTCCTTAGCACCTGTTCTTTTTGGTCCATTACCCTTACTGGTTGCTCAACGTAGGTCAGGTCTGGTTGTAAATCTACATGCTCATACTCTATCACATGTCGCGCATCAACATGGTATTTTCTTAACATTGACACGTGGAACATGTTGTGCACTTGTTGCAGATTAGGAGGCAAGGCGAGCTTGTAAGCTAGAGGTCCTATTCTCCTCAAAATCTCAAAGGGTCCTATGAATCTGGGACTCAATTTCCCTTTCTTTCCAAATCTCATCACTCATTTCCATGGAGATACCTTCAACAACACTGAATCTCCTACTTCATATTCTCTATCTTTCCTGGTCTGGTCGGCGTACTTCTTTTGTCTGTCTTGAGATGCTACCAGTCTCTTCCTAATGAGTCCCACCATCTCTCTGGTTTGCTGGACTAATTCGGGTCCTATTATTTTATGTTCTCCAACCTCATCCTAATATAAGGGAGAGAAGCATCTTCTTCCGTAAAGAGCTTCATACGGAGGCATTCCTATGCTAGCGTGATAGCTATTGTTGTAGGAAAATTCAATCAGGGGTACGTGGTCATTCCAATTCCCTTTAAAGTCGATGGCACACACTCACAGCATGTCCTCTAGGGTCTGAATAGTCCTTTCGCTTTGCCCATCTGTTTGGGGGTGGTAAGCGGTACTCATATTTAGTATGGTGCCTACACACTCCTGGAAGCTTCTCCCAAATCGAGAGTTAAACCTTGGGTCTCTATCTGACACTATAGGAACAGGAATGCCATATCTCACTACAATTTCCTTCAAGTAAATATCCACTAGCTTGTCTACGGTGTACCTTTCGTTGATTGGAAAGAAGTGCACGAACTTGGTTAGTCTATCTATGATAACCCATATGGCATCGTGATTGGTTTTCGTTCTTGGTAGGCCTGTCACAAAATCCATGGCTATATGCTCCCATTTCCATTCCGGAATTTCCAGGGGCCGTAATAGTCCACTCGGTCGCTGATGGTCAGCCTTTACTCTCTGGCAAGTCAAGCACTTGCTGACCCACTCTGCTACTTCTCTTTGCACGTTAGACCATCAATAATATTCCTTAAGGTCATGGTACATTTTCGTACTTCCTAGGTGGATCGAATATTTGGAGCGGTTCCCGTCGTGCAGTAGCTCATCCTTTAGTTCTTGCATATTTGGAATCCAAATCTGGGATGCATACCTTATGATCCCTTTCTCATCTTTCTCGCACCTGACTTCCTCACCGGTCAATGTTTCTCTTTCTTCATTCATCTTCTTCTCCTAACACACTCGTATCTTTTCAGTCAGTTCCGACATTAGCTTAATCTCAAATAATCCTTCTGATCCTTTAACGATTATTCTCACATCAATTTCCATCTTTTCAAATTCTTTAACTAGCTCCTCGAATGTCATTATCGTTTTGAGTCTCTCCTTCCTACTGAGGGCGTCAGCCACCACATTGGCTTTACCCGGGTGATACAAAATTTCACAATCGTAGTCCTTAATCAATTATAACCACCTCCTATGTCTCTTGTTCAATTCTTTTTGAGTAAAAAACTACTTGAGGCTCTTATGGTCTGTGTAAATCTCGTATTTCTCATCGTACAAGTAGTGCCTCCAAATTTTGAGGGCAAACACTATGGCTACTAATTCTAGATCGTGGTTTTGGTATCTGGTCTTTTATTCCTTTAACTGCCAAGAGGCATACGTAATAATATTTCCGTGTTGCATAAGCACACATCCTAGTCCCTTGTGCGAGGCGTCGCTATATATCACAAACTCTCCCTTTCCATTAGGAAGAGCGAGCACTGGTGCTGACACCGGTCTCCATTTTAGTTCCTGAAAGCTTTCCTCGCATTTCTCTGTCCACATGAACTTTTCCGTTTTCCGGGTAAGTCTAGTTAATGGGCCGGCTATCTTGGCAAAGTCTTGCACGAATCTCCGGTAATATCCTGCTAAACCCACAAAACTCCACACCTGGGTTGGGGTAGTTGGTCTTTCCCATTGGATACCGTCTCTATCTTGGCGGGGTCGACTAAAACTCATTTTCTACTTATCACATGTCCTAAGAACTGAACTTCCTTTAATCAAAATTCGTATGTCGAGAACTTGGCATATAATTTCTCATTCCTCAATATTTCTAAGACTATCCTCAAATGTTCTGCATGTTCTTGTTCTGTCCTTGAGTAGATTAGAATATCATCTATGAAAACTATCACACATATATCTAGGTACTTTTTGAACACTTTGTTCATCAAATCCATAAAGGTTGCGGGTGCATTGGTTAGCCCCAACGACATGACTAAGAACTCATAATATCCATACCTAGTGCAAAAGGCAGTCTTTGGTATATCCTCGGGTTTAATTTTCAACTGGTGATATCCTGTTCTCAAATCTATTTTAGAAAAGTGTACAACACCCTTTAGTTGGTCAAATAGGTCATCAATCCTAGGGAGAGGGTGTTGGATTTTAATCGCAGCGGGGGCATGACAAAACACTTTTACACATATAAAATCCGAATAAAAGCATATAAATCGTGAATAAAAATTCGAGGGATCGAATCTAACCTTTTAAAATAATTCGGAGACAACGATCAGAGATTCTTAGCAGTTGCTCCTCAAGTGTGAAGCACTCCACCGGTATCCACCAAGAAAACGATGTTAAGGAGGAGGAAGGAGGTTGAGAGAATTGGGTTTTCCAAACTTTTTGGGTTTTCGAGTTTGATGTGGGTTGGAATAAAATAGGGTCTATAATAGTGTATTTATAGGCAAAATTTTCAGCTGAAATTTTCCCATAAATAATATTATTATTATCCCATTTATTATTCTCATTAATAATTAAAACACCTTTTTAATTATTAATCCTTTTTCTAAACACTTTAGAAATAATTCTCTCTCTTGATTTAATTTCCAAAAATTAAATCCTTTAATTAATAATATTAAGAACTTTTCTTAATTAATTTATAATCAATTAAATCTCATTTAATCAATTATTAAATTTGCCAATTAATTATTTATTTCACAAATAAATAATTATTTATCCATTATTAATTAATTCCTCCACCATTAAATCATTCTCTTTTTATGGTGTGACCCTGTAGGTTCAATATTAAGCCGGTAGTAGAAATAAATAATAATAAAACTATTTTATCATTATTTATATAAATTCTTTAATTTATTAAATATGATTAATTAATTAATCACATTTATTCTACATCGTGAGGGATACTTCTCAGCATATCGCGACTATCCGGATAATATGAATTCACTGCTTAGAATACCAAGAACCTATTCAGTGAATAGTTACCGTACAATAAACTCCTTCTACCCTACAATGTCCCGATTAAATACAAGGCATGGATCTCGTGTCAAGCCTATCTAATTCAATCACTTGCTTACCATTTACTATGTGTAGTTCTATGCAAATTAGAAACTCCTTTCTAATTTCATTCACTCTGGCCAGAGATTCCTGAACTAGCATAAGTGGATCAGCCTTGAACATTCGCTTCCTTCACTGGAAGGGGTAGATCCTTTATTGATCATACACTATCTTCGTGTACAAATTCCTATACCCAGAGGAGCCCTAATAATTGTCCTTGGAGACTAAGAACTAAACCAAAGCATAGTTCAGTGTACACAAGATGACTATAATGACCTCAAGTCTAAGGATACTTGTACAACTATCACTATGTGAACAACTGCTGACACGTGAGTGAACTCCATCAGTTGTTCAGCTGTGCGAGTCATGTTCAGTGAACTTATTCTATAATAAGCACCTACATACTAGCTATAGTGTCACCACACAAATGTCTATGAGAACAGACATCCTTCATAATGAAGCAAGCATAGTATGTACCGATCTTTGTGGATTATTAATTACCAGTTAGTAATCCTATGACCAGGAACTATTTAAGTTTAGAGTTATCATCTTTTTAGGTCTCACTATTATGATCTCATCATAATCCATAAAAAGCTTTACTCTAAACTATGGTATATCTTATTTAAACACTTAAATAGATAAAGCCCGTAATAAAACAAAACAAGTCTTTTATTAATATCAATGAAATCAAAACAGATTACATAAAAGTTATTCCTAAATCCTTATACATGATTGGACTTAGGACATATTCCTTTCGGAGGGTACCTATTCTTGATAGTCAGTTTATTCAACTCCCGGTAGTCTATGCATAATCTCATACTACCATCCTTTTTCTTTACGAACAGTACAAGTGCTGCCCACGGTGACACACTGGGTCTTTTCATCCCGTTATCTAATAACTCCAGCAGTTGAGAAGCTAGTTCCTTCATCTCAACTGGGGCTAGCCTATAAGGGGCCTTGGACACTAGTACCATCCCTGGTGCTAGTTCTATAGCAAATTCTATTTCTCCGTATGTTGGGAACTTCCTTCTTAGTATCCATCACATAAGCCAAGTAGGCCTCGTTACCTTTCTTTAACAATCTCTTCGCTTGAAACATGGTCAGAAATTTCTGGGTCTGTCGTTGACCTTTGAACACTATTTCCTTTCCATTTTGCACTCTTATCTTTACCCTCTTTCACTCACAATCTATCTGCGCTCCATTACTAGATAACCAATTCATTCCAAAGATTATATCGAATTCTTCTAACGCAAATGGGATTAAGTCAACCTCGAAGACTTTCCCTTCTAATTTCAACTTGTATTTAGGGTGTACTTGATTTACAGGAATTATTCCTCGGTTTTCTATTTCCACTTGTAATACCTCACGTAAGGGGCTTTAAGTTTTAACTGCTTAGCAAAATTTTAAGATATAAAAGACTTGGTCGCTCCATAATCAAATAGTACATTTGCATGTTCAGAATTTAATAGAAGGGTACCTCCTATCACATAAGTGTTTTGAACAGCGTCCTGAACGGTCATGTTGAAAGTCCTAGCAGCTGGGGGCCGGTTGGATGCAGCTCTGCTCATCCCTGAGGCTGGGGGCCTTAATGTCGGGCAATCCTTCCTCATGTGCCCTACCTTCCCATATTGGAAACATGCCACGTTGGGTCGGGTATAGTTGTTGGCAAGGTGTCCAGTTTGGTCACACCTGTAGTATTTCAGAGGGGCTCTCGCCTGGTTACACACTCCAAGGTGTCTTTTTCCACATGTTTGACATTCCGGTATTGGGACACGGGTTTAGCTATGAAATCTTATCGTAGATTTTCCGCCGCCCTAGCTAACGCTCTCACTTGGGGCCTTTCTAAAACTAGGGCCTCTCGCAGGTTGGGACACCACTCCCCTGAGAAACCTACTTGGAAGGCTCCTATTTCCGGTTCCTCCTCCTCCGCCTTGACTCCCTATCTTTCTTTCCATATTTTCCTTTTCCTTCAAACTTTGTTCACCACCTGCTTCAACAATCGAGGCTTTCTGTACTAAGGTGGCATAATCTTTCAGTTCTAGTACTACTACTCGGTTCTGGATCCACTGTTTCAAACCAAGCTGAAACCTTCGTGCTTTCTTCTCCTCGGTATTCACAAACTCAGGCACAAATCATGATAACTTAGTAAACTTGGCCTCATACTCCGCCACAGTCATCTTATCTTATTTCAGCTCTAGAAACTTAATCTATATTTGAGTCTCCATGAACCTAGGGAAATACTTGTCTAAGAACAATTGGGTAAATCTATCCCATGGAATCACAACATCAGTCTTGAGGTTTCGTTTGGACTGCCACCAGTAGTTAGCTTCCCCCTTCATCATGTGAGAGGTGAAAATGGTCTATTAGATATATTTGAGATGTCATGTCTAATATGTTTCATGTTTAGTTTTCAGATCTTAACAAACAGGAAATATCAGGACTTACTGGAATCAGTACTTACTTGAAGTCAGAAGATAGATATCAGAACTTAAAGTCATATCAGAACTTAAGTACAGGAAGACTTACAGTTAAGGAAGGAAGCTGATTTATAGGATAGAAGATCGAGACTAAGACAAAAGAAGATATGCATGGAAAGAATTAGAAGATAAGAAGACTTGTATAAGATATCTGATTGATATATTTAAGGAGACAAAATTATATTTCATATCAATTAGAAGTTATCTTGTAACTGTGTACTATATAAACACATACATAGGTTTACACTATACGTGTTATCATTATCGAGAAGATAATACATTGTAACCTAGCAGCTCTTAGTGATATTTGTTCATCACTGAGAGAGAATAATTCCATTATAACAGAGTTTATTATATTGAATATATCTGTTTACTGTTATTTATGTTCGAAATCGATTTGATTGTATTAAACACTGTATTCAACCCCCTTCTACAGTGTTGTGTGACCTAACATGGTCTTGTGTCGTTTTTCCACACCTAGTATTTTGAAAGACTTTTTTATTTCCTTGAGCCAGGCCCGTGCCTCAATGGGGTCGGAAGATCCTAGAAACTCTGGGGGTTTGAGGGATTTGAATGCCCTGAAGGCAGTGGCCGCAGTCTGTTGGGCAATATACAGCTGTGGTGGAATGGGCTGTTGGTTCAGACTGGCCCTTAAAAGTTCCATAAATTTATTCATGGGGTTCCCTTCTTGATGGGTATCCTCAGCTTCTTCTTCTACATACTCTTCCTCATCATACTCATTATAGTCTTGGTCTTCTTCACTTTCCTCATTCACTATGTGGTCAGGTCCATTTCATTATTGGTTGACAGATTCTGCGGGCCGTGCCCTGGTTCCTCTTCTACGGGATGGCATTGTTTTGATCATGAAAATATGTCAATATAGTTGTAAAATTTTTATATTTGGATTAATTTATTCGTAGGTAAGCAAGTCATTTATTATCTAGCATATCTTTATTAAGTGCAATAAATATGGACATCAATTTCTTAATAACTGCTAGATATATACCATAGGGTCACCAAGATAATATTTTGGGGACAAAACAACCATCCGAGTTCATACATGATCCTAAATATAATATATCAACTACTTGGTCCTGAATACTGAAATACATTTACATACACCGGGTACCCTGAAGGGCTAGGAATGCTATCTATTACTAGCTATCCTAACAAAATTGGTGACAAGTCACCCAGCCCTTTACAAGGTCCATAAGTAGTCACTGTCCTCTCAGTCACTGTCATTGCGTGTGAGGTATTGAACCCTCCTCATCGCTCCTGCCAACATCAGCTCTACATCAACTACCGGGATGTATCCTCCCATCGCTGGCATCCTCATTTGTACTCGGGTACGGAGCTCAACACCATCATTCTCCCTGTGAGCTATGGCTGGGGAAGCAACTCTAAAGTCTCATGGGTATCCTAGCCTGATGGCTCTCTCGGCGGTCAGCGCCTGTCATAGCTCAAAATGCGTGTAGATGTCGCGGTGATCTCAGTGTTAAGTTGAGCCATTATCTAGTCATGCACTGCTATATGTATGGTTCCTGGGGGTGGTAGAGGTGAGTCTAGGTCACTAGAGGATATGTCATGAACCTCATAGGTCTGTGCATCCATCTTGTCATCCTCGTCCTCATCAGTGTAGGGCAAAGGGCGGGTGAACGGTCGGGAGATGGTACATCTCTATGTCTGTCCAGTCTACGCCATCGCCCTGAGGCATCTCAACATCATCAGCTATGGGGGCGGGGAGGTTAGTCTCCTCCTCCGTGGGATTCTCGATAGGGTCATCATCTGAATCATCAATAGGTGGGTCCTCCAGCTCGGGAGTAAGGTCACGCTCAGGGGCCATAACATCATCAACAGGGTCAACCTCCCCCATAGGCCCCACTGGTACCTGACACAATAAGCAAGGTGTTACTAACTTAGAGTCGAAATTCCCTTGAGGGTAAAACTATCAAGACTACCCATGTAGCCCCAAGGCGAACTTGACTTAAGTTCTAATTGATTATTATTATTATTCTTATGTCTATGTATTTTATATCCTATCGTTTCTAAGATTTGATAATCAAACGCTCTGATACCATTTCTGTGGTGCCCCAAAATCCGGGTTAGGGATCTAGGAGACCACGCCATCTTGAATCATGTATAACACTTATCTTGTACTATAATATATAAATACTCACACCTTTACGACCCCATACTTATCTACACACACTTACAGGTTATTATCTTGGAAACGAACCATTCATTACTAGGTTATATCAATCCACAAGTGATAATTATTACAATCCCAAAAGTGATTAAGTCTTACCGCAGAAATAACCTTTAGGTAAGGTTAGACCATCATTCAAATATACGTTTCTTATTTATTATCTTACATAAGTCATACTTGTAAATAAGCCGAACTAAAAATAACTGAAAGACAATCCAACTTATTTGGTCTACCTAAGGTACAACACCAAACATCCTACGGAACAGTTGGCTGTTTCCTACCCATTTCCTGGTTGTGAGTCTCATGATAGGCATCTTGATTCACTGTTGTGTTGTGTCAATTTAAGAAAACAAGTGTGAGCTATAATGCCCAGCATAATAAAGTACAGTATGAAATGATTGTATGATAAACTCAAGTATAAGTCCATAATGATAAATATGTTTATTCAAAAATAGTTTTTCCTTGGTGATACACACCTTCTTTCGAAAACAATTCTTTAATGGATTTATTATCCTGCGAATACCTTAATGGTAAACCCAGCACCGAGGCTTGGGTTACGGTATTACATCACAATTCCAATTGGAAGAATTTAGGACATTCACTGGAGCCACCGCATATGATGATCAATCATACTTCGGAAATAGTAACCTTTTCTACTAATAAAAGGACGACACCTTCGTATCCCGGTTATCACCCTTGCCGCATTCGGGCTACGTGTCCCATTTTGGGTATACACATACTTCACAAGTTCTTGAGTACACAAAGTACCTTCTCCTGCGGTACCTTTTATGGCACCCTCCAAACCCGGGTCAGAAGTTTGGGTTCCACACACACACACACATTATTTATAACCTGCTTATAACAATAATAAAGATAATAATAATATGCAGTGAACCTACTTACCAACTACCACGGACCGTAACGGGTTAAAGTACGCACACAAGCCACACACACACTTTATATTACAATCGTCCAAATCCTAACTATTCAAACTCAGAACTGAGTATTAAACATTATTACAAACTTTTACAAACTTAAATTATCTCAAAAGATGCCTACTAGCTTAACTCAATCGACCTGAACCCCTAGCTCTCACGCTTGACTGGGGATCCTCGCTACCAACTGGTTCCTTCTTAACTGGAAAAGAACATAAACAATATCGCACAAATGAGCTAAGTAGCTCAGCAAGTCACAATGACAAAACTGAGAATAATGATCATCAAGTGAAAAGGGTTATGATATCAAGTGAACAATGGATTATGATTTAGAAATGGATATTATATTTTCATTTTAAAAATCAAGGTTAGGCTGTTGATCAGTCAGGCACTAACCCCGAGCAAAGCAACAACACTGCTCTAACTATTGGATCCAAGGCACACATTGGCCTAACTTGACCATTAATATGGTCTAACCATGAATCTGGTCCACAATTTTATAAAAACAATCCAATTCTAACATAATAACAGAATAAACAATGTAAAGTAATAAACAGAATCATAAATAACATTGGATATTCGATAATGAAATGGTTTCAACCTTCACAAAGGATCAATATGACAATTTCAAAGCTTGGATGTTAGGTAATGAAAGAATTGGATAACAAAGGAATCAACATTTCAAGGTTTCAAGGATTTGGTCTTTCAAAGCATAAGGTACAATGGTTAAGATATGTGACTAATTCGGTTCAGTGTTTGGTATTTTGTTTGTATGTATTTGTGGAGTAGTGTCGTATATTTGTGGTTTGTATTTGGGTTTACAACAATAAATGGTTTAGAAAGAATAAGGTTTACGGCTCAAGATCAATAACTGAAATCAGGGTTTAGGGTTCAGTGCTTCAAAGCACTTGCAATATAGAACATGACTATAAATCAACTATAATATATCTCGAGAAATTTCAGAACACTTGCCTGGTATTAGCTTGCTATACTTCTCTAACTTTCAATCACAACTGTCTACTCCTCGACTATCTGTTTCCCTTTCCTATGCCTTGCCTCTTCTGCTCACATAACATAAGCATCTATCAATAGTCAACTCATGCGATTTTATTCGATACACACTTCTATCTACCCTTCGTTTTACCCAAATCCGATTAATGGATTGAAAGTTATGCTATAAACAAGTAAACACCGAATATATAGACCGACAGTCAAATAACAAGTCACATATAACACATAACACATCAAAAAATCAATGACATATCATTTATAAAGAAGTCTCGGGTCATAAACAGGATTTCGGGTATTTAAAATGTTTTTTAAAACATTTTTCGGAATTAAAACGGGTCGTTGGATCAATTTCAGAGTAATAAACAGGGTTCGGTTGGCCAAATCTGGCTTCAAAACAATTTTATAATAATTATCGAGCCTTGAAAACAATTTAAAATAATATTTTAAAGCTCGAAACTATTTTTCAGAATTTTTAAATCATTTTTAAATAATTAAATCTAATTAAATAATTAACTAAAATCAATTAATAATTAATTAAATTAATTAATCAATTAATTTTCGAATTAATTGACCAATTAATCAATTAAATATTAACTGAAATTAATTAACTAATTAATTCAGATTTATTTTTAAATTAAAAATAATTTTTGGAATTAAAATAATAATTTTTGGAGTTTTCAGAAATTAAAAATGAATTTTTATAATTAAAAATGAATCTTTGTTGGGTCCACTTTGATCCCTTCATTACTGACTATGTGTCCTAAGAACTGAACTTCCTATAGCCAAAATTCACACTTCGAGAATTTAGCATATAACTTCTTTTTCCTTAAAATCTCCAAAGCTGTCCTTAAATGTACTACATGATCCTCTTCTGTCTTTGAATAAATCAAAATATCGTCTATGAACACAATAACAAACTTGTCCAAGTATTCTTTGAAAATTCTGTTAATCAGATCCATAAACGCTGCCGGGGCATTGGTTAATCCAAAAGACATTACTAAAAATTCATAATGTCCATACCTTGTTCTGAAAGTTGTCTTTGGTATATCCTCTGGCTTAATCTTTAGTTGATGATATCCCGATCTTAAGTCGATCTTGGAGAACTACTTGGCTCCTTTCAATTGGTCAAACAAATCATCAATTCTGGGTAACGGATACTTGTTCTTGATTGTAAGCTTGTTGAGCTCCCTATAGTCGATGCATAGTCTCATGCTCCCATCTTTCTTCTTGACAAACAATATCGGTGCACCCCACGGGGATATACTGGGTCTGATTACTCCTTTCTCTAACAACACTTGCAATTGCTTCGCTAGTTCTTTTATCTCAACGGACGCCATTCTATACGGGGCCTTGGATACTGGTTCTGCTCCAGGTGCTAAGTCGATTGCAAACTCAATTTCTCTATCTGGATGAAGTCCTGGTAACTCATCGGGAAACACGTCTGGAAATTCATTAACTACTGGAATATATTCAGATTTTGTTGGCTCCTGACTTCTATCAATCACATATGCAACGAAATGCTCGCATCCTTGTCGTAGTAACTTCTTGGATTGAATCATTGTTAGGAACTTCTTTGCTTGCTTCTGGCCCTTGAAAGTTACTATTCTTTCGTCTGGCGTCTTCACCATTACCTTCTTATTTCGACAATCTGTCTAGGCATCGTGCTTAGATAACCAATCCATTCCTAAGATAACGTCAAATTCTCCTAACTTAAATGGTATCAAATCTACACAAAACTTACTACCAGAAATCTCAATCTCACAATTTTCACAAACTTGATTAACAGATACACGTTCTTGATTTGCTAATTCCACAATCATTATTTCATTTAAATACTCAACTGGATAATTTAACTTACCAACAAAATCTTGTGAAACAAACGATCGAGTTGCTCCCGAATCTATTAATACTTTGGCACATAAAGAATTCACAATAAGCATACCTGCCACGACATCAGTATCCTGGATAGCGTCCTTCACATACATATCAAAAACACTAGCCCTTGGAGTCTCATTTACTGCTGGGGTATATCCCATAATCCTCAATGCATTACTAACTGGGGATGGTGTCTTGTAATCCCTGGCTATATGTCCTGGCTTTCCAAATTTAAAGCACATAAATCCAATGAGTGGAACCTTGACTGATGGATTCCAGATAGGATGATCCTTGTTTGTTGGCTCTCTCGCTGGCTGATTTCGGCACTCCCTTGAATAGTGCCCTTTATGGTTGCACTTGAAACAAACTAAATTTAACTTATTACAAACTCCTCCATGTTTCTTCCCACATACCTGACAATCTGGAAAAGTTAATCTCAACTGATTCGGCTGATTCACATTAACTGGACGGTTGCCCTGGCCTCCGTCTCCTACATTTTGTTTCTTGAAATTAAAATTTCTCCCTGGCTGAAACTTGCCCTTCTTAAAGTTTGGAAACTTCCCTGATTATGACTGACCTTCATTCCCTTCAAACTTCCTCTTCTTACTTTCTTTTTCCTTCTGTGATATCTCGCTCTCTGTCTCTGCAATCATGGCCTTTTGTACAACTCCTGCATAGGTATCTAATTCAAAAATGGCTACCTTCCCTCTTATTCATGGCTTCAGACCTTGTTGGAATCTCTTAGCCTTCCAACTGTCTGTATCCACATATGACGGCACATACCTTGACAACTCTTCAAACTTACTTTCATAATCCGCTACCGACATATTTCCTTGCTTTAACTCTAGAAACTTCAGTTCCATCTGATCCTGAACAAACTGGGGAAAATACTTTTCTAAAAACAATTCCTTGAACCTCTCCCAAGTAATAACATCCGTACCTTCCTATGTCTTCACAGTCTCCCACCAATAGGTGGCCTCATTCTTCAAGTAATAACTCACAAACTCTACCTTATGTTCTTCCTTCACTTTCACTAAGGCAAATGACTTCTCTATTTCCTTTAACCAAACAATTGCTTCAATCGGTTCTAAGGAACCCTTAAATTCTGGTGGGTTTATCGCCTGAAAAGTTTTGAAAGTTACCTGGGGGTTGGTCTATCTTTGTTGTTGTTGTGCTAGGTGAACTGTTTGTTGGGCCAAGATTTGAAGAATCTGGGCTATTGCTGGGTCTATGGATCCTGGGTTTCATTCTGGTTTGTATCATCTTGGTTGTTATTGTTGTTGTTGGTTTCTTCATTCTGGGTGTTGGTGCGGGTATTTCTTCTGTGAGGCATTTTTTGTAAAGAATCAAACAACTTATTTAGCTTTTAAATCAAATCCTTTACATAAAAGAAAAGTTTTGGAAAACAGAAATATCTCTTTTTGAAAACAATTGTAACAGTTGAACTAAGTAAATTGCATGCTTCTTTACAGAATATAAACAGTTATGGAAATAGGGTACATGGTATCACAAGGGTATAATTGGTGCAATAAATAAGGTAAAGTAAACAGGTGCAGTAAAGTAAATGACAATGCTGGAAAGGAAAAGGTACTGATATGTATAGATCAAAAAGTTTTAGGTAGTACAAGCGTAAAGACGCTTCGGAAGTAAAACCAAAAGGGTACAACAACCTACTCACTAGTCAGCAGATCTAGTCTATAAATACAACTCAAAAGTCTACTGATACATACTACACACTATTGTACATACTACATAGCCATAACAACTCTGATCAGCATCTCCATCTCTGGATCTCTGACTCATGGCAAGTCTGGACCTCCAATCTCCTCAAGCCCCTCTAGAACCCACTTAGCCCACTCCACTAGAAAATCAGGGGTGATGTCCTCATATGTAGCCTCAGCAATCCTCACAGTAGCTGCTCTACAAAACACCTGAAGCCTCTCTCTCTCTAAGTCGCCTCTCACCACTCCCAACCTCTCTGGTACGCATGATATATAATAACTACTGAATCTGACCCTGTAGGAATCGCTGCTCTATAAGGCAAGCCTCAAACTGATGATATGGGACATGATAGAAAGAAAAATGGAAAGGTACTCCTGAACTGAATGACCAGTAAAGCCTGAATCAGCAGGTGGGGGTCCTATAATAGGTGGCCTCGTGCCTGGGGCTGGAATAGCCTGCAGTGGTACGGGCTGCAACACAGGTGGGGGTAGAATAGCCAACACTGGTGGAACAACAGGACGTGGATCTGAAGATGGTACTCCAACTGAGGGCTCTGAGTGATCAGCTGATACAGGGATGAAAGAGTCGGCCATCGTTGCTATCTGAAATCATATCGCAATATAAGAATCTCGAACACGACGCGAATCATACTAATACCTATTATACCGTATCACTCAACCTCTCGACATTCTATTATTCTATTTCTTACTTCTAATCCTGACCCTCTACCCATTCCCGTCAACCTAGGCTTGTGTCAGTGACTTATAACCTGTAGCTCTGATACCAAACCTGTGGCGCCCTCCAAACCCGGGTCAGAAGTTTGGGGTCCACACACACACACCATATTTATAACCTGCTTATAACAATAATAAAGATAATAATAATATGCAGTGACCCTATTTACCAACTACCACGGACCGCAACAGGTTAAAGTATGCACACAAGCCACACACACACTTTATATTACAATCGTCCAAATCCCAACTATTCAAACTCAGAATTAAGTATTAAACATTATTACAAACTTTTACAAACTTAAATTATCTCAAAAGATGCCTACTAGCTTAACTCGATCAACCTGAACCCCTAGCTCTCGCGCTAGACTGGGGATCCTCGCTACCAACTGGTTCCTTCTTAACTGAAAAAGAACATAAATAACATCGCACAAATGAGCTAACTAGCTCAGCAAGTCACAATGACAAAACTGAGAATAATGATCATCAAGTGAAAAGGGTTATGATATCAAGTGAACAATGGATTATGATTTATAATTGGATATTATATTTTCATTTTAAAAAAATCTAGGTTAGGCTGTTGATCAGTCACGCACTAACCCCGAGCAAAGCACACAGCACTACTCTAACTATTGGATCCAAGGCACACATTGGCCTAACTTGACCATTAATATGGTCTGACCATGAATCTGGTCCACAATTTTATAAAACAATCCAATTCTAACATAATAACTGAATAAACATTGTAACGCAATAAACCGAATCATAAACAACATTGGATGTTCGATAATGAAATGGTTTCAACCTTCACAAAGGATCAATATGACAATTTCAAAGCATGCCTGTTAGGTAATGAAATAATTTGATAATAAAGGAATCAACATTTCAAGGTTTCAAGGATTTGGTCTTTTAAAGCATAAGGTACAATGGTTAGAATATGTGAGTAATTCGGTTCAGTGTTTGGTATTTAGTTTGTATGTATTTGTGGAGTAGTGTCGTATATTTGTTGTTTGTATTTGGGTATACAACAATCAATGGTTTAGAAAGAATAAGGTTTACGGCTCAAGATCAATAACTGAAATCAGGGTTTAGGGTTCAGTGCTTCAAAGCACTTGCAATATAGAACAGGACTATCAATCAACTACAATATATCTCGAGAAAGTTCAGAACACTCTCCTGGTATTAGCTTGATATACTTCTCTGACTTTCAATCACAACTGTCGACTCCTCGACTATCTGTTTCCCTTTCCTATGCCTTGCCTCTTATGCTCACATAATATAAGCATCTATCAATATTCAACTCATACGATTCTATTCAATACACACTTCTATCTACCCTTCGTTTTACCCAAATCCGATTAGTGGATTGAAAGTTACGCTATAAACAAGTAAACAGCGAACATATAGACCGACAGTCAAATAACAAGTCACATATAACACATAACACGTCAAATAATCAATGACATATCATTTATAAAGAAGTCTCGGGTCATAAACAGGCTTCCGGGTATTTAAAATGATTTTTAAAACATTTTTCGGAATTAAAACGGGTCGTTGGATCAATTTCAGAGTAATAAACAGGGTTCGGTTGGCTAAATTTTGCTTCAAAACAATTTTATAATAATTATCGAGCCTTAAAAACAATTTAAAATAATATTTTAAAGCTCGAAACTATTTTTCAGAATTTTAAAATCATTTTTAAATAATTAAATCTAATTAAATAATTAATTAAAATCAATTAATAATTAATTAAATCAATTAATCAATAAAATTTTGAATTAATTGACCAATTAATCAATTAAATATTAACTGAAATTAATTAACTAATTAATTCAGATTTATTTTTGAATTAAAACAAAATTTGGAATTAAAATAATAATTTTTGGAATTTTCAGAAATTAAAAACGAATTTTTATAATTAAAATAAATAGAAAATATGATTTTTAACATTTTTAAAACAAGAATCCTATTTCTGCAACTTTCCAGAAACTTCAGGGACTAAACTGTATCGTCCCTAAAAGTTAAGGTACCAAACTGTAATTTTGCAGGGGTGTCGCCGGAAAACAACCTGTTTCGCCGGAGAAATCGATCCAGGGATGCTCATGCCACCACCACCTCCAGATCACATCTACACAACACCAGGAACACAACCATGCCATCAATTCATCCTAACAATCCCTGAGTTAGCCGGAAAATGGTCGAGAAGTTCGCCAGTTTCCAATGAATTCGACGTAACTTTAAAATCACAACTCCCTCCTCCACAGACCTCGTCAATTAGCAAGACTTATACGATTCGATTGCAAATTTCATAAGGAACACAACTCACTATACCACAACATCTATCTATCCCGAATTAAGAAACCCCCAAATTCAATTAAGAACATTCAAACGAATTATAAACCCTTATTTCAAAATTCGAAAATCAAACTCAATTTTGAACATGTTATTGAACTCCAAATCAGTCATATGACATATGAAAATCATCAGGAAAACAAGCTCTACAACATGCAAGCATCAAATCATACAAACAATCATCCGAACAAAAATTCATATTTTTAATCAAAATAATTCGAAAATAAATAAATTTCCAGAAAATAAACCTTTGATTCTGCAGGTGTATGGAACACAGATTCTGATAGTACACCTCAAGACCTTCGTTTTGAGTACTCGAGCTTTCCAAACGGATTCCGGTAACACATCCAATTGTTGGTTTGATTTTCAGAAAGGTTTATGAATATATAAATTTTCTCTGGAAAATTATGTAATTATTGTCTGCAAATGATTTTTGATACGGAATAAAATACGGTAAAGGCTATTTATAATTACGGAAAATTAGTATGCCGTTGGATCATTCCAGATATAAAATGGTACATTTATTTATAAAAACTGATCCAAACGGTACCGGTTTTCGGGATAATTATCCAAACCAGTACAATTTGTACTGCGGTCTTGGTCTCAGCGCCTGGTTACACGTATTATGAGGTTATAATTGTGATAGTTTAATAAAAATATCCTGTTTATCGAAAATACGAGTTTTATTGATTTACCGGAACGAATAATGTATCGAAAATGTTGCGCCGGGACCCGTGCAGGACAAACCGTACGCCGGATCGGAAAAGTCGAAATATGGAAAATGCTCGGAATATTGCAATTAGGTTAGGAAGGAGTTCTCGGAAGAGTTTCGGGTTATAAAAATGTAAAAACGGATGACGTCGGTTGGTTCCCGATTGTATAAAATAGTTTTTAGATACACGGAAAAAGATTTTATAAAATCCATATATTTCCTATAAAATCATAAATCAACATAAAAATAAATAGGAAGATATGAAAATTATTTATATTTTATTTTGGACATATAAAAATTAAAATACTCAATTAATATTATTTTTAAACATCCAAACACATTTAACACTTAACAAATAATTCACAAAATAAATACTGAACATACATAATAATTATTTAATAGCAAAAATAATTACACGATATATCCCGGATATTACATCCTTCCCCCTTAAAAGGATCCTGTCCTCAGAATCTCCTAAGAAAACAAATGAGGGTACCTTTTTCTCATATAACTTTCTAACTCCCAGGTTGACTCTTCAACCTTTGGGTTTCTCCACAATACTCTTACTAACTTTATCACTTTATTTCTCAATACTTTCTCTCTTTCCTCTAGAATTTCTATCGGACTCTCTACATATGACAAGACTTCCTGAAGCTCTATTGGCTCATATTCTATTACATGCCTGGAGTGTGTATTATACTTCTTAAGCATCGATATGTGAAAAATATTGTGAATGTGCTCCATGTGCGGAGGTAACTCCAACTCGTAAGCTACTTTGCCAACGCGCTTTAAAATCTTAAAAGGTCCAACGTATCTTGGGATCAACTTTCCTTTCTTTCCAAATCTCGTTAATCCCTTCCACTGTGATACTTTTAGTAATACCAAATTCCCTTCTTCGAATTCCATGTCTTTCCTTGATTTATCTGCATATTTCCTTTGACGGTCTTGTGTTGTTATCAATCTCTTCTGGATAACTTTAACAACTTCCTTTGTTTGCGGCACTAATTAGGGTCCAAGTATTTTGCGTTCTCCTACCTCGTCCCAATACACTGGAGATCTGCATTTGCGTCCATAAAGAGCTTCATAGGGTGGCATCCCAATACTGGCGTGATAACTGTTATTGTAGGAAAATTTTATGAGGGGTAAATGCTCGTCCCAACTTCCTTTAAAATCAATAGCACAAACACGTAACATGTCTTCAATTATCTGGATCGTTCTTTCACTCTGGCCGTCCGTTTGTGGATGGTAAGCCGTACTCATATTCAGTCTCATTCCCAAATATTCTTGAAAACTCTTCCAAAATCTTGAATTAAATCTTGGATCTCGATCAGATACAATAGACACAGGAACTCCATGACGAACTGCAATTTCCTTCAGGTACATATGGACCAACTTGTCGAGTGAAAATCTTTCATTTATTGGCAGAAAATGAGCTGACTTCGTAAGTCTATCCATTATAACCCAGATGGCATCATGATTAGCTTTTGTCCTTGGTAATCCAACTATGAAATCCATGGAAATATGCTCCCACTTCTATTCTGGAATCTCCAATGGCTATAACAATCCACTTGGTCTCTGGTGCTCTGCTTTAACTCTTTGACATGTATAATATTTGCTAACCCATTCCGCAATTTCCTTCTTCATATCTCGCCACCAATAATTTTCCTTTCAATCTCTGTACATCTTGGTACTCCCTGGATGGATTGAATACCTTGAATTATGAGCTTCCTGTAAAATTTCATTCTTCAACTCCGTTACCGGTGATATCCAAATTCTAGAAGAAAACCTAAGAATACCTTGATCGTCCTTTTGCGTGCACAATTCTTCACCTACCAAACGATTTATATCCTGATCCATTACCTCTTCTTGACACTTCCTTATCTTATCTAACAACTCCGGCTGAAAAGTAATATTATACATTTTCGCTTCATCAAACTCGAAAACCCTAATCTCCAATTCCAGTTTATGAAATTCCTTATATATTTCTTCGGGTACTGATAACATATATAACTTTTCCTTCCGACTCAACGCGTCTGCTACGACGTTTGCTTTACCGGGATGATAGTTAATTGTACAGTCATAATGCTTGATCAATTCTAACCATCTCCTATGTCTCATATTAAGCTCCTTTTGTGTGAATATGTATTTCAAGCTTTTATGATCCATGTAAATCTCGCACTTTTCTCCATATAGAGAATGTCTCTAAATTTTCAAAGAGAAAACTATGGCTGCTAGCTCCAAATCATGAGTAGGATATTTTTGTTCGTGTGGTTTCAGTTGCCTTGACGCATACGCAATCACCGTATCGTGCTTAATCAGAACACATCCGAGTCCTTTATGAGAAGCATCACTATAAATTACAAAATTTCCTTGATCGTCGGGAAGTGACAAAATAGGTTTCGTGATTAATCTTTGCTTCAATTCCTAAAAACTTTCTTCTCATTTATCGTTCCATATAAACTTTTCATTCTTCCCTGTAAGCTTTGTCAATGGTGTTGCAATCCTTGAGAAATTTTGAACGAATCGACGATACTATCTCGCTAATCCCAAGAAACTTCTTACCTCTGTTGGTGTTCTCGGTCTTTCCCAATTTGTAATTGCTTCAATCTTTGTCGGGTCCACTTTGATCCCTTCATTACTGACTATGTGTCCTAAGAACTGAACTTCCTGTAGCCAAAATTCACACTTCGAGAATTTAGCATATAACTTCTGTTTCCTTAAAATCTCCAAAGCTGTCCTTAAATGTACTGCATGATCCTCTTCTATCTTTGAATAAATCAAAATATCATCTATCAACACAATAACAAACTTGTCCAAGTATTCCTTGAAAATTATGTTCATCAAATCCATAAACGCTGCCGGGGCATTGGTTAATCTAAAAGACATTACTAAAAATTCATAATGTCCATACCTTGTTCTGAAAGCTGTCTTTGGTATATCCTCTGGCTTAATCTTTAGTTGATGATATCCCGATCTTAAGTCGATCTTGGAGAAGTACTTGGCTCCTTTCAATTGGTTAAACAAATCATCAATTCTGGGTAACGGATACTTGTTCTTGATTGTAAGCTTGTTGAGCTCCCTATAGTCTATGCATAGTCTCATGCTCCCATCTTTCTTCTTGACAAAAAATACCGGTGCACCCCACGGGGATACACTGGGTCTGATTACTCCTTTCTCTAACAACTCTTGCAATTGCTTCGCTAGTTCTTTTATCTCAACGGACGCCATTCTATACGGGGCCTTGGATACTGGTTCTGCTCCAGGTGCTAAGTCGATTGCAAACTCAATTTCTCTATCTGGAGGAAGTCCTGGTAACTAATCGGGAAACACGTCTGGAAATTCATTAACTACTGGAATATCTTCAAATTTTGTTGGCTCCTGACTTCTATCAATCACATATGTAACGAAATGCTAGCATTCTTGTCGTAGTAACTTCTTGGCTTGAATCATTGTTAAGAACTTCTTTGCTTGCTTCTGGCCCTTGAACGTTACTATCCTTTCGTCTGGCGTCTTCACCATTACCTTCTTATTTCAACAATCTATCTGGGCATCGTGCTTAGATAACCAATCCATTCCTAAGATAACGTCAAATTCTCCTAACTTAAATGGTATCAAATCTACACAAAACTTACTACCGGAAATCTGAATCTCACAATTCCCACAAACTTGATTAACAGATACACGTTCTTGATTTGCTAATTCCATAGTCATTATTTCATTTAAATACGCAACTGGACAATTTAACTTACTAACAAAATCTTGTGAAACAAACGATCGAGTTGCTCCCGAATCTATTAATACTTTGGCACATAAAGAATTCACATTAAGCGTACCTGCCACGACATCAGTATCTTGGATAGTGTCCTTCACAGACATATCAAAAACTCTTGCCCTAGGAGTCTCATTTACTGCTGGGGTAGATCCCATAATCCTCAATGCATTACTATTCCAAAAAGTCGAGCATTTCTATTCCCAAAGTTCGTAAACCGTACCAGTTTTTTCCGCATAAATCACTTTTACTAAAATGGTCATAACTTTTGATCTGTTAATCGGAATCAAGCGATTAAAGCACCTAAACGATACTTATAACATTTGATAACATAATAAAGTGTTAATTTTCAATAAACTATAATTTATACATTCCGGAACTTCTGCAGAAACTTTATGTTGAGTTTTGTTCGTTTTAACGAGGTTACGATTACGATCCGAGTTTCATTTACGTCTTAAATTATTATACCACCATCAAAAATCATCAAATCATCTTTCCAACACTAACTCCTCTCAATAACATCATGTTATTGAGGCAAAAATCATCAACCTTAGAACTAATTAACTAAACATCAAGATTACAACAAATCAACCACTAAAACAAAGTTTATATCTAAGATTTCAAAGGTTCTTGAAATTTAAACCTTAAATAAAGATTGGTAAAAGATTTATACCTTTCTTGAAAGCTTGAGATGTGTTCTTGATGATGGTAGGATCTTGGGAATACTTGGTTGGATTTTTGGAACCTTAATCAACCATTAAAATCAAGAAACCGAAGAAAAGTTACTATTCATACTATTCATTATCACTTTTCTTGAATTTTTTTCACCCATCAAGCCTTATTAAAACGAGCTCAAAAATTTATATTACCTTATTTTAGGATGTATGAAGCTTTGGAATTAAAGGTGGATTTTCACCATGGCTACAAGTGAGGGTTTTGAATTTGATTTCTTGCTTTTCTTTGTTTTGGCCGAATGGAATGAAGAATGGGGAAGAGAGAGATTTTCTTGCTTTCTTGAATGCTTCTCTTGGAAGATTTTGAAAATATGATTTAGTATATAATCTAGTACTAGAAAATCTATGCATATCTTAGCTAGCTTCCTAGGTATACAAGCTAATATATCTAGTTTAGATTCTAAGTTTACTATTCTAGCCTTTAGGTCATCATGCCATCTAGTTTAGGTTACTATTTGATAACCTAACCATGGTTAGTTTCTTACCATAGTTAGTTAGTTTAGTTAGCTTGGTTCAATACGTTTATTTATTTGTTTACGCGTTCGCTCGGTCGCTTATTCGTTTTCGTAATAAATTCTGGCAAATGGTTCGCAGTGTAAATCCTTTCGTATACATTCTTTATGTTTTGAAGTATCGTTCTTGGATTTGAATTCGTAGGATTTTATATTTATAATTATATTTTGATTCCCGTAATCCTTGATGGTTCGTGGATATGGTCATTTTTTCAAAGTTCGTTTTCTTCGAAAACTAATAGCATTTACATACACGCATTTGGTACGTATAATCACGTTATCGACTCCGAAACTCAATTTCTCATGCACAACATAGTGTGGGCTAAAAAGTTTTTCCCGACTGTCAGGGTTACTATTTATTAAGCATTTTACAAAGTCTCGAAAATTCAAGTTATTACATTTATATATTGTGTGTGTGTGTATTGTGAACCCTAAACTTCTGACCCGGGTTTGTAGGACATAACAGATACTATATAGTCTCTCTAGAGTAAAGTCTGTATACTCTTGAGAGTTCTAAGAGAGACTGTCATTAGCTTCCATTCTTTAGGTAGAGATCTTAGAAATTTTATATTAGAATCCTTAGTTTGGTAGATCCTTCCATACAGCTTTAAGCCCTTTAACAATTTTTGAAATCTATTGAAAGTATCATTCAAAGATTCACCTTCCTCAAAGTGGAAGTGTTCTTATTGTTGTATAAGAAGTTGCATCTTGTTTTCTCTAACTTGCTCAGTTTCCTCACATAGCACTTGAATTGATCCCAATTTTCCTTAGCAGTATTATAGTTAATGAAATTGTCAAACATATATCCATCAAGACCATTGAATAGAATTTTTATGGCCTTCTTGTCTTTATGAACCTGCTCAATGTCTTCATTTGTCCATTCTGACCTTGGCTTTGTAACTGCTTGCTCATTTCCAACAGCTCATTCTGTTGGATTTTAATCACAGCGGGGGCATGGCAAAAACACTTTTACACATATAAAATCCAAATAAAAGCATATAAATCGTGAATAAAAATTCGAGGGATCGAATCTAACCTTTTAAAATAATTCGGAGACAACGATCAGAGATCCTTAGCAGTTGCTCCTCAAGTGTGAAGCACTCCACCGGTATCCACCAAGAAAACGATGTTAAGGAGGAGGAAGGAGGTGGAGAGAATTGGGTTTTCCAAACTTTTTGGGTTTTGTGTTTGATGTGGGTTAGAATAAAATTAGGGTCTATAATAGTGTATTTATAGGCAAAATTTTCAGCTGAAATTTTCCCATAAATATTATTATTATTATCCCATTTATTATTCTTATTAATAATTAAAACACCTTTTAATCATTAATCCTTTTTCTAAACACTTTAGAAATAATTCTCTCTCTTGATTTAATTTCCAAAAATTAAATCCTTTAATTAATAATATTATGAACTTTTCTTAATTAATTTATAATCAATTAAATCTCATTTAATCAATTATTAAATTTGCCAATTAATTATTTATTTCATAAATAAATAATTATTAGCCATTATTAATTAATTCCTCCACCATTAAATCATTCTCTTTTTATGGTGTGACCCTGTAGGTTCAATATTAAGCCGGTAGTAGAAATAAATAATAATAAAACTATTTTATCATTATTTATATAAATTCTCTAATTTATTAAATATGATTAATTAATTAATCACATTTATTCTACATCGTGAGGGATACTTCTCAGCATATCGCGACTATCCGGATAATATGAATTCACTGCTTAGAATACCAAGAACCTATTCAGTGAATCGTTACCATACAATAAACTTCTTCTACCCTACAATGTCCCGATTAAATACAAGGCATGGGTCTCGTGTCAAGCCTATCTAATTCAATCACTTGCTTACCATTTACTTTGCGTAGTTCTATGCAAATTAGAAACTCCTTTCTAATTTCATTCACTCTGGCCAGAGATTCCTGAACTAGCATAAGTGGATCAGCCTTGAACATTCGCTTCCTTCACTGGAAGGGGTAGATCCTTTATTGATCATACACTATCTTCGTGTACAAATTCCTATACCCAGAAGAGCCCTAATAATTGTCCCTGGAGACTAAGAACTAAACCAAAGCATAGTTCAGTGTACACAAGATGACTATGATGACCTCAAGTCTAAGGATACTTGTACAACTATCACTAGGTGAACAACTGCTGACACGTGAGTGAACTCCATCAGTTGTTTAGCTGTGCGAGTTATGTTCAGTGAACTTATTCTATAATAAGCACCTACATACTAGCTATAATGTCACCACACAAATGTCTATGAGAACAGACATCCTTCATAATGAAGCAAGCATAGTATGTACCGATCTTTGCGGATTATTAATTACCAGTTAGTAATCCTATGACCAGGAACTATTTAATTTTAGAGTCATCATCTTTTTAGGTCTCACTATTATGATCTCATCATAATCCATAAAAAGCTTTACTCTAAACTATGGTATATCTTATTTAAACACTTAAATAGATAAAGCCCGTAATAAAAACAAAACAAGTCTTTTATTAATATCAATGAAATCAAAACAGATTACATAAAAGTTATTCCTAAATCCTCATACATGATTGGACTTAGGACATATTCCTTTCACATTCAACATCTATTGCAACCCTGCGAGGAATATGAGGTCATTTCCCTATGCAGTCAACATATCTTTCATCTTGAGAGAGTAGAAGATGGTGGATCTTCACTTTCCAGTGATGCTAGGTGTCTTTATCCAAAAGTGGGAACTTCACTCCAATACAATCCAGTTAGATACAACACCTTTGAATGTGCCTATTTTGCATGGAAATGGAAATGCTTCATTTTCTTCTAAATCCTGACTTCAGGCTGCCACATTCCTTTTGCATACTATCAACCCATGTGACTGTCAAGTCACTTTCAAGTCCCTTTCAACTACTATTTTGATTGATCATCCATTGAAGCTTCATAGGAGTTATCCGTTGAAACTTCATCTGTTATCCGTTGATCTTGACAAGCTCATTCGTTGAAACTTGATTAGCTCATCCGTTAAAACTATGTAGATTAGTAGTTTAAGTTGTTCCCATAGCAGTTGATACTCTTTCACTTATAAAAAATTACAAGACATCTTATATTTACAATTAACCCTTCTATTTTGTATATCTTGTTAATAGTCAACATGACTTAGAAATAACTAAAACTCCCAAATCCCCCAGCTATTCTAGTAAATGTGCTACAAACATATTCAAATAAGCTACTCTTTCAACTAATAAACAATGTGATCATACGTTGAAAGCTACAAAGTCATTTAACGTATCTACTTAGAATGTTTGGGTAAGTTATCATCAAGCCTAAAATATATTCCTTATAGTTCTTGTGTGACTGGATCAGGATTTATAGTTGATGTTGCATCCCTTTGAGATACAGGTTCTTGTGTTCTTGATCTATGAAACATCCCTTGTTTCTGTAGCCTCTTTTCCATCTTATCTACTTTCTCATGAGTAACCTCCCTCACTTTTCTCTTTAGCTTCACTGGAGAATCAAAAATTGTGAGAGGCATATCAACAATTATATTTTCCTGAGCATCAGTATTTGACTGTGCTGACACAAATATTGAAGGGTCTCAAGCATATAAACACAAAGGAAATGATGAAAATTTAAATTAAAACTAGAATAAAATCGAAATCCTATGCAGGATCAATGTGAAAATAGATATTTAATTTATAGTACAAATATTTACATTAAAGAAGCTTTAAGAGTTCATTAATGGAGGATTAATGGAGTTCCAAACCTTATTGAATCACCATGTATCCCGCTCTCGCAATCTACTCTCTACGGTATCCACACGAACGCTTTTCTTGAAGGATTGATATGTACTAGCACCCGAAAACTCCATCTCTACCTCTCTTCCTCTTTCTCCTTGAACAGATAGAGTTTTGTAAACAATGTATCCTTGTATATAAATCAGCCCCCACAGAGTTTATTTATTATTTAATTAAGTAACACTTAATTAATTAATAACTTATTTCGAAATTAGATTAAGTAATTTCTATATTATAATTATTTAATTAATTAAGTCATACTTAATTAATATCGTAAATAAAACAAATTACTAGTTATCGTAAATTTAAATTATTTCTCCTTCAAGCATTTTTTGTGTGTGACCCTGTAGGTTATTATTACGTTGGCAATAATTTTAATATCTCATAATAAAATTATAAAAAATGAGCGGCATCTAGTAATACATCATTGCTACCCAAGTAATAATAATTAAATCGGTGATTCGATTAAACCTTTCATGATAATGTACAATGTAGTATAATCCCTTTAACTAAATATTATAGATTAAACAAGAGGCATTTAATGTATCATCGTTGTGGCGCCCTCCAAACCCGGGTCAGAAGTTTGGGGTCCACACACACACCTTCTTTATAACCTGCTTATAACAATAATAAAGATAATAATAATAATATATGCAGTGACCCTACTTACCAACCACCACGGACCGCAACAGGTTAAAATATGCACACAAGCCAAACACACTAATATATTACAAACCGTTCAAATCCCAACTATTTCAAACTCAAACTAAGTATTAAACATTATTACAAACTTTTACACACTTAAATTATCCCAAAAGAAGCCTACTAGCTCAGCTTTCTCAACCTGAACCCCTAGCTCTCGCGCTGGACTGGGGATCATTGCTACCAACTGGTTCCTTTTTAACTGGAAAAGATATAAACAACATTGCACAAATGAGCTAACTAGCTCAGCAAGTCACAATGACAAAACTGAGAATAATGATCATCAGGTGAATATGATTATGATATCAAGTGAACAATGGATTATGATTTAGAATTGGATATTATACTTTTAATTTAAAAAAAATCAAGGTTAGGCTGATGATCAGTCACGCACTAACCCCGAGCAAGGCACACAGCATTGCTCTAACTACTGGATCCAAGGCACACATTGGCCTAACTTGACCATTATATGGTCTGACCATGAATCTGGTCCACAATTTTATAAAAACAATCCAATTCTAACATAATAACAGAATATGCAATAATAAACAATAACTGAAATCATTAACAACAATAAATGTTTAACAATGGAAGGGTTTCAATCCTTGTAAGGATCAATAAGGCAATTTAAAAGCTTGGATGCTAGGTAATGAAAGAATTGGATAACGAAGGATTCAACATTTCAGGGTTTCAAAGATTTGGGCTTTCAAAGCATAGGATACAATGATTGAATGTACAAGTAATTCAGTTCAGTGTTTGGGATTTTGTTTGCATGTATTGGTGGAGTAGTATTGTAGATTTGTGGTTCTTGTTTGGGTATACAATAATCAATGGATTAGAAAGAATATGATTCATGGCTCAAAAAAAATAACTGAAATCAGGACTTTGGTTTCTGTGCTTTAAAGCACTTGCAATATCACAGGATTATCAAGTACTACAATATCTCGAGAAAGTTCAGAACACTTGCCTGATATTAGCTTACTACATTGCACTCGTTTCCAATCACAACTGTTTTACTCATCAACTACCTGTTTCCCTTTCCTACGTCTTGCCTCTTCTGCTCACATATCATAAGCACCTATTAATAATTTACTCATGGAATTCTATTCAACACATACTTCTATCTACCCTTTGTTTTACCCAAATCCGATTAACGGATTGAAAGTTATGCAATAATCAAGTAAACACCGAATATATAGACCGATAGTCAATTAACAAGTCACATATAGCACATAATACATCACGTAATCAATGATATATTATTTATAAAGAAGTCTCGGGTCATAAATAGGCTTTCTGGTATTTAAAATGATTTTTAAAACATTTTTCGGAATTAAAACGGGTTGTTGGATCAATTTCGGGTTAATAAACAGGTTTCGGTTGGCCAATTCTAGCTCCGAAATAATTTTAGAATAATTATCGAGCCTTGGAAATAATTTAGAATAATATTTTAAAGCTCGAAACTATTTTTTAGAATTTTTAAATCATTTTTAAATAATTAAATAATTAATTAAAATCAATTAATAATTAATTAAATCAATTAATCAATTAATTTTCGAATTAATTGACCAATTAGTCAATTATAAATTAACTGAAATTAATTAACTAATTAATTTAGATTTATTTATAAATTAAAAATAATTTTCAGAATTAAAATAATAATTTTTAGAATTTTCAGAAATTAAAAACGAATTTTTATAATAAAAATAAATAGGAAATATGATTTTTAAACATTTTATAAACAGGAATCCTAAATTTGCAAAGTCTGGAAACTACAGGGACCTAACTGCATCGTTTTCAAAAGTCCAGGGACCAAACTGCAATTTTACACCCCGTCGCCGGAAAACAGTCGGGTTCGCCGGAGAACACGATTCCGACCTCCTCACCTTACCACAAGCTCCATATCACATCTACAAATTACCAGGAATACAATCATGCAATCAAAACAACCTAACAATCCCTGAGTTGGCCGGAATTTGGCCGTGAAGTTTTCCAGTTTCCGGCGAACATCGGAAAACTTCAAAACACAACTCCCTTCTCTACAGACCTCGTTGGTTCATGAAACTTATACGACTAGATTGCAAATTTCACAGAGAACACAACCCACTATAACACAACATCAATCTATCACAGAATAAGAAACCCCCAAATTTCAATTAAGAACATTCATACCGGTTATAAACCCTAATTTTGAAATTCGAAAATTAAACCCACTTTTGAGCATGTTATTGAACTCCAAATCAGACGTACGACATATCAAAATCATCAGGAAAACAAGCTCTACAACATGCAATCATCAAATCATACAAACAATCATCCGAACAAAAAATCATATTTTTAATAAAATAAATTCGAAAATAAATAAAATTTTAGAAAAATAACCTTGACTTCTGCATTGAAACAAAGCTCAGAATCTGATAGAACATTTCAAATCCTTCGTTTTGGTTACTCAAGCTTTGAAAACAGAGATCGGTAACGCCTTCGTTTTGCTGTTTGATTCTTAGAACAGTTTATGTAATTAGGGCTTTTCTCTGAAAATTATATAATTATCTGTCTGCAAATGATTTTGATACGAAATAAAATACGGTAAAAGGCTATTTATAATTACGGAAAATTAGTATCCCGTTGGATCATTCCGGATATAAAACGGTACGTTTATTTGTAAAAACTGATCCAAACGGTATCGGTTTTCGGGATAATTATCCAAATCAGTACAATTTGTACTGCGGTCTTGGTCTCAGCGCCTGGTTACACGTATTACGAAGTGATAATTGGGATAGTTTAATAAAAAGCTCTCGTTTATCGAAAATACGGGTTTTATTGATTTACCGAAACGAATATTGTATCGAAAATGTTGCGCCGGGACCCGCGCAGGACAAACCGTACGCCGGATCGAAAAAGTCGAAACATGGAATATGCTCGGAATATTACAATTGGGTTAGGGAGGAGTTCTCGAAAGAGTTTCGGGTTCCAAAAACGTAACAACGGTTGACGTCGGTTGGTTCCCGTTTTTATAAAATAGATTTTAATTACCCGGAAAAAGATTTTAGAAATTTCATATGATTCTTATAAATCCATAAACCAACATAAAAATAATTAGGAAGATATGACAATTATCTATATTTTATTTTGGACATATAAAAATTAAAATACTTAATTAATATTATTTTTGAATATTCAAGTACAGATAACACTTAACAATTAGCTCTCAGAATAGATACTGAACACACATAACAATTATATAATAACAAAAATAATTACACGATATATCCCGGATATTACATCCTTCCCCCTTAAAAGGATTCTGTCCTCAGAATCTCTAAGAAAACAAATGTGGGTACTTTTCTCTCATATCACAATACTATTACTAACTTTACCACTTTATTTCTCAATACTTTCTCTCTTTCCTCTAGAATCTCTATCGGACTCTCTACATATGATAAATCTGCTTGAAGTTCTATTGGCTCATATTCTATTATATGCCTGGAGTCTGGATTATATTTCTTAAGCATTGATATATGAAAAACATTATGAATGTGCTCCATGTGCGGAGGTAACGCCAACTCGTAAGCTACTTTGCCAATACGCTTTAGGATTTCAAAAGGTCCGACATATCTTGGGTTTAGCTTCCCTTTCTTCCCAAACCTCGTTAGTCCTTTCCACGGTGATATTTTCAATAATACCAAGCTTCCTTCTTCAAATTTCATGTCTTTTCTTGACTGGTCTGCATATTTCCTTTGACGATCTTGTGCGGCTATTAATCTTTTCTGGATAATTTCAACAACTTCCTTTGTCTGCTGCACCAATTTAGGTCCGAGTATTTTGCGTTCTCCTACTTCGTCCCAATATACTGGAGATCTACACTTGAGTCCATAAAGGGCTTCATAAGGTGGCATTCTAATACTGGCGTGATAACTGTTGTTATAGGCAAACTCTACCAGGGATAAATGCTCGTCCCAACTTCCTTTGAAATCAATAGCACAAACACGTAGCATGTCCTCGATTGTCTGGATCGTTCTTTCACTTTGGCCATCCGTTTGGGGGTGATAGGCCGTACTCATATTCAATCTTGTTCCCAAACATTCTTGAAAACTCTTCCAAAATCTTGAATTAAATCTTGGATCTCTATAAGATACAATAGACACTGGAACTCCATGACGAACTACGATCTATTTCAAGTACATATGAACTAACTTGTCGAGCGAAAATCGTTCATTTATAGGCAGAAAATGAGCTGACTTGGTAAGTCTATCTACTATAACCCAAATGGCATCATGATTAGTCCTTGTCCTTGGTAATCCAACTATGAAATCCATGGTAATATGTTCCCACTTCCATTCTGGAATCTCCAATGGCTGTAGCAATCCGCTTGGTCTCTGATGCTCTGCTTTAACTCTCTGACAGGTATAGCATTTACTAACCCATTCCGCAATTTCCCTCTTCATATCTGGCCACCAATAATTCTTCTTTAAATCTCTGTACATTTTGGTACTCCCTGGATGGATGGAATATCTTGAACTATGTGCCTCTTGTAAAATTTCATTTTTCAGCTCCGTCACTGGTGGAATCCAAATTCTTGAGGAAAACCTAAGAATACCTTGATCATCTTGTTGCGTGCATAATTCCTCACCTACCAAACTATTTATATCTTGATCCATTACCTCTTTCTGGCATTTCTTTATTTTCTCCAATAACTGCGGTTGGAAAATCATACCGTACACTTTTGCTTCATCAGGCTTGCAAATTCTAATCTCCAATTCCAATTTTTGAAATTATTTACATATCTCTTCAGGTACGGGTAACACATTTAACTTTTCCTTCCGACTTAACGCATCTGCTACAACGTTCGCCTTACCAGGATGATAATTAATCGAGAAATCATAATCCTTGATCAATTCTAACCATCTCCTTTGTCTCATATTAAGTTCCTTCTGGGTAAATATATATTTCAAACTTTTGTGATCCGTGAAAATCTCACATTTTTCTCCATACAAATAATGTCTCCAAATCTTTAAAGCGAAAACTATAGCTGCTAACTTCAAATCATGAGTAGGGTACTTCTGTTCATGTGGTTTCAATTGCCTTGACGCATACGCAATCACCTTGTCGTGCTGCATAAGAACACATCCTAATCCTTTGTAAGAAACATCGCTATAAATTACGAAATTCCCTTGATCGTCTGGAAGTGACAAAACAGGTGCCGTGATTAATCTCCGCTTTAATTCCTGAAAACTTTCTTCGTACTTGTCATTCCATATAAAATTTTCATTCTTTCGTGTAAGCTTTGTCAATGGTGTTGCAATTCTTGAGAAATTCTGAACGAATCGTCGATAATATCCTGCCAATCCCAAGAAACTTCTTACCTCAGTGGGTGTTCTGGGTCTTTCCCAATTCGTAATTGCCTCGATCTTTGCCGGGTTCACTTTGATCCCTTCATTACTGACTATGTGTCCTAAGAACTGAACTTCCTGTAGCCAAAACTCACACTTCGACAATTTAACATATAACTTCTTTTTCTTTAAAATCTCCAAAGCTATCCTTAAATGTTCCGCATGATCCTCCTCCGTCTTTGAATAGATCAAAATATCGTCTATAAATACTATAACGAACTTGTCCAAATATTCCTTGAAAATTCTGTTCATCAGGTCCATAAACGCTGCTGGGGCGTTGGTCAATCCAAAAGACATCACTAAAAACTCGTAATGTCCATACTTTGTTCTGAAAGCTGTCTTTGGTATATCTTCTGGTTTGATTTTCAGTTGATGATATCCCGATCTTAAATCGATCTTGGAGAAATACTTGGCTCCCTTCAATTGGTCAAACAAATCATCAATTCTGGGTAACGGATACTTATTCTTGATTGTCAACTTGTTGAACTCCCTATAATCGATGCACAGTCTCATGCTTCCATCCTTCTTCTTGATAAATAATACCGGTGCACCCCACGGGGATACGCTGGGTCTGATTATTCCTTTCTCTAACAGCTCTTGTAATTGCTTCGCTAACTCTTTCATCTCAACGGGCGCCATTCTATACGGGGCCTTGGATACTGGTTCGGTTCCAGGTGCTAAGTCGATTGCAAATTCAATTTCTCTATCTGGAGGAAGTCCTGGTAACTCGTCGGGAAACACGTCTGGAAATTCCTTCAGAACTGGAATATCTTCAAGTTTTGCTAGCTCCTGACTTCTGTCGATCACATATGCTATGAAATGCTCACATCCTTGTCGTAGTAACTTCTTGGCTTGAATCATCGTTAAGAACTTCTTTACCTGCTTCTGTCCCTTGAACGTTACTATTCTTTCGTCTGGCGTTTTCACCATTACTTTCTTATTTTGAAAATCTATCTGAGCATCCAATCCATTCCTAATATAACGTCAAATTCTCCTAACTTAAACGGTATCAAATCTACACAAAACTTAATACCAGAAATCTCAATCTCACAATTCCCACAAACTTGGTTAACAGTTACACATTCTTGATTTGCTAATTCCACCGTCATTATTTCATTTAAATACCCAACTGGACAATTTAACTTACTAACAAAATCTTGTGAAACAAATGATCAAGTTGCTCCCGAATCTATTAACACTTTGGCACATAAAGAATTCACATTAAGCGTACCTGCCACAACATCCGCATCATGGATCGCATCCTTCACCGACATGTCAAAAACTCTAGCCCTCGGAGTCTCATTCACTATTGGGGTAGATCCCACAATCCTTAATGCATTACTGACTGGGGTTGGTGTCTTGCAATCCCTGGCCATATGTCCTGGCTTCCCACATTTAAAGCATGTAAATCCAATGACTGGAACCTTCACTGCTGGATTCCGGATAGGCTGATCCTTATTTGCTGGCTTTCTTGCTGGCTGATTTCGGCACTCCCTCGAGTAGTGCCCTTTCTGATTGCATTTAAAACATACCACATTCAACTTATTACAAACTCCTCCATGCTTCTTTCCACAAACTTGACAATCCGGAAAAGTTAATCTCAACTGATTCGGCTGATTCACATTAGCTGGATGATTGCCCTGGCCTCCGTCTCCTGCATTTTGTCTCCTGAAATTAAAATTTCTCCCTGGCTGAAACTTGCCCTTCTTAAAATTTGGAAACATCCCTGTTTGTGACTGACCCTCACTTCCCTCAACTTTCCTTTTCTTGCTTTCCTTTTCTTTCTGGAACATCTCACTCTCTGTCTCTGCGATCATAGCTTTCTGTACAACCCCGGCATAGGTATCCAATTCAAAAATAGCTACCTTCCCTCTGATCTATGGCTTCAAGCCTTGCTGGAATCTCTTAGCTTTCTTTCTATCAGTATCAACATACGACGGCACATACCTTGACAATTCTTCAAACTTCCCTTCATAATCTGTTACCAACATGTTCCCTTGCTTTAATTCTAAAAACTTCAGCTCCATTTGATCCTGAACAAACTGAGGAAAATACTTTTCTAAAAACAATTCCTTAAACCTTTCCCAAGTAATAACATATGTGCTTTCCAATGTCTTCACCATCTCCCACCAATAGGTGGCCTCATTCTTCAGATAGTAACTTGCAAATTCAACCTTCTGCTCTTCTTTCACTTTTACCAAGGCAAATGCCTTCTCTATTTCCTTTAACCATACATTTGCTTCAATTGGCTCTAAGGAACCCTTGAATTCTGGTGGGTTTACTGCCTGAAAAGTTTTGAAAGTTGCCTGGGGATTGGTCTGTCTCTGCTGTTGTTGTGCCAGGTGAACTGTTTGTTGGGCCAAGATTTGAAGAATCTGGGCTATTGCTGGGTCCATGGGTCTTGGGTTCACATTCTGGTTTGTATCATCTTGGTTATTATTGTTGGTTTCTTCATTCTGGGTGTTGGGGCGGGTATTTCTTCTGGGAGGCATTTTCTGTAAAGAATCAATCAATTTATTTAGCTTTTGAATCAAATCTTTGTATAAAAGAAAAGTTTTGTAAAATAGGAATATCTCTTTTTGAAAATAGTTGTAACTAAGTAAATTGCATGCTTCTTTACAGAATATAAACAGTTATGGAAAACAGGGTACATGGTATCACAGGGTGTACTGGTGCAATAAATAAGGTAAAGTAAAACAGGTGCGATAAAGTAAATGAAAGTGTTGGAAAGGAAAAAGGTACTGATATATAGATCAAAAGTTTTAGGTAGTACAAGCGTAAAGACGCTTCGAAAGTAAAAGCAAAAAGGGTACAACAACCTACTCACTAGTCAGCATCGCTAGTCTATAAATACAACTCAAGAGTCTACTGATACACACTACACTCTATTGTACACACTACATAATCATAACAACACTGCTCAGCATTTCCATATCTGAATCTCTGGCTCATAGCAAATCTGGACCTCCTATCTCCTCAAGCTCCTCTAGAACCCACTTAGCCCACTCCACTAGGAAATTAGGGGTGATGTCCTTATGTGTAGCCTCAGCAATCCTCACAGCAGCTGTTCTGCGAAACGCCTGGAGCCTCTCCCTGAGTCGCCTCTCACCACTCCCCATCTCCCTGGTACGCATGATATGCAATAACTCCTGGATCTGACCCTGTAAGAATCGCTACTCCATAAGGCAAGCCTCAAACTGATGATATGGGACAGGATAGGATGAGAACTGGAAAGGTACTCCTGTAACTGAATGACTAGTAAAGCCTGAATCAGCAGGTGGGGGTCCTCTAACAGGTGGCCTCATGCCTGGAGGTGGAATAGCCTGCAATGGTACGGGATGCAACATCGGTGGAGGTAGAATAGCCAATGATGGTGGAATCACAGGAGGTGGATCCGATACTGGTGCTACAACTGAAGGCTCTGAGTGATCAGCTGATAAGGGAATAAAAGAGTCGGCCATCTCTGCTATCTGAAATCATATCATAATATAAGAATCTCGTACCACGACGCAAACTATACTAATACCGGTTATACCATAACACTCAACCCCTCGACGTTCTATCATCCTATACCTTACTTCTAATCCTATCCCTCTACCCATTCTCGTCAACCTAGGCTTGTGTCAGTGACTTATAACCTGTAGCTCTGATACAAAACCTGTGGCACCCTCCAAACCCGAGTCAGAAGTTTGGGGTCCACACACACACCTTCTTTATAACCTGCTTATAACAATAATAAAGATAATAATAATAATAATATATGCAATGACCCTACTTACCAACCACCACGGACCGCAACAGGTTAAAGTATGCACACAAGCCAAACGCACTAATATATTACAAACCGTTCAAATCCCAACTATTTCAAACTCAAACTAAGTATTAAACATTATTACAAACTTTTACACACTTAAATTATCACAAAAGAAGCCTACTAGCTCAGCTTTCTCAACCTGAACCCCTAGCTCTCGCGCTGGACTGGGGATCGTTGCTACCAACTGGTTCCTTTTTAACTGGAAAGGATATAAACAACATTGCACAAATGAGCTAACTAGCTCAGCAAGTCACAATGACAAAACTGAGAATAATGATCATCAGGTGAATATGATTATGATATCAAGTGAACAATGGATTATGATTTAGAATTGGATATTATACTTTTATTTTAAAAAAAAACAAGGTTAGGCTGCTGATCAGTCACGCACTAACCCCGAGCAAGGCACACAGCATTGCTCTAACTACTGGATCCAAGGCACACATTGGCCTAACTTGACCATTATATGGTCTGATCACGAATCTGGTCCACAATTTTATAAAAACAATCCAATTCTAACATAATAACAGAATATGCAATAATAAACAATAACTGAAATCATTAACAACAATAAATGTTTAACAATGGAAGGGTTTCAATCCTTGTAAGGATCAATAAGACAATTTAAAAGCTTGGATGCTAGGTAATGAAAGAATTGGATAACGAAGGATTCAACATTTCAGGGTTTCAAAGATTTGGACTTTCAAAGCATAGGATACAATGATTGAATGTACAAGTAATTCAGTTCAGTGTTTGGGATTTTGTTTGCATGTATTGGTGGAGTAGTATTGTAGATTTGTGGTTCTTGTTTGGGTATACAATAATCAATGGATTAGAAAGAATATGATTCATGGCTCAAAAACACTAACTGAAATCAGGATTTAGGTTTCTGTGCTTCAAAGCACATGCAATATCACAGGATTATCAAGTACTACAATATCTCGAGAAAGTTCAGAACACTTGCCTGATATTAGCTTACTACACTGCACTCGTTTCCAATCACAACCGTTTTACTCCTCAACTACCTGTTTCCCTTTCCTACGTCTTGCCTCTTCTGCTCACATATCATAAGCATCTATTAATAATTTACTCATGGAATTCTATTCAACATATACTTCTATCTACCCTTCGTTTTACCCAAATCCGATTAACGGATTGAAAGTTATGCAATAATCAAGTAAACACCGAATATATAGACCGATAGTCAATTACCAAGTCACGTATAGCACATAATACATCACGTAATCAATGATATATTATTTATAAAGAAGTCCCGAGTCATAAATAGGCTTTCTGGTATTTAAAATGATTTTTAAAACATTTTTCGGAATTAAAACGGGTCGTTGGATCAATTTCGGGTTAATAAACAAGGTTCGGTTGGCCAATTCTGGCTCCGAAATAATTTTAGAATAATTATCGAGCCTTGGAAATAATTTAGAATAATATTTTAAAGCTCGAAACTATTTTTCAGAATTTTTAAATCATTTTTAAATAATTAAATCTAATTAAATAATTAATTAAAATCAATTAATAATTAATTAAATCAATTAATCAATTAATTTTTGAATTAATTGACCAATTAGTCAATTATAAATTAACTGAAATTAATTAACTAATCAATTTAGATTTATTTATGAATTAAAAATAATTTTCAGAATTAAAATAATAATTTTTAGAATTTTCAGAAATTAAAAATGAATTTTTATAATAAAAATAAATAGGAAATATGATTTTTAAACATTTTATAAACACGAATCCTAAATTTGCAAAGTCTGGAAACTACAGGGACATAACTGCATCGTTTTCAAAAGTCGAGGGACCAAACTGCAATTTTACACCCCGTCGCCGGAAAACAGTCGGGTTCGCCGGAGAACACGATTCCGACCTCCTCACCTTACCACAACCTCCATATCACATCTACAAATTACCAGGAATACAATCATGCAATCAAAACAACCTAACAATCCCTGAGTTGGCCGGAATTTGGCCGTGAAGTTTTCCAGTTTCCGGCGAACATCGAAAAACTTCAAAACACAACTCCCTTCTCTACAGACCTCGTTGGTTCATGAAACTTATACGACTAGATTGCAAATTTCACAGAGAACATAACCCACTATAACACAACATCAATCTATCACAGAATAAGAAACCCCCAAATTTCAATTAAGAACATTCATACGGGTTATAAACCCTAATTTTGAAATTCGAAAATTAAACCCACTTTTGAGCATGTTATTGAACTCCAAATCAGACGTATGACATATGAAAATCATCAGGAAAACAAGCTCTACAACATGCAATCATCAAATCATACAAACAATCATCCGAACAAAAATTCATATTTTTAATAAAATAAATTCGAAAATAAATAAATTTTTAGAAAAATAACCTTGATTTCTGCAGTGAAACAAAGCTCAGAATCTGATAGAACACTTCAAATCCTTCATTTTGGTTACTCAAGCTTTGAAAACAGAGATCGGTAACGCCTTCGTTTTGTTGTTTGATTCTTAGAACAGTTTATGTAATTAGGGCTTTTCTCTGAAAATTATATAATTATCTTTCTGCAAATGATTTTGATACGAAATAAAATACGTTAAAAGGCTATTTATAATTACGGAAAATTAGTATCCCGTTGGATCATTCCGGATATAAAACGGTACGTTTATTTGTAAAAACTGATCCAAACGGTATCGGTTTTCGGGATAATTATCCAAATCAGTACAATTTGTACTGCGGTCTTGGTATCAGCGCCTGGTTACACGTATTACGAAGTGATAATTGAGATAGTTTAATAAAAAGCTCCCGTTTATCGAAAATACGGGTTTTATTGATTTACCGAAACGAATATTGTATCGAAAATGTTGCGCCGGGACCCGCGCAGGACAAACCGTACGCCGGATCGAAAAAGTTGAAACATGGAATATGCTCAGAATATTACAATTAGGTTAGAAACGAGTTCTCGAAAGAGTTTCGGGTTCCAAAAACGTAACAACGGTTGACGTCGGTTGGTTCCCGTTTTTATAAAATAGATTTTAATTACCCGAAAAAAGATTTTTGAAATTTCATATGATTCTTATAAATCCATAAACCAACATAAAAATAATTAGGAAGATATGACAATTATCTATATTTTATTTTGGACATATAAAAATTAAAATACTTAATTAATATTATTTTTGATTATTCAAGTACAGATAACACTTAACAATTAGCTCACAGAATAGATACTGAACACACATAACAATTATATAATAACAAAAATAATTACACGATATATCCCGGATATTACAATCGTCAGCATAGTTTAATCCAAGTTTCCTTGATCAATGATTAGACTATCATATCAAATCAACTTTTGAGCGTGGTTACGCATTTCATAGTCTAGCTCACATAAGAGGCCAATAATATCACTCCTAAAATAAGAGGGTTACATCCCTTCTTGTTCATTCATATTTCTTATAAGATTCATAATATATCTAATGTCCACTTTTATCATTGCCCTATCAAGGATAACTTTTAATAAAATCAAAGTGTATTAATTCTCGTATATAAATATAATGACTTCAGGTCTAAGGACCATTACATCATTATCATTGTGAGAATAACTTATGACACTATAAACATGTAGTATCTCACAACGGGTCAATCCAACACCATATATCTGATACAAGTGCTTGTGGTTTGACTTTTGTATCATCATACTTATGATCAATGAGATGTGATTATCAGTCAACAAGCATACTGGTCTTAATGCATTATTATTGTCCCATATAATAATATTCGACTAGGGACCTTTAGGAATATTGATACTATTCTCATAATCTCATTTCTACGTCACGTACTTGTAGATATAGAATTGCATATCATATTCCAAAGACATTTATTAATATAACATTTATATCACAGTAAATTAAGATTATAATAAATTATAAAAATGAATAATCGATAGAACATAAATATTATTAATCCAAATGTCTTAAACTAAAGGCACAAACACCCATGTATCGAATACTCATGGAACTAGTATGACCATCGCGCTTCTGCTGTGACAAAGCCTTAGTCAGTGGGTATGCAACATTATCATATCTATGCACTTTATATTTATATCTCCTTGATCATTAATCTCATTAATAAGGTGATATCGCCTAAGGACATGCCTAAACAGTCACCTTGGTTGTTTCGAAAACATCAATATATGCGGCTTCCATTATGAAATCATCAATGTTTTTGCTGTGAACTATTCCATCACACGATTCATAATATATCCAATATCAACTTTTATCATTACTCGGTCAAGGATAACTTTTAATGGAATCAAAGTATACTAATTCCCGTATAGGAATATAATGACTTCATGTCTAAGGACCATTACATTATTATCACTGTGAGAATAACTTATGACACTATAAGCATGTAGTATCTCACAATGGGTCAATCCAGCACCATGTATCTAATACACGTGCCTGTGTTTTGACTTTAGTATCACCATACCTAATGTCAATGAGATGTGATCATCAATCAACAAACATACTAGATTTAATGCATTATTATTGTCCCCTATAATAATATTAGACTAGGGACCTTTAGAAATATTGATACTATTCTCATAATCTCATTTTTAAGTCACGTACGTGAGATATAGAATTGTAAATCATATTCTAAGGACATTTATTAATCTAACATTTATATTGCAGTAAATTATGAATTAATAAATTATAAAAGGAAAAATTGATAGAACATAAATAATCCAGATGTCTTAAACTAAAATATCATAGTTTTGTCTCTAGGGCACAAACACTAACAAATACTTCCTGTCCCTCCTCATCTATTTCCTGTTTGAGCTTCAACTTTTGTTGAAAAAGGTAGGTCTTGACCAACTTCTTTTTCCTTGGTCTAGGGATTAAATCAGTAATAACACCATCAAGATTTGCTCTTCCCTCTTCCGTTGGTAGAACAACTGGAATCTGAGTTGAATCGGGATTTAATTTCTAGAATTTGGATGACAAGGTAGCACTGTCCTCATCCTCTGATTATGACTCAAAAAGTACAAGCTTTTTCTTGACAATTTCTGAAGGTTTAGAAGAATGAGAAACTTGTACCTTAGAACCACTTGATCTTCCAGCAATGGCATTTGCACCAGTGTCCTGAGCAAACTTCAGTATTGCTCTCTGACCATAAGGCTAGAAGACTGGGCAATTATGTCATGTGGGTTCTCAATAGAATCCCTTATGTCCTGTGGGTTCTCAATAAAATCCCTAGATGATTTTGCCGGTGTCTTCCTTTTTATAACAAGTGTCTTTTGGGAGGCACCTTGGGTGGATTGTGTTTTAGAAAGTGTTTGGATGCAGTGCTTGGGGTAGCTGCAGAGGGGTTCCAAACAAGTATTTTCCTGTAACTTAGAACTTTGAAGATTTTGCAATCCATAAGTCTCAGGGGAGCTTGCAATTAGCAAGTTCCTGGAAAAGAGTGGCAACTTGAGAGGTGTAAGAGCAACCTTCTCTTTATCCTTAGATATCAAATCAGAGAAAGCCTTTTTTATGAGCTTAAACACTGAAATGATTTGATTAGCATGGATTGGGGTATTGGAAAAACAGATATTAAAAATTAACTGACAAAACCTAGCATAGTATACTAAATTAGGATCAGCTTTTATTTTATCCCCTATAAAACAAAGAACTACTCTACAAAAATCATAGTGAGCACCATGGATTAGAGACTACCCAATTTGCTGTGTCTTGATAGGAAGGGTATCAAAATTAGTACATTTGTTGTTGAAAGCCCTTATAATGTAGTCGAAGTAGAAATTCCACTCATTCTTTAGACCATTCCTTTTCAACTACCCCATATTCTTCATGTCCTTATTATAGCCAATCTCAATGAAAAATCTCCTTATCTTAGCATCTCCAACAAATGTTGCATAAGAATTGTGAGCATGAAGATGAAGAGCTTACCTTACAGCTTGAGGAGTAACAAACTTTGTTTACTCATTGAACTCGAAAGTGATACTGGGAGTACCACTCTTACCACCACCATCATAAATACCAATTCTCCAAAGAACAAGAACCTGGTCTTCAGAGACATTTTTAGGTTCAGTCAGAGTACAACCTACTTCGCTGGCTTTCAATAAATCTTGAAAGATGTGAAAGTCAGGATTTATCACTGTGTAATCCAGAATAGCAGCATAGTTGTTGGTGACAACTTTGCACCGCCATGAACAAAAGTCGATGATGTACAAGATGAAGTCATGACTGATCTGTGAAAAAAACTTGAAAACTAATGAGGGTATCAGTGTTTATCTTAGAGAGAAGAAGAGAGTTAGAGAGTAAGAGAGTGATAAAAGTTTGATAAAGTGATAATTGAAAATCAAAAATTGATTTTGTTTAACACTGTACTCTAACTCATACAGACAGTTCAACTTAGTGGGACATGTGGCAAGATGTCATTGATTAGGAAAACAATCATAGATCATGTATTAATGTTTAGTAATTACGTGCACAGTTACACAATATACTATTTTACAAAAGCTCAATCATTTTTCCTAAACTCACGCTATCAACTTTACACCTGTAATCAATTGCATAAAATTACCCACTCAACTTCATCACTTGTTTTAATTAAAATATTGATTTAACAAAAATTTTGAATAAAACGTCATCAGAGTTTAACAGTCAATCAGGATTTGACTGTTATCAGCATTTGATCAACTATTGTTAGGATTTATCAGTAAACTCATCTTTGACCAATATCAGTATTTCACCATATAATCATAGTTTATTATACAACTATTGTCAGAGTTTAACTATTATGATTTAAACTCAAGTTGAATTTTAAGTAATAATTAGCATGAATACATAACATCAGTGATTAAAACAATTATCAAACTTTAAAAAATACTGATACATAGAAAAAGATACCACACTCTGATAATATTTCCCTATTACCGATCACAACTTATCCATCAATGTTTGAAAATTGTCCTGATATCATTCCCAATTCATTCACCGGTCTTGTAAAAGTATATTCACAGGTGGTTTGGTGAAGATATTTGCTAACTGCTGATCTGTAGGTACAAAGTGCAATTCCATTGTACCTTCCATTACATGTTCCCTTATGAAATGGTACTTTATGCCGATGTGTTTAGTCATTGAATGTTTATTGGATTTCATAGTCATTGCAATAACACTTTGATTATCACAATATATAGGAATTTTAGAATATTCTAACCCATAATCCAGTAATTGATTCTTCATCCATAAAATTTGAGCACAACAGTTTCATGCAGCAATATATCAGCTTCTGCAGTTGAAGTGGAAATTGACTTTTGTTTCTTGCTAAACCAAGAAACCAATCTACCACCAAGAAATTGACAGCTTCCTGAAGTGCTTTTCCTATCTATTTTGCATCCTGCAAAATCTGCATCTGAATATCCAATTAGTTTAAAATATGAATCTCTAGGATACCATAATCCAAGATTCATGATGCCTTTGAGATATTTAAAAATTCTTTTCACAGATAATAGATGTGGTTCCCTTGGATCATCTTGGAACCTTGCACATAGACAAGTAGTATACATGGTATCAGGTTTACTAGAAATGAAATATAGGAGTGAACCAATCGTACCTCTGCAGTTAGTTATATCTACTAATGAACCAGTAGTTAAATCTAAATTGGTTGTAGTGGCCATAGGAGTTGTTGCAGATAAAGTGTCTTGTATTCCAAACCTTTTGAGCAAATTCCTGGTATATTTTTCTTGATTGATGAAAATTCCTTCTTCAGTCTGCTTGACTTGTGATCCCAGAAAATAACTCAATTCTCCCATCATACTCATATGATATCTTGACTACATTAGTTTGGCAAATCTCTCACAGATTTTATCATTAGTAGAACCAAAAATCATATCATCAATATATATATATATGAACTAACATTAAGCCCTTACTACGGTATTTATAAAATAGAGTTTTATCAATTGTACCTCTTTTGAAACCACTTTCCAATAAGAATTGAGAAGTGTTTCATACCATACCATTGGATCTTACTTTAGTCTATAGAGTGTTTTATCCAGCTTATAAACATGATCTGGATACTTTAGATCAATAAACCCTACAGGTTGTTCAACATAAAATTCCTCTTCAAGTTCACCATTTAAAAATGTACTCTTCACATCCATTCGGAAAATCTTGAACTTCATGTGAGCAACATAGGTTATAAAAATTTTGATTGCCTCAAGCCTTGCAACTAGAGCAAAAGTCTCATCAAATCAATTCTTTCTTGTTGTGAATAACCCTTTGCAACCAACCTTGCTTTATTCCTTGTAATAATGACCTCACTGTCAGTCTTATTTCTGAACACCCTTCTTTGTACCAACTACTGATTTGTTCTTTGGTCTTGGTACCAATGTCCAGACTTTGTTCCCTTCAAATTCATTCAATTTTTCTTGCAGTGTTGTTAATTAGCCAGCATATTCTAGAGCTTCTTCCACTTTCTTAGATTTAGTTTGAGATAAAAGAGTGATAGAGATATTCATTTTGAGTGGCTTTTCTGGTCTTTACACCACTATCAGGATTTCCAATAATTAAGTCAGGTGTGTCTGACTTAGTCCATTTTCATGCAGAAGGGAGTTAACTTCTTGAAGCAGAACCTCCCCCTTAATCCATGAAATATCTAGTCTCACATTATCGTGTACCATTATTATCTCCTGAAACTCCCCTTGAATCATTATTTCCAGTACTATCAGTATTTGCTTCATTAGTATTTGAGGAATCAGAGTCTGATGGAGTATCTACTTATATTTCTTGAATTAAATCACTTGAATCTTGATGTGAAACATGTTGCTCCCCCTCAATATGTTCTTCAGTATTTGCAGAGTTTTCACTGACATGTGGCACATCAGAGTTTAGAGTGACATCAAGATTTGTAGTATCAGGATTTATCAGATCATCAGGATTTAACTGTTCAGCATATGGTACTTCATTTTCAAATCTCAACTCTTCATGGTCATCTACATCTATAGACCCATAATCTTCTTATTATCAAAAAACGCATGAATAGATTCTATGACCATCCTTGTTCTCAGATTATAAACTCTGAAAGATTTTGTTTACAGTGGATATCCAACAAAAGTGCCTTCATTAACTTTTAGATCAAATTTAGTAAGCTGTTCATGATGAGTTTTGAGAACAAAACATTTGCAACCAAATACGTGAAAGTATTTCAACTTTTGCTTCTTTCCTTTCACCATCTCAAATGGTGTTCTACCAGGCTTGTTTATAAATATTGCATTTTGTGTGAAGCATGCAGTTCGCACAGCCTCAGCCTAAAAGTAGGTTTAAAATTTTACTTCTTCAAGTATGGTCCTTGCAGCTTCTATGAGAGTTCTATTCTTTCTCTCAACCACTCCATTTTTTATGGAGTTCCAGGGGCAGAGAATTCCTCTTTGATCCCCTTGTATTTGTAGAATTCTTCCATAGTGTTGTTCTTGAATTCAGTTCCATTGTCACTTCTAATGATTTTTACTTTATGAGTTGATCCTTTTTCCAATTCTCTTACATGATCAAGAAGAATGGATGGTGTCTCATCCTTGGTGTTCAGAAAATACACCCATGTGTATCTTGTATATTCATCAACAATAACAAGTGCATACCTCTTCTTTGTAATAGGCATTACATTGAATGGACCAAAAAAATCAATATGAAGCAAGTGATATGGTTCAAGAATTGAGGATTCAGTTTTACTCTTGAAAGATGATTTCCTTAATTTAGCTTTCTGGCATGAGTCACATAAGCCATCAGGAGTAAACACTGCACTAGACAATCCTCTCACGAGATCTTTCTTCACAAGTTCATTGGTGTTGTTGAAATTGAGATGAGGAAGTCTTTTATGCCAGTTCCAGCTGTCTTCTATAGAAGCTATACTGAGTAGACATATTTTTTATTTATCAGTATTTGTGGAGACCCTGGATTCATTTAAGTCTCATTGCAACCTTTCCATCTGATTTACTGAAAATTTCACAATTTGTTAGGTAATGAATACAACATAGGGGGGTGAATCTGTTTTGGATATTTTTAAGGCTTTTTGAATGTTTGTTGATTGGTTAACAAAGCAGATTAGAAATACCGTAATATTATGTTAGATGAAATAAAATAGTGCACAAAATATTTCAAAACTCACTTAATTTTATATTAAAATCAAGCTTGTGTTTTGCTACAAATCCCGGGTTCTTTGTAAGTAAAAAACTCAGCTTCTCCCTTGAGAGAGTTACAAGAAAACTAGATCTATCTGATACATCTAAAATCAAAGGACCAGTGTTTATTTTATAGATTAGTAAACACAGGTTTACACAGCATGCAATAAGATGTACTAAACCTTACTCTATGTTATCTCTAAAACTTTCCATTTCTGGCTTAGTGAATCCTTGCATATCCTATAGATCTTTGACTTTCCTTTTTCGGTTAATCTTGGCCTTTGATCTTGCACTCTTCAAGCTGCTTTTGTAGACTTTTCAATCTAAGTGATTAGATCATTTGTTATTTGATAATCTTTAATATTTAACTTTTCTGCATTTTTGTAATTGAGGTTCATATCGAGATCTCCAGTTTGGTGTTTTAGAGAGCTGACATCTCGATAAGTATAATGGATTATCAAGATCTCGTAGTTCTCTATAGGTGATTTGACTTGTCGAGGTCTCTAAATTCTCTATAAGTGAACTTGGCTTGTCGAGGTCTCCAAATATCTGCATGTAGAAATAACTTGTCGATATCTCTGAGATCTCTATAAGTATTTTGACTTGTCGATATCTCTGAGATCTCTAATGAGAAAATTGACTTGTCGATATCTCCAATCTTCATATCTTCATTTTGACTTGTCGATATCTCTGAGTTCTCTAATGCAAAAATAACTTATCGATATCTCCAATCTTCATGTCTTCATTTGGCTTGTCGATATCTCTGAGACTTCTCTCACTATACCATAAGTGGCCTCTTGTAACGGTTTTTTTTAGTATAACCAGCTAAAGTGTGACTATAGGTGCCTTAAAATTATTTTTAGCTATTTATGGTTACACCTTTTTTCATTGTAACCATTGGTCTAATCTAGTGTAACCATAGAGAAAATGAGGCATCTACGATTACAATATAACTAATGTAACCGTTGGTCTTAAAATTAGTGTAACTAATAACTGAATTTATTGGGCGGTTGAATAGAAATAAAATCCAACTGAGCCGGAGGCTTGAATTAATTAAAAAACACAAAAGGGGAATTATTACCCCCAACTACTACACTGTCCAAAAATTAAACACTCTCATTTCTCACTCAACACAAACTCACACAAATTAACTCACACTCTCATATCAGTCACGCTCTCACTCACCAAAATTCACAGATTCACTCACTCACTCACCCTCAACACAAACTCACTCACTCACCCTCTCACTCACTCACCCTCTCACTCACCTCTCACTCAAAACTCAAACACTCACCAAAATTAGGGATTTGAATCAACCGGAGTTTCAATCGGAGTTTCAAAATTAGGGTTTGGGTTGCTTTGGAATTGGGCTTTCAATCGGGTCTTCGGGTTTGGGTCTTGAGTCGGCTATTGGATTAGGGATTTTAAACAAGTCTTCTACATGTATGTTTCTCTCTTTTCTCTCTATTTATGAATGTGTTTATGTGTTTTTTTATGTTTTCTCTCTGCATGTGATTTATTTTTTATTGCATGTGATTTGTTTCTTTGTGATTTGTGTTTTTATGGATGGGGTTCCTCACATAATCGAATGGTGTGTTTTTTGTAATTTTTTGATTGTTATTTTTTGTTTTTTTGTGATTTATTTCTTTTTTTAATTGTGATTTATACTAGAAATAATGTGTTTCTGAAATTGGTTTTTCGTAAATCCATAACTTTCTTTTGTGCCCGTGTTGGTTTTATAAATTGCCACTATTTGGAGTACTTTAGCTTATGTATTCATATTCATATTTCCTAAATTGCCCTAGGAAACTCTGTTTAGTAAGAACATGAAAATATTTGTGATAATATTTGTTATATTTTAGGTGAATGTTGGTGAGGGTTGGACTTCAATTAGTATGACTGTTTCGAGTGTTTATGATATGCAATGTATAAGTATAAGTATGACTGCCCTGCAACTGAGATAACATATATGCATTGTTTATTAGTTATTAGCTAGGTGCCCCATATATAGTCTGATTCTGTTGGTCTAGAGGACTACCGTAATTTTAATGTCGCCTCGATATGTAAATTAGGCATGATTCTCTGTTTAGGTCTGTTGTGATAGTCGAGCATCTAGGTTGATGCACACATGCCTATGCTATCTTAGACGCAGGGTTGTATAGTAGACTATACATAGGTAATTATTGTTGCTGACTGTATTCATATTTTACGTACAGTTGGTAGTCATGACAGAGAAATGTAATACTTGGTTGAATCTTCCCAAGTATACCAAAGGTTATATGGATGGAGTAAAATTGTATGTGAAGAAAGCGATGGCTAATTTCGATAGAGGAGACGAAATTAAGTGCCCTTGTCGTAAGTGTGAAAATTGGTTATGGTGGGGTGGTAGTGACGTTGAGAGTCACCACATCTGGAGTGGACCTTCTCCGCCATTTATTCAATCAATTTATGATGTTAGTTTGTTGGCAGACAAAACCGATAATGTAGAATTTGAACATAATACTAGGTTAGGAGATAATCTAGATGACATGTTAGATGTTACATATAGCGACGTAGGACCAAATGATGATGCACAAAAATTTTATTGACTTGTTGATGAAGGAAAGCAACCCCTGTACCCCGGTTGTAAGAATTTCTCGCGATTAAGTTTTTTAGTTAGGCTTTACCATTGGAAGTGCTTAAATGGAGTGACCGAGGTTGCATTTGGAGAGATACTGCAGTTGTTAAAAGAGGTTGTCCCCGATATTAACGTGCCTTCCACTTTTAATTTAGCTAAAAATATCATCAAAGATCTCGGTCTTGACTATAAGAAGATAAATACATGTCCGAATGATTGCATCTTGTATTGGGGTGATAATAAAGATAGAGTTTGTTGCAAAACTTGTGGTGTTTCTAGGTGGAAAGGTGTGGAGCAAGGCCAGGAACAAGAATTAGGCTTTAACAGTAGTAGAATTCCTGCCAAAGTAATGAGATTTTTTCCGCTCATATCAAGGCTACAATGACTGTATATGTGCAAAGATTTTGCTAAAAAATGGTGTGGTATGCAGTTGAACGAAAGAAAGATGGGAAGTTACGACATCTGGCAGATGGTGAAGCCTGGAAGACCATGGACGCCAAATATCCCGAGTTTTCATCAGAACCTCGCACTGTCAGATTGGGTATAGCTACAGATGGGTTCAATCCGTTTTGCAAGATGAGTGCCACACACAGCACATGGCCAATTGTAGTCATGAATTACAACCTTCCGCCATGGATGAACATGAAACCAGAGAACTTGATTCTCTCAACAATTATTCCTGGTCCAAATGATCCGGGGAACAATATTGATGTCTACATGCAATCTCTGATTGAGGAGTCGAAAGAGCTATGAAAAATAGGGGTGGAAACTTATGACGCTGCAACTAATCAGAAATTTACATTACAAGCAAGTGTTCTTTGGACAATTTCTGACTTTTCGGGATATGCAATAATGTCGGGGTGGAGCACAAAAGGGAAGCTTGCATGTCCAGTTTGCCATTATAAAACATCATCGATGTATTTGAAGCATAGCAAGAAATTGTGCTATATGAACCATCGGAAATTCTGAGACCCAACTCACAAGTGGAGATTTGACAAAAGAAGATTTAATGGTGAAGTAGAGACTGGAACAAGTGCTCCTATGTTAACTGGGAGACAAGTTGCCGAAATTCTTGATAGTTACGAGAATTCTTTTGGTGGGGTGGGTAAAAAAAGAAAAGTTAGTTGCGATATCAACCCTTGGAATAAAAAATCAATGTTTTTTGACTTGCCATATTGGAAGGACAATTTAACTCGGCATAACCTTGATGTTATGCATATTGAAAAGAACATATGCGATAGTGTTTTAGGCACCTTGCTAAACATTGGTGGTAAGATGAAAGACCATCTAGCAGCTAGGTTAGATTTGCAAGATCAAGGTATTAGGAAGGCGCTTTATCATATGCCCTCTATTGATGGAAAACATCTTGAATTTAGGGCGGCAAAGTTTGACATGACGAACAAAGAAAAGGAAATATTTTGTTCCGTTCTTGAAAATGCGAAATTCCCCTACGGTTTTGCTTCCAACATTAGCAAATGCGTGCAAGATATGAAAGTGACGGGATATAAGAGTCATGATGCACATGTAATTATGCAATACCTTTTACAATTTTCTATCAAAGGATCGTTAAAGCCCGAGGTTGCAGTACCCCTGATCAAACTAGGGGAATTTTTTAAATGCATCAGTTCTAAAGTCATTGAGTTGGATGAAATAAAAAGGTTGCAAGAGGAGATTATTGAAATACTTTTTTAACTTGAGAACGTATTTACAAATCCCTTCTTTGACATTATGGTCCACCTACCGGTACATTTGTGCAAGGAAATTCAATATGGTGGACCAGTCCAGCAAAGATGGATGTACTTCATTGAATGATACCTCGGTGTTTTAAAGAAGTATGTCCGCAATAGGAGTAAACCCAAAGGATCCATTGCGGAAGGTTACCTTGCTCATGAATGTTTGACATTTTGTGCAAGGTTTCTCAATGATGACCAAAATAAATCAGTCAATGAGTCTCCAAGTGTAAATGCAGAAAAAGGTGGGTATGCTATCAATTTAGGGAAAAGCAAATACGGGAAGGACATTAACTTAGGTGAAGATACTTGGATCGTGGCTCATAGGTACATTCTATTTAACTATGATGACAAGGAAGTAAAGACCTAATTGAGTAAGTCCCCTAAATAAAATACTTGACATAACACTTCTTAAGTAAATAAAATAAAATATGAATTAAAAAAAAACTAATATACCAATTCTGTTTATAATTCCAGGAAACATCATAAGTTATTAGACTCCAACTTGGAGAATATTGCGAAGTCCAAACGGTATAAAACTGAAAAAACACATACTGATGCAGTATGTGAGTGGTTCTGGTATGAAATTAGCAAAAAAATGAATGTTTCAAGGGAAGTAGCTTCCTTAGCAAAGGGTCCAAGATGACAGGCTAAGCGGTATAGCGGGTATGTAGTCAATGGATATAGGTTTCATACAGAGCAAAGAGATCGCAAGTGCACCACAAAAAATAGTGGTATCTTCTTACAGCCCTAACTACTAGTTTCGCAAGTTTGAAACACAAATCCATCAGTTGGGGAAGTTAGTTACTATGGATCAATTCAAGAAATACTAGAAATTGACTACTGGGGAGCCTTTCGTGTTGTTTTGTTTAGGTGTACATGGTATAAAGATGACAATGATTCATTTGGTTTTACTCGAGTTAATTTTAACCGAGTTTGTCAAAAAAATGATCCCTTTGTCTTGGCAACATAAGTGCAGCAGGTGTTTTATATTGAAGATCCCGTTGAAAAAAATTTCAACTATCCTATTAAGAAGTTGTCAGCTGAGATTAATGATACACAAGATAATGACGCAGTTGAAGACGATTTAAATGGCCAATTTTCAAATGACACAATTTCCCATTGATAATTGAAGAACAAGCGGATCAGGAAAGTAGTTGGTTTAGGAAAGATGTTCCTGCAACATAGATTCGCAATCCATCATATCGGCTTCATGAAACTGATAATCATTGACTTGGTACATTTTTTGTGAAACTTAGGCATAATTAGGTATTAATTCTGTGAAATTAGGCATTATTTTTGTAAAAATTAGTCATTGTTACTGTGAAAATATTGGTAAATTGATTGTAAAAATTAGGTCTTATTTCTATGAGAATTAGGCATTATTTTTGTGAAAATTAGGCAATAGTTCTGTGAAAATATTGGTAAAGTGATTGTGAAAATTAGGGTTTATTTCTATGAGAATTAGGCATTATTTGTGTGAAAATTAGGCATTATTTCTGTGAAAATATTGGTAAATTGATTTTGAAAATTAGATATTATTTATGTAAATTACTTGGTAATTTAATTATCAACTATGTTTCTGTGATTACTTGTTTTATGTTTATATTAAGTCTGAAATTAACATGGAATTCATGCATATGTGATTTGTGTTAGTCAAATATTTGTACGATCTATTTTGTTTCAGTCTCAAATAAACATAAGAATTTATGTTCTGTTTTAGTCAAGTAATTCAGTATATTGACTGATCTCTGTTTTCGTATTTTGTTGCAGGATGGACATCGACAGTGTGAAAGTTTAATTGCACCACAGTGGACAATTCATGAAGACCAGGTACTCTGGTGGCAAGGTTGAAACTTTTTACGTGGACCGTGACTGTCTTTCTTATTGTGAAATGATGGATTATATTAAAGAGCTAAATTACAAGGAGATCGGAGGCTTATATGTTAATCGTAGAGGGTGGACAATTGTGACAGATGATCAAGGTGTAACCGAAGTAACTCGTGACAAATCAGATGTCTCTTTTTACATTGACAACACAGTTGAAAAATCTATACCTCCAATGAATCAAATGCATCCTTTTGTGATTATAAGGCCAAGATCAAGCCCTTTTAAAGTGGTGGAAAAGAATGTCGATAAAAGAACTTTTGTGACACTTAAGGATATTAATAATGAGAAGGAATGAAGAAAAAGCACAAGGAAGAAACTGAAGTTCAACACCTATCATGATGTGAGTTCTAAATACCAACCAAGTCCAACAGGTGTAGTTGAACCAAGTCCAAAATGTGCAGTTGAAAAAAGTCCAGAAGTTATAGTGAAGGACATAGATGGGAGCGGAACTGGTGCTGGACAAATTGCTTTTTTGGAATCTGGAGGGAGTAGAGAGATGCTAAAGGAAGTTGAAGGTGATGGATGTAATGGCTATGAGATGAGAAGGAACAAGAATGTTGTAAAAAAATAAAGCAAAGCTTCAGGCGCTTGGGTTGTGCAGAACTAAGCCTGCAAGTGAGACGGAAAAACGCAAAGCCAAAAAACCAAATGAAGATGGAGCTGAAAGTGATTATATCCCTGATAATGATCAGGAAGCTGGTGAACAAAGTGACCATGATGAGGATGATATTGGCAGTTCAAAGGTATATTTTTTTAATCAAATCATGTTTATAGCATCATATCTTCTCAACTTGTGATACTTGCTGACAAATGTAAATTCATGTAGAGACAAAAAAAGGCCAAGAAACGGAGAGTAATTCCAAGTAGTTCTGGTGGCCCCCGAATGCGTGGCCAGGCTAATAAACTAGTTGAAGAATCCCAGAATAAGGAACCAACTATGGGGTCACCTGATCATGTTGATGAGGTATACTTGAATTTTATGCATTTCAATTTTAGTTTATGATTCCTGATAAAATTGAATTAAAATATTAAGTCAAAAATAATACGGCTAAAGTAGATTATATTGGAGAAGGTTGTAAATATTTCTAATAAATTGATAATTTTAATGATTATAATTTGAAGATAAATGAGACGCCTGTGCTTACTGTAAAAGAAAAACTACAAGCTTCGAAATACGGCCCTGGTTCTATGGTTGCTTATAATAAATTACGGAAATATGAGAAACTTGGCATTCAAAAGGAGATCCCGGAGCTTGAATCTGGAACGCAAAAAGTGATATTAGAATTGGGTAATTTTATGCATAATATCTTTTCGTGCTAATTAGTTGCATCATATTTTAGGCATGTTTGTTTTCCTGCATTTGATATTTATAACTGATGCATAAGAGGATTAGAAGATTCACCTGTTGGTGAAGCTCGAAAAAGAAAGAGAGGGAGGACCAAAATGAACCATGTTCATAAAAGTACGGAGAAAAAAGTGATCACCCTGAACGATCAATTTCAACCTGTATCTTGTGGAGGAAAGTGGTCAATTGTCGAATTTAGCAACTTTTTGGGGTCAACCCTTAGGCAGTTCGTGTCGCTTACGTGTGCTAGTTGGCATCAAGTTCCCAAAAAAGAGCTGTTATGGGAGTATGTCAAGGTGAATTAGTTTTCATGAGTTCATTATTTGTGCTACTATTTTTTGTTTTCTTGTTTATGCATTTTTTGTTGTTTTTTGTAGGATAAGTACATTATTCTGGAAGAGGCTAAATCGTGGGTTTTTACAACCCTGAGTGATCAGTTCAGGAGCACCAAAAGTCGAATTAAGCGAGATTATTATTCCAAATATGCTAGGGATGAGGAGAGGTTAAAGCATAGGTCGAGGGATGTTTCTCTTGAAGATTGGAAGATTCTTTTGACATATTGGGGTGACAAAAAAGTTCAAGTATAAACTGTATATTTAATTTCTCCTTATTAATTTTGTGTCAACTGTCTCCTTAATTATGTGTCAATATCTCTTTATTATGTGTTAATCGAATAGGAGATAGCAAAAAGGAATGCGGAAGCATGAAAAAAGGTAACAGAGCCACATACAACTGGGCCGAGAACTTTTGCCCAAGTTACCAACAACTTGGTAAAAATTTTGTCACTCACTTATTTTCATTTTAATCATCCTAAATAGAAACTGTTAAAATATTTTCTGCACTAAATTGTACTTTAAATATATGAATTTCAGCTACTTGACAGACTTGATAAATTGCCCGTGGGTATTGATGATGATGAAATGGAAGAGTTGTTAAAAGTTTCTGATGCTGATGTGTATTTGGAGACGCATAAACGAGATGACAAGCGCAGTTACAAGTTACCAGATGAGACGGCTAAAGTCGTTAACGAAAAAATTGTAATTTCATTTTATAGATTTCTAGCTGATTATTCAGATTTTCTAGTCTTATGATGCATTAATTCATGATATTTTGTTTGTTGAAATTAGCAAAAAAAGAAGCTAAAATCTGAGCGTATAGTACTACGGGGTTCATTAATTTAGTATAGTAATTATGTGTGAGTTGAAATTAATTATTTGAGAAAATAATTAGTTAAAAAAACTAAGATAAAAAAGATAATAAACCAAGATACATATAAAATAATGCCTCTACAAAGTAGGATTACAAAAAAGATAATAAACTTAGATAATACATATAAAATAGAAGTCTTGGAAATATAGAAAATTCTCGTTCAAAATGACTACTGCTAGATAGATTCCCTAAAGTCTATTTGAATTTCAGGAACTGTTATTTTTTGATTCACTTAGAGTTTTCGTCTTGTCTGCTGGACAGTTTGTTAATAGTGGCTCTTATTTCATCTTTATACAGGCCAAGGTCAAGAAAACTCTGCAAACTGATGGTGTTGACGCTGCCAATGAGTTGGTTCACGGCGCCAAAGAACACCACCCATCTTACCTGATTGGAAGGCTAGTTCGTAAAAAACACCAAAAACCAAAGTTTCCAAGAACAGCGTGCACAATATCAGTTCCAGGTCCGTTCCAGAGCATGATTATGCAAAAATTTGGGTCGAACTTCAGAAAGAGATGGATGAGAAGCTTGATCAAAGGGTTCGCGAGATGATGAAAATATTGGCAGAGCAAAATCCAAATTTGAACATCAACCTCAATGCTTTGGATAAATCTGCAGAAGATTTGGATGGGTCTGGATCTGGATGAGTCTGAGGAGAAGTTGTCATGGTTACCCTTTAAATTTTATGAACTAGTACGTTGTTAAGTTGGAAATGGTACTTAAATTTGGCCAGGGTACTTAGCTATATATTATCGGTATTAGATGGTATCAAGTTATTTTGCTTGCCTTGGATTGTTGGTAGTAGTTTATTTGGATTACCTTGGATATATTGTTGGCAGTAGTTATATTTTGGCTGCTTATGTATTGGATTGTCATTGTGGATTTTGGATTGAAATGATTGTTGGTTATGTAATTGGGAAGTGGTATTTTCAAACACTATATTGTCTTTTTTTTAAATAAAGTGTTAGCATAGCCTTTTAATGTGTAGCCACTGTGATGTAAATGGTCACAATTTGATGTTAGTAATACTTTAAAAGTGTAGGTAAAGCCAACAAAAACTGTTAGTAAAGCTAAATAATGTATATTTAAACATGTTACCATATATAAAAAGTGTTACCAATGAAAACAGAGTTCAAAAAAGGCATTTTGGTAACAACAATTTGATGTAACAAAAAAAATACTGGTGTGATAATAAGTCTATGGTTACAGTACTCAAAATGTTACTATAAGAGTAAATTGTAGTTTGCACCCATTATCTTTGGGTGTTTTCTCACTATGGTCTCAAACTACATTTGTTGACAAGTTGCACTCCAGGTTTTAAACCCCTTTAACCATCTGCCATCCAACATCACCGTTAACGTTAGTACTGTTCAATTTTCAGAAGGATAAATTTGTAATTTGGTTTGCCTAACGGCTATCTAGGCACTTAGCAGTATATATACACAACCCCAATATATATATGATTCATACATCACTTAGCATCTATTTTACAGCCTTCATTTCTTTTCTGTTAATGGCTTGCAGGTGTAATTGTGGGAAGTGGGTATTGGAGGCAATAGCATGGACCTCAACAAATGCTGGGCGTCGTTTCTTATCATGTCCTGATCGTAGATGTGGCTTTTTCTGATGGGTTGATCCTCCTTTGTGTGACCATGCTCAAATCATAATCCCTGGTTTGCTTAGGTGATTAAACAGACTTGAAGAAGGTGAAAGAGGAAGAAATGAGTTTGAACAACCTGGGATAGTAGAGGTTGAGAAACAGTCATGTAGGAAAGCTCTTGTTCTCCTAATTGTAACTTGGATCTTGATTTTTCTCTTCTTGTTTTCATCAGATTAGGAGTAGTAATTGTAATTGTTTGGAGGCTGTAGAAACAGACATGTAAGTGTTATTAATTTCTATCTTCCAATGGAAAGTTTGGTGGTTAGAATTTATGATTTGTAATAGATTTGCATTGAATTTAGGTGGTTGTGCTGGTTTTTTTCTAGAATTGATGTTCACTGGTTGTTGAATGATAAATGAAGATAATAATTTCATGTAGCAAAAGAGAGTACTTAGTAATTAGAGTAGCAAAAGCAGTCGTTACATTTCGATACCAAAATAAACAAATGAGAGTAACAAAAGAGCACACAATCTCAATTCATTACAAATACTGAGAATGATTAATGTGTGATTGTATCTGAAATACCAAAATATCACATAATAGTACGCAGAGATTTTATCTTAAAATCACTCCTTTTTCCCCATATTTTCCTGCTTATGCAACCTTGCAGCCTCCAAATTCTTTAAAGATGTGAATTTCTGGCCTTGCACTCGCTGAATCTCAGATGTTTGTGTTGGTTCTTTGAAGGCTTGACGATGCCTGCATGTGTTGAGGTCTTTAATGAAGATGATCTTTTACTTAGTCCGGCTAGTTGTTTCACTCTTCCGCCTCCAGAACCACTTGACTTTTTTCTACCAATATTGTCTGTTTGTGCTCCTTCATATTTGGCTCTCTGGTTTGTTGCTTCATCTGCCTCTTGTTTGTTCTTTTTCTCATCTAATGCCTGTAATCACATATAAATAAGCCAATTATTAGTGGCCAAACTATTTTGATTTTATAGGTAAGGGTAAGAATAATATTTCACCTTTGCAGAACAGGTTCTAATATTGTATCCTTCTTCCTTACAGTATGCACACCTGGGAGGCCTTTTTTCAGCTACATTTTCCCTGGTCTGTTCCTCCATATTCTCACACCCTGTTTGGGCTCCTTCATCCAATTTCTACATATACAATGTTTATTCTTGAACTTTTAACTCGGGTACATGTATTGCTAAATAAAAAGAGTAAAGTTAGTACACAAGTCTAACCTTTTTTGTGCAGGTTCTTGTGTTGTGACCAACCCCTTTGCAGTGACTACACTCTAGACTTGTTCCTATCCTCTTCATCATGTAAGGGTTATTGGCTCTAGTTTGAATAACATCTGATCTAGTATCCCTTCACTCCAATATTCGTCTGGAACTTCAGCCCAAGTAGTGCTACCATCACCAACAACCCGTAAACGGCCTCGCATCGTAATTAACCAGTCACCACAATTTGATTTTCTAAGTATTTAGGTATATTTTAGGGATTAAGAAAGAGGTATTTAGTTTCCATGTTGATAGTTTTAGGGAAGAGGAAAGAGCGTATGACAAAATGACGCTATACAAATTGGGGATTAGGGGTATTTTGTTTAATTACCAATTTTACCCCTGACAGTTCTAACGTTAACGGTGATGTTGGATGGTAAATGACTGAAGGGGTGCAAAATAAACAGATAATTAAAACCTGGAGTGCAACTTATCAACAAACGTAGTTTGAGACCATAGTGAAAAAACACCCAAAGATAATGGGTGCAAACTGTAATTTACTCTTATTATAAATGTGAAAGTGTAGGCGTATACCATCTATGGGCACAGTTTTGTCAATGTAACCTAAAAACTGAAAAGTATAACCATAGACCCCTAAGGTAGCGGCCACATTGGTTACGAACTGTTTTTTCACAAAAGTGTAACCATAGCCTTTTTTTTAACTTACAGCCACACTTTTTGGCCTTCAACAATACTTTTTTTACTGTTACAATAGGCCACTTATGGTGTAGTGTCTATAAGCTATCTTAGACTTCTCGATAAGTCATTCTGGAGTTCTCGAGTGACTTCTCTATATGACTTGATCTGTGACTTGTAGATATCTTGACTTAGAATATTTTTCCTAAAATAGATTTATTCAACTCCAAGCTTCTTCACAATTTCTCTAAGGCATGGACTTCTAGATCTTCTTTTAATTTTTATTCTTAGGTTTGAGACTGTTCACAGAAAAATACTCCTGTCTAATCTTTGACATTTTTATAGACTCAAGTAATACAATACAAAATACAAATTTAGATTATCATACAACTAATTCTTAGGGCTGTCAATTTGACTTAGTCTTGTTATGATACAGGCATGTCTTGCACAACAATCTCCCCCAATTTGTGAGAAGATTGCTTATCACAAATGCATGACTGGTAACAAGACTAACCCCAAGTTACAAATGAACAATAAAAGATTACATAAAATTGACAGAGATACAAGTACGACTTTTATACATTGAATGATTACATGAGTTTGATAAGTACATTCATTACATGAAATCTTCATAGCCTGGCTATTTTCTAATAAGGTCTTTAATATTTACTAGCACTTGTAGTTCTTCTATGATTTCAGTCCCTCTTAGAGCTTCCAAAAGCTTGAACCACTCATTCAATGAATAATCATTCAAGTGACCAGCTCTAAATCTTGAAAATCCGCCAACCTTTATATTCAGAAAATGTCCATCCTTAGAGATTTTGCTCAACTTCTTTTCCTTTAGCTTATTTGATCTTTGTTCAAGTCTTGCAATTTCTTCTGCTTACTGTCTATCTTTTTCTTTCTTTTCAGCCTTTGCCTTTGCATTTCTTTCATCCCTTTTTCTCACCCATACACACAGTATTGCCTTCTAAGCTCTTGTAATTGTATCATTATCCTTCATTAAGCTGATTATTCTCATGAATTTTGTGGTTGAAAGTGTTTCCATTAAGTTGCTTCCAAGTAGAGTGAAGGTACCATCTTCATATTATATCCTGATTTCTGTATAAGGTACAACCCAGACTTTGACTTTTTCTTCAGCTAATTGTTGAATGTAATCTTCATCTGTGATGCACCAGTTTAGTGGCTAGAAAATCAGTTTGATCAAAATAATTCCAGATAGCCCTCTCAGTAACTTACACTTTCTTTGGTTTTTATGATTGATGGCTTGAATGAAGGTAGGTTTGATATTTTCTTCATAGTGGTTTGGATTGAGGTGATTAGTATTTTGAGCAGGGTGGTTGCAGTTTGTTTATACAGAAGCTTAGGCTTAGAAGTCAAAGACAATTGAATGTTTGAGCTTGTAGGTTCAGTGGCTTGAGCATGTTGGATTTGAATTGACTGGACATTTTTCTTTGTTCCTGAACCATCCTCCTTCTTCTTTCTTCTTTTCTCATCACCCTTCTTCTCATCATTTCCCTTCTTCTTAGCATCTCTTTTCTTGTCTTCTTTACTACCAGTTACCTTAAAGGAATGACTTGGATTTGAGCCAGCAGGTTTTTGATCACCTTTCTTCTGCTCATCATCAGCAAAGTCATTCTTATTTTATTGTGTTTTGGGAAACTTGGCTTCAGGATCTCTCAGATATCTCCCCAAAATCTTAACACTAGTCTTGTTCTTTTTAAACTTCAACTCAGTTTCCAAAGTCATTATGAGCATCTTGTGTGCTATAACACAATATCTGGGAACAAAGTTCTTGAGTTGTTTGGTGGATGGATAGATGTATGTCACTCTCTTGCTTGGCTGGAGATATGCTTCTGGAAAAGCAATTTCTTGAGCTTTTTGTTGTTCCTTAAGCAAGAGAGTGTCTTTATTAATTACTATGTTAAACTTTTTAATGAATATATCCAATTCAGATGCCCTTCTTGATGTGAGAAAATTAAGGGACACCTGCATACATCTATCCACACCTGAACCATTGATATTGATCACAATTCTCTTTTCTTGAAAGTTACCCTTTGTTAACAAAATCACCCTTATAAAATTTATAGTCTTGTTCAATGCCCTCTTGTAGGTGATCAAGTTGTTTTTGAGAGAAGCCCTGAGAGCCTTTAGCAAATCTTCAAATTCCTTGCTCAGACTAGGTCCCTTGGCTGCTTTTATAAGCCTCTCTATGCCAACATCAACTTCTTTGGCTTTGCCTTTTTGAACAGCATGAACAGATGCTTGGGCAGATGATGATAATTTAAATAACCTAGCCTCAATCTCCCCTTAGGCTTTTTAGCAGGCAAGATAAGAGGTGTAGGGATTTCAGAATTCATAGCTTCTTGAAATGCAGGCAGTGGAATGTTGAGTGCACCCATGATGGCTCCCAATGAGACTGAATTCTGCATTTGTAGATGCTTATGAGAGTTCACCAAGGTTTGAATATCAGCCTGTGGACTTTGGACCATAGCTGTGAGTTGTGATACTTGAGTTGTCAATGACTCATTGGCTGACTGCAAAGTGGAGACTTGAGTTTAGAGAGCTTGGATTTGCAAGTTGGTTGATGTTGAGATGGGTTGTTGAGAGCTTGAAGAGAGAGAAGTGCCAAAATTGGCTTGCATAGCTTTCTTGATTCCTTCCATCAAAAGAGTAGATGGCTCATATCTAGCCTGATGGAGTTGATCCAGTTTGACCCTGATGTCATTAGTATTGGTGATTTGTTGATGGACAACTTCATGAAGAGTTAGAAATGACTCCATGAGATTCTTGATGGTCTTGTCTACGGATGATAAATCAAACTTGACCATTTGATCAGTAAATCTAGAGAATTTTTGCTTGATTTCCACCTGATAAGGAATGATCTCATCCAGCTTGTCCCTGACCAGTATCTTTGTTATGTCTTGATGGTCAGTCAATTGCAGTTTTAGAGCTTTATAAAAAAGGTGAAAAGTAGCTTTGTAGACATCGGTGACTACATCATAGTCTTTTTGTGGAGTTAAATATTTGGCATTACTCCCAAGAATGGTCAAGTACTCCTCCCTGAACCTTGCTAGTACTTCATCCATCGCTAGACTAAAGTCTTTGCCCAGCCAGGCATCACAATTTCCATCTTGTTCAGCTTCATTTACAATTTTGGACTGCTGTTCTTGAACCTCTGTCTGAGAGAAAAGCATGATAGCTTGGTAATCTTGGTTAGACATGTTTGAGGTGAGAAGTTGTTGTGAGATTTGAGCAAATACATAAAATTGATCAACTAACAGATTATTGATAATTTTAGGTTGAGCTTATGTCTCCTATAGCCATTGAGAGATCAAGTGAGGTTGTGGTTGAGAAGGGTTAGAGGTGGATGGTTGGTCTATTTGATTTGAAGTGGAGGGTATAGACGCAATGGAACCACTTGTGACATATGTCACAGTTTGACTCACAACTTGAGCTGTGGTTATGACAGTTTATTATTCTCCACTTGTTGTGGGAACCTCCATTGGGATTCGAGGAGAGTTGACTAGGTTACTGTCATGTACTCTAGCCTCAAACCCTTGTACTTCTTTCAAAGTACTGTCACTTGAATGTGATGAACTTGCCTCCCCCATAGCAAGATCATTTGCAATTAAACTCCTAGCTTCAATTGTGAGTGCAATTTCAGCTAGGGTTTTGAGAAGAGTTGTTCCTGCAAGAGGAACCTCCAATTGAATTTGAGAGGATTTAGATAGCTCCCCCTCAGGAGTACTATCCTCAAACCTTACAACCTTTGAAGGTTGATTTGCACATGAAGGTGCATTCAGGACTACCGCAGGGTCTTCAGTAAACACTGATGAAATCCTTGTGTTTTTTTTGTGTCATCAAGGTCTACCCCCAACATGTAGCCTCTCACCAACTAAATTTGGGTCCTCGGTGGTGAGCACAGTCTCATGAACTGTGTCACTTGATGTTAGCAACACTTGAGAATCAGATTCAAGTGTTTGATTGAATGAAGAAGAAATTTAAGAAATTAGATTTTGAATGTCAGAATTGAGTGTTGGCAGCTCCCCCTGAGTAGATGAGGGAGCTTCAAAAGATGTGCTCTCTTTGTGTGTGTCATCCTTATTTCTTCTTTCATACACTTGAATTTGTTCAAGTGCTGGTGCAGACTCTGTACATGGTACATTTGGGTGGATGCTTGCTCAATTGAGACACCCTGTTGAGAGGATGCCTCTAGAGTATGTTTACTTCCCTATTTTAGAATTGCGACCTGTTGGGAGGGTGCAGTGGTGGCTTGAGTGGTCAACTCAGTTTGTTTTGCCTTTTTTGGTTTTCTGACCAGGTGAGACTCAAGTTATGAATTGTCCTCACCACTCTCACTAATTACTTTTAAGGGTGCCTGCCTCCTCTTCTTTTTACTCATTTCAGCCTTTTGAGAAGATGAAGTGGTTGGTTTCCTAGCTTCTAGTGGTACAGAAGAAAGGGTCTCAGCTTGGGAAGGCCCTTGTTGGTTGTTCTATGTTTGTACTTCCACAGGGACAGGAGCCATTGTTGTACTAGATTCAATTTTAGACCTCATGTCAGCCATAGGATAAGGGTAAGTCTGGAAACTCTCCAACATAAATGGAATGATTCTAAGACTTACAAGTACCTTGTTCTTTTTAATGAGTGAACCAAATAGAACTTTGGATACTTGTTTACAATTACCTATTTTAGTTTTATCTATACCATTAAGCATAAGAATGTCATACACTTTATGATTTAAAGCAGACATTATAAATCTAGGAAGAAAAATTTCTTTACCTCTTCCTGTCAAAGGCATTATGAGCCTGGTGCTTAATTCCTCCATGCTGAGATGACCTACATTGAGGTGTCTGTTGTGGGCCATTGAGAACACCTGCTTCTGGACAACACTTGAGATGTTGTCATACCCTGTCGTTTTGCATGTGAAGGCCCTCACAATAGAATCAAATAAGAAAGATCATTCCCTCTTTAGATACTTCTTGTTCAGGCTAGCCAGGTTAATTCTTTCACTATTGTTGATGAAGTCCATAAACTTAGCTAGCTCATCCTGTGTTGGTATGTAACAGCCCAAATTCGGGGTCAAGATTTGGTGTCAGTAAACAATCTTTACATAGTATAAAATAATATACAAATGACCCCTTAAATCCGGATCGTTTACAGGTTATGGTATGAAATAAGAATCTAACCTCTTTTAATTTACAACAACTAAAATACAAGTTTGAATACCTTTGTACTAATTCCCTTGTCTAATTTTTGTAACATCTTCAACCTCTTGCAACAGAGATCTTTCTAACTTCTGCTATATATCAAAGTTATTCACGTTATTCTCATTTGTTTCTAAATGAAATAAGAACTTACAAAGCAAGAGTGAGCCAAAAATGCCCAACAAGTATATAAGTGATTTCCAAGTATCAATATCAAAAGAACATTTCGGACAAAATCTTTAAATAATTTTATAACATTTCTATTTCTTTGTAGTAGTTAAGCGAATAAACATTGGTTGTTACCATCCCTGAATTATAAAATAGAAGTGGCGAACAATTCCTAGATTTGTCTCCTGAATTAGGGTTTTGTCCGGTTTTGTTAGGATAAAACTTTTCGAGAGAGAATGTCGTTAATGGCGATCAACAATAAATTAGACTGGACACTAGAAACTAACATATGCACTATAACCTGCTGATCAGTCAGGATATAGTGCGGATCTATACCCAACTGCATAGACCCACCAATATATGGGTACCCAGGCACTATGGCCCAAGGGTCCGGTCCATCCCCGGCCCATAGGATCCAGCCATCACTGGCCCTCACAATAACCATCCAGCCCGAAGAGTATTTTGATGTCAAATCATTTTGATTTCAAAACATCCCAATTAAGGGTTCGCAAATAACCCAGAAGAATAGGTATTTGCTCAAGAGATCAATCGATAATATAGGAACAATAATGAAAAGAACTTGCGTAATTAAGAGTATTTACATCGAAACATAAAACAATTAATTGTTCTGAACTTATAATGGGAATGAAGTAATTGCAGTATGTTACGAGAAAAGTTAGGAATACTTGCCTCGATAAGTTTTAACCACTATTATTGGTTGACTTTTGGATTGCCTTGAACGTTCGTCTTTATCGTCAAACCACTACCCTATTCTGGCTACGATCTCAACGCTCAGGTCCTTCAATTGGAACCTCGCTGAGCTCGACGACTAACCACTAGATCATTCTTAGTCCGATGTCAATCCTCGGGTCTTCCGACTAGGACCTACAGGGTTGAAATACCATAATTCAGATAATCGTTTAAGCTTAACATAGTATCATTATTACTTTTACCCATACTATTTCATAACCCGACTCGTATTTATATGTATTATTGAAATACACATAGCAATTATGGTCCACATCTTTGAAACTCGGTTCGGTGTTTATTTTCGGAAAGTATGTATACTCGTTGGTTTGAAAATAGTAAGGTAATTGATTATTTATAAAATATCGTGTCACAACATATAATTAGGTTTGTAAAATATAATTATATCTACTCATTCGACATCTCCGATAATTATAGGTTACGTTCCCTTATTTTTTGAATTAATTTCCCAAAAATCGGGCAGCGTCTCCTTTGTTTATCGGCCTACCCATCGAAACCATTCGACGTCAATCACAATCAACATCTACAATCCACAACTACAACTCGCAATTTCCAAACACCAATATAATTTCAATTATTTATTATTATTATTCGCATTTTTATGTTTTTATTCGTAGGACTCAGATAAAAATTATCACCGTCCACCGTCGACTCACCGAAGCTCATCGTCGACAGCGGCAAATTTATTTGTGCCCAAAATACTCGGGTGTCCAAATAAATTTCACCGATATACTATAATAATTTCCGCATGAAAATCTTTTTATTTCATAAATAAAAATCAAAAAATAAAAATCAATTAATTTATGCAAGAATTAAATAAATAAATAAAAATTTCCAACAGTAACCAATAATTCCAGTCAAGAAACCGAACCAACAGGTCGGAATAATTAACCAGAAAAGCCAAAACACAGCCAACAACAGCACATGGTCAGGTACCATACAGACACAGCGCGTACGAATCAACCGCCACCTCACCTCGCCGGAATCGGTGAGGCGGCAATGGAAACAAGTACATAACTCAACGCACACATACACGATTACGCACACACACGCGATTACACACACACGTTGACTGAATTACACACACACACACACACACATATATATATATATATATGTATATGTATATGCACAGCCAACGAAAAATCGAAGCTATAGAAAATGAAACTGACATAGCCGAGAGAAGCACAGATTAGCCGGAAAAAGAAGACAGGACGGTGCTCACCCGAACCAGTAAATCGGAAAAAAAAGAGGAATAAGAGAGAGGAAGAGAAGAGAGTCGTGATACATTGAGAGAGATGATGAGCAACAAGAGGATTCATGAGAGAGAAAAAAGAGAATAGTCGAGACAGAAGAAAGGGGGCGCGGGGGAAGGAACAAAGGCGGAGTTTTTGTTGTTTATTTATCATGTTTTTTGTTTTATCGACTTATTTTTATTATCCTCTGGTTCGTTTTTTCGCAATTTAACGAAATAGCTGCGGGCTAGAATTCATCGAAATGTTACAGTTTACATACCAAAATTCTCAGAATTTTAAAAATTTAATAAAATAAAATTTTTCATAATTTTTAAATTACTTTTGGAACGCGTAGTGCACCCGCGTTTAACAAATTACCGAATACATGCGCGTGTAAATAAAAGCCATAAAATTTCCGAAACAATTTTAAAATTCTCGAAATATTCCAAACTTAATAAAATATTGATTCCATAATTTTTGAAAAATTCTGGAAATAAATACTGAATTTACAATTAAATGCAATCAGAAAATCATTAGAAGATAAATAATCAATAAAATATTGATTTCTAAATTTTATAAACTCCTAAAAATAATAAATAAAATTATAAGGCAACAAAAATAATTTTTTGAAACAATTTTTAGCATTTATGAGAATAAATATTTAATGAAAACCACTTTAAAAGCAAAATAAATTCATACAGCTCAATAATTAATTATACAAGCAATTTTCGTACCTAACAATTACCCATAATTAACAATAAGGCAACACACAGCTAACAGAACCATCACATATTTTATTTATTTAATAATTTCATGATTACATTTACATATCGAATCCAAAAATAGATTACTTAGCCGCCAAGTAACCATAAAAACGATACAATTTAATACCAGATTTGGATAATTATGAAAATAGAGCTTCTTATGAAACACTTTACACAAAAATAAGGTGATAAAACATCGCCTTCGAGAATACGGGTTTTATCGATCTATAAAATGATTAGCATATCGAAAATTTTACGCCGGGACTCATACGGGTCAAACCGTACCCCGGATTGAAAAAGTCAAAACATGGAAAATGTTCAGAATAATCAGATTAGGTTAGGGAGGAGGTTTCTGAAAAGTTTCAGGTTGTAAAACGCAAAATAGGTTGAAGGTTGACGATTTCAAATTTTATAAAATAATTTTATAATTACTCAAAATAATAAATATTCAATCTATAAATCCTTATAAAATCACATAGCAATCCAAAAATTCCCAGAAAAATACCAAAATTATTTATATTTTATTCTGGATAATTAAAATTTGAAATATCCTAATTTTATCATATATAAACACCCAAATATTAATATCAATCATCAAATAATTCACCAAAATTCATATAATAATCACGTAATAATCATTTATTAATAAAAATAATAATTACACGATATTTCCCGGATGTTACATCCTTCTCCCCTTAAATGGATTATGTCCTCAGAATCATACTAAGGAACAGATAATGATACTTTTTAAGTATCTCACTTAGAATTTCTCAAAACTCATTCCTATAACCACTATTCAACGGTTTCCTACCGACATTAAAATTTATCAGTTGATCATGCAACCTAACTCAATTCTCTATTTTCTACATATGGAGCCAAATTGCTCTTCTGGGTTACATCCATATACACATCTTATGAACTCGTTATATCTGTGACAACAAGGCCAACTCATTCACAATTTTTCTACTTTCTTACTATCTCAAAGGACTAACTTAATTTTTACTAATCTTATTTTCTTTCTAATTCTAATAATTCGTGCTCATGAATGCCTTCCATTTTCAATGGTTGTTTTACTTTATTTTCCATGTCTCTTTCTATTCAATTAGTCTGACCTATGATCATTTTCAATCAAATTCGGGATCCTTAATCGATCTCCTGTATATTTTATTCATCTATGAATCATATACCGAACTCCTGGCGTCTTCGGTTTCTAAATATCTTAAGTCTATTCTAAAATTTAAAATTAAAAACAAAATCTCGACAATTGCATTTAACTCACCACTTAATAGTATACCTCAATTTCTTTTTAATCACTATCGAGTAGATTCATCGAGCGAGAATCTTTTACTATCTGAAAGAAAATATATTAATTTAGAATGGGATGAATCATAACTATATTCAAAACCGAACTCTTGGTATTAATACTCATTTTGTTGTCATATCAAATTAGATATCAATATGAACTTTGATGCTCACAACATTCCATAATGAATTCAACATCAATCATCTATATTAATACCACCTTTGATATTAACAACAAAGTAAGTATCAGCATAAACTAGAAACTGAATCAAAACTTGATCTTCAATTTCTAACTTTTCCGATTCCTTTACCCACTCCCCAGCAATTTTAATGATATTCAGTCTTTCTTTTCTACTCAAGACATATGTCCCTAAATGGACCTTGCCTGGTTGGTAGTTAACCAAACAACCGTAACTCATAATTACTTATGACCTGAATTCATACCTTTGAGGCTTAGAACACAGTTGCTACTTGTCAACCGTTCGCAGGCATAACTTCAGGCGTTCAACTTGGTCTTCTTTAGTCCTTGAATGGGCGAGGATGTTATCAATAAATAAAATTACACTATCCAAATACATCTTATACACTATGTTCATTTCATCCTCAAGAACGACGAGTACATAATATCATTAGAACTCATAATACCCATACCTTATTCTAAACACGGTCTTTAGTGTGACATCAGGCTTATAATTTCTGATAATTAATGCGACTTCATACCTCTATTCTTCTTTTCTATGACCATATTTGTACATAACGCGAAATACTCCTTATCTCATTATTCCTTCATCCCATAATCCTGAAGTTTCCTTAACTAATTACTTAATCCCTACTGGGCCATACGATACGGGGCTTTTGACACCAGCTCGACTCTGTGCAGTAACCAATGAGAAATTTTACCTCATGCTCCGAGGTAACCTTGGTAAATCATCCGTTATAACCTTCGGGACTTCATTTTAATTCTAGAGAATTCCGATATTAGATTCATTGTAACGCTCTTCTCTAACAGTTCGCCATTTATACCTTTGTTTACTCTTCCCTGTTTACACGTATTCTTTGAATGAAATTCCTATCTCCAATTATCGATATTTCACTTCATTCCCATATCAGTTCTTGCACAACTGACGTTCACAACTTGCTTATATCTTGGACTATTTTAAAAAATTTCTTTATCATTCTTTTGATTCCACTTCTTTTCTTAATTAGTTCTTCATTCTCATTATTCATTATCTCTTTTAAACATGAGAAATTTCTTTTTCTTGATAATAATGATTTGTTCATTATTAGATAAGCCATTTCTGGAGTTATCACTGGAATGAAGGCTTTTATTTATAATATTTAAATTCTTACTAAAGAATTATCAAAATTCATCGGTAGCTATTTTCTTAACCTCATTTAATCATCACTTATCGCATATTTGACTTTCCCCAACTGATCAACATTTCTTTTTCCTAAGTTCACATGCGGACTTTGTCAGTCTCTGTCTTACCTCAGATACTTGGATTTGCGAGTTTCCCAGTATTTCACAGTATCTTCCATTAAGTCGTCATTCGATATGGGTATGCATTCAAGTCCTTCCTGGAACGCTATTACAGATGATAAAAATCTATTTATTTTGTCTTAAACCTTCAGTTCTTGAAAACGTTTTTCTTGTTTATTGCAAAGGCCTATTCATCCAGATAAAACTGTGCACATGCATGCGGTAACATCACGCTAATTTTACTAAATTTCTGATTTTTGCTAATATCTTTACTTCCTCCAAATTGCTAATTGCTTTGATTTTGGATTTGAAAATCATGCCAGAATTTGACTTAATCTAATTATTAGATATATTTGAGATGTCATGTCTAATCTGATTTGTGTTTAGTTTTCAGAATTTAACAACAGGATTTATCAGGACTTACTAGAAATCAGAACTTACTGAAGTCAGAACTTAATATCAGAACTTAAGGCTTCAGAAGATATATATCAGTACTTAAATACGGGAAGACTTCAAATAAGGAATGCGGCTGGTTTACAGGAGAAGATCTGGACTAAAACAAAAGAAGATATGCATGAAGAGTTAGAGGACTAGAAGACTTGTAGAAGATATCTGATTGATATATTTTAGGAGACAGAATTATATTCCATATCAATTAGAAGATATCTTGTAACTGTGTACTATATAAACACAACTTAGGGTTTACACTATATGTGTTATCATTATCGAGAAGATTATACATTGTAACCTAGCAGCTCTTAGTGATATTGTTCATCACTGAGAGAGAACAACAGTTCTATTGTAACAGAGTTTATTTGAATATACTTGAACTTTGTTACATTCTTGTGTTGAAATCGATTTGATTGTATAAACACTATATTCAACCCCCTTCTATAGTGTTGTGTGACCTAACAAGTGGTATCAGAGCTTTTCTGTTAGCACACATACAGTAAAGATCCAAACAATCAAGTCTGAAGAGACACAAACCCAACTAAGCCCAACAAAACTCAAGAAACTCAAAACACTCAAACCCACAGTCGATATGAGACTATTAGGGTTCCCATACTGAGACCTTCTGATTATCCCATATGGAAAGTGAAGATGGATATGTTTCTGGAAGCTACAGATCTATAATACCTTGACATAATTAATGAAGGACCATATAAGCCTACCAAGCTCTCTGTTGCAGTTGCTGATAAACCAGCAAAAACCATACCAAAGGAGAGAGGTGAATACACACCTGAATATATCTCATCTATTGCCAAGGATGCAAGAGTAAGGCATTTGATGCATAGTGCAATTGATAATGTCATGCCAAACAGGGTAATTGGATGTAAGACTGCAAATGAGATATGAGATGCTTTGGAGATAAGATGCCAGGGAACTGATGTAATTAAAAAGAACAGGAGGACTATACTAACTCAAGAGTATGAGCACTTTGACTCAAAAGCTGATAAGTAATTAACTGATTTATATGACAGGTTTGTCAAACTCTTGAATGATCTGTCACCGGTGGACAAGGAATATGATCTTGAAGATTCAAATCTAAAATTCCTTTTAGCTCTTCCTGAAAATTGGGATTTGAAGTCTACTACCGTAAGAGACAACCATGACCTTATTGAAACTACTCTTGATGAAATTTATGGTATGCTCAAGACTTATGAACTTGAGATGGATCAAAGGAGCAAGAGGCATGGAAGAAAGTCAAGGACAGTTGCTCTTAAAGCTGAGGAGGAGTCTCCTAAAGTTGTTGTCTCAAAGAAGGGCAAAGGAAAGGCTCTCATCATAAAGTCTGATTCAGAGTCATCATATTCTGATGATGATGATTCAGAAAATGAAAGTTTATCTGAAGTTAATACTGATGCAGAGATGATGCAACTGTGTGCTCTTATGGTGAGGGTATCACAAAGATAGCCTACAAGAAATTCATAAAGGGAAAGAAGTTTTTCAGGACAGGTGGAAGTTCTGATAAGAAAGGGTTCAGAAAGTCTGAAGGCAAAGGAGGAAAGTCTGATGGAGGAGACAACTCAAATGTCAAATCCTACAATTATGGTGAAAGAGGCCACATATCTCCTGATTGCAAGAAAGGAAAAAGTGATAAAGGCAAGGCACTTGTCACAAAGAAGAAAAACTGGACAGACACTTCAGATTCTGAAAATGAGGTGAACTATGCCTTGATGGCAAATGCTGATAGCAGTACTGAAACTGCTGAATTAAAGGTACCTCAAACAACCTTTGCTTTTCATACCGATGATATTACTGAGTTGAGATTATACCTTAAAACATGATTCTGAAAATGAGGTGAACTATGCCTTGATGGCAAATGCTGATAGCAGTACTGAAACTGCTGAAACAACCTTTGCTTTTCATACCGATGATATTACTGAGTTGAGATTATACCTTAAAACCATGTTCATTAGTTTTAGAGATCAGACTTTAACATGTGAAAGATTAACATCTGAAAGTCTTGCTCTTAAAAACAGAAATGACTATTTAGAAAAGGAGTTAGTTTTTCATCATCAAACTAAGAAAGAAAGAGATAAGGCTTTGTATGTTAGAGATGAAGTACTAAAATTGAATGAATCTATAAAAACTGACTTAGAAAAGGAAAGAGAGATCATCAGGACTTGGACTAACTATGGCAGAACAACTCAGAATTTACTAAGTAGTGGAAACTAGAAAGAGGGCTTAGGTTATAGAGATGATAAAAGTGAGAAAGGAACTGTGCAAATTGAGCCAATTGTTGTTAAACAGACTGCTAAGCCAAACGTAAATCCTGTTAAATTTGTAGCAAAAACTGTTATATTTGATTCTGAAAAGATGAAAGATTCTAAGACAGAAGTAAAATAAAAGTCAACTTCTGATAAATTAAAACAGGAAAAACCAGCTAAAGTAAACATAGGCTTAATGACAAAGAAGCAGCTTAAACATAAGCTGAAAGAGATTAGAAATATGAACAAGGTAAAGGAAGCTAGGAAAAATAGGAATAGAAAGGAAGGTGTGAATAAAAGCAATATTTATATGCCTGTTCCTAATGCTCCTAGAAAGAAATGTTATAACTGTGGAAACTCTAACCGTCTTGCTTCTTTTTGCAGGAAAAATAAAGATATAAACTCTTTACCTCCTAAATCAGGAGTTAAGAGTCAGTCTGTTAGGTTTAAACCACAAAATCCTTGTTTTCATTGTGGTATCTTATGTCATTCCATTTATACTTGGAAGGAATATCATAGTTTGTACTATGATTATTATCAAATAAAACCTTCTTTGAAAAAAGTTAGTATAATTCCTTCTAGTGTAAATTTTGTTGCAAAGTCTGATATAAAGTCTGATTAACACCATGTTAGCATAAACTCTGAAATTAAATCCGCTGCAAATGCTAACAAAGTTAAAGAGGCCAAAGGATCCAAGCAAGTGTAAATTTTGTTGCAAAGTCTGATATAAAGTCTGATTAACACCATGTTAGCATAAACTCTGAAATTAAATCCGCTGCAAATGCTAACAAAGTTAAAGAGGCCAAAGGATCCAAGCAAGTTTGGGTCCTTAAAACTAACCAATAGTGGTCTTTGTGATTGCTGGGCAACAGGAAAAACATCCTAATTCTGGACAGTGGATGTTCAGGACATATGACTGGAAATAAAGCCCTTCTATCAGACTTTGTGGAGAAAGCTGGCCCGGGAGTTTCTTATGGAGATGGCAACATGGGAAAAATTCTGGGATATGGCAATATCAATCTTGGGAATGTCATCATTGAATCAGTAGCTCTTGTCTCAGGACTTAAACACAATCTGCTAAGTGTGAGTCAAATCTGTGGCAGAGGTTATCATGTCGATTTCTTTGAAGAACACTGTGAAGTTGTAAGTAATTCTACAGGCAAAGTGGTTCTGAAAGGTTACAGGCATGGTAACATATATGAAGCCAGACTTTCAACAAACTCTGATGGTTCTGCAATCTGTCTGTTGAATAGAGCACCAATTGAAGAAAGCTGAAATTGGCACAAGAGACTCTCTCATTTAAATTTCAACAACATAAATGAGCTAGTAAAAAAAGATCTTGTGAGATGATTGCCAAAATCAGTATTTGCTCCTGATGGCCTTTGTGATTCATGTCAAAAGGCAAAACAAAGAAAATCTTCATTCAAGAGCAAAACTGAATCCTCAATTCTTGAGCCTTATCACTTACTGCATGTTGATTTATTTGGTACAGTCAATGTCATGTCTATTTCAAAGAAGAAATATGCTATGATTATAGTGGATGAGTTCACCAGATACACTTGGGTGTATTCCTTGCACAAGAAGAATGTAACTTCATCTACTCTAACTGATCATGTCAGACAGTTGGATAAGTTAGTCAAAGATGCTGTTAAAATAATAAGAAGTGATAATGGCACTGAGTTCAAAAATTCAATCATGGAAGAATTCTGTAAAGAGCATGGAATTAAGAAGGAATTTTCTGCACCTGGAACTCCACGGCAATATGGAGTTGTAGAAAGAAAGAACAGATATCTCATTGAAGCTGCACGAACTATGCTTGATGAAGCAAAGCTACCAACCTACTTTTGGGCTGAAGCAGTGTAGACTACTTGTTTTACACAGAATGCTACACTCATAAACAAGCATGGAAAAACACCATATGAGATGGTGAAGAAAAAGAAGCCAAATCTGAAATACTTTCATGTATTTGGATGTAAGTGTTTAATTCTTAAGACTCATCCTTAACAGCTGTCAAAATTTGATCTAAAAGCTGATGAAGGGATTTTTGTTGGATATCCACTTTCCACAAAAGCCTTTAGAGTCTATAATTTAAGAACAAGGGTTATCATGGAATCTATCAATGTATCTTTTGATGATAAAAAGATTACTGGACTTGAAGATTTCAATGATCATGATCAGCTGAGATTTGAAAATGAAGATTTAAATTCTGATTCTGTAAATTATGATGGCTTAAATCCTGATCCTATAAGTTCTGACGGGTTAAATTCTGATGTCATTGAAACTGTGGTAACTACTCCAAGAGAAAATGCACTTGTTTAGGGGGGTCAAGCTGAAGATCCTACCACAACTCAAGACTCTCAGGAAGCATCAGAACCTGTCACTGGCTATTCAAGTTCTGATTCATCAAGTTCTCATGAGCTAAATTCTGATAATTCTGGAAACTCTGATTCTTCAATTCCTGAAGGATCCAACTCAAATTCTGAAGTCTCAGAGAGCATAACTACATGGAGAGTATCAGAAAATGTTGATGGAGACAGCATGGATCATGGGGGAGGATCCAGTTCTAGAGAACAACTTCCATCTGCAAGGAAGTGGACTAAAGCACATACACCTGATTTAATAATTGGAGATCCTGAAGCAGGTGTCAGAACTAGAACTGCAACATCAAATGAATGTCTCTATCATTCCTTTCTATCTCAGACTGAACCAAAGAAAGTGGAAGAAGCTCTTCAGAATGCTGATTGGATGCAAGCAATGCAGGAAGAGTTAAATGAATTTGAAAGAAATAAAGTCTGGACCCTAGTGCCAAGACCAAGGAACAGATCAATTGTTGGCACAAAATGGGTGTTCAGAAACAAAACTGACAGTGATGGAATAATTACAAGAAACAAAGCAAGGCTGGTTGCTAAAGGTTACTCTCAACAGGAGGGTATTGATTATGATGAAACATTTACACCAGTTGCCAGATTGGAAGCCATAAGAATCTTTTTGGCTTATGCTGCTCACAATAAGTTTAAAGTCTTTCAAATGGATGTGAAAAGTACTTTTCTCAATGGAAAATTGGAAGAAGAGGTATATGTTGAACAACCTCCAGGATTTGTAGATCCAAAATTTCCTAATCATGTCTACAGACTTGATAAAGCACTTTATCGCCTTAAGCAAGCTCCAAGAGCATGGTATGAGACTTTAGCTTAATTCCTTCTGAAAAGTGGATTTAACAGAGGCACAATTGATAAAACAATGTTCTACCTCAACCATGGAAAGAACTTACTTTTGGTACAGATATATGTTGATGATATCATCTTTGGGAAAGGTTTGCAAAGCTAATGCAGTCAAGGTATCAAATGAGTATGATGGGAGAACTTAGCTATTTTCTGGGACTTCAAGTCAAGCAAAATGAAGAAGGTACTTTCATAAATCAATCCAAGTACAACAAAAATTTACTGAAGAAATTTGGAATGCAAGACTGTTCAACTGCATCCACTCACATGGCCACTGCAACCAATTTAGATAAATATACTGGAGCATCAGTAGATATTACTAACTACAGAGGTATCATTGGGTCTTTACTTTATTTAACTACAAGTAGACCTGATATCATGTACGCTACCAGTCTTTGTGCAAGATTTCGGATCTGAAAATCATGTCAGAATTTGACTTAATCTAATTGTTAGATATATTTGAGATGTCATGTCTAATCTGATTTGTGTTTAGTTTTTAGAACTTAACAACAGGACTTATCAGGACTTACTGGAAATCAGAACTTACTGAAGTCAGAACTTAATATCAGAACTTAAGGCGTCAGAAGATATATATCAGTACTTAAGTGCGGGAAGACTTCAGATAAGGAATGCGGCTGGTTCACAGGAGAAGATCTGGACTAAAACAAAAGAAGATATGCATGAAGAGTTAGAGGACTAGAAGACTTGTAGAAGATATCTGATTGATATATTTTAGAAGACAGAATTATATTCCATATCAATTAGAAGATATCTTGTAACCGTGTACTATATAAACACAGCTTAGGGTTTACACTATATATGTTATCATTATCGAGAAGATTATACGTTGTAACCTAGAAGCTCTTAGAGATATTGTTCATCACTGAGAGAGAACAACAGTTCTATTTTAACAGAGTTTATTTGAATATACTTGATCTTTGTTACATACTTGTGTTGAAATCGATTTGATTGTATAAACACTATATTCAACCCCCTTCTATAGTGTTGTGTGACCTAACACTAATTGGAATCGATCTTCATTTAACTGACCATTTAGTTTGTAAAGTTAATCAATTAACTCTTTTAATTGATCAATTGAACCAAGTGATGACTAGATAACTGGAATCAAAGACCAATTACATAAAGTCGGTTTGGTCATATCAACCTTTTCCAAGAACCGAGATCGTAATCATTTGGAGTACCAATGAGAATGAAAATATACTTCTTTATCCTTAAAAGTAGGGTAATTTCCGAAAATTTGGGTAGCACTTCCCCTATACCATCGACTATCAGTCGGACTCAAGCCGACACCATCATTCAACCAAATCATCCACAACCATATCTATCCACTTCCATCAACCAAATTCATCAATTTAACATAATTCAGAAACTGACATAACATACATCTTTTAATTGAACTAAATTCATAAACAACAATTATTAATATAACCCTGCTTTTCTCAGTTCCTTCAGAATATTACAAAATGTTACTAATGAGCTTAAAATTATCTTGTTATTTCTCAAAAATTTTATTTCGTGATTCTTTTAACTTATTTCTTGCCATTACTAATTATGTATATATTTACTTTTAAGAATTATACCGCATCCTTAACTAATCACACTAATCCTCTATTTTTGTCGATACACACACAATTTCATTAACTAGTCTGTTTATCTTTTAATAACCACTCATGGTCTTAATTATCATCATCACAATCTAGTGAAAACTCAATCATCAGATCATTATTTCTTAAAAGGTTTCACAGTCGAATTACCATTACTTCATCTCCGCTAATGTTCCCGTACCGAACTTTCGTCACTGGCCCGGTTATAGGTATTAAATTTACCATAACTTATTTACTCAAGTTAGAGTACCTCACAATTTCTTGAAGAACACGTTTGAAATTTGTTTGCAATTAAGATTTCTTCGATCTTGAATCCTCACGAAAATTATCTTCCCGCGATGAAGGGATGCTTCACTTATTAATTGCCTGTCTGAGTTATTGTTCAGAATTCCTTGATCTTCGGTTGTCGTCCTGACACTCATTTGCTTTGTCTGATGTACACAGCTTTACTTCTTATTAACTTATTTATTACAGTTCAGTAACTATTAATTCCACGTCGAAATCTTCTGATTTGAAGTGCATTGCGTTAACGCAATCTCCCGTACTGATGAGATCCTTGTAACAAGAACAATTATCTGACTTGATGTCTTTCCCACGACCATGTTATAAGTATATCCATTCTTCCCTGCTCGTAGATGTCCACCATTTATTGGCTTGCAATCATACTTATACTCGACATGTAATTCTACCTGCTACACAGAACTATTCCATTTCTTTTAAAATCGTCAAAGAATAGACTCTACGCAAGAGGAGAGTTTTGTGTATATAATTTTGATTGAAAAAATGGATAAGGAATAACAATGCAATAAACAATTGGGAGAATCTATAAGTCAATAAATTGAAGGAAGAAGAATGAGTGAGGATTTAGATATGAATGAGACAACCATATTCGTACTCAAGATGGCCAGTCTTTCGCACTATATGGCATACAACACATGATTAGGTGGTGTCCCATCAGACTCTTCGTCATTCCGATAAAGTGTCACATAACAACACCATTTGTCTCAATCAGGAAGCAATATTTTGAGAAGAGAACGAATTCGGAAGGAGCATAATAAATTTTCTTTCATTTTTGCCTCATATAATCTATCAATAAAAGAAGCTCATACGCATTCAAGAATCAAGAAAAACTTATGCCATCATATTAGAGGAAAGAATGATAATGTTGGTCACCGTCCATTCTTCACTTACGTATATCTTCAGAAATCATTCGAATAATAAATTCACAATTTAGGTCACTTCATAATTTCAGAATGTCGTCTGGAAATGGATTCATATTAAATACTCTAATAATTCGATCATCATCATGTCCTTACGAAATTTATAATCATTGCTTCCGATTTCATCTATGCCATGTAAAATAACAATCAATCACGCAACGTCTCAACTTCGTCGATATGACTATTATACTTCGCCATTTATCTGGAAGAGTATTCCCTTTCCTTTAATCATCATCTGTCTGTTCGAATCACGAATCCTACTAAATTTTAATAATTTCATGAATTAGGTAAATAATGTATTTTTTAACATGTTGATTTAATTATTGATATTATTAAACAAAGTTTATGTTCGTCTATCACGAAAAACTTTAAACTTTCCTATAATAGTGGGTCTACTTGGTCCTCTAATTTAACAATACTGAGTCTAGATCCATTATTCTTTTAGATCCTTCTCCACTTATAATAACAACAACTTAAGTAGTAATTCGACAACCACGTTGTGAAACTCATTTCTTACAAAGATCTTCCGAAAGTTTATTAAGAAAATCTCTTTCAGAAACTCATTTTAGAATTTTGAAAATCCGACATTTAGTCGTCATTACTATATAAGTTACTCGTTATTCTTATAGTCCGCTAATGAGATATCTAATTAAAAGAATGCCCATATAAGGGTCTCTCCACTTTGGTATATCTTCTATTTCTCCTTGGATTCCGTTCACATTTATTAATCAACGAAACTTCATTTATCGTTGCATACCATTTTACTCGTAATTCTAACCCTAATGCTGGCGTTTGGTGCTATCTTCGATATTCTCGTCATCTTTCTTAATGTTATGCTCGCAACCACTAATGTCATTCGACGTTTGGTCTGTAGACAAGGTCGCACCATTGTGCTAGTCTTAAGTATACCTAATATGGTAAAACTCATTCCTTGCGCGGCGCCTGATAAGTGATAACAATCTTCTCGCAACGATGGTGCCTTTGAAACTTGCAGCTTTGGCTCTTCTTCAGCTTCAATCAACTTGTTGCCTTCAGCACGGAGCTTGTCCTACTACCTAATTCTAGGTAAATAATACTAAAACTCACCTAACTTTCCTTAATACGAAGTTCTCATAAGAATCACTCGCATTTTCTTTAAAACCATATGAAAAGTAGGGTAACATACCCAGTCTCCGTCGAGCTATCGACCCTTCGCAACTAAAAGATCTAGGAACTCAATATATCTATAGCATTGCTATATTCGTCTTACACTTGTCTCAACAATATCCTATCTTACCAATTCCAAATCGGGTCTGCTAATCCTAATTCGCACTGAATTCGAACTTAAACTGAGTATGCCTAGGTCTTTCCTATCTCATATGACCTATTACTCATTCTCACCTATTCTTATTTGAGGGACCAATAACCTGTTGCTCTGATGCCAACTTGTAACAGCCCAAATCCGGGGTCAAGATTTGGTGTCACTAAACAATCTATACATAATATAAAATAATATAAAAATGACACCTTAAATCCAGATCGTTTACAGGTTATGGTATGAAACAAGAATCTAACCTTTTTAAATTTACTACAACTAAAATACAAGTTTGAATACCTTTGTACTAAATCCCTTGTCTAATTTTTTTAACATCTTCAACCTATTGCACCGGAGATCTTTCTAACTTCAGCTATCTATCAAAGCTATTCTCTTTATCCTCATTTGTTTCTGAAAGAAATAAGAATTTACAAAGCAAGAGTGAGCCAAAAATGCCCAGCAAGTATATAAGTGATTTCCAAGTATCAATATCAAAAGAACTTTTCCGGACAAAATCTTTAAATAGTTTTGTGACATTTCTATTTCTTTGTAGTAGTTGAGCGAATAAACATTGGCTGTTACAAGAAGTGAAGAGCAATTCCCAGATTCGTCTCTTGAATTAGGGTTTTATCCGGTTTTGTTAGCATAAAACTTTTCGAGAGAGAATGTCGTTTATGGAGATCAACAATAAATTAGACTGGACACTAGAAACCAACATATGCACTATAACCTGCTGATCAGTCATGATATGATATAGTGCGGATCTATACCCAACTGCATAAACCCACCAACATATGGGTACCCAGGCACTATGGCCCAAAGGTCCGGTCCATCCCCGGCCTATAGGATCCAGCTCATCACGGGCCCTCACAATAACCATCCATCCCGTAGATTATTTTGATGTCAAATCATTTTGATTTCAAAACATCCCAATTCAGGGTTCGCAAATAACCCGAAAGAATAGGTATTTGCTCAAGAGATCAAGTGATAATATAGGAACAATAATGAAAAGAACTTGTGTAATTAAGAGTATTTGCAGCGAAATATAAAACAGTTAACTATTCTAAATTTAGAATATGAGTGAAGTAATTACAGTATGTTACGAGAAAAGTTAGGAATACTTGCCTCGATAAGCTTTAACCACTATTACTAGTTGAATTTTGGATTGCCTTGAACGTTCGTCTTTATCGTCAAACCACTACCTTATTCTGGCTATGATCTCAACACTCAGGTCCTTCGATTGGAACCTCGCTGAGCTCGACGACTAACCACTAGATCATTCCTAGTCCGATGTCAATCCTCGGGTGTTCCGACTAGGACCTACAGGGTTGAAATACCCCAATTCAAATAATCGTTTAAGCTTAACATAGTATCACTATTAATTCTACCCATACGATTTCATAACCCGACTCGTATTTATATGTATTACTGAGATACACATAGCAACTATGGTCCACATCTTTGAAACTCGGTTCGGTGTTTATTTTCGGAAAGTACGTATACTCGTTGGTTTGAAAATAGTAAGGTAATTGATTATTTATAAAATATCGTGTCATAACATATAATTAGGTTCGTAAAATATAATTATATCTCCTCGTTCGACGTCTCCGATAATTATAGGTTACGTTCCCTTATTTTCGGAATTAATTTCCCGAAAATCGGGAAGCGTCTCCTTTGTTTATCGGCCTACCCGTCAAAACCATTCGATGTCAATCACAATCAACATCAACAATCCACAACTACAACTCGCAATTCCCAAACACCAAAATAATCTCAATTATTTATTATTATTATTCGCATTTTTATGTTTTTATTCATAGGACTCAGATAAAAATCATCACTGTCCACCGTCGACTCGCAGAAACTCATCGTCGACGGCGGCAAAATTTATTGGTGCCCAAAATACTCGGGTGTCCAAATAAATTTCACCGATAAACTATAATAATTTCCGCACGAAAATCTTTTTATTTCATAAATAAAAATCAATTAATTTCTGCGAGAATTAAATAAATAAATAAAAATTTCCAACAGTAACCAATAATTCCAGTCAAGAAACCGAACCAACAGGTTGGAATAATCAACCGGAAAAGCCAAAACATAGCCAACAACAGCACATAGTCAGGTACCACACAGACACAGCGCGTAGGAACCAACCACCGCCTCACCTCCCCGAAATCCAGGAGGCGGCAACGGAAACAAGAACATAACTCATTGCACACATACACGATTACGCACACACGTGCGATTACACACACACTGACTGAATTACACACACACACACACACACATATATATATATATATGTATATGCACAGCCAACCAAAATTCGAAGCTATAGAAAATGAAACTGACATAGCCGAGAGAAGCACAAAGTAGCCAAAAAAAGAAGACACGACGGTGCTCACCCGAACCAATAAAACGGGAAAAAAAAGGAATAAGAGAGAGGAAGAGAAGAGAGTCGTGAGAGATTGAGAGAGATGAGGAGTAGCAAGAGGATTCACGAGAGAGAGAAAAGAGAATAGTCGAGAGAGAAGAAAGGGGGCGCGTGAGGAACAGGGGAAGGAACAGAGGCGGTGTTTTTGTTGTTTATTTATCCTGTTTTTGTTTTATCTGCTCATTTTTATTATACACTGGTTCGTTTTCTCGCAATTTAACGAAATAGCTGAGGCCAGAATTCATCAAAAAGTTACAATTTACATACCAAAATTCTCAAAATTTCAAAAGTTAATAAAATAAAAATTTCATAATTTTTAAATTACTTTTGGAACGCGTAGTGTACCCGCGTTTAACAAATTACCAAATACATGTGTTGGTAAATAAAAGCCCGAAACTTTCCGAAAGAATTTTAAAATTCTCAAAATATTCCAAACTTAATAAAATATGGATTCCATAATTTTTGAAGATTCTAGAATTAAATACTGATTTTACAATTAAATGCAATCAGAAAATCATTTGAAGATAAATTATCAATAAAATATTGATTTCTAAATTTTATAAACTCCTAAAAATATTAAATAAAATTATAAGGCAACAAAAATAATTTTTTTGAAACAATTTTTAGCATTTATGAGAATAAATATTCAATGAAAACCACTTTAAAAGCAAAATAAATTTGTACAGCTCAATAATTAATTATACAAGCAATTTTCGTACCTAACAATTACCCATAATTAACAATAGGGCAACACACAGCTAACAGAACCATCACATATTTTATTTATTCAATAATTTCATGATTACATTTACATATCGAATCCGAAAATAGATTACTTAGCCGCTAAGTAAACATAAAAATGATACATTTTAATACCAGATTTGGATAATTATCAAAATAGAGCTTCTTATGAAAAATTTATACAAAAATAAGGTGATAAAACATCGCCTTTCGAGAATACGGGTTTTATCGATCTATAAAATGATTAGCGTATCGAAAATTTTACGTCGGGACTCGTACGGGTCAAACCGTACACCGGATTGAAAAAGTCAAAATATGGAAAGTGTTCAGAATAATCAAATTAGGTTAGGAAGGAGGTTTCCGAAGAGTTTCGGGTTGTAAAACGCAAAAACGGTTGAAGTTGGACGATTTTAAATTTTATAAAATAATTTTATAATTACTCAAAATAATAATTATTCAATCTATAAATCCTTATAAAATCACATAGCAATCCAAAAATTCCCAGAAAAATACAAAATTTATTTATATTTTATTCTAGATAAGTAAAATTTAAAATATCCTAATTTTATCATATATAAATATCCAAATATTAATATCAATCATCAAATAATTCACCAAAATTCACATAATAATCACGTAATAGTCATTTATTAATAAAAAATAATTATATAATATTTCTCGGATGTTACATGGAACCTCCACCAAGTTGTCAGTTGGGATGCCCAAAGCTACATTGACATCTTCTTTAGAGAATTCCACTTGTTGGACTCTAATGGAGCAATTAACCACAATAGATACAGCCTGGTTTTCATGCACCACAATCCTTACCACAACTGTGTTCCAAAAATCCCCTAGAACATCCAAGTATAATACTGAATTTGCTGTTAGAGCACCTCCAAAGTAAGTTTCAGAAAGAAACTTCACAAAGCTCTTGAAATTTTCAGGAGCTTGATTTGCATCAGTAAAAGCAAGATAATTGGTGCCCTCCTTTGGGATGATAGGTGTAACTGTGTTTGATGCCATTGGAATAGTTTGAATTAGAGTGGGTAAGAAAAAATTGAGAGAAAGAGCTTGAAATGAGAGAAAATGGTTTGGATTTGGAAAAATTAGGTTAATTTGAGATCTCGAAGGCGTAAAGAGATGTATGTCTAGATGTTTGGGTATTTATAGTAAAAGGTAAATGACTTACCGAGAACTCAAAATAAACATTTGGAACTTGCTTATCGAGAAGTCATATTGAAAGAATAGATATATATAATGATATGTCATTTTCCTGACTCTTATCGAGAACTAGAATATGACTTATCGAGATGTCAAATAAATACCCCGGTTTGTCTCGAATGGACTGAATTTTTTCAATTTTTTATTTGAATAAATAAAAAATAAAATTAGAATTTTTGTTTTCAAAAGTATCATAATGAAAATAATTTATTAAATAAAATTATTTCAGTCTGAGTTAAAGATAAGTTTAAATTGTACTTGTAGAGAACTCAAAATAATTCACTCGAGATCTCTACAATACTTATCGAGAAGTCATAGAGTGTGTTATCGAGATGTCCATTCGAGAAGTTTGGTAATGACTTTTTCGAGAAGTCATTCGAGAAGTTATAATAACTTATCGAGTTGTCCACGAGAAGTCTAACAAAGATTTATCGAGAAGTCAAAATAACTTATCGAGATGTCCACTCGAGAAGTCCAAAACTAACTTATCGAGAACTACTTCGAGAAGTCTCAAAATGACTTATCGAGAAGTCATTATACTTATCGAGAACTCGGTCCCTATGAACTTTTGCTGTTTTTCAGGTCTGTCTTTTATTAACTTCATATAGTGAAATATGAATTAACAAAGAGACAGTTTACTTAGAATTTGAAAAATTCCAAGTTAACAAAAATAAAATGAAAAATAAATATGAAGAGAAATCTGAAATATTTATAATTCATATTTCAGTTAATTTCCAATTAAATCAATTTAATTTTGACTTATTAGAAATCAATCTACTACAAAATATTGGTTGAGTTCTTGCCTTTAGGATGAAGAATTTAGCATTCCAATTTCACCTACAAGTCTAGTAAAAGATGCTTCATCCAAAGGTTTAGTAAAAATGTCAGCTAACTGTTTTTCTGTTGGAACAAAAATGATCTCAATGGTACTATCTGCAACATGGTCTATAATAAAATGGTACCTTACATCAATGTGCTTTATTCTATAGTGATTAACTGGATTAGCCATAATAGATATAGCACTAGTATTGTCACACATAATTGGAATTTTGTGTAATACTAGGCCATAATCCATTAGCTAATTTTTAATTCAAAGCACTTGAGCACAGCAACTTCCAGCAGCTACGTATTCAGCCTCAGTTGTGGAAGTTGACATAAATAGTTGTTTCTTGCTATATCAGGATACAAGTCTCTGTCCAAGAAATTGACAGCTTCCACTAGTGCTTTTTCTGTCAACCCTGCATCTAGCAAAATCTGTATCTGTGTATCTAACAGCTTCAAAACCTATTCCCTTAGGATACCATAATCCCATGTTTGGAGTCCTCTTTAGGTATCTAAAAATTTTCTTCACAATCATCAAATGTGATTCCTTCGGATTGGCTTGAAATCTTGCACACATACATGTTGCAAACATAATTTCTGGTCTACTAGAAGTTAAATATAACAAATAGCCAATCATTCCTCTATAACCTGAAATATCTACACTTTTTCCTTTCTTATCTTCATCCAACTTAGTAGCTGTAGACATAGGTGTAGATGCAGGTGAACAATCAACCATACCAAACTTCTTCAATAAATCCTTGACATACTTAGTTTGACTGATGAAGATTCCATCACTCATTTGACTGACTTGAAGTCCAAGAAAGTAACTTAATTCTACCATCATACTCATTTCATATTCACTGTGCATGAGTTTTGAGAATCTTTGACATAACTTTTCATTAGTAGAACAAAAAATGATATCATCCACATAGATTTGAACTAGGATCATATCATCACCCTGTTGTTTATGGAAGAGAGTTTCGTCTATTGTTCCTCTAGTGAATCCATGTTTGAGCAAAAATTCTAACAGTGTGTCAAACCAAGCTGTAGGTGTTTGCTTTAATCCATAGAGAGCCTTGAGTAATTTGTATACAAAGTCTGGAAATTATGGATCTTCAAATCCAGGTAGTTGTTGCACATAAACTTCTTCTTCCAACTCACCATTAAGGAATGCACTTTTCACATCCATTTGATAAACCTTAAAAATTGAGTGTGCAGCAAATGCAAGAAAGATCCTTATTACTTCAAGTCTTGCAACTAGAGTAAAAGTTTCATCATAATCAATTCCTTCCTGTTGTGAATAGCCTTTTACAACCAACCTTGCTTTGTTTCTAGTGATAATTCCATTTTCATCCATTTTGTTCCTGAACACCCACTTTATTCCTGTTACGTGTTGATTCTCAATGATCAGAAGAAGCTCAGGATCTGACTGCATTTTAGATGTCATCAGTATTTGATGTGTCGTCAGGATTTGATGCATCACTAGTATTTGCATGTCATCAGCATCTGAAGGCGGTCAGCTGTGAAGATTGATTATGTTCCTAAATTTGAGGGATGGATATTTATTACGTTCTGAATGATAGGACTTTATGTATTCAGTTAAAGATATGTATCATTTTCTATTAGTAATTGGTAATGCATATCTTAGATTGATGTATAGCAGCTATGTATTATATAAACACAGTTTAGGTCATCACATAGTGATTAACTCAAGGATTGTACGACCTAGCAGCTCTCAAGAACATCGGTATTTCTTGAGAGAGTTTGTAACTGTTTTTATCATAAATATTTATATTTTTATACTTTTTCGAAACATCTATACAATTGTATTCAACCCCCCTTAAACAATTGTATTATTACTGGGCAACAATTGGTATCAGAGCGAACTGATAATTTACTATCTGAAACGATCTAAACATGTCTCTGAACAAGTATGAAAGTATCAAAATCCCCATTTAGAAAAAGACTGAATATCTTACATGGAAGGTGAAGATGCTCATGCACTTGGAAGCTACAGATCCAGACTACCTCGACGTAATCAATGATGGACCTTACAAGCCAACAAAATTGGTACCTACAACTCCTACTGTTGCTAAACACCTTCAGTTGAAGGAGAAGAATGAGTGGACACCAGAAGAGAAAGCTGATATGCTGAAGGATGCAAAGGTAAGAAACATTTTGCATAACAATCTTGACTCTGTGATGTCAAATAGGGTTATATCCTACAGGACTGCCAAAGAGATCTGGGATGCCCTTGAGACTCAATGTCAAGGAACCATGGGCATCAAGAAGAACAGAAGGGCTATTCTAATTCAAGAATATGAACATTTTGAGGCCAAGATTGATGAAAGTCTTACTGACATCTATGATAGGTTTCTCACTCTGCTTAATAACCTATCTTTGGTGGGAAAGGTGTACAATCTGGAAGATTCAAACACCAAGTTTCTGAGAGCGTTGAATGAGGAATGGGAGACTCAGACTTCAATCATACGACATCAGTATGATTTGGAAATAGTAACTCTTGATGAAATCTATGGCATGCTAAGAACTCATGATTTGGAAGCTCAGCAAAGGAAAGAGAGGAAAAGTAACAAGGGAAAATCAGTTCCTTTGAAAGTGAATGTTAAAGCTTCAAAAGACAGGTCTGTTGAAGCTGTAAGGAAAAAGAACTATCTGCCAGAATCAAATACTGATGATTCATCATCAAATCCTGATGATGATACTGATTCTGAAATTGATGAGAGCGTGATAGATTCTGATGTCGTGCAAATGGATGCATTATTGGTTAAGGACTTCAAGAGGATGCAATTCAGGAAGTCTCAGAAGAAAAGGAGCTTCAGGAAGAAGTTTATTGGAGGAGAAAGCAAGTCATCTGGAAGAAGAGAAGGAAAGGATTTCAAAGCTCGGAAAGTCGACAGATCAAAGATCAAGTGCTAAAACTGTGATGAACCTGGTCATTTTGCTACAGAATGCAAAAAGAAAAAGAATGACAGAGGGAAAAACAAAGCCTTGATTACATCAAGGAAGGATTGGATGGATTCCACTGATTCTGAAAATGAAGAAACATGCTATGCACTGATGACTAGTTTTGATACTCCTGCTTCCTCTGATTCTAAGGTGTCAACTTCTTTCTTCTCTCTTGATACTGAAGATATATCTGAATTGAAATCTATTCTTAATTCTCTCCATGGAAATTTTAAGAATAAGATTCTAGAGAATAATAGACTGTTAACTAAAAATGAAGTCTTAAAATCTAGGAATGATCAGCTAAAGTCTGACTTCTTAAATCATATTGAAATTCAAAAATAATGTGAGAAAGTTAAACATACAGCAAAGATACTGGAAACTAAGTATAGTATGTTAGAAAATGAATTAGAAAATGAGAGGAAAATCCTTAAAGCCTGGACGGATTCAGGAAAAAAGGTTCATGTTAGGTCCCAATATGTTTGTAGAAGGGGGGTTGAATACAAACTATACCGTTTAATCGAATTTAATGCGGAATAAAAAATTAAAACAAAATTCAACTTAAATAAAATTATTATTAAACTTGAAAGGTGTTATAACAACGGTATCATTTACAAGGGATTAATCTCAAATAAATTATTACAAATCTAGAATAAATTCGACATGAACTTTTTCTATTTTTGCAATAAAAATATCAAATGCTAAAAGCAATTTGAGATTAAGTTCTAGGGATTATGATCCGCTAGATAGTTACACAAGAACAATAGAATGATTTCTAGTGGTTTGGATTTAACTTTAAAACTAGAAAATGATGATCTTGAATTCAGCAGAGAGATGAAATATTTGTGCGACTGCTTCTGTTATGTTCTTGAGTGTATTGAATAATGTCTTCTGCTGCTTCTATCTTTTATAATTCAATCAACAGAATCCACTTGAACTAGCATGACTATCTGAGAATTGGCATGACTTTCAGTGAGACAATCTTTTGAACTAGCAAAACAATCATCCTTCCAGTAGAACTTTCGGTGAGACAGTTGAATGAACTAGAAAGACTATCAAAATGAACTGGCAAGACAATTCTCCTTCCAGTAGAACTTTCGGTGAGACAATCAGGAATGGCCTGGCATGACAATCGGTATGACAATCCAGATTGTCATGCCAGTTCAATCTCAATTGTCTTATTGAATTAAAACTGATTTTAATTCAATTATAATTCAGAAAATTCTTAATATTAATTCAGAATTAATTAATCGATTAATTCAATTAATCAATAAATTAATCTTTGCAGATTTAATTTATTTTCTTAATTAAATTATATGACTTAATTAATTAATAGAGAATTAATACTACTCTTGAACAACAACCATTCTTCTGAAAATCTTCTGAAAATTATGAATCAATTCCACCACTTCAATGTTGACACTCGATGTACTGTCTGGTTAATGAGTGACTAACTTTTGTGACGTTTCTTCATGTCTTGACTTTAATAACTTGATTTTCTTCAGATTAAATCCCTGTAATTAATTGATACCCTGACAAGATCTCTGTCATTTGATTAAATCCACAATCTTGATTTATATCACTGAGGCTTGATCAATTTCTTGAACTTCTTCCAGTGAAGTAATTCCTCAAGTCTGTAGATGAACATTGTTTCTGAATCCTTTGACAGATGTTACTTTGTGATATCTCGTTGACGCTAGATCCACTATTTACTTGTTACATTCTTATTTGAGTTGAGTTAAATCCTCGAATAAACAAATAGGCTATGACATATGCCTTTCAGTCATGAGATGATTTCTAAGAAAAACTGGAGAGGATGTCTTGGATATGTTGATGGTATTAAAGGTGTTGACACTGAAAATAAAATTACCCTTAAGACTCCTGTTAAGTTTATCTCTTCAGAAGCTGATGAACCCAAATCTACTTTTGAGAAGGGTTCAACCTCAGCATTCCAAGAAAAGGTAGTAAATGTTAAAACTCAAAGTCAGGAAAACAAGGAGACCATTTAGACTGTTAAGAAAGAAAAGAACATAGGAATTTTGTCTAAAAGACAATTGAAAAAGAAATTATTTGAGGTTACTGACAAACCTCAAGTAAAAAGTCCAAAAAGAAACAGGAATGGTAAGCAAGGTATTTCTAAGGAATCTAACTATAAGTTTGTTTCTAATGCTCCTAGAAAAACTTGTTTTAACTGTGATAATACTAATCATCTTGCTATTGATTGCAGGAGGAGTAAGAACAAGAAAACTACTATTCTTGATTCTATTGTTAGGGGTTGATCAGTATTTTACAAACCACAAAATCCTTGTTTTTATTGTCGTAGTAGTTGGCATTCAATTTACACTTGTAGTTTTTATCATAAGCTATATCATAATTTCTATGAACCTTTGCCAAAATTCAATAAAACTGCTTATGTGATTAATGCTGCCAGTTCTACTAAATCTACTTCTGATAAGATAAATTATGATAAAGAAAAAACTGTCAGAAATAACTATGAATCACAGAAACTTAAGTTGTCCATTAAGAGGATCCAACAAGTGTGGATCCTTAAAAATCCGTCTATTTAATCACTCCTCTGATTGCAGGATAACAAGAAAAATACTCTTGTCTTGGATAGTGGATGTTCAGGATACATGACTAGAAATAAATCCCTGCTATCAGAATTTGAGAGGAAGGTTGGCCCAGATGTATCTTATGGAGATGGAAATATAGGACTCACTCTGGGATATGGCAACTTAGTAATTGGAAAGGTAGTAATAGAGAATGTAGCTCTAGTGGAAGGACTAAAGCACAATCTGCTAAGCATCAGTCCAACCACTGACATAGGTTATCATGTCGTGTTCTATGACTCTCACTGTGAAGTTGTTCATAACAAGACAAAGAAGGTTATCTTGATGGGATACAGACATGGTAACATGTATGAAGCAAGGATGCATGAAAGTCTTGGGCAAGAAGCTACCTGCCTTATTTCTAAGGCATCAGTAGATGAGAGCTGGAATTGGCACAAGAAGCTCTCACATCTCAACTTCAATTCAATCAATGAACTTGGCAAGAAGGAGCTAGTAAGAGGATTACCAAATATGCTATACTCATCTAACGATCTTTGTGATGCTTGCCAAAAGTCCAAACAAAGAAGAGTATACTTTAAAAGTAAAACTGAATTCCCTATCATTGAACCATATCATATGTTACATTTGGATCTCTTTGGACCAGTGAATATAATGTCGATCAACAAGAAAAGGTACGCACTTTTAATTATTGATGATTTCACTAGATACACTTGGGTTTATTTTCCACACAGGAAGGATGAAACTCCAGAGATTCTTCTGGATCATGTAAGGAAAATTGAAAATGGAACCAACTTTAAAGTGAAAATACTGAGAAGTGATAATGACACTGAGTTCAAGAACTCAAAAATGGAGGAAATCTATAAGTATAAAGGTATACAACAACAATTCTCAGCTCCTGGTACACCTCAACAAAATGGTGTTGTTGAGAGGAAGAACAGAATCTTGATTGAAGCTGGCAGGACTCTACTAGAAGAAGCCAAACTACCCACTTACTTCTGGGCTGAAGCAGTAAACACAGCCTGTTATACTTAGAATATCACACTAATAAACATACATGGTGTTACTCCTTATCATATTCTGAAAAAAAAGAAGTCCAGTCTTAAACATCTCCATATATTTGGATGCAAGTGCTTTGTTCTGAGAACTTATACTGAGCAACTAGGAAAAATTGAATCAAAAGCTGATGAAGGAATCTTAGTTGGTTACTCACCATCAAGAGCTTACAAGGTTTTCAATCTGATAACAAATATTGTAGTCATCTCTATTAATGTATCTTTTGATGATAAGAAGATTCCTGGTTTTGAAGAAGACTCTCATGAAAGGTTGATCTTTGCAAATGAAAATGCACTGTTAGAATCTGCATCAAACTCTAATGGATTATCAATAACTGATGATCCAAATCCTGATACTCCTTCAGATCCTGAAAATGATCATTGTACAAATGAATTTGCACATGTTGAGGGGGACAAACAGCAAGGTTCAACTAATAGTACTAACACTGAAGAGTTAACTCAAGATTCTTCCCAATCTGATCACTCAAAATCTAATGTTGATTCAATATTAGGAAACATGAGTCAAGTCCTAATTCTTCATCAGAAGTTAACAGCACTGATTTAGGGGGAGCTTCAAATGCATTTGATGAGGCACATAATTCAGGGGGAGCATCTAGCTCAAGAAGGACATTTCCTAATGCCAGAAAATGGACGAAAGATCATACTCCTGATCTGATCATTAGAAATCCTGATGAAGGTGTTAAGACAATGAGTGCAACTCAAAATGAATGTTTGCATCATAATCTACTTTCAAAGGAAGAGCCAAAGAAAATAGAAGATGCACTTAAGGATGCAGATTGGGTTATAGCTATGCAAGAAGAGTTGAATGAGTTTGAAAGGAATAAAGTATGGAAGCTGGTGCCTAGACCTAAGAACAGGTCAATTGTAGGTACAAAGTGGGTCTTCAGAAATAAAACTGATTCTGATGGAACCATTGTCAGAAACAAGGCAAGGTTAGTGGCTAAAGGATATTCCCAACAGGAAGGCATTGACTATGATAAAACATTTGCTCCTGTTGCTAGGATGGAAGCAATCAAAATTTTCTTGGCATATGTTGCACACAAAAGGTTCAAAGTTTTTCAGATGGATGTCATGAGTGCATATCTCAATGGAGAACATGAAGAAGAAGTCTATGTTGAGCAGCCACCAGGTTTTGTGGATCCTAAATATCCTGACTATATTTATAGACTTGACAAAGCACTCTATGGGCTAAAGCAAGCACCTAGAGCATGGTATGAGACCCTTGCTCAGTTTCTACTTGAAAGTGGATTCAAAAAAGGTATAATAGATAAAACTTTATTTTATCTAAATACAGGTAAAGATCTGCTTTTAGTTCAAATTTATGTGGATGATATTATTTTTGGATCAACTAATCAAAAACTGTGTGATAAGTTCTCAAAGTTGATGCAATCAAGATATCAAATGAGTGTGATGGGAGAGATGAGCTATTTCTTGGGATTGCAAATTAAACAGACTGATAAAGGCATCTACATTAATCAGTCCAAGTATACAAAGAATCTTTTGAAAAGGTTTAATATGCAAGAAAGTGTAAATGCAACTACTACTATGGCGACTGCTACAAAGTTTGATCCTCATGAAGGTATAACAGTTGATGTCACAAACTACAGAGGTATGATTGGTTCTCTCTTATATCTAATGGCTAGTAGGCCAGACATTATGTTTGCCACCTGTTTGTGTGGAAGATTTCAGGCAAATCCTAGGGAGCCGCATCTTATTGCAGTCAAGAGAATCTTTAGATATCTCAAGGGCACTGTATCACTTGGTCTATGGTATACAAGAGAAGCTAATTTTGGATTGTGTGGATATTCGGATGTTGACTTTGCTGGATGCAAGATAGACAGGAAGAGTACATCTGGAAGTTGTCAGATTTTGGGAGGAAGAATAGTTTCATGGTTCAGTAAGAAGCAGAAATCCATTTTTACTTCAACTGCTGAAGCTGAATATATTACAGCTAGAAGCTGTTGTGCTCAGCTACTATGGATGAGGAACCAGCTCATGGAATATAGATTATCATTTTCTAAAATTCCTATTTATTGTGATAATCAAAGTGCTATTTCCATGACAGGAAACCAAGTGCAACACTCTCTTACTAAACATATTAGTATCAGATATCACTTTATAAGAGAGCATGTCATGGAAGGGATAATTGAGTTTCGCTCCTACTGATCTGTAGCTGGCTGATATCTTCACAAAGCCATTACATGAAGCAATGTTTACAAAGCTTGTCAATGAACTTGGTATGGCTGATATCTTCATTTTATCCTATTTGATCAAATACTGATATAAATTGATCAAATCCAGATGTTGTCCTAAAATTTTTTAAGATACTTTTTGGAAGTTAATGATGTATTTCTCTATATGCATGTTCAATTAAGTAATTTATTTTCTAAGTGTGCATGTATACACATATCTTTGTCATCATTAAAAATCAGTCTAGGGAGACGCGTATAATTATTTTTTTGGTTAAATCATTTACTTAACTTTGCAGTTAATAATTAACCAAAATCCCTAGTCCTTTCATATTCCCTCTCTCCTGGTTATTTAAATCATCATTAATCTCCCAGACTAATCATATCTTCCAAACACTAAACTCCCAAATCTCCTTCATTTCTCACATCTTCTTCTCTCAAATAATGGAGAATTTCGGTTGGTTCTACAGTTATGGCACGAATCTTGTGACACTCTTTCATTTTAGGGTGCAAAGTCAATGGAATATCAACGCCATTCCAAATGACATTTGGATTCAGCTTCCAGAAGTCACCAAAAATGACTTTCTGGGATTTTTAAAAAAAACTTCATCTATACAACCTTCGTCAGCAAGAGAAGATTATTCATCTTGCTGTTCTCTTTGTTGAAAGCAGGAAGAAGCCCTGATCATCATCTGGTTGTTTCTCTTCACCATCAGCTCTGTCAGGCTTCTTAGACCAAGGCTGTTGAAGTTCGTATCCACTAGACTATGATTCTTTTGTAATCTCTCATGCATGTAATCAAAATTTCATAAAATGTAATCTTTTGATCCATTAATGAAATTTATGTTTGCAAGTTTTAATCTATGTTATTTAGTTGTGTCTGCAGATTGTTCTTGATTGTAGCTTGTTAATCTCTAAATTATCTACTTATCATGTATATTTTAATGGTTATTGAGATTAAATTGTGGTGTTCAAATAAGTTTGTGTGATTGACAAATACTGATAAATTTGAATCGACAAATCCTGAGATTGTCAAATCCTGACAGATAAGCGATTCCAAATACTGACGACAGGTCAGCATATTCTAATTTACAATATTATTGTTAAATAATTTTTGAGTTGTTTAGTGCTGCAAATTGAATATCTTACTCAATTATTGATTAGTAGTGGATTATATGTTGAACAAATTCACACAGTAATTTATTGAAAAATTTGTCCGTATTTTGTTGCTAATTTCGCACTTTACTCCACTTTTAAATCCCAATACTCAGTAATTTCCATTTGTCATAAGTCTAATTCACTAAGCTTCCTTCTTCGTATGTGCGTGTTATACACAATTCAGCTTTACAAACCTATATACTCACAAGAACTTCAGTGACACAAATCATCATACACACAACCTCGCTATCCACATCACACCCATATACTTACTCAACTCCTACACACATCATGTCATCTTCTGCAGTTTTACCATTCTTCAGTCGAACCACTATCATTCATTGAAACACCTTTGGCACCAATATTTATTTGGCTTTGCTTACACATCAGTAGTTTCCAAAATCTTTTCATGATATTCAGGATTTCTTACTCCAATGTCCAATTGGGTCTCTTACAAACCCTACAAAGGTGTCATACAGGGTTGTAATACATGTATGGAATACAGCTCTGGTTAATGAAACAAACTCTAATTTCTCTTTTGAATATAAGGGATGCAGGTATGAGGTTGATGATGATGTCTTGATTCAAGCCCGGAGATTGCCTGCTTGTGATGGTGCTCCTGATAACTATGAAACTGAGCAGCTGTTTGATATGCTAAGGACCCTGAGCTATAATGCTAAAATCACAACCATTGGCAAACTGACAAGGACAAAATTGAAGAGAGAATGGAATTCCTTCTTTGACTGCATCAGCAGGTGTTTCTTGAATAAAACAACAAATTTTGATGTTCTTCCATCTACTTCTCTGAAAATTAGGTACTCTCTTCTTTTCTTTGGTAATTTTGACTATGGTAATACTATACTTCAATTCATAATTGCTAGGAGAGCAGATGCATCAGAAGTTATAGGGTATACTAGATTTCTTCAATTGATTTTCAATTTTCTATGCCCTAATGTCATTGATAAGTGGCATTTTATACCACTGAGAGCGTCTCATAACGGCTTGAATTGGTGTCTTGAACTCAAGTATTTTGTGTATTCAACGCGTTTTCTAGTGTTTTTACATTTCAGGATATAACTTGCTTAGATATGTGGTTTTCATCAAATAAAGCTTAAAGGAATGCTTAGAATCAGTCTAAGGGTGATGAGCGAAGAAATCAGTAAAAAACAGGATCAAAATAAAGTATTTTCCAGAAGGGTAGCACGTGACCGCGCGCTAGAAGCAGACGACCGAGTGCCAGCAAGCGGCCGGGTGGAGGCAACAAGCGACCGCGTGCGTGCGAAATTTCAGAATCTGGATTTTATTAATTCAAGTACAATTGGGCTTCTGTTGGCGCTGGTTCTCTTGAGCTATTATATAAACCTTATGGGAAGACGTTTTCTTCATCAAGAGCAAAGGCAAGAAGATTGAGAAGACCGTTTTAGCACGTAACAATGAAGAAGAGGAAGCATACGTTTATCTTGTGATTCTTTTAATTCGTTGTAACAGTGGATGCTAGTTTTTTTTATGCTTTGAACCTTAATACTCTTGTGACGTACTTCATTATTTATTAAGTATTTTTCATCTTTATATCGTTGTGTTATTATCATGCTTTCATATAAATCCATGGTGACGATGAGTTCTATTATGGTCTAATCGTGATCATGGGATCCTACTGGATTTACTATGGAATTCTTTAGTTAATTGTTTAATACCTTGGTATGTGGTGATTGTATGACATCTATTATAAGTTCTGCTTATTTGTCTTATATGTGTCGCAAACATGTAAGATAGCCTTTTAATCTCTTGTGAAGCGACAGTGAATCTTGATATTTAGAACTTGCCATGCTAGCATAGGTTCGTGTATTGTATGCATGATTAGTGGGTAACTCTAACCGTTTTACTTGCCCTATGTAATCATCATGAATAACCTGCATTTAAATCGTTATGTTGTAAAATTCTGTAGACATATAGGGTCTCAATATAATTGATGTTTATTCAACTTTTATCTTAATTGTGGATGCTTGGTAGAATGGTATTCGTACAACGAAAGTTGGCATTTATCAGTTTCATGTTGTTTGATTAATATCATCACCATTACATGCTAAGGTTAATACAATATCTATTGAATGAAGTAGTAATGAAGTTAGGATCTCATGTGTGTTTAATTTTATTAATTTAAGTGTTTAATTCTCGTAGTAATTATTAGTTAACCAACCTTAATTGTTATTGTCTTGGCATTGAAGGATAATCATATATTGGTGAGTAAGTGTTAATTAAATATAATTAATCAAAGTCTCTATAAGAACGAACTAGAAATCATTCTATATTACTTGCGAACATGTATAGTTGCATGATTTATTTAGCGCATGCTTTGTGCCTAACAAGTTTTTGGCGCCGTGTCGGGGACTCGGTATTAATTTGTTTAGTTTATGTACTTGCCATCAGTGGCCATTAGGATTCATTGATTAAGACTTGTTACTTACTGCTTTCGGTTGTGTTTCTGGTACTCTAGCGAGCGTTTATGCAAACACGTTCTCGCACTCACAAGAGAAATCTGGATAAAGGTTAGGAGACAGATAAAGCTCTTGACTTTCCGGAGAAGATAGTTTTTGAAGATTCGGATAAAGAGAGTGAAAAGAAAGAACTTGAAATAATGGGTGATCGTCTAGCTCAAGCTAATCAAGCTCTTATGAATTTTTCTCGGCCTAAAATTGATGACATTCAGTCAAGCATCATTCATCCGGCTATTCAGGCCAATACTTTTGAAATCAAGCCGGGCACTATTCAGATGGTGCAGAATTCTGTTTCTTTTGGAGGGGTTGCGACTGAAGATCCCAACATGCATATCAAGAATTTTATCGGGATCTGTAATACTTTTAAATATAATGATGTCATTGATGAGGCTATCAAGCTGAGGCTTTTCCCATTCTCTCTGAGGGACAAAGCTAAGGACTGGTTACATTCTTTATCAGCTGGGTCCATCACTACTTGGGAAGATCTTGCGCAAAAGTTTCTGGTGAAGTTCTATCCAATGGCCAAAACTACAGCTATGAGGAGTGCTCTTACTCAGTTTGCGCATCAACCAGGAGAATCTATGTATGAAGCTTGGGAGCGCTACAAAGAGATGTTGAGAAAGTGTCCACAACATGGTATGCCTGACTGAATGGTGATCACTGGTTTTTACAATGGTTTAGGGGTCCAATCTCGACCCATGCTCGATGCAGCTTCTGGAGGCGCCTTGTGGGCCAAAAGCTATACTGAGGCCTATAATCTCATTGAAACTATGGCTAAAAATGAGTATCAAAACCCAACTCAAAGGATGATGTCTGGAAAAGTAGCAGGTATTCTGGAAGTTGATGCAGCTACAGCTATTGCAGCACAGCTCACGGCGCTGACTATGAAGGTCGATTCTTTAACCAACTATTGTATAAATCAATTATCTAGTATCTGTGAGCTTTGTGCAGGATCTCATGCTACAGATCAGTGTTCTCTTGTTAATGAATCTGTTCAGTATGTGAACAATTTCCAGAAACCGCAACAGCCTGTGCCCGCTACTTATCATCCTAATAACAGAAATCATCCCAATTTCAGCCGGAGCAATAATCAGAATGTTGTTCAGCAGTCATATCAGCAAGCTGCAAATAAACAGTTTAATCCACCTGGATTCCAGCAACCTCAGCAATTTGCTCAAAGGCAACCATATCCTCAACAAGGAGGTGCTGCTCCACCTTCTAGTGCTGATTTTGAGGAGTTAAAGCTGTTATGTAAAAGTCAGGCTGTTTCTATCAAGACCTTGGAAAATCAAATTGGACAAATAACCAATGCCTTGCTCAATCGTCAACCTGGCACACTTTCCAGCGATACTGAAGTGTCAGGCAGGAAGGAAGCTAAAGAGAAAGTCAAAGTTGTCACCTTAAGGTCTGGAAAAGTTGCTGATGCTGAAAAAGCAAAAGATTTAGAAGTTGTAGATGAAGAAGAAATGAAAAAGAAGAAAGAGGGGGAACCAATGAAGACTACTGTTGAACACACTCTGCCTGAGGGTAATACAGGGGAGAAACAGCTCCATCCTTCACCACCTTTTCCTAAGCGATTGCAAAAACAAAAGCTGGACAAGCAATTTGGTAAGTTTCTGGAGGTGTTCAAAAAACTTCATATCAACATACCTTTCGCTGAGGCTCTTGAGCAAATGCCTAGTTATGCGAAATTCATGAAAGGTATTCTTTTGAGGAAGGTGAAACTGGATGATCTTTATATCATTGCTCTGACGGAAGAGTGCAGTGCCGTGCTGCAACAAAAGTTACCTCCAAAGCTTAACGATCCAGGTAGCTTCACCATTCCTTGCACCATTGGCAAGTTGTCATTTGACAAGTGCCTTTGCGATTTGGGAGCAAGCATCATGTCTATCTTCAAAAAGTTGAATTTGCCTGATCCGAAGCCCACCTACATGTCTCTAAAATTGGCTGATCGTTCGATTACATACCCACGAGGCATCGTGGAGGACGTGCTAGTAAAGGTGGACAAGCTCATCTTTCTTACAGATTTTGTCATTCTGGATTTCGAGGAAGATAAGAAGATTCCCATAATCTTGGGAAGACCTTTCTTGGTTACAGGCCGTACCTTGATAGATGTGAAAAAAGGTGAACTCACTATGAGGGTGCAAGATCAAGATGTGACATTCAATGTGTTCAATGCGACGAAATTCCCTACGGAAGATGAGGAGTGCTTCAAGGTGGATTTGGTCGATTCTGCAGTTACTTCAGAACTTAATCATATGCTAAGGTCTGATGCCTTAGAAAAAGCCTTATTGGGGGATTTTGACAGTGAAGATGATGAAGGCAATGAGCGGTTACAATATCTAAATGCTTCTCCTTGGAAACAGAAGCTAGACATGCTATTTGAATCTCTTGGAAATACTGATCTCAAGAATGCTGAGGGAAAGCTCAAACCATCTATTGAGGAAGCACCTACTTTGGAGCTTAAACCATTGCCTGAACACTTGAGGTATGCTTTTTTAGGTGATGCATCTACTTTGCCTGTTATTATTGCATCTGACCTTTCAAGTAGTGATGAGGACAAGCTCTTGAGGATTTTGAGAGAATTCAAATCGGCCATCGGATGGACTATAGGTGATATAAAAGGGATCAGCCCTTCGTACTGTATGCATAAAATTCTGCTAGGGGAAGGTAGCAAGCCGACTGTTGAGCAACAGCGAAGGCTTAATCTTATCATGAAAGAACTGGTGAAGAAAGAAATTCTAAAATGGCTGGATGCAGGAATTATATATCCTATTTCTAACAGTTCTTGGGTGAGCCCCGTGCATTGTGTACCTAAGAAAGGAGGTATTACTGTGGTAGCAAATGAGAAGAACGAGCTCATCCCCACTCGAACAGTCACAGGTTGGAGGGTTTCATGTACTATAGGAAGTTGAATAAAGCCACGAGGAAGGATCACTTCCCTCTTCCATTCATTGATCAGATGTTTGATAGGTTGGTTGGTCATGAGTATTATTGTCTTTTGGATGGCTATTCGGGCTACAATCAGATTTGTATTGCACTAGAAGATCAACAGAAGACTACTTTCACTTGTCCATTTGGCACGTTTACTTTTCGCAGAGTTTCTTTTGGCTTATGTGGTGCACCTGCCACTTTTCAGAGATGCATGATGGCTATATTCTCTGATATGATTGGAAATAATGTCGAAGCGTTCATGGACGACTTCTCCATCTTTAGACATTCGTATGTTGAATGCTTGAATAATCTCCGTTTGGTGCTCAAAAGGTGTGTAGAAACCAATCTGGTGCTCAATTGGGAAAAATGTCACTTCATGGTGCAACAAGGCATCATTCTTGAGCATAAGGTCTCTAGTAAAGGTCTTGAGGTGGATAAAGCCAAGGTGGACATCATTGAAAGTCTTCCGCCACCTATTTCTGTAAAAGGAATCCGTAGCTTTTTTGGTCATGCGGGTTTTTATCGGTATTTCATTAAGGACTTCTCTAAGATATCTAAGTCGTTGTGCAACTTGCTCGAGAAAGATGTGCCTTTCAAATTTGATGATGAATGCTTGGCAGCATTCGGGACTCTCAAGAAGATTTTAATCACCGCACCAGTTATTACGGCACCTAATTGGAAAGAACCTTTTGAGATGATGTGTAATGCAAGTGATTATGCAGTGGGAGCATTTCTTGGGCAGCGAAAGACTAATATCTTTCATGTGGTCTACTATGCTAGTAAGACGCTAAATGGAGCCCAACTAAACTACACCACTACTGAGAAGGAGCTCTTGGCTATATATTTTTGGTTTCAAAAAATTTCGATCTTATCTACTTGGGACAAAGGTAACAGTGTTCACTTATCACGCTGTCATTCACTATCTGGTCTCAAAGAAGGATTCGAAGCCTAGACTTATTCATTGGGTTCTCTTACTACAGGAATTCGAGTTAGAAATCAAGGATCGAAAAGGTACTGAAAATTAAGTAGCTGACCAGCTCTCTAGATTGGAGAATCCCGATTCTACTTCACATGATAAGACATTGATCAACAAATCTTTTCCGGATGAGCAGTTGTTCGCAATTCAAGAGGAAGAGTCATGGTTCGCAGACATTGTGAACTATCTTGTTAGCAATATAATGCCTCCTAATATGAATGCGGCTCAAAAAAAGAAGTTTCTGCATGAGGTGAAGTGGTACATGTGGGATGAACCATATTTGTTTAAACAAGGAGCTGACCAGATCATCAGGAGATGTATCCCATTCTGTGAGACGGAGGGGATATTACGAGACTTTCATTCCACAGTTTATGGTGGACATTATGGTGGTGAAAAGACAGCAGCTCGTATTCTTCAAGCAGGTTTTTTTTGTCCTACGTTGTTTAAGTATGCATATCAGTTCGTTTTAAGGTGTGATCGTTGCCAAAGAGTTGGGAATCTTTCCAGAAAGGATGAGATGCCTTTAAATGTACTACTTGAAGTTGAGGTCTTCGATGTTTGGGGAATTAGTACATCTTGCTGGCAGTCGATTATGTCTCGAAATGGGTAGAAGTCAAAGCTCTACCGACTAATGATGCAAAGGTAGTGTTGAGTTTTCTTTATAAGCAGACATTCACAAGGTTTGTAACGCCACGAATTATCATAAGTGATGATAGGTCGCATTTCTGCAATCGTAAGTTCACTTCTATGATGCAACGCTACAATGTGAGTCATCGCATTACTACTACCTATCATCCGCAAACTAATGGTCAAGCTGAATTGTATAATAGAGAGATCAAGTGCATTCTAGAGAAAGTCGTTTGTCCGTCAAGGAAAGATTGGTCTTTAAAGCTCGATGAAGCTGTTTGGGCTTATAAAACAACATATAAGACTCCACTTGGGATGTCCCCGTTTCAACTTGTCTATGGTAAGGGTTGTCATTTACCTACAGAGCTTGAGCATAAGGCTTATTGGGCATTGAAGAAGTTAAACCTTGATCTAGATGCAGCTGTGAAGAAGCGAATGCTTCAGTTAAATGAACTTGATGAATTTCGACTTCAAGCGTATGAAAACAACAAAATGTATAAGGAAAAGATAAAAAGGTGGCATGATAGGAAGCTATCGCCTAAGTCATTCGTGTCGGGGCAATAAGTTCTTCTTTTCAACTCTCGTCTCCGACATTTTCCTGGAAAGTTGAAATTAAGGTGGTCTGGACCATTTATCGTCAAAACTGTGTTTCCACATAGAGCGGTGGAGATTTTTGAGAAAGATCCGGGCCAAGCATTCAAAGTAAATGGTCAGAGATTGAAGCACTATTATGGGGATACGGAAAACCACAAAGTGGTTAGTGCCGTTTTATTGTCAACTTGATCGCATAACTCCACATCAAGCTAATGACATAAAAGAAGCGCTTCATGGGAGGCAACCCAAAATATGAGACCATAGGACACCTTAGAATATAGTACTTTGTCCAAAAACCCAAAAAAAACAGAAAAAAAAGTTACAGAAAAAAAAAAATCCAGAAGCCTAGCATGCGCCCGCGTGCTTGGAGCGCGCGACCTGCTGGTGCCACGCGACCGCATGCGTCCCTGACTGTTGAAAAATCATTTTTCAGCCTAAAAAAACAAAACAAAACAAAAAATAAAAATTGACAAAAATATATAACCCATTAACCCACGATTTTCACCTCATACCTTGCCACAATCCCCACTCCTAATTAAATTTTAACCCTAATTTTGCCCTATAAATACATACAACCTCTCCATACACATACCACACACTTTCACTCTACAAAATCTCTCCTACACACCAAACACAAACTATCCAACTCTTATTCTCAGTTTTCATGGCCCCAAAGAGATCACGAACTGTGGGTAGCAGCAGCACCAACCCGACTGCTACTGATTCTTCGAGGAATACTGCTGCGAGGCCCCGATTATTGGATAGGGCTGCTGAAGAAGAGTATACCAAGCTTCTGACTAAGCCTATTATGAGGGAGAGGGGGTTCTTGCCATCAGGGAGGGATGGTGAGTTGCTACCGATGATTGCTGAGAAGCGATGGATTATATTCTGTGAGTCACCTGAGGCGGTTCCGATGAGTATTGTTCGCGAGTTCTATGCAAACACCAACACCGACAAGAATGGGTTTTCTATTGTTCGGGGGATTACTGTTGATTATCAGCCCGAGGTGATTCGCCGGGTGATTGGACAGCGATAAAGGAAACCACAAGAGGAGCATTGGAATGCAAAGGCCCCTAAGGACTTTGATTTGGACTTGATTGTTGCTACTCTCTGTCAGCCGGGCACAGTGTGGAAGTTTAAAAGGGGATCCAATGATTATCATACTTTCCCTGTTGTCGCGATAAACAGGTATGCTCGTGCTTGGAATGTATTTATATGTGCTAATATTCTTCCTTCTTTGCATGCACATGAGGTTATAGTGGAGAGGGCGAGGTTGTTATGGGGAATTCTGAATGATAAATATTATGTGGACCTTGGTGAGTACATCTAACAATGGATTTTGAAGTTTTTGAGGGGGAAATCGCAATACTCTATCCCGTATGCCTCTATTATCATGAAGCTTTGCAAGGCAGTTGGAGTCCAGTGGCCTTCTTATGAGCAGTTGTAGATGTCGGCCGCTCCTATTGATTTATCGACTTTGAATGCGATGCAGGAGTGGACGGGTGGAGATCCCGAGTCACATGGTTTGGGGTATCACCTTCCAGGAGGAGTTCCATCAGCTGGTGCTACCATGGCTAGGCCTACTCAGGCTCAGGGAGAGGCAGGCTCTTCGAGAGCTCAGGGAGGAGATGGTTCGGGATTGGCTGATGTCCAGTATAGGAGGCTTTCAAGGAGGATGGATGCGATGTATGAGTCGCAGAGTTGGTTTGCGGAGGAGTTCACCCAGGCATTTGGGACTGCATTTAGAGGCCTTGGAGCTAACATCCAGTGGCCCGTTTTTGGTGAGGATTCTGCTTATTCACCTCCTGACACTCCACCCTCTGAGGGTGATGATGATGATTCGTCTGAGTAGGTATACCCTATGTTCCTTTCTATTACCTTCATTGGGGATAGTGAAGATTTTAAGTTTGGAGGTAGTAGTTAAGGAACATATTTGTGTGTGTGTCATGTAGTTGCATTTTCATGTTAATTTAGTTCATATAGTTGCATATTTTTCCATATAGTTTTTTTATTTTATTTTTTAGCTTTATTTATCATGTCATATAGCTCATGCATATACCATGATCCCTTTGTGTTGTTTTACCGATTAATATGTGATATTGTTGCGAGTGTAGTGATAGGGTTAAAGTGATGTTGAATCTTGTTAGGTTAATATGCATGCGAGAAACACTTGTAATTTCACTAAGCCTTAGAGTATGCTTAAGGATTAGATTGTTGTCATGGTTTGACGGTTTTTGAGGTTAATCTATTATTTATACTTAGAATGCATGCTAGGCTCTTAATGATAAAAGACATGAAAAGAAAAAAATTGGAGAAAAAAATTGGAATTCATTGCTAGTTTGGGCTAGGCGTCAAATGGCTAGTAGCCGGCTCGTATTTTGTGTCTTGAATTGGTGTCTTGAACTCAAGTATTTTATGTATTTGACGCGTTTTCTAGTGTTTTTGCATTTCAAGGTATAACTTGCTTAGATAGGTGGTTTTCATCAAATAAAGCTTAAGGGAATGCTTGGAATCAGTCTAGGGGTGATGAGCGAAGAAATCAGCAAAAACAGGAGCAAAATAAAGTATATTCCAGAAGGGTAGCACGCGACCGCGCGCTAGAAGCAGGCAACCGCGTTCCAGCAAGCGGCCGCGTGGAGGTAGTAGGCGACTGCGTGCGTGCGGAATTTCAGAATCTGGATTTTATTAATTCAAGTACAATTGGGCTTCTGTTGGCGCTGGTTCTCTTGGGTATTATATAAACCTTATAGGAAGATATTTTCTTCATCAAGAGCAAGGGCAAGAAGATTGAGAAGTCCGTTTTAGCACGCAAAAATGAAGAAGATGAAGCATACGTTTCTCTTGTGATTCTTTTAATTCGTTGTAACAGTGGATGCTAGTTTTCTTTATGCTTTGAACCTTAATACTCTTGTGACATACTTCATTATTTATTAAGTATTTTTCATCTTTATATCGTTGTGTTATTATCATGCTTTCATATGAACCCATGGTGATGATGAGTTCTATTATGGGCTAATCGTAATCATGGGATCCTAGCGGATTTACTATGGAATTCTTTAATTAATTGTTTAATAGCTTGGTATGTGGTGATTGTATGATATCTAGTATAGGTTGTGCTTATTCATCTTATATGTGTCACGAATATGTAAGATAGCCTATTAATCTCTTGTGAAGCGACAGTGAATCTTGAGATTTAGAACTTGTCATGCTAGCATAGGTTCGTGTATTGTATGCATGATTAGTGTGTAACTCTAACCGTTTTACTTGCCCTGTGTATGAAGGGTTTTTAGCACATCAACGCAACGAAAACGTAAATTTAAATTTAAAAAAAAAAACCGAAACCCTTCGTAGGATCCATGCGAAAAATAATATTTAATTCGTAGTTCGGTATGTTTACCTTAAGAAGCTTTACGTTAATGGAAAGATGGAGGTCTTTAATAGCGATCCAAGAACGACGAACGGAAATCCTTAGCAGCTGCTCCTCAAGTGTGAAGCACTCCACCGGTATCCACCAAGAAAACGATGTAATGAAGGAGGAGGAGGTGGAGAGAATTAGGGTTTTGTAAATCTTTTGGGTTGAGGCAAATAGGGTTTATAATAGTATATTTATAGGCAAAATTTTCAGCTGAAAATTTTCCATAAAATATTATTATTATTAACCCTTTAATTGATTATTCTTATTAACCAATTAACTAATAATTAAAACACCTTTTAATCATTAATCCCTTTTCTAAACACTTTAGAAAAATAATTCTCTCACTTGATTTAATTTCCAAAATTAAATTCTTAATTAATAATATTAAGAATTAATTAAATCTCATTTAATCAATTATTAAATCTGCTAATTAATTATTTATTTCACAAATAAATAATTACCATCCATTATTAATTAATTCCTCCACCATTAAATCATTCTCTTTTATGGTGTGACCCTATAGGTTCAATATTCATCCGGTAGTAGAAATAAATAATAATAAAACTATTTTATCATTATTTATATAAATTCTCTAATTCATTAAATGTGATTAATTTATAAATTAATCATATTTATTCTACATCGTGAGGGATACTTCTCAGCATATCGCGACTATCCGGATAATACGAATTCACTGCTTAGAGTACCAAGAACCTATTCAGTGAGTAGTTACCGTACAATCAATTCCTTCTACCCTGCAATGTCACGATTAAATACAAGGCATGGAAATTGTGTCAAGCCTATCTTATTTAATCATTTGCTTTCCCATTCACTATGCTTAGTTCTATTTAATGTAAATTAGAAACTCCTTTCTAATTTCATTCACTCTAGCCAGAGATTCCTGAACTAGCATAAGTGGATCAGCATTGAACATTCTCTTCCTTCACTGGAAGGGGTAGATCCTTTATTGATCATACACTATCTTCGTGTACAAATTCCTATACCCAGTAGAGCCCTTATAATTGTCCCTGGAGACTAAGAACTAAACCAAAGCATAGTTCAGTGTACACAAGATGACTATGATGACCTCAAGTCTAAGGATACTTGTACAACTATCACAATGTGAACAACTGCTGACACGTGAGTGAACTCCATCAGTTTCTCAGTTGTGTGAGTCATGTTCAGTGAACTTATTCTATAATAAGCACCTACATACTAGCTATAGTGTCACCACACAAATGTCTATGAGAACAGACATCCTTCATAATGAAGCAAGCATAGTATATACCGATCTTTGCGGATTACTAATTACCAGTTAGTAATCCTACGACCAGGAAATATTTAAGTTTAGATTTATCATCTTTTAGGTCTCATTATTATGATCTCATCATAATCCATAAAAAGCTTCACTCTAAACTATGGTATATCTTATTTAAACACTTAAATAGATAAAGCCCGCAATAAAACCAAAACAAGTCTTTTATTAATATCAATGAAATCAAAACAGATTACATAAAAGTTATTCCTAAATCATCATACATGATTGGTCTTAGGACACATCTCTTTCAATCTCCCACTTGTACTAAAGCCAATCACTCTGGTATCTAATACCCATATTGTCTTTATGACGATCAAAGTGACTTTGAGAAAGTGGCTTTGTGAGTGGGTCTGCTACGTTGTTATGTGTGTCAACTCTCTTGACGTCTTCTCTTTCAATACAATACAAGAAATGTTACCGCGCTCCCACTAACCTTTTTGTAGACACATGGTTCATCTATGTTTTTGATAAAACCGAACTCTTTGATTGTCTCATCAAAACGGATGTTTCATCTACGAGAAGCTTGCTTTAAACCATATATGGTTCGCTGCAGCTTACACACTAGGTGTTCATTTCCCTTGGAAAGAAACCCCTCTGGCTGTGTCATATACACTTCCTCTTCAAGTTTCCCATTGAGGAAGGCCGTTTTCACGTCCATTTTCCATATCTCATAGTCATAGTAAGCAGCAATCGCAAGCAAAATCCGAATTGATTTTAACAGGGCTACAGGCAGAAAAGTTTCATCAAAGTCAATCCCTTTCCTTTGTCTGAATCCTTTTGCCACGAGCCTGACCTTATAGGTCTCCACCTGCCCATCTGCTCCAATCTTTCTTTTGTATACCCACTTGCACCCAATAGGCTTAACACCTTCAGGCGCCTCAACCAGAGTCCATACTTGATTGGTATACATAGATTCCATTTCGAATTTCATGGCACTATGCCATTTCTCTAAGGCAACACTACTCATAGCCTCATTATAGGTCACAGGGTCGTCATCATCAATGATTGATAACTCATTGTCATTCTCAATGACAAGGCCATAATACCTCTCAGGTTGGCGAGACACTCTCCCTGACCTATGAATGGGCTGTTCCATAGAAGGTTGTTTAGTCTGAACAGGTGTTTCCACTTGATCCGTAGTAGTTTATGCTTCTTGAACTTCATCAAGTTCAATTTTGCTCCCACTGTTTCCTTCAAGGATAAACTGCTTTTCCAATAAGGTAGCATGTCTGGAGACAAACACCCGATGATCGGTGTAAAAGTAATACCCTAAAGTCTCTTTAGGATATCCCACAAAATTACATTTTACAGATCGAGATTCCAGCTTATCTGAGTCAACTTTCTTGACATAAGCTGGACATCCCCAAATCTTAACGTGTTTAAGACTCAGTTTCCTTTTTTTCCATATCTCATATGGAGTTTGAGGAACAGATTTGGAAGGCACCTTATTTAGTAAATATGTTGAGGTTTCCAATGCATAACCCCACAAGAATATTGGAAGATTCGCATAGCTCATCATGGACCGAACCATGTCTAACAAAGTTCGATTTCTCCTTTCAGATACCCCATTCAACTGTGGAGTATATGGAGGAGTCCACTGGGAGACTATACCATTTTCTTTGAGATAAGCTAGAAACTCTCCATTCAAGTATTCACCCCCTCGATCTGATCGAAGAGTTATATACTATGTTTGGTTTGTTTCTCCACTTCATACTTATATTCTTTGAACTTTTCAAAGGCTTCAAACTTGTGTTTCATCAAATACACATATCTGAATCTAGATTGATCATCTATGAAAGCAATGAAGTATGAAAATCCACCCATGGCTTGCGTAGACATTGCTCCACATACATCTGTGTGTACCAATCCTGGCAAATCTGCAGCCCTCTCTCCATGTCTACTAAATGGAGATTTGGTTATTTTACCCAATAGACAAGACTCACATGTAGGATATGATTTAAAATCAAAGGGGTCAAGTAACCCTTCCTTATGCAATGTCCGCAGTCTATTTTCACTAATATGACCATGTCCGCAGTTGCACAAGAAAGTGAGATTTCCATCATCCTTTTTTCTTTTATTACTATGTTCAATTTGTAGTAAATTATGCTCTACGTCACATACATACAGACCATTGTTTAAAATACCACTTCCATAAAGAACGTTATCTCTAAGAATTGAACATTTATTATTCTGAATAACAAACGAAAATCCAGCCAAGTCTAACATGGAATAGAAAAAATATTCCTCACAATCGAGGGAACAAAATAACAATTATTTACAACAATAGTCTTGCCCGTAGGCATATGTAAATGAAATGATCCTACAGCTTCAGCAACAACTCTTGCTCCATTTCCCATCCGTAGAATCACCTCATCTTCTTCAAGAGTCCTACTTCTCCTTAGTCCCTTCAACGAATTGCAAATATGAGAACCATAGGCGGTATCTAATACCCAAGTAGAAATTTGACTTAGTGACATATTAACTTCGATCATGAACATACCTGAATCAGAAGCGGTAGTCTCACTACCCTTCTTCTTCTTCAATTCTGCAAGGTAAACCTTGCAGTTCCTCTTCCAGTGCCCCACCTTGTTACAGTGAAAGCAAACAGCTTTGCTCTTGGGGTCTTCAGCTTTTGGTGGAACCGGCTTTTTTTCACCTACTTTCTTCTTCTTGGAAGGGTTCTTCTTCCTTTTCTTAGGATTGGAACCTTCACCAATTAGAAGAACAGAACTCTTCTTAGGGGAAAAATTCGATTCCGCAGTCTTTAACATGTTATGGAGTTCAGGCAGGCTGACATCCAGCTTATTCATGTGAAAGTTCACAACAAACTGCGAGAACGAACTCAGAATTGATTGCAAGACCAAGTCTTGGCTCAGCTCCCCATCCATGGCAAAACCAAGTTGTCCAAGACGTTCTATTAAATTGATCATCTTAAGTACATGGTCATTCACAGATGATCCCACAGATATCCTACAACCGAACAGTTCCTTCGATATCTCATATCGAGCTGTCCTCCCTGCCACATCATACAACTCTTGTAGATGCATAAGGATAGTGTGAGCATCCACATGTTCATGTTGCTTCTGTAGCTCAATGTTCATGGAAGCTAGCATGATGCATTGAACAACATTTGTATGATCTATCCACTTACGATACACAATATGTTCATTATTATGTGCATCGCTAGCAGGTTCAGCAGGCTTAGGTGAGTCAAGCACATATTCCAGCTTCTCAACCCTGAGAACAATTCTCAAGTTTCGAAGCCAGTCAGCAAAATTAGGACCAGTCAACTTGTGAGCATCTAGTATACTCCGGAGTGATAGTGCAGAAGACATAACGAATATAGTAGATTTGTAAATGATGAACACATAACAACACTTAGCAAATATTCAATTTCATTTCAAGACACTATATGAATCGGGTCTTTATTCATAAGTAGCTCCCACTAGTTTATCTAATTTATACAACCCCTAAGTGAAAATTAAGCATTCATAATGCTAGTGGGAATAGGGATCCTACATTCCATAACACAACCTCGGCTGTAGCATGAAACGTCATGTGATGTTCGATTATATAATTCCCTAATAAAACTTTAGCCTCTTGAATAATTGAGTCATGATTGTAGCATGACAAACTCAATATTCTAAGTCAAGTCTAACCCAACATTTCGTATAATTGAATCAGTCTCCAACGGCCCACGGCTGTAGCACGTAACGACCTTTAGATTCTAATTCAATGTACACATCTCTATGTAATAGACAAGTATTTCTTATTTCAAAATCAAAGCCCTCGGCTGTAGCACGAAATGACAATAATTTAAAAATAAGAACCACTTTCTACCATGTTGGAAGGCTATGACCGACACAAGCCCGTTGTGTCATTGGCCAATTACTACTTGATATTATTTAATTTTAGAGGGATTATATTATGTTACAATCATAATCATATTATGAAGAGATTCTTCCTTTTAAATTAAATATTTCAAATCAATAATCGATAATTAGATGATTCCTAGATCGGGGGGAGCATTGTCAAGAGGCGTCAGTTAATACCCCTTTCCTACAGATAGAAATCTGCTTTTGACAGAATCATCATTTCTCTCAATATTGAAAATTCATATTTAATTACGTGTTTTATAAACACAAGAATCTCATGATTGTATTCATAATATTATTGTTAAGGCAAGAAACGATTCCTAATCTAGATTTTCTAGAGCACGCCTTATATTGATTTAAGTTCACCTAAATCTATCATCGCATGGTAAACATAGGCATATATCTCATATATAAAATTAAATAAACAAGTAAATGTAAAGTGCAATAAAGTAAATGTGTTTGGTTATGGCCCCATCCTATGTGATCTTTATCAAGCTCATGATAAAGATCAAGGTCAATCTAATATGGTGATGGAAATAAATACAACTACTTATTACATAAGTCTTCTTCTTTGTTTAGACTTCTTGTATGCCTCGTCTTCTTCTTTGTATCACCTCTATTGGATAGCCTTCTTAAGTCTTCAATTACATTACATAGATTGAAAGTAAAACTAATCTAATGAACTTACAAGAATAACTCGAGTTACATTCGAGATTTATGATTACAAAGATTGACGACATGCAAGTCGTATTTAAAACCAAAACCATTACACTAAAGTCGAAAGGCCATAACCATCCACCATGCTCATACAACACATAAAAGCATTTTAAAACACATAATCTGATCTTAACATATCATATTATCCATGATCTAATCATAAAAAAATATGACAAAAATCAGAAAAATCAGAATCAAATCAGAAAAACAAGATTCACTGTTTACGGGCAGTAAACGACATCAAACGCCTTACATACAAGTCGTTGATAGCATTAGCTATCAGTTTTGTTCAGACGCTCGTTTACCTATGGAATAGGGTATTCGTTTGCATAAATCGGACACCAGACCCAGATTTCAACAAATCTGCAGCAGCCAATTCAGCATCCGTATCTAATATGATTCTCATAATTAGAACAAACATAAATCATGTATATATCATTATATATACAGATTACATAATCATCTTATTATTATATAACTCACATGAATATCATATATTCAAAACCATACATATATAAGCATATTATATCAACATCAAATCATGGTGAATCACGTACATGCTCATATATCGAAAACAGTTAAACACATAAATGAATTAAAAACTTTTCGCAAGTAGCTCTGATGCCATTGAAGGGTTTTTAGCACATAAACGCAACGAAAACATAAATTTAAATCTTAAAAAAAATCGAAACCCTCCGCAGGATCCATGCGAAAAATAATATTTAATTCGTAGTTCAGTATGTTTACCTTAAGAAGTTTTATGTTAATGGAAAGATGGAGGTCTTTAATAGCGATCCAAGAACGACGAACGGAAATCCTTAGCAGCTGCTCCTCAAGTGTGAAGCACTCCACCGGTATCCACTAAGAAAACGATGTAATGAAGGAGGAGGAGGTGGAGAGAATTAGGGTTTTGTAAATGTTTTGGGTTGAGGCAAATAGGGTTTATAATAGTATATTTATAGGCAAAATTTTCAGCTGAAAATTTTCCATAAATTATTATTATTATTAACCCTTTAATTGATTATTCTTATTAACCAATTAACTAATAATTAAAACACCTTTTAATCAGTAATCAATTTTCTAAACACTTTAGAAAAATAATTCTCTCACTTGATTTAATTTCCAAAATTAAATTGTTAATTAATAATATTAAGAATTAATTAAATCTCATTTAATCAATTATTAAATCTGTTAATTAATTATTTATTTCATAAATAAATAATTACCAGCCATTATTAATTAATTCCTCCACCATTAAATCATTCTCTTTTATGGTGTGACCCTGTAGGTTCAATATTAAGCCGTTAGTAGAAATAAATAATAATAATACTATTTTATCATTATTTATATAAATTCTCTAATTCATTAAATATGATTAATTAATAAATTAATCATATTTATTCTACATCGTGAGGGATACTTCTCAGCATATCGCGACTATCCGGATAATACAAATTCACTGCTTAGAATACCAAGAACCTATTTAGTGAGTAGTTACCGTACAATCAATTTGTTCTACCCTGCAATGTCACGATTAAATACAAGGCATGGAACTTGTGTCAAACCTATCTTATTTAATCATTTGCTTTCCCATTCACTATGCTTAGTTCTATTTAATGTAAATTAGAAACTCCTTTCTAATTTCATTTACTCTGGCCAGAGATTCCTGAACTAGCATAAGTGGATCAGCATTGAACATTCTCTTCCTTCACTGGAAGGGGTAGATCCTTTATTGATCATACACTATCTTCGTGTACAAATTCCTATACCCAGTAGAGACCTTATAATTGTCCCTGGAGACTAAGAACTAAACCAAAGCATAGTTCAGTGTACACAAGATGACTATGATGACCTCAAGTCTAAGGATATTTGTACAACTATCACTATGTGAACAACTGCTGACACGTGAGTGAACTCCATCAGTTGTTCAGCTGTGTGAGTCATGTTCAGTGAACTTATTCTATAATAAGCACCTACATACTAGCTATAGTGTCACCACACAAATGTTTATGAGAACAGACATCCTTCATAATGAAGCAAGCATACCGACCTTTGCGGATTACTAATTAACAGTTAGTAATCCTACGACCAGGATATATTTAAGTTTAGAGTTATCATCTTTTAGGTATCATTATTATGATCTCATCATAATCCATAAAAAGCTTTACTCTAAACTATGGTATATCTTATTTAAACACTTAAATAGATAAAACCCGCAATAAAACCAAAACAAGTCTTTTATTAATATCAATGAAATCAAAACAGATTACATAAAAGTTATTCCTAAATCATCATACATGATTGGACTTAGGACACATCTCTTTCAGTGTAATCATCATGAATAACTTGCACTTAAATCGTTATGTTGTCAAATTCTGTAGATATATAAGGTCTCAACATAATTGATGCCTATTCAACTTCTATCTTAATTGTGGATGCTTGGTAGGATGGTATTCGTACAATGAAAGTTGGCGTTTATCAGTTTCGTGTTGTTCGATTAATATCATCACCATTACATGCTAAGGTTAATACAATAACTATTGAATGAAGTAGTAATGAAGTTTGGATCTCATGTGTGTTTAATATTGTTAATTCAAGTGTTTAATTCTTGTAGTAATTTTTAGTTAACCAACCTTAATTGTTTTTGTCTTGGCATTGAAGAATAATCATACATTGGTGAGTAAGTGTTAATTAAATATAATTAATCAGAGTCTCTGTGGGAACGAACTATAAATCATTATATAATACTTGTGAACGCGTATACTTGCGTGATTTATTTAGCGCATGCTTTGTGCCTAACAGTCATATTTGATAATGATAAATTGCTCCTTGTGTTTCAAATCTCTGAAAAGCTAACACTGATCACATTAAATGGGATGATAAGAATAATTTTTCAGGACCTCCTTTCCTGCCTAGGGAGGTCAGGCAATTTCTGTTAAGAAATAGACCTACTCCTATACAAGTGCCTGTAAATCCTGATGTTGGCACATCTGTAACACTTCCTGATGTTGTGGGACAAGACACTGCCCATCTTGTTTCTAATCCAAGCATCTTTTCTCCTAAACAGCACTCTCATCCAGCCCTTAAATTAGCCTCCTCTGGTGTCTCCCAAAAGGCATCAGTTGCAACAAAGAAAAGGCTAGTTAAGAAATCTGTTAATTCTGAACATAAAACTTTACAGGCCTTATTCAGTGAGAGTGAGAAGAAAGAAGATTGTTTCCCAGTCGGGAAAAGAAGACTGATCATGCAAGATGATTCTAACTCTGATGATCAGATGCCCATTGGGTCTAGGTTAAAGATCAAGAAATCAATAGTTGTAAAGCCTGATGACTCTGTTGACATTACTAGTACCAAGGATCCAACTACTGATATTAGTGCTCTGCTCAAAAAGATACCAGTGATCAAAAAAACCTGAAGTGCCTCAGACAGCTAAAATGAGCAACTTAAAAAGAAAAGGTGGAGAAGTAGTTGGGTACATCAGAAAGAAGAACAAGGCTCAGTCCTCTGTTATGGATGTCAGTCCACAAGAACCTAAGTCTCAAAGGGATTTAACAACTGAGACACATCCAGTCACACAAGAACCATCTTCTCAAAGGAAAGATGCAGACCAAGAGGCTGCACAAATCATTATTGATTTTGCTCATGGTGATATTCTTGCTGATTCTGAGCAACTACTGAAGGAAAAGAAGGCTCATCAGGATGTATTGTCAAAGGTGGATGCAGTTCTCAATGATCCATTTTTTTAGGAGAGTACACAAGAACCTTCACCATCACTTACTGAAGTAACTCATATTTCTCAGGCCCCACAAGAACCATCAGTTCAAAATGCTGATGTTGGCTTCTCTCATCCTCCTGACAAGTCCAATCCTAATGCTACATCAAATCCTGATGTTGTTCATTCTTACACTGCAACAGCTACTACTGATGATCCCTTACTACTAACTAGCTTGCTAAAGCATCTTGATGTGTTGTTTGTTCCTCCACTATCATCACTTCCACTTGAGGACTCACCTTCAGGTATTGCTTAGTCTATTACATTGTTTCTCATGTTTGTATGATTATAAATAGTCTCTTGTTTGAGATTACCTCTATTATTATGACAAGCATACTACTCCTCTCAGCCATCTCTTATTTCTTTGACAAATGTATGACTGTGCTTTTCCGTGATACTATGTGCAAATATTATGAGAGAAAATAATTTGTGAGAGGCAGTCTCCTGTACAGGCAAAAGGATAGGTAGCTTTGAGAAAAGAATTTTATAAGTGTTTCTTTACTTATAAACTTTCTTCTGTGAGAAAAATATTACTCTCAAATGTAATATATTGTGTGAGAAGTGATGAGATCACTTGAAAAGAACAGAGAGATTTAGGTGTTACCTTGTTTAAGTTCATGATCTCATCAGGAACAGACACCTATTGTTAAGGATTCTTCTAAAGGCAAAGCAATTCTGCCTAGTTCTGCAAATTCGTCTGAGGGTCTGTCTAGTTCTGCTTCTGATGATGATAGTGATAATAATAATTCTGAAACAGATCAACTTAAGTCTTCTATTGATGTATCAAATAAGTCCAATGTGGGTTCTTCTTCACATTTCCGTGAAAATCCTTCTTATTACAATGCTGATGCTGAGCACTTTCGAAAGACTGAATGGTATTTTAAATGGAGAAATGCAAATATTTTTATCTCATTTGTTGTTGGTATGTAACATGTTCACAGGGCCTATGATGAAATTCAAACTCCTGAACTGAAATTGCATCTTAAGGCCTCTACTATTTCTGTGAAAGGAATTCATTCTAAACTTGCTGATATGAAGAAATCTCATGCTAGTTTAAAGGACAAGATTGATGCATTCATGATTAATACACCTACTTCAGTTGAACTCACAAGTGTAAAAACTGCTATTAAAGCTGTGGTTCAATCTCAACAAAGCATGGATTCTCGATTTTCTTCTTTGGAAGATAAAGTATCTTCTTTGGCTGATAAACTAGATGCTCTGTTTTCTCTTCTTTCAAATACTGATACCAAAAGGGGGAGAAGATAATTGCCACAAAATGTACACCTGACTCTATTCAGTTGAAGGATAAAGATATTGATGGTGATGGTGATAAAAATACGGTTTCCAATGTTCCAAGTGTTCCTACTGCTCAACAACCTCAACATTCTAAAAGATTTGTTTCTTCAGGACAAGGAAAGTCTACTAGTGCTCATAAATCCAAGCACAAGGCTACTGATGATGCTCCTGAGACTGGTGATGTTACAATCTCTAACTTAGCAGATGCTAAGGGGTTATTTTTTCCTTACAGACATAAGGAAATGGGAGAAGAGATTGTTCTGTACTACAAAGATAAAAAGTTTGAGCAAAAGAATGCTAGGATTGCTCTTGGAATGATAACTGAAGAATTTCCTGATCTAACAACTGAAGAAGCAGTTATGTAACAGAAGGAGTTAATGGCTCAAATTGAGTCTGAAGTCAAAACCTCTAAAAGGTGGTAGATCTACAAGAGTTAGAGGAAGAGGAGGAAGGAGAAAGACTTCTGAACCAAGTCAAATGGTTAAAATTGATTCTGCATTCCTGAATGTCTTTTCTAAAGAAGGTTATGTTCCTGTACAAGGACATGAATTAACAGAATAAGTTCAGAAGACTGAAGAGATGATTGTTCGAAGAAAAAAAAAGATCAACCACTGACATTGCTCAAGTTGATATACCTAATACAAATATAACTCTTGAGGTAGACACAAATCCTGAGGATAAAACAAATCATGATACTGAAAATCTGATAGCTGATTTTGACACTAATGAAAAGGTTGTCAAAGCATTGGATCAGTTGGTTCTTACTATTGTAGTTGATTTTCATAATTCAGAGGTTGATGAACAAGAAAGAATTGACAAAATGAAAGCTGATCAAGCATGTGATATTATGTGCAGAGAATTATAAATTCAGAGAGAAGGCAATGGCATTAAGAAAAAGGGAAGTTTTGATCTACCTAAAAGTTATGCTCCTATCATAAAATAGGATAGAAGATGGAATGATGTTGGTGCATTCAGTTAATCTAAAGGGTTCAAACATATTAAATATGTGTCTGCAGGACTAGGAGATTCTGGTTCAGAACAGAAAGATGTTGATAAGTCCATCAAGAAACCTTCTTGGGTGGAACATACTAAAAGGCTAAAGCTTGTCAAAAATGGAACTAGAGGGTGTATTGGCCATTCTGGAATGGAAATTCTAAGGTCTGATTTGCTGGACACAAATACTCTGACTGACATTCTTGGTGAAAGAGTTACTTCTTCACATCTTTAAAAAGTTGAAGCCGTGAAGATTGTATATAGAAAGATAAATATTGATGACGTCGGAGAGGAGATTCTGTTCTTTTTGAGAGATGGTAAAGGAAAGAGTTTTACCTTGCAGCAACCCTTGATGAAGACTGTAACAGAGTTGAAATACATTCACTATCTTCTTAGAGTTGAGAATAATGTCACCATAAATTGGTCTTCTATGATAGTTGAAAGTATCAAAAGAAAAGTCATGAACAAAGATGATAAATACAATGGTGATTATGTTTCGATGTACAGAACTTATATTGGTCAAGAAATGAAGATGCAAAAGGGAGCAGTAGTTCTAAAAGTTTTTCTCAACAATCCTCAGTTATCCTTCAGTCCTGATCATGAAGATGTCAGTTTGAGCTTTATACTGATTGGTGATCTGGAATTGAATAAAAGCTCGATTTCTAAACTGAGATCAGCCATCTATCAGCTTGGAGAAGATACTGAAGAGAAGAGAGAATTGAAGAAAAAGCTTGTTAAAGTCCTTCAAGGCAAAGAGGAAGAAAGGTTGAACAACTTTCTGGAATCAACTATCAGTTATCTTAAGATACTTAAGTAAGCTTTACTCCTTATATATTTTGTAATTGTTTTTGGCATCATTGAGAATGGAATTTGTGCTTCATTACATTGAGCATAAATTAGGGGAGATTGTTATGTGTTGATGCTCAATGATCAGAAGAAGCTCATGATCTTACTGCGTTTTAGATGTCATCGGTATTTGATGTGTCGCCAGGAATTGATGCATCATCAGTATTTGCTTGTCATCAGCATCTGAAGGTGGTCAGCTGTGAAGATTGATTCTGTTCCTTAATTTGAGGGATGGATATTTATTACGTTCTCAGTGATAGGTTATTTATGTATTCAGTTAAAGAAATGTATCATTTTCAGTTAGTAATTGATAATGCATATCTTAGATTGATGTATTGCAGCTGTGTATTATATAGACACAGTTTAGGTCATCACATAGTGATTAACTTGAGGATTGTATGACCTAGCAGCTCTCAAGAACATCAGTATTTCTGGAGAGAGTTTGTAACAGTTTTTATCAGAAATATAAAGAACTGTTATATTTTTATACTTGTTCGAAACATCTATATATTTACCAGGGCCTCGGCTTCATTTTTATCAAGGCATTCCAAGCCTGGACACTTGTAACACCCCCAGATCCGGGGTCGGGGATCCGGGTTGTCACGGTCTTTCTTTCCACAATATTACTTCACTTAATTAATAATAAATAACCTCATGCTGTGACCCCATACTAACACACACCACAACCCGTTATAGTCTCAGAGATGAAATTGAAATAAGTACAAGTCTTTGAATCCACAATTTAAAATTATTACAACCCAAAATGATTACTTAATAATTTACAGTTAATTGCCATTATCTGCCACAAGTTATAATTATACATAATTTGATTCTCAAAAGTAGAATGCCTGAACTACAATGGATCTACCTCTGCAGCTATAGCAGCTACAACATCATCGGGAAGACGCGGGACGCTTCCCACGCGCTTGCGCTGGGTCTGCTGGAGTCTGGCCATCTCTCCTAACTGTTGTTGTGTGATGAAGAAATAAAGCAAGAGTGAGCCTTACAGCTCGCAAGATAATATATATAGTGATAACAATAGTATAAGTATCTAAGTGAATACTTAATAGAATCTCTATCATATGCAAGATAATTACTTACTAGATATAAGTAAAAACAAGGAATGAAGTTACCAATACTTCACCACGCTTATATCATTTATAAAGCTACTTGAACTACCACCGTTCAAAGTATTATAAGTTTTAAGAAAAACATCCCATAGATGAGACCACAAGTTGAGACTTGAATAGATTCAATCTTTGAAATATTGTTGAATGAAAAAGTTATGAGATACTTTATTTAGTCCCGATATATATATATCCACATATATATATCTCTAAAACATTTCCTGGAACCTCTGTTATGTAAAGTATGAATAGAGTTTGAAACATCCAATGAATTTTGGAAAGGAAAAGAATTTTGGCATAAACCAGATATCTTGCTGATCAGGCAAAGATACCAATAAGTAACCTTTTCTACTATAGATGGATGAATTCCTCACCGGTCATCACCCTGGCCGCATTAGGACCTCGCGCTAGACCGTTACCCGGCCCCTCACGCGTTGATGGACTGCCACCCAGCCACTTACACAATAATAGACCGTACCCCGGCCTGTCGCTTATGCCGACTCAATCAAATGGACTTACTTCCCGAACATTGGGCAAGTAATCAAATTGTTTTCTCAAAACAGCAACCTCGTTGCGAATATAAAATACACCACAGAGCCGGATTCCCCAGGTTTTGAGCGAGTATTTAAATCCCCTTAAAAGGAAGATCTTAAATATAAAAAAGAGTTTTGGGATCCACTCTGACTTTTAAAAATCATTTTGAAGACTCGAAAACACTTTAAAGAGTGTTTGGAGTAAAGCTGATTTAATGAAGTAAATCAGTCCCCAGAATATTTAGAAAATGACCGAATATTATTATTTAAATAATATTCCCATAAAGAATAATCTTTATAAAAATAATTGAAGTAGAAGTATTAAAACTTATACTTGAAACGAGTATTAAATAACCAAAGATATACTTATATGAAAGTATTATCTTTATTTGAATAATCGAAAATAAGTTTGATTATTTACACCTTATTCTTTAATAAAGAATATATCTCAGCAAATAATCGGAGTCATAGTTCCTCAAATGAATATTCAAATAATATTCAATAAATAATATAAAAGAGTCATAAGCCCTCGAATGAATATTCAAATAATATTCAATAAATAATATAAAAGAGTCATAAGCCCTCGAATGAATATTCAAATAATATTCAAATAAATAAATAAAAGGAGTCATAAGTTCCCGAATGAATATTCAAAATAATATTCATTAATAAAATAAAGTGAGTCATATATCCTCAATTGAATAGTCAAATAATATTCATTTAATATAAAGGAGTCATACGCCTTCGAATAATATTCGAAATAATATTCAATAATAAAATAAAGTTAAAGTTATCGAATAAACCTTATTCGATTTATAGTTTTGAAAACTATGACCATATATATATATATAAATATATATATATATATCCATATCCATATATATACAAAATCTACTCGGGATCCTCGACTCCCGGTTTTAGAAAATATTTTCACCTTTGGGTCCCTATACTAAGGGTATATGCAAGTTACCGCTATCCTCTAGCATAGGTATTATCAACTGAACCAACAGATATATATTTCAAGAATATGAAACAGGCATGCATATATACCATATCACATGCTACAATATATCGCAAGAATTTGCTAAATAACCAACATGCATCTATCGCAAGATAATGCATATACAAGTGTATACATCACAACAACAGTATAACGGATAGAATACTTGCCTGAGCGACTTGGGGGTGAGAAAGGCTCGGGACGAGTCTGGTAACCTATAAACAACAAGTAAGTTGGAATTAAACCAAAATCACTTGTAAATCTATACTTTAACTAACTTAGACTCTAACGCTTGTTTTGCGCTCACCGATTCGCTTAAGTCACTCGGGTACTCTCGGCTCCACCATTTTTATTAATTTAACCTTTACGAGTTTTAAAGCGATTCCTTTGCGAATGTCTTACCAACTGCCTAACACACTTACCATAAATGTTTCATACATTAATTAACCCTTTTTGGTCTTTAACCTACATTTCAAAGTAAGGCGAGGGAAAAAGTTTCGTTCGCGAAACGCCGTTACTTGAAACGGTCGTTTCTCCTAAACCGTGCATCGGAATCGAACGAACTACATATCAAAACGAAGCTCGTAACATGAGCTACCTAAACATGGCAGTGGTCATAATCTAGCAGGGGGTTCTCGGGTCCTAATGCTATGCACAAAAACAGTCCAAAGAAAATCGGACGTTACGACGGCTATGTTTACGCGATTTCCAAATTTTAAACCATACAAAACCAACCACAAACCAACCTCAAATCCAACATACAACCAACATCCATCCTTATAACATCATAACAACCCCAACCAATTCAATTTAATCATTCATACTTATGCCTAAACTTAACTTTAATTATACTTAAGTTCCTTTAAATCAAAACCACAACAATTACCATTCCATTTCACTACCATTCCAAATCCCAAACTCTAAATCATAACAACAAGCTACAATATCAACCCACTAATCAAAATCATCTTATAATATATAGGAATCTAGGGTTTGGAGATGGTATACCTTCCTTGAAGTGGTGGGTGGAGCTAGGAAGCCTTAAGAAGCTTTGAGAAGTCTTAAGAATGCTTGGATCTTCAAGAAAAACAAGAAAAAGTTCAAGTTAAAAACTTGAAAACACTATTCATTGTCTTCTTCTTTGATTAAATGAAGAATATTGAGAAAGAATTAATGGCTTAAACTCATGATATAGTCCTAACTAAGCATGAAGATGATTAGGGAATTATCTTACCAATTTAGGAAGCTTGGATCTTTGATTTTGAAATTCTTGCCTTTAAAAAAACAAGAAAGCCGAGAGCAATGAAGAACTAAGGCCTTGGTTGCTTTTGATTTTTTGATGGAAATGATTTTTACTTGGCTTGGTTGACTTGTTTTGTATTTGATTTAGTCAATTACCTTCTTGCCCTTGAAATTGTGTGGTTACAAAGCTACCACACCTCCTTCCTTCCCATGTCATGCTTATGTCATCCTCATGATGTCATCCTCCCTTCCTTGTCCTCTTTCTATTGGTTGGATGACATCATTCCCACTAATCCCTTTGATTAACTTCCTAATCGTGTGCCTAATGACCGCTGATCTGTTATACGGTTCGCTTAACTTTCGTTCTCATTTATCGTTTGAAGGATCATACCCGGGATCTTATTACTTAGGTTCCCTTAACCTTTCTCAATACATTATATTCCTTTTTATGATCCTCTATTATAATCCTTTAATTTAAATCCTTTTTATCCTGTTACCTTATACTCAATTCTCTCCGTATCTTGTGGATTTCCGGGAAAAACCAAAGTGTTCGGAATTGGATTCTGACGATCTTTACATACACTTATATACTTCATAGAGTACTAATAATATCCCAGAATATCCATAACAGAACCCCTACATAGTGTGGCGTGAAAAGTTTCTTCATTCAGCTAAAACACTATTCACAAGGGTTACAAAAAGTTGAAAAATTTTGGGGTTATTACAACACTTGTCATCATCAAAAGTTACATCCGTGCTTTCCATAATTTTCTTTTGTTCAAGCACATAGACTTTATAGGTAGTTCTCTCCAATGAATATCCCATAAAAATTGCTTCAAAAACCCTAGAGTCAAATTTTCTCACATATTCAGAGTTGTCTTTTAAAATATAACACTTGCTTCCAAACACATGAAGATGCTTTATAATAGGCTTTCTTTTAGATAAGATTGAGTAGGGTGATTTGCCAAGATTCTTGTTAATGAGATATCTGTTTTGAGTGTAACATGTAGTATTGACAGCTTCTTCCCAAAAACTTGTTGGCAGTTTGGCATCTTGCAGCATTGTTCTAGAATCCTCTACTAGTGTTCTGTTCTTTCACTCAACTACCCCATTTTGCTGAGGTGTTCTAGCAGCAGAGAATTCTTGAAAAATGCCCTTGTCTTTTCAGAATTCAGTTAAAGTTGCATTTCTAAATTCTGTGCCACTGTCATTTCTAAATCTTTTTACACAATTCTGATCTTCAACCTGTTTCTCAATCTCTTTGATGTTTTCAATTATGATATGTGGAGTTTCATTTTTAGAATACATAAATTCTACCCATGTGTATCTTGAGTAGTCATCCACCATCACAAGTGCATATTTCTTTTTTGAAATTGATAAGAAATTAACTGGTCCAAATAAGTCCATGTGAATAAGTTGCAAAGGTGCACTTGTGGAATTCACAGTTTTACTCTTGTGACTTGATTTCTTCATTTTTCCTTTTTGACCACCCTCACAAACCTCATTCTTCATTCAGCTAAAACACTATTCACAAGGGTTACAAAAAGTTGAAAAATTTTGGGGTTATTACAGTCTCCCCTCCTTAAAAGGATTCCGTCCCGGAATCAAATAGAAAACAAATGGGGGTACTTTTCTAGCATTGTGCTCTCTAGTTCCCAAGTTGATTCTTCCACATTATGATTCTGCCATAGTACTCTGACTAGCTTGATTACTTTGTTCCGAAGCACCTGCTCCTTCTTATCCATAATCCTTACTGGCTTCTCCACGTAAGTTAGATCTGGCTGCATATCCACCTGCTCGTACTCCACTATGTGCCTGGCATCCCGATGATACCTCCTTAGCATTGACACATGGAACACATTATGAACTTGTTGCAAATTAGGGGGTAGGGCTAGCTCGTAAGCTAACTTTCCAATCCGTCTTAATATCTCAAAAGGTCCAATGTATCTTGGGCTTAGTTTTCCTTTCTTTCCGAACCTCATTAATCCCTTCCAAGGGGATACTTTCAGCAGTACTAAGTCCCCTACTTCATATTCCTTGTCCTTTCGGGCTAGGTCTGCATATTTCTTTTGTCTGTCTTGGGCTGCTACAAGTCGCCCTCTGATAAGATCCACTATATCTTTGGTCCTTTGGACCACTTCGGGTCCGAGCATCTTCCGCTCTCCTACTTCATCCCAGTATAAGGGAGATCGACACCTTCTTCCATACAGGGCCTCATAAGGCGGCATTCCGATGCTAGCATGAAAGCTATTGTTATAAGAAAACTCGATCAACGGCAAGTGATCATCCCAACTTCCTTTAAGGTCTATTGCACAGACTCTCAACATATCCTCTAGTGTCTGGATGGTCCTTTCACTCTGTCCATCCGTTTGGGGATGGTACGCGGTACTCATATTTAACTTGGTCCCCGCACATTCCTGAAAGCTCCTCCAAAATCTGGAGTTGAACCTAGGGTCTCGGTCTGAGACAATGGACGCTGGGACTCCATGTCGCGTCACTATTTCCTTAAGGTAAATGTCCACCAGTCTATCGACTGTGTATCTCTCATTGATAGGAATGAAATGAGCTGACTTTGTCAGTCGGTCTATAATTACCCAAATGGCGTCGTGATTGGCTTTCGTCCTTGGCAAGCCTACAACAAAATCCATCGCTATCCGTTCCCATTTCCATTCGGGAATCTCCAGGGGTCGCAAAAGTCCACTGGGTCTCTGGTGCTCTGCCTTTACTCTTTGGCAAGTCAAACACTTGTTTACCCATTCTGCTACGTCCCTCTTCATGTTGGGCCACCATTAATATTCCTTCAAATCCCTATACATCTTGGTACTTCCCGGGTGAATGGAATACCTTGAACTATGGCTTTCATCCAAAATCTCATCTTTAAGTTCTTGAACATTTGGAACCCAAATTCGGTAGGAATACCTCATTATCCCTTTATCATCTTTCTCAGTATGGATCTCCTCTCCAGTCATTGACTCTCTGCCTTCATTCATTATTTTCTCCTGGCACAATTTGATCTTTTCCAATAACTCTGGCTGCATTGAGATCTCAAAAAGCTTTTCAGTTCCGGTTCCGGTTACCTTTACTTCTATTTCCATTCTCTCAAAATCCCTTATCAACTCTTCCGAAGTCGTTATCATTCTGAGTCTTTCCTTTCTACTAAGGGCATCAGCCACCACATTGGCTTTCCCTGGATGATAGAGAATCTCACAATCATAGTCCTTGATTAGTTCTAACCATCTCCTCTGGCGCATGTTGAGCTCTTTCTGCGTAAATATGTACTTGAGGCTCTTATGGTCTGTGAAAATCTCGCACTTCTCTCCATACAAGTAGTGCCTCCAAATTTTTAAAGCAAATACTATTGCCGCGAGCTCAAGGTCATGAGTAGGATATCTAACCTCGTATTCCTTCAGTTATCTCGACGCATACGCAATAACTTTACCGTGCTGCATAAGCACACATCCTAATCCTTTGTGCGACGCGTCACTATATATCACAAAATCTCCTTTTCCGTCCGGCAATGCCAATACCGGAGCCGTTATCAACCTTTTCTTTAATTCCTGAAAACTGTTCTCGCATTTCTCCGTCCATTCAAACTTCTCTGTCTTACGAGTAAGTCGTGTCAAAGGGGCTGCGATCTTCGCAAAGTCCTGTACAAATCTACGATAGTAGCCGGCCAATCCTATGAAACTCCTTACCTCTGTGGGTGTGGTTGGCCTTTCCCAATTTGAGACCGCCTCAATCTTGGAGGGGTCGACCAATACTCCTTCTTTATTGATCACATGTCCTAAAAACTGTACTTCATTCCGCCAGAATTCACACTTCGAGAATTTGGCATATAACTGCTCCTCTCTGAGTATTCCTAGAGCTATCCTCAAATGCTCTGCATGTTGTGCCTCAGTTCTTGAGTAGATCAAAATATCATCGATAAAAACTATCACACACTTGTCCAAGTACTTCTTAAATACTCTATTCATTAAATCCATGAAAGCCGCTGGGGCGTTGGTTAATCCAAAGGACATTACCAAGAACTCATAATGCCCATACCTGGTACGGAACGCTGTCTTGGAAATATCTTCGGGTTTAATCTTTAGTTGGTGATATCCAGTTCTCAGGTCAATCTTGGAAAAATAAACAGCATCCTTTAGCTAGTCGAACAGATCGTCTATTCTAGGTAATGGGTACCTGTTCTTTATGGTTAGCTTGTTCAACTCTCGATAGTCTATGCACAACCTCATGCTCCCATCTTTCTTCTTAACAAATAAAACGGGTGCTCCCCACGGAGACACACTGGGTCTTATCATACCCTTATCCAAGAGTTCCTGCAATTGGATAGCTAATTCCTTCATTTCTAACGGGGCTAACCGGTAAGGTGCTTTTGAAACTGGCGCCGTCCCTGGGGCCAACTCAATAGCAAATTCAATCACTCTATCGGGTGGTAATCCCGGAAGGTCTTGTGGGAATACATCTTCAAATTCGTTGACTACTGGAATATCTTGTAAGTTGGGCACCTCCTTCTGCGTGTCCACCACATAGGCTAGGTAAGCCTCACTTCCTTTTCGTAGCATCCTTTTGGCCTGGGCCATAGTCAAAAATTTCTGCGTCTGCCTCTTTCCTCTAAATATAACTTCTTTCTTCCCGGGGATATTTAACTTAACTTTCTTCCCTTTACAGTCTATCTGAGCATCGTTGCTAGATAGCCAGTCCATTCCCAAAATCACATCAAACTCCCCTAATTTAAAAGGAATCAGATCAACACTGAAAGATTGCTCCCCTATGCCTATCTCACAGGCGGGGTGAATCTGGTTAACAGGAATAATTTCATGATTGGCTATTTCTACTTGTAAGGGTTCTATCAAGGGTTTAGCCTTAAGTCTTAACTTACGCGCAAAGTCCCTTGATATAAAAGATTTAGTTGCTCCCGAATCAAATAAAACATTTGCACTGACTGAATTTAGAGAAAGGGTACCTGCTATCACATCTGAATCTTTCATAGCATCCTGGACTGTCATGTTGAAAGTCCTCGCAGTAGGTGGCTTATTAGAAGCAGCCCTGCTTGCTCCCGAAGCTGCTGGTTTGTTCATTGGGCATTCCCTCTTCCAATGACCCGGGCGTCCACACCGATGACAATTGGTGGTTGGAACGACGGCAGGGGCTGACGAAGGGCATTTATTTGAGTAGTGGCCTTCCCGACCGCACTTAAAACAGGTTACTGGCCTTTCTTTACACTCCCCAGTGTGATTCCTTCCACATATGTTACAGGCTGGCAATGGGGGTCGAGACTGGTTGGAATAGGACATTCTTGACTTCTGGCCGCCCTGGCTCACACTCACACTCATTGGCCGCTTAAACCCAGTGTTCCTTCCTGGTAGGGACATTGCTCCTCGATTAAATCTAGTTGGGAAGCTCCTTCCTGCGGAACCTCCACCCATGCTCATACTTTTCCTCTTTATTTCTTTCTTCTCTCTTTCCTTCTGCATCTGTTCACTTCCAACTTCTACAATCGTTGCCTTTTACACCAGAGTGGCATAGTCCGTAAGCTCAAGGATTGCCACCCTATTCTGAATCCACGGTTTCAGTCCCTGCTGAAACCTCCTAGCTTTCTTTTCCTCGGTGCTCACAAACTCCGGCACAAACCTTGATAACTCAGTAAATTTCGCCTCATACTCTGCTACAGACAAGTTATTCTGCTTTAGCTCCAAGAACTTGAGCTCCATCTGGTTTTCCATAAACCTCGGGAAATACTTTCCCAGAAACAACTGACTAAATCTCTCCCAGGTTATAATAGCATCTGTCTCCATGTTTTTCTTGGCCTCCCACCAGTAGTTAGCTTCTCCTTTCAGAAGGTAGGTAGCAAATACAGTCTTCTGTGCCTCCTCGGTACTCAAATTCTCAAAAGATTTCTCCATTTCCTTTAACCATGCTCTTGCCTCAACTGGGTCGGCTGATCCGTGGAACTCAGGGGGCTTAAGGGACTTAAAAGCCCTGAAAGAGTTTGCCACTGCATTGTTACTTCCTTGAGGGGGTGGGTTGGGTTGACGTTCCAAATTCTGTCTTAGGAGTTGCATGAACTGGCTCATGGGATCCATGCCTGGGTTTGGTACTGGTTGCTCAACCTCGGTTTCTCCTTCTTCAGCCTCTATCTCAAATCCCTCAACATCATATGTTTCCTCTTCCTCTTCATACAGGGAGTCATCCTGTTCCACATAATCCTCATCTTCCTCTTCACTGTGTTCTTGGTTTCTATTGTCCTGATTATGGCTTCCCTGGTCCTCAGATCCAGGGTTCGCCCTAGTTCCAATCTTTCTTGGCGGCATGATTCTGATAACAATAAAAACAATTATTGGGAAAATTCAACGTTAGGTCACAATCATATACAACATTGTGCCTTGCACAGCTCTTATAATGGGGAGAACGTATATCGCAATTCTATTATTTTAAGAAAGTTCTAATACGAAGTGCAGTAATAATAATGATAAAAACAGTGATCCCGTCACTATGGAACTGAACCGAAAGGAAACAAATATATACATAATGCGAGAAATACATAGTTTGATCTGGTCAAAAGTACAACAGTGCTACAGTCATCTGTCCCAAAAGTGATACACAAGAGTCTATCTGTCTAGTCAGAAAAAGGGATGCTATATACAAGTCAACTATCCCGGAAAATTGGCTCTTACTAAGGCCTCGGCTAACTAGACAACTAGACTATTCCATCATCAATCCTGAATCACACACCGGAGCGGGTCAGCTCCCAAACCCTTTCCATCGCACGACGGAAGATATAGTCGGCCTGCCGCCTGGAGATCCTACCATGCCTGTCCCCCTGGAGCGATCTGAGCCTCGCTCGGGATGTGAGCTCTATCCCCGTAAGCTCCCTCCTCAAGGATCGGGGTATAGAAGCCCTAGTCTCATAAGCTGGGGTACGCCTACCCGCCCTCTCTGCATCCAACTCCCTCCTGGCCTCATCTAGTCGGCCCTCGGCAACAGCCACTCGGGTCTTCAATACATCCTGAACATATCCATGAGCTAACGAAGACTGCCTGTGGGCAGGGTCAAGAGGTGGTGAATCCGGAGCCGCTGAGGGTGCCTCCTCGGTCTGCCTAGGCTCGGAAGTATGGGTCTCTGAGCTGTCATCATCAGGAATCCAAGATAGTGGTGGAGGGGTAGGAGCTCTGACCACCGGAAGTGTGGGTAAAGGGATACCAGCATACACTACCATAGATCCAACACGCTCCTCAGCTACTGGGACCTCATCCGGGTCCTCCTCATCTGGAATAGCAATAACCTCTGTCTCTGACTCCTCTGAGGGGTCCTCCTCATCTGAAACAGCAATGACCTCCGTCTCAGGCTCCTCTGAGGGGTCCTCCTCATCCTCCTCCATCTCAGGCTCCTCCTGATCCTCAACATCTAGCAATGCCTCATCATGCTCACGCTCGAACATCTCAGGGTCCTCTATCTCAGGCGCCTACACATTAAACGAGCTAAGTTACTATCATGATACTTATAAGGGTTCCCGTAAGGGTTTTAACTGTCAGCACTACTTTAAGTAGTCCGACCATGAACTTGGCAAGAGTTCTTATTATCTTTGTGAGTTTGTTATTATATCGACGCATCATCTCTGAGGTTTATAACGCTTAGCTCTGATACCATTTCTGTAACACCCCCAGATCCGGGGTCGGGGATCCGGGTTATCACGGTCTTTCTTTCCACAATATCACTTCACTTAATTAATAATAAATAACCTCATGCTGTGACCCCATACTAACACACACCACAACCCGTTATAGTCTCAGAGATGAAATTGAAATAAGTACAAGTCTTTGAATCCACAATTTAAAATTATTACAACCCAAAATGATTACTTGATAATTTACAGTTAATTGTCATTATCTGCCACAAGTTATAATTATACATAATTTGATTCTCAAAAGTAGAATGCCTGAACTACAATGGATCTACCTCTGCAGCTATAGCAGCTACAACATCATCGGGAAGACGCGGGACGCTTCCCACGCGCTTGCGCTGGGTCTGCTGGAGTCTGGCCATCTCTCCTAACTGTTGTTGTGTGATGAAGAAATAAAGCAAGAGTGAGCCTTACAGCTCGTAAGATAATATATATAGTGATAACAATAGTATAAGTATCTAAGTGGATACTTAATAGAATCTCTATCATATGCAAGATAATTACTTACTAGATATAAGTAAAAACAAGGAATGAAGTTACCAATACGTCACCACGCTTATATCATTTATAAAGCTACTTGAACTACCACCGTTCAAAGTATTATAAGTTTTAAGAAAAACATCCCATAGATGAGACCACAAGTTGAGACTTGAATAGATTCAATCTTTGAAATATTGTTGAATGAAAAAGTTATGAGATACTTTATTTAGTCCCGATATATATATATCCACATATATATATATATCTCTAAAACATTTCCTGAAACCTCTGTTATGTAAAGTATGAACAGAGTTTGAAACATCCAATGAATTTTGGAAAGGAAAAGAATTTTGGCATAAACCAGATATCTTGCTGATCAGGCAAAGATACCAATAAGTAACCTTTTCTACTGTAGATGGATGAATTCCTCACCGGTCATCACCCTGGCCGCATTAGGACCTCGCGCTAGACCGTTACCCGGCCCCTCACGCGTTGATGGACTGCCACCCAGCCACTTACACAATAATAGACCGTACCCCGGCCTGTCGCTTATGCCGACTCAATCAAATGGACTTACTTCCCGAACATTGGGCAAGTAATCAAATTGTTTTCTCAAAACAGCAACCTCATTGCGAATATAAAATACACCACAGAGCCGGATTCCCCAGGTTTTGAGCGAGTATTTAAATCCCCTTAAAAGGAAGATCTTAAATATAAAAAAGAGTTTTGGGATCCACTCTGACTTTTAAAAATCATTTTGAAGACTCGAAAACACTTTAAAGAGTGTTTGGAGTAAAGCTGATTTAATGAAGTAAATCAGTCCCCAGAATATTTAGAAAATGACCGAATATTATTATTTAAATAATATTCCCATAAAGAATAATCTTTATAAAAATAATTGAAGTGGAAGTATTAAAACTTATACTTGAAACGAGTATTAAATAACCAAAGATATACTTATATGAAAGTATTATCTTTATTTGAATAATCGAAAATAAGTTTGATTATTTACACCTTATTCTTTAATAAAGAATATATCTCAGCAAATAATCGGAGTCATAGTTCCTCAAATGAATATTCAAATAATATTCAATAAATAATATAAAAGAGTCATAAGCCCTCGAATGAATATTCAAATAATATTCAATAAATAATATAAAAGAGTCATAAGCCCTCGAATGAATATTCAAATAATATTCAAATAAATAAATAAAAGGAGTCATAAGTCCCCGAATGAATATTCAAAATAATATTCATTAATAAAATAAAGTGAGTCATACATCCTCAATTGAATATTCAAATAATATTCATTTAATATAAAGGAGTCATACGCCTTCGAATAATATTCGAAATAATATTCAATAATAAAATAAAGTTAAAGTTATCGAATAAACCTTATTCGATTTATAGTTTTGAAAACTATGACCATATATATATAAATATATATATATCCATATATATACAAAATCTACTCGGGATCCTCGACTCCCGGTTTTAGAAAATATTTTCACCTTTGGGTCCCTATACTAAGGGTATATGCAAGTTACCGCTATCCTCTAGCATAGGTATTATCAACTGAACCAACAGATATATATTTCAAGAATATGAAACAGGCATGCATATATACCATATCACATGCTACAATATATCGCAAGAATTTGCTAAATAACCAACATGCATCTATCGCAAGATAATGCATATACAAGTGTATACATCACAACAACAGTATAACGGATAGAATACTTGCCTGAGCGACTTGGGGGTGAGAAAGGCTCGGGACGAGTCTGGTAACCTATAAACAACAAGTAAGTTGGAATTAAACCAAAATCACTTGTAAATCTATACTTTAACTAACTTAGACTCTAACGCTTGTTTTGCGCTCACCGATTCGCTTAAGTCACTCGGGTACCCTCGGCTCCACCATTTTTAATAATTTAACCTTTACGAGTTTTAAAGCGATTCCTTTGCGAATGTCTTACCAACTGCCTAACACACTTACCATAAATGTTTCATACATTAATTAACCCTTTTTGGTCTTTAACCTACATTTCAAAGTAAGGCGAGGGAAAAAGTTTCGTTCGCGAAACGCCGTTACTTGAAACGGTCGTTTCTCCTAAACCGTGCATCGGAATCGAACGAACTACATATCAAAACGAAGCTCGTAACATGAGCTACCTAAACATGGCAGTGGTCATAATCTAGCAGGGGGTTCTCGGGTCCTAATGCTATGCACAAAAACAGTCCAAAGAAAATCGGACGTTACGACGGCTATGTTTACGCGATTTCCAAATTTTAAACCATACAAAACCAACCACAAACCAACCTCAAATCCAACATACAACTAACATCCATCCTTATAACATCATAACAACCCCAACCAATTCAATTTAATCATTCATACTTATGCCTAAACTTAACTTTAATTATACTTAAGTTCCTTTAAATCAAAACCACAACAATTACCATTCCATTTCACTACCATTCCAAATCCCAAACTCTAAATCATAACAACAAGCTACAATATCAACCCACTAATCAAAATCATCTTATAATATATAGGAATCTAGGGTTTGGAGATGGTATACCTTCCTTGAAGTGGTGGGTGGAGCTAGGAAGCCTTAAGAAGCTTTGAGAAGTCTTAAGAATGCTTGGATCTTCAAGAAAAACAAGAAAAAGTTCAAGTTAAAAACTTGAAAACACTATTCATTGTCTTCTTCTTTGATTAAATGAAGAAGATTGAGAAAGAATTAATGGCTTAAACTCATGATATAGTCCTAACTAAGCATGAAGATGATTAGGGAATTATCTTACCAATTTAGGAAGCTTGGATCTTTGATTTTGAAATTCTTGCCTTTAAAAAAACAAGAAAGCCGAGAGCAATGAAGAACTAAGGCCTTGGTTGCTTTTGATTTTTTGATGGAAATGATTTTTACTTGGCTTGGTTGACTTGTTTTGTATTTGATTTAGTCAATTACCTTCTTGCCCTTGAAATTGTGTGGTTACAAAGCTACCACACCTCCTTCCTTCCCATGTCATGCTTATGTCATCCTCATGATGTCATCCTCCCTTCCTTGTCCTCTTTCTATTGGTTGGATGACATCATTCCCACTAATCCCTTTGATTAACTTCCTAATCGTGTGCCTAATGACCGCTGATCTGTTATACGGTTCGCTTAACTTTCGTTCTCATTTATCGTTTGAAGGATCATACCCGGGATCTTATTACTTAGGTTCCCTTAACCTTTCTCAATACATTATATTCCTTTTTATGATCCTCTATTATAATCCTTTAATTTAAATCCTTTTTATCCTGTTACCTTATACTCAATTCTCTCCGTATCTTGTGGATTTCCGGGAAAAACCAAAGTGTTCGGAATTGGATTCTGACGATCTTTACATACACTTATATACTTCATAGAGTACTAATAATATCCCAGAATATCCATAACAGAACCCCTACATAGTGTGGCGTGAAAAGTTTCTTCATTCAGCTAAAACACTATTCACAAGGGTTACAAAAAGTTGAAAAATTTTGGGGTTATTACAACACTTGTCATCATCAAAAGTTACATCCGTGCTTTCCATAATTTTCTTTTGTTCAAGCACATAGACTTTATAGGTAGTTCTCTCCAATGAATATCCCATAAAAATTGCTTCAAAAACCCTAGAGTCAAATTTTCTCACATATTCAGAGTTGTCTTTTAAAATATAACACTTGCTTCCAAACACATGAAGATGCTTTATAATAGGCTTTCTTTTAGATAAGATTGAGTAGGGTGATTTGCCAAGATTCTTGTTAATGAGATATCTGTTTTGAGTGTAACATGTAGTATTGACAGCTTCTTCCCAAAAACTTGTTGGCAGTTTGGCATCTTGCAGCATTGTTCTAGAATCCTCTACTAGTGTTCTGTTCTTTCACTCAACTACCCCATTTTGCTGAGGTGTTCTAGCAGCAGAGAATTCTTGAAAAATGCCCTTGTCTTTTCAGAATTCAGTTAAAGTTGCATTTCTAAATTCTGTGCCACTGTCATTTCTAAATCTTTTTACACAATTCTGATCTTCAACCTGTTTCTCAATCTCTTTGATGTTTTCAATTATGATATGTGGAGTTTCATTTTTAGAATACATAAATTCTACCCATGTGTATCTTGAGTAGTCATCCACCATCACAAGTGCATATTTCTTTTTTGAAATTGATAAGAAATTAACTGGTCCAAATAAGTCCATGTGAATAAGTTGCAAAGGTGCACTTGTGGAATTCACAGTTTTACTCTTGTGACTTGATTTCTTCATTTTTCCTTTTTGACCACCCTCACAAACCTCATTCTGAGCAAACTCCAGATTTGGCATGTCTGTAACTAACTCCTTTTTTACTAGAGTATTGATCGCCTTGTAATTCAAGTGAGAGAGCTTTTTATGCCATAACTTGCGTTGTTCTTCAGATGCCTTGGTGTAGAAGCAATAAACTTCATCCTCATTTATTGAGTCCAGGTCTGCAATAAATAAGCTCCCTTTCATTGCTCCTTTCAAAGCAGTTTCACCAGTCTTTTTGCTGATAATTAGGCATTCTCCTTTGTCAAATAAAACATTGAATCCTCTATCTATAAATTGGCTGACACTCAAGAGATTCACCTCAAGGCCAGCTACCAGTGCTACATCTTCAATGACAATATTTCCATAAATTATCTTTCCATATCCCAGTGTGAAACCTTTACTATTGTCTCCAAAAGTCACTAATGGGCCAGCCATCTCCTCAAATTGTAATAGCAGGGCCATATCACCTGTCATATGTCTTGAGCATCCACTGTTAATGATCCATATGACCTTCTTCACTTTGCCTTGCACACAATGAGGATTAAGTGTGTTTAGAAACCTAAGCAGTGTTGGGTACTTTCTTCTTGTTAACAGATTTGGTAGAAGTAGAATTTGATGATTCAAAAAGAATAGAGTTCATTGATTGATGTGCATTTTCCTTTTTAGCTTCAGCTTGTTCTTCAGCTATTCATTCTCTTGTTTGACTGTCTCAAGCTCCACAAGCAGTAGCTTAAACTCTTATTTCTCACTCTCAAACTTCTCATTAGCTTTTGATGACCTACTGACCTGCTCAGTAGCTGCTACCATGCTAGTATAGATAAGGAACATTTATATGCTCATCTTTTCAACAGTCTCCTTATATTGACTTTCATTTAAATCAATAGTAGTAAGAGTTGGTACCTGTATTTTTTATGAGGATGACTCTCTTTGCTCCAAGGCCATGAGTACATAGTTTCCTACTTCCTCATCATTATCATTATCTGAATCATCCCAACTTTTTCCTTCTACAATATAAGTTTTACCTTGTTGCTTTCTTAGAAGAGCCTCATACTTTTCTTCCAATTCAAGATAGGCCTTGTTCTTTTTTACCTTCTTAGGCTTCCTGCATTCTGTAGAAAAATGACCCAATTCATCATAATTGAAGCACCTGGTCTTCCAGCTGTTGTCCTTGTTGGATGTTTATCCCTTGATTTTGAAAAACTTTGGCTTCTTTACTCTAAAATTAGAGAAATTTCTTGTTAAGTAAGCCATGGACTAATCTACTCATCCAGTTCATCCAAGGTATAGAATTCATCCTCTTCAAGTTCAAGAATAACTTGCTTCCGTGGTTCCTTGTTATTTTGCTCATTACTAGAAGCAACTGGAGTCTGGATCTCTTGTTCATCATTAGATGAACGAATGTCATTTATAATTAGTGCACTTGATCCATCAACAAGGTGCCCTTGACCAGCTCTTAAAGATTTTCTTTGGATCATTTCCAATTCATAGGTTTTTAGAATACCATACAAAATCTCCAGTGTCATTCTGCTCAAGTCTCTCCCTTCTCTATTAGCAGAAATCTTCTGTTTTAGATGGTAAGGAAGGGTGAGCAAAAACTTCAAGTTAAACTCCTCAGCTTCATAGTGTTTGTCATGAAGCTGCAAGTCATTAATCGGCTTATTGAATCTTTCAAAAACATCAGTTATACTTTCCTTTGGCTTAGCCATAAAACCCTCATATTGAGACACCGGTATTCTCCTTTGAATGGATCTAACTTCCTCTGTACCTTCACATAAAATTTCTATTATCTCCCAGATATGTTTGGTTGTGTCACAGTTGACAATATTGTTGTACATGACATTGTCAAGTGACTCTATCAAAATTAATTGTAGGCCACTATCTAGAGAGACTTTTTCTTTCTCAGTTTCTATGTATTTTGAAGGATCTTTAAGACCATAATGAGCTGGGATGACAATGTCTCCATTTGTAGATTCTTCAATCCTTTCCATAGGAGTGAAAGGTTCATTCTTTAGAATCTGAATGTATAAGGGATTAGCCATCCTAAGAAACAACATCATCTTCTTTTTTCATAATGTGTAGTTAGTCTTATCAAAGACTAGTATCTTGAAACTGCTAATCTTCTGTGTATTGATTCTTCCAAGATCTTTAATCTGTTTACTTTCAGATTTTGCTCTGATACCACTTTCGAGGTAATGAATACAACACAGAGGGGGGTGAATGTGTTTTGGATATTTTTAAGGCTTTTTGAATGTTTGTTGATTGGTTAACAAAGCAGATTAGAAATGAAGTAATATTATGTTAGCTGAAATAAAATAGTGCACACAATATTTCAAAACTCACTTAATTTTATATTAAAATCAAGCTTGTGTTTTGGTATAAATCATGGGTTCTTTGTAAGTAAAGAACTCAGCTTCTTCCTTGAGAGAGTTACAAGAGAAACTAGATCTGTTTGATACATCTAAAAGTAAAGGACCGATGTTTGCTTTATAGATTAGTAAAAACACAGGTTTACACAGCATGCAATAAGATGTACTAAACCCTACTTTAAGTTATCTCTAGAGATTTCCATTTCTGTCTTAGTGAATCCTTGTATATCCTGTAGATCTGTTACTTTCCTTTGTCAGTTAATCTTGGCCTTTGATCTTTCACTCTTCAAGATGCTTTTGTAGACTTTCCAATCTAAGTGATTAGATCGTTTGTTGATTGATAATCTTGAATATTTAACTTTTCTACATTCTGTACTTGAGGTTCATATCAAGATCTCCAGTTTGGTGTTTTAGAGAACTGACATCTCAATAAGTTTAATGGCTTATCGAGATCTCGTAGTTCTCTATAGGTGCTTTGACTTGTCGAGGTCTCTGAGTTCTCTATAAGTGAACTTGGCTTGTCGAGGTCTCCAAATATTTGCATGTAGAAATGACTTGTCGATATCTCTGAGATCTCTATAAGCATTTTGACTCGTCTATATCTTTGAGATCTCTAATGAGAAAAATGACTTGTCGATATCTCCGATCTTCATATCTTCATTTTGACTTATCAATATCTCTGAGTTCTTTAATGCAGAAATGACTTGTCGATATCTCCAATCTTCATGTCTTCATTTGGCTTGTCGATATCTCTGAGACTTCTCTATAAGCTATCTTGGACTTCTTGATAAGTCATTCTAGAATTCTCGAGTGACTTCTCTATATGACTTGATATGTGACTTGTAGATATCTTGACTAAACCCATTTTTTCTAAAACAGATTTATCCAACTCCAAGCTTCTTCACAATTTCTCTGAGGCATGATCTTCTTTCAGAGTTTATTCTTAGGATTGAGATTGTTTACTGAAAAATACTCCAGTCTAATCTTGGATATTTTTATAGACTCAAGTAATACAATACAAAATACAAATTTAGATTATCATACAACTAATTCTTAGGGCTGTCAATTTGACTTAGTCTTGTTATGATACAGGCATGTCTTGCACAACACAATGTTTTTCATAAAAGGTCACAAGGTAACCTCTGTCACAAGTTTGACTCACACTGATCAGGTTATGCTTGAGTCCTGCAACTAGAGCTACATTTTCAATGATGACATTTCCAAGCTTGATTTTTCCATATCCCAAAATCTTTCTTAAGTTGCCATCTTCATAAGAAACACTTGGGTCAGCCTTCTCTTTAAACTTTGATAGCATGGACTTATTTTCAGTCATATGTCATGAGTATCCACTGTCCAAGACTAAAAAATTTTATATGTTGCCCTGCAATCAAATAAGCCATTAATTAGAGTTTTTAAGGATCCAGAATTACTTGGATCATTTGACCTTTTTAAGTTTTTTAACATATGCAGCAGAAGACTTTGAATCAGAGTTTATGCTAACATTCTTAATATCATAGTTTACACATGTGAAAACAACTTTTGATTTATTTAAAGAGGGTTTTAGTTCATAATAATCATAGTACAAACTGTGATACTCATTACATGTGTAAATTGAATGTCAAACACTACCACAATGAAAATATGGATTATGTGATTTATATTTAACCGTTCTATTCCTAAACTCTAACTTAGGAGGAATAGTATTTATCCCTTTATTCTTCCTGTAAGCAACAGCAAGATGATTAGCACTACCACAGTTAAAATAAGCCTTTCTAGGTGCATTAGGAATGGGTTCATATTTGTTCTCCTTATTGACACCTACTTTTCCAATTCTATTCTTTCTATGCTATTTTTCCTTGTTCTTCATTTTGACTTCCTTCAGCTTTTTCTTAAGCTGTTTCTGAGTCATTAAACCAACATTTACTGACTTGGTATGAACTTTTTCATACTTATCAACTTTTAAGTTTGACTTAGATGGTGATGTTGACCCATTTTCATTAACAGACTTATTAGCATCAGCACTTAAGTTAAACTTAATAGGTCTTAATTGAGACATATTCGGTTTTACCTTCTTATCAGTATTTACTGGTTTAACTTTCTCATTTTCCTTTTATCAAACTTAACAGAATTAGTTCTATCAGTAAATCCTAATTCAGATCCCCAACATCCATTTTCTATTAAGCCCTGAGTTGTTTTTCCTGAACTATTCCAAAGTTTAATTACTTCCCTTTCTTTAGCTAGTCCTTTTTTTAGGTAAGCATGCTTTTCTAATAGTTTTTCTTTAACATACAAAGAATCATCTATTTTCTTTTAAGTTTCTAGCATAAAAATCAACTCAGATTCTAGGTGATCATTCATTTTCTTAAGATCAAAATTTTCAGTTTTAATCCTAGCATTTTCAAGTATTTGATCCCTATAACTAACATGCAGAGATTTAGGAAATAGCCTTAGTTCACAGATATCATCAGTATTAAAAGCAAGTGTGGTTTGAGGTACCTTCAACTCAGCAGTATTAGTCTAACTATCAGCATTTGCCATAAGAGCATAGTTAAAACCATCATCTGATTCTGATGTATCATCCCGGTTCTTCTTCTTGGTGATCAAGGCTTGTTTCTTCTCATCCCTTGGCTTCCTGCAGTCAGCTGCAAAGTGTCCTACTCCATCACGGTTGTAGCACTTGTCCTTTGACTTGTCATATCTTCCAGACTTTGACTCCTTCTCATCATAGTTTCTTCTAAATTCCTCTCTTATCAGTTTTTTAGGAACTAGAGCCCTTTCAGGAAAACCTTTTTCCCTTCTTAAAGTCTTTATAGACCATTCTTTTGAAGCTTTTAACCAAATGAGCAGCCATTTACTCAATATCTTCAATATTATTATGTTCACATTCAATATCTGATTCACTTTCAGAGTTTGAGTCTTCATTAGAGTTTGATGACTCAGTATTAGACTTTGCAATTATAACCTTGCCTTTGGAATGGCTTTTTCTCCTAACTTTCTCCCTTGGTTTCTCTTCAACCTTTAGTGCAACATGTCTTACTCTAGGTCTTCTCTTGCTTCTTTGCTCCATCTCCAGTTCATGAGTCTTCAACATGCCATAGATCTCATCTAGAGATGTTTCATCCAGCTCGTAATTATCCCTTATTGATGTGACTTTTAAGTCCAACTTTTCAGGGAGTTTAAGAAAAAACTTTAAGTTAGAATCTTCTAGGTCATATTATTTTTCAACCAGTGACAAGTCATTTATCAGCTTTTGAAACTTGTCATAGATTTTAGTCAAGGACTCAACATCTTTTGAGGCAAAGTGTTCATACTCTTGAGTGAGTATAGTTCTTATGTTCTTCTTGATAGTAGTGGTGCCTTGACACTTTACCTCCAAGGTGTCCCAAATTTCTTTGGCAGTTTTATATCCAATAACTCTATTGGACATGACATTGTCAAGCCTATTATGCAAGATATGCCTAACTTTTGCATCATTCATAATAGATGAAAGATCCTCAGGAAAATAGTCCTTTTTGTCTTTATCAATCATCTTTCTTCTTGTCCAACAACAACAACAAATAGATTCATTGGCCTGTGATGACCATCATAAATCATGTTCAGGTATTCAGAATCTGTTACTTCCAGACACATGGTCATCTTTACTTTCCAGATTGGATATCCATGTATCTTCAGAATTGGAACCTTGATAGCCTCATATCTACTCATATTATGGCTGACTGGATTTGTGGCTGGTGGAGGTGGGGGAATCTGTTGTCCTTCTTGTTAGTGTTTGTGCCCTAGAGACAACACTATGATGTTTTAATTTAAGACATTAGGATTATTAATGTTTATGTTCTATCGATGATTCTCTTTATAATTTATTAATTCTTAATTTACTGCGATATAAATGTTAGATTAATAAATGTCCTTGGAATATGATATGCAATTCTATATCTCTAAGTACGTGACTTAGAAATGAGATTATGGGAATAGTATCAATATTCCTAAAGGTCCCTAGTCGAGTATTATTATTAAGGGACAATAATAATGCATTAAGACTGGTGTGTTTGTTGACTGATGATCACATCTCATTGATCATAGGTATAGTGATACTAAAGTCAAAAACACAGGCAGATTTATATGTACATGGTGCTGGACAGACCCGATGTGAGACTCTACATGTATGTTGTGTCATAAGTAATTCTCACAGTGATAATGATGTAATGGTCCTTAGACCTGAAGTCATTATATTTCTATACGAGAATTAATATACATAGATTCCATTAAAAGTTATTTTTGACCGAGTAATGATAAAAGTGGACATTGGGTATATTATGAATCGTATGAGAAATATGAATGATCTAGATGGGATTTAACCCTCCTATTTTAGGAGTGATATTATTGGCCTCTTGTGTGAGCTAGACTACGAAATGCGTGGCCACGCTCAAATGTTGATTTGATATGATAGTCTACTCATTGATCAAGGCAACTTGGATTAAACTATGATGAGGATGACACATTACATGCCTCTAGTTTAATCTATAATATTTTGTTAAAGGGATTATATTACATTGTACATTATTCATAAAAGGTTTAATCGATCACCGATTCAATTATTATAACTTGGGTAGCAATGATGTATTACTAGATGCCGCTCATTGTTTACGATTTTAAATTAGATTTAAAATTCATTACCAACGTAAAAATAACCTATAGGGTCACACACAAAGAATGCTTGAAGGATTATTTAATTTAAATTGGATTTAAATTATATAATAGTAATTCAAATTATTTATAATATTAATTAAGTATGACTTAATTAATTATATAAATATTGATATTCGAATTTACTAATATTAATTATGAAATTTAGTTGTTAAATAATTAAGTGTGACTTAATTATTATACAAATAGGAATTTCGAATTAATAATAACTCCTAATTAGTTAAGAGTTATAATTCTTTTTCTACTCTCTATATAATATCTCTTGTTTGGCATATTTGAATAAGCAAGACTTTTACAAAAACCCTAGCCACCAAGAGAGAAGATGGAGAGAGCAAGAAGAAACGAGTTTGTGCTAGTACACATCAAATCCTTGCGTTCAAGTATTGTGTGGATACCGATAGAGCGTAGATCTCGAGAGCGGGATGCGTGGTGATTGAACAAACTTTGGATCTCCATTAGTCAACCAATTTGTAAAGTTTCTTAAGGTAAATAATCTGATCTACGAATTAAATATCTATTTTTCGCATGGATCCTGTGGTGGGTTTCGAAAATTATGCTTTTTCATATTTTTAATTACTGTTTCTGTTGCATTTATGTGCTCGAAACCCAACAATAACATTAGAGCTACTTGCGAAAAGTGTTTAATTCGTTTATGTGTTTACTACTTTCATGATGATAACATGTATATAATATTCCATGACTGTTATGTATGCGATTTTGTATGTTTTACATGTTGCTATGTTTATATATGTGTATGTATATATATGTTTTGAATATATGATATTCATGAGAGTTATATAATCATATGATGATTATATAATCTGTATATATACTGATATATACATGTTTTATGTTTGTTCTTATTATAAGAATCATATTTGATACGATTCTGAATCGGATGCAGCGGATTTGCTGAAATCTGTGTCTAATGTCCGATTTTGGCGAACTAATATGCTATTTCATATGGAATCGGGCGTCTGAACGTAACTGATAGCTAAAGAAATCATCGATTGATCTGTAAGGCGTTTGACGTCGTTTAGATCCTTTAATCTGCGATTTAATGTTATCAGATTTAATTTTGAATTTTCTGATTTTTTCTATATTTGGTTTTTATGATTAGATCATGATGGGTATCATATATTAAGATCATATTATGTGTTTTAACATGTTCTTATGTTTTAATTGAGCATGGTGGATGGTTATAGCTTATGACCTTAGGTTACTGGTTTTGATTTTTTTAAATACGGCTTGCATGTCTTTTGATCTTGTAATTATTAAATCTCGAATGTAACTCGAGTTCTTATTGTAAGAACATTAGATTAGTTTTTATTTTTCATTCATGTAATGTACATAAAGACATGAAGATTTGAAGATCAAGGAAGGGTAATCTCACATGGAGGTCATCCGAGGAAGCAATACAAGAAAGAAGACATGTAATAGTTAGCTTGTATTTATTTTTCACCTTAGACTGACCTAGATCTTTGTTATTAGCTTGATGAAGATCATATAGGATAAATCCATAACCAACCACGTTTATTTATTGCACTTTACATATATATGAGCATATGATGAATGTATGTGTAGAGTAGTTTATAAAGATGCATGCTTAATTAGATTAAGGATGTGTGTATAAGATACGACACCCATGTCATGCTTTCTAAACAAGATAAAATCTATAACGACTCAAGATTTTAAAATGAACAAACGATTATGAGATTCTCGTGTTTATGAAACACTGAATAAAATACAAATTTTCTTTATTTTTGACATGGGGCGATTTTGTCAAAAGCGAGTTCTTTGAACTTGTAAGGTTGTGGGTTTTAAGTGAGACCGTTGTGACTCCCTCACTACCTGAAAATCAAAACATTGACGAATATTGATTTGAAGTATTTTATTCAAGGAAAAATTGGGAATCTCTTTATGATGGGATCATGATCGTTTTAAAACTAAGGAAACCCTAAAGTTAATATTAAGTTGATCAGATGTTTTGCAATGAGTCCAATGTGTTAATCCCTAGATCAACCAGGAGTGGGTTCGCCAAAGCGAAGTACTCCTATCTGTCGTGGGAGATGTGTTGAAGTATATTGATACTTTTTGACTATTGGGTTTGACTTAACTAAGTTATCACAATAGGATTGTGAACTTAGAGGAATAGAGTTTGGCGAGATTTATTAGATAAATATGAACAAATATTGTTCCACCAAGCTATCCAAGAGTTATATAGTTGATATAATTGACAAATGTTGTCTACCTAAATAATCATGTTTTAGGAGAAAAGCCAAAGCTAACCTAACACGTGGTGAAATATGGATCTTGGCTCACTAGAAAGGATATAGAAGATATAGTTTCCGAACTAATAGTTAGGGCTATTGATTTGATAAAAATAGTGGGAGATATATATTATGAATATATATGTATATGAATAATCACTTGAACATAATTTAATGATCATCTGTAGACTAAGTCATTATATGCACTTTAATATTGTAGATATCAAATGAAAAATAACACAAATAACTTCTCTATGTAATAGTCCTTGAAAAGGACAAGCTGACATGAAATAATTTCCTCGATTGACATGGGAACTTGAGGATTATCCTCGGGTTCAAGGATGTCACTCAAACCCCTCCCTTATTTCTTCTAGCTGAGAATGAAACATGTGCAGAACAAAATACTTACCAGAAGCAAATAATTATGCGACTGATGTTTCATGTCTCATGCTTGTAATTATGAATGTTGAGCTTTAGAAGCAATAAGAGCATAATGATGCTTATGATATGATTGAGCACCTTCAAAAGATGTTTGAAGGATAGGTTCTTCAGAAAGATTTGATAATAATAAGGAACCATACTTTTACATTAATGGGAGAATCATATCCGGTTGAACCACATGTCTAAAGGTTATAGGCATATGTACCTTGATATTTTGGGTTTCAAGAATGGTCTAGAGACTCAGCTTGATTTGATCAAACGATCTTTGAACAACTTCTATTCCCAGTTTGTTAAGAACAAAAGGAATGAGATAGACAGAACACTCACTGAGTTGTTAAGCATGTTTAGAACTGCTGAAAATAATACGGTAAATGCATGAATTACGTCCATATTGATGATGTACACATGGAATACAAATGGGAAAGGAAAGTGGACAGACAAGGTGAAGATCTGATCTTATTCGGTGCCAAACCAAAGTCCAATCCCAAAGGGCTTTTAAAGCCTAATAGTGGTGTTGCTAAAGGAGATGCTTGTCATTTCTGTGGAAATAACTGGATGAATGGAAGTGAAATAGTCAAGCTTATTTAGAAGATCTAAAGAAGAAGACTAGCAATGGTCAAGCTTCAGGTATAGGGTTAGAATTAGAGCAAAAATTGTTGTTCTAGTTGAAGGAACTCGATACCTAATTTTGCCCATAAGGCGAGATTGAGAACTTGATAAATTGTTATTACGTGCCTGCTTTAGCGGATACATTAAGTCAATTTCTTGTCAGGACAAGAAAGGTTTTCATTTTAATTAAATAAACAATAGTTATTTATTCTATTTTAATGATAAGGCTTATAATGTTGCACAATTAGTTAACAATTTATATGTTCTAAGATGACTCAAATCAAACATTACCTCTACCATTGTCGTTAAGCCATATTAATGAGAAACGCATTTCTGAGTTACATATAGATGGATACTTGGATAAGTTTGATTTTGAATCATACGGAAGATGCGAACTTTATCTCATTAGTAAAATGACTAAAGCTTCTTTTACCTGATCAGGTGAAAGGGCCACCGAACGATTATGACTTATACATAATCATGTATGTGGTCGAATGCGTATGATGGCAAATGGGGGCTTATACCACTTCATAACATTTACTGATGATTTCAGTAGATATGGATATGTGGTTCTTATGAAGAACAAATCCGATTCTTCTAAAATGTTCAAAGAATATAAGGCCTAAGTAGAAAAGAAAACAAGGGAAAAGTATAAAAGTTTTACGATCAGATCGTGGATGAGAATACTTAAACTCAATTTCAAGAGTTTCTTGAAGGAGTGTGATAGTGTATCATTACTTACTCCTTCTGGAACACCTCAATGGAATAAAGATTCTAAGAGGATAAATCGTACCTTGTTGGACATAGTGCGATCGATGATGAGTCAAGCGGATCTTCCATTCAGTTTCTAGGGTTATGCTCTAGAAACGACTGCATATATACTTAAACAAGTTCCGACTAAAGCGGTTCAAAATACTCTGTATGAGATATAGAGTGATAAATGTCAAAGCATGTCATTTATGAAAATTTGGGAAAGTGAAGCGTTTGTAAAATGTTTAGCCTCTGACAAGCTTGAACCAAAATTAGATAGATGTTATTTTGTGGGATACTCAAGTGAGACTAGGGTATAGTTTTTATAATCCTTCCGGGAACAAACTGTTTGTTGCTCGGGCCTTTCTATTTCTTGAGGGAGAACTACTTTCTAAGAAAATCAGTGGGAGGATAATGCATCTCGATGAAGATCGAGAACCACATGATAAAATTAAACCAGAGTTGGAATAAGATCAGGATGTATATTAAAATGTTAAAATTAATCATGTCCAAGAAACACAGGTTATTCGTAGATCTAGTAGGATTCACCATGAGCCCGGGAGAAATTATGAATTTTTTTTGACTCAAGATGGTGATGTGATGCTTACGGATAATGATAAGCCTCTCACCTACCAAGATGTTATGAACAGTTCAGACTCCAAGAGTTGGCTAGAGGCCATGAAATCCAAGATGGAATCCATGTATCAAAATAAAGTATTGACTTTAGTTGATCCACTCGAAGGGGTAAAACCTATAGGGTGCAAGTGGGTTTTCAAGAAGAAAACTGACATGGATGGTAAAGTACAGACTTATAAGACGCGATTAGTGGCAAAAAGTTTCAAACAAATTCATGGTATAGACTATGATGAGACTTTTTCATTGGTTACTATGGTCAAGTCCGTCAGGATTTTGTTAGCAATAGTTGCTTACTTTGACTATGAGATTTGGCAAATGGATATCAAAACTGCTTTCTTATATGGGAGCCTTGAAGATGATGTATATATGATACAACCTGAGGGTTTTGTCTATCCAAAGTTTGCTAAGATAGTTTTAAGTTGCTTCTATCTATTTATAGATTGAAGCAAGCCTCAAGGAGAATGAGTATTCATTTTGATAAAATGGTCAAAGAGTTTGGATTTATTCAAAATGAAGATGAACCATGTGTTTGCAAGAAGGTTAGTGAGAGCCATGTGACATTCCTAGTATTATATGTAGATGACATATAACAAATAAGGAATGTCATACTTTCTCTACAGGCTGTTAAGACTTGGTTGAGAAATAGTTTCTCAGTGAAAGACTTAGGCGATGCTACCTATATATTAGGGTTCAAGATCTATAGAGATAGATTGAAAAGATTAATCGACCTAGTCGAAGTACATACATTAATAAAGTATTACATCATTTTATAATGCAAGAGACAAAGAAAGGATATGTTTCGATGTCTCATGAGATAGTGATCTCAAAAGATAATTGCCCCCTAAATCATTAGATGATAATGGCCGTTTGAGAAAGTTCCAGATGCGTCAGCAATTGGATCTATAATATGTACAATGATATGTATTTATCCTGATGTTTCGTATGCTTTGAGCATGACGATCAGATACCAGTCTAATCCAGGTGAGGGTCACTTGATAGTTTTCAAGAATATTCTTAAGTACTTAAAGAGGACTAAAGATTTATTTTTGGTGTATAGAGAAGATAGGGAACTGGTTGTAAAGGGTTACACTGATACTAGTTTCTGAACCAAATTTTTGGACAGACAAGGATGATTACGAGTTTATGTCTGTTTTGTGTTTTGTCTAAATATAATTGATGTTAGCTTGAATAGTTCACAGCAAGAACATTGATGATTCTATGGAAGCCAAATATATTTATATTTTTTTAAACAACCATGGAGACTGTTTAGGCATGTCTGTTAGGTCACACACACTGTAGAAGGGGGTTGAATACAGTGTTTACTACAATCAAATCGAATATAAGAACTCAAGTAACATAACACATATTTTATTTGTAACACCCCCAAATCCGGGGTCAGGGATCCGGGTTGTCACGAGTTCCATTTCCCTTAATAACACCCAATCTTAATAAACAATCAACTACTATGTACTGTGACCCCACAATAAACACACACACCACAAGTTATAGTCTCAGAGATGAATATCCAAAAATAACACGAGTCATTTTATTCCACAATTATATGCCATTACACCTTAAAAGGGTTTCTGAATAAATTTACATTTCTTTGCCATTATTACAATTCATAAAGATACATAAGTCTGGTACATCAAAAGTTGAAAGCCTAGCCTATTGGTAGTTCCTACCTCAGCTACAGCGACATCAACGCCTATAGGAAACTTCAGAACGTTTCCTATCCGCTCGTGAATTGGGAGCTTGGTCCTGTTCATCTTGTCTATCTGATATTTTGTGATGAAAGAAGAAAGTAAGGGTGAGCAACAAGCCCACCAAAATAATATGTATAATAATTAACAATATATGAGCATCCTCATAGTACTCAAGAAAGTCTTGGTTAAGAAGAAATGAACCAAGTTGATAACTTAACGTGACCAAGTCGCAAAATATTCAGTATATATGTATATATACTTTTCAAAATCTTGGAAGTCCTCTTCCATGCATAATATACACAGAGTTCCAGTTGATAATTGTATAAAACTATCGTTACAAGGTGATCTCATATATCTAACCTTGTCTCAACGTTTTTGTGAAAATCTTTGTCATGCATAAGATAATCATTAACCAGATATAAGTAGAAAAGATGAAGTTACAAGATACTCCAATATACTTATATCTTTTCCGAATACTACTTGAACTACCACCATTCAAGCTATAATTAGTTCATCTTATAGATGAAGCTACACGACAAATGTAATAACCCCAATTTTTGGAATTTTTGAAACACGGATAAATAGTAACTTTTTTTGATGATGCAGATTAAGGAAAATTATCAGACCACGCTATATAGGGGTACTTTTATGGAAATTCTAAGATTGTATTAGTATTCCATAAAGTAAATGAGTGTATGTAAAGATTGTTAGAATTCGAATCCGGACACTTTGATTTTTCCCGAAAATCCACCAGATACCGAAAGAAATGAGTATAAGGTAACATGATTAAAAGGATTTAAATTCCAGGATTATAAGAGAGGATCATAAAAGGAATATAAAATATTGAGAAAGGTTTAGGGGAACCCAAGTAATAAGATCCCAGATATGATCCCTCAAACGACAAACGAGAACGAAAGTTAAGCGAACCGTAAAACAAATAAGCGACCAAGAGACAAGCTTGTACAAGAAGCCAAGGATTGTGACATCATCAAACCACAAGGAAAGGACATGTGTTAAAAAGGTGACACAAGCATGGTGACATAAGCATGACAAAAAGAAGTGTGTTGTTGGTTGATTCTTGGCCATGCAAAAGTTAACATGGTAAAAGATCAAAATTTGCCAAGCCAAAAAGGAAATCAACCAAGCAAAATATCATAACACAAAAATTAAAAATTTGACTTTGCTCCCATGAAGAGAAGCTCTCGGCCAAAACAAACCCAGCAACTTGAAATTGTCATATCTCCTTCAATACTCACTCAAATGTTGTGTTCTATAGCTCGTTGGAAAGGTATTGAGATGGTCTACAACTCTTGTTCACAAGTATCGTCCAAATAAGCATGGTAAGATCCTCATTTTTACAGTTCTTTAAATTGTACTTTTAGAAATTTCAAAGCCTAACTTTGTGTTCTTGATTTCTTTGGAAAGATCAAGCTTGTAGGAGGCTCCCTAAGGCTTCCTAGAAACTTAACACCTACCAAGGAAGGTATAAACTTCAAACCATAGCCTTTACTTTTACTATTAGTGAGTTTGATGGTTGGTTTTCAAAATGAGAAGCATGATCTTTGATTATTAGTAGTTTGATTTGAAATTGGAGTGATTTGGTGAATGAATCTTGTTATAGTTAATAGAACTTGATTGTGGTTGGTTGAGATGAAGAATCTGGAGAATAAGGACTGGTATAGTATTACGTAGTTGAGGTTTTGATGTGTTAATAATTGTGGGTTGTTTGGTGAGGTTTTGGTGTAGTGAGAAACTTGGAAAACTCGTAAATATAGCCGTCGTAATGCCCATTTTCCTTAGACTGTTGTACATGAATATCGGACCAGATAACTCACTGACCAATCTTTAAATTTTCCATTTTTAGCTAGATCATGTCGTAAGCTTCGTTTTGGTATGTGGTTCGCTTAGATCCGATTTACGGTTTAGGAGAAACGACTGTTTTAAGTAACGGCGTTTCACGAACGAACCTTTACCCCTCACTTTACTTTGAGACCTTGGTTAAAGCCCTTAAATGACTAATTGCTGTCACACCCCCAACTTAAATAGCGAAATAAATATAGCTATTGCATCTTTTTAATGAAGAATACACAACCAAAATCCAAGATCTTACAGTTTAGGGTTTGGAACAGCCCAACACTACCAACTATTACATCTGATTACAAATACCGAGTCCTCACACAACTATTATTACTTATTCTACCTGAGCTCGAACATAAGCATCAGCATCACAGGTCTTACGGGCAGTCTGCTTGAATCTAACCATAGCTGCTAGCTGTAATATAAGGGTAAAGCAAGAAGTGAGCCCAAAGCTCAACAAGTGCTAATAGTACAACGCAAAACATAAATCGAGATATACCTTTAGGAATGACAATGGAAAGACATAATCAATGATAACGAGAGATAAAACTTATGTGAGTTGGCATCATTTTGCTTGCATCAAAACAAATTTTAAAAAAATCATTCTTAATCAAAATAATTTTATGACGCTACGGATTACAGCCGGTAATCAGCCGCGAAGTAATCCCGAACCTCGCTGGGTTCTAAAACATTATTGGGAATCCCTAGGCAACTTTTAAGCCTAATATAAGTGTGGAAAGGACTCGCGTCTCAGTCCAGATCCACCATTCAAAGAAAACATTTATCCCCCTTTGGGACTGAAAAATCCACATTTTAATCATTTTAAAAACTGATGCCGATTTATGACAAAATCTCTTTCGACTGTAATCATTTTTATCAAGGGATTATAGATCAACTTGAAACACTGGAAATATGACACTAAATCTCAGGGCCATGATCCACTAGACTTTACTATATTAGGGTAATTGAGAGGTTTCCATAAACAAGAACTTTGACAAGGAAATTGAGCAAGGCTATTGGATAATATGAAAGAGTAATGCCAAACTAGGCTTAAAGCAATGGTTGTAGATAAGGTATAGGTATTAGAACATCAAGAAGATAAGCATCACTGGTTCCAATAGGATAGAGGTGTTAAAATATAAAGAAAGTGATCATCAGCTCAAGATATAACAGGGTATCAAGCTTTTAGGGTAAGGATAGGGTTATCAAACAATCATGAATGAATTTAAGAAATGATTGGCTTTTAGGTATCAAGATAAAGTTTCTATCGAGGTTATTTCAAGAGTTGAATCAAAGCATCAGGGTGCAATATCAAGATTTCTCAGGGATCAATAGCATGATAATCAAAAGGAACAATAAGGTATTATAACAAATCTCTATTTTATCATGGCATTAAACTATCATGAAAGACTTCTGAACTACTTGCAATACGTACTCGAGGGTTCATGGCATCTCTATGTAACTCAAAGATAAACAAAAGATACGCTTGATTTAAATATATCAAAATGACTCAGGATAATTGCATCGATATATATATGAACTGTTTACAGTAAATACGAAGGTCAAGTTGAATCACTTGCCTTGAGATAGACTGGTCTGGTCTGACTGGTAGGAGCAACAACTGGAGCTTCACTCGACTTTTATGGAAAGTTTTCCCTCGTCTCGAGATCCTACATAAATAATAATAATCCTCATTATAATATATTCTTACCATCTTAACCTATTTACAACCCGAAATTAAACATGGATGGCACTTAGGCCTATACGCACTTAATTCATATCCACCATTATATTTTCAAATGTACACACGTAGCCACATAATCACATATCGTATATTAATACCAAATAACATCATATACACCATAATGCCACACTAGGCTTGGATGATCTCGACTCACCACTTAAGTCACTTGGTCGCTAACTAAACAAAGTCTTCAAATTTGGGCTTCCTAACTCAATGTGCCTTTCCTAAATTATCCAAAACCTATTGACCCTTACTTGTGCCTTTTTCTCTACTGACCTTATACTATCTTACAACTATGGTGGTTGACCTAATACTCACTTCTAAGTGTTCTAAAACTATGTGATAAGTGAAAGTGCTCACTGGTGTAAATTTCAGAATGGTAACTAAGGTTTCTTGAGTGCATTAGACACTCTTAAACTACAAGTTTTTCTTCAAAATTTTTACACAAGACTCTCCTGACCTAAGGGCATCTCACAAGCTTGATGTGGCTCAAAGGCCTGGCTTGGGCCTTCTTGGGCCTAAGCTAAAAGTCCAAGGTTCCCCTGTTTTTCTGGGCAGAAAATGCCCTGACTTGAATTAACTTGTGACATATGGTTCTAGCTCATATCCTATGAACTATGGTTGGAAAAACTTCTCTGACATACCCTCTAACTAAAGCCCAATTGGGCCTAATGAGGGCCTACCCATGACATGGCCAAATCTCCCTATTTCTAAGTTGCAACAAAACTGTCCCCTGCTGGACAGATTTTGTTATTCTACTTGTGCACCTAACCAAATGACATGCAAACCTCCAACCAACTCCTAAAACCTATTATATACTCCCCATACTAACTTCTGGTAGCTTGGGCCTCAAAGTGCACATCAATGACATGGTCAAAACTCACTCTAAACCTCAGGGTATTAAACTGATTTTTCTGCAGAAACTATAACTCTCATTTTTCCAAGGTTTTGACTTGACAACTCAACTAACAAAAACTCAATACTTAAACCAAGACTTATACATGGTAATCTACTGAACTAACTCCTTTATTCTCAAAATAACATTGGGTGAGATCATCCATGCCTAAAAACAACAACATGCAACTAAATATATAACATGCAACTCATGGAAAGCACATAACAAGATTTCGGCTAGGCATAAAGTTGTAAATGCTTGCAAAATCGACTTGCACCTAATACTTATCCTTAATAATTATGAAATATAACTCCTTTTAAGTATTAATAAGAAATTCATCATGGAAACAATCTATTTAAGCACATCTATTTCGAATTTTATAGATAACAACATGATTTCGAAAAGAATAGCATGCAAAACATGGTTGATCATCATTTTAATGTCTTAAAACTAGCATGCATGGCTAAACATAAATTTATAATGAGATTTCAGTAGCATGCAAAGGATTTTAAAGCATGATATCTCCATAAAACACTTAGTTAGCACATATACATAATATATCTCATAGAGAGCTCTTGAATTCACAAGAATCAAGAGTTTCTCTTTGGAGATCACACAAAACTACACATGCAACCATGAAACTTCATCTTCCAAATCACAAAACTCTTGGGAAGTATATAAAATAAATGTAGGTGAAAGAATTACACTAGGGAAGATGAGAAATGGAATGAAAAATGGAAGGGAGTGGGGGAAATGGGGTTCGGCCGAGAGCAAAAGGGAGGGAGGGGAAGAGAGAAATTTTTGTGGTGTGTTGGAGTGTGAAATGATGAATGACTTCTCTCCACTTTGATTTGTTTGTTTTATGCTATTTGGTTGACAAGTAATGAGTGGAAGTGAGAACTTACAAAAATGTCCCTTGGCTAAAGTTAGGCCATTTTGCATGCAAGGCTAAGGTAGTAATTTGGTAATAATCAAATGAGTTAGTGGGGTTGAAAAAGTCTTATTTGCCCTTTGAGAGAATAGAAAGAGAGTTTGCATGCAAGGTTATTCATGTAATTTGATAATTATAACAAATAAAATTTGTAAAGATTTATTTTTATAAAATAAAATACAAGTTCAAAAATTATAAAATTTATACCATAAAATAACTTGTATTTTTAGAGACTTTATAAAATCATTTTCAAAATTTGTGATCAAAATGCCTTTTAAAAGAAGATTTTTCCAAAGCTTAGAATATTCCTTATAAATCAAAAATAAAGAAATTAAATAAACTCTTGCTTTGAAAAATCATATACTATCCAAAGCAAATTTATAATGCAGAAATTTTCACTCACACAAACGTACAATCATTGAATATATTTTCATTTGACTTAATATTATACCAAATTCACAAATAATATTACATAAAATGTCGGTCGTAACATCCTCTCCCCCTTAAGGGATTCTGTCCCCAGAATCTAAGAGAACAGATGAGGATACCGGGAACGCATATCAGACTCTAACTCCCAAGTCGACTCTTCGACCTTAGGGTTCTTCCAAAGTACTTTTACTAACTTTACTGACTTATTTCTAAGACTCTTTACTTGCCAGTCGAGTATTTTAACCGGTTGCTCCACAAATGACAGGTCTGCCTGAATTTCTACGGGTTCATATTCTATCACATGGCTAGTGTCAGGATTATATTTCTTAAGTAACGACACATGGAACACGTTATGCACATGCCGATACTGAGGTGGTAAGGCCAACTCGTAGGCCACCTTTCCTACTTGACTCAAAATCTCAAAAGGACCTATGTATCTAGGTGCTAACTTTCCTTTCTTGCCATATCTCATCAACCCTTTCCTAGGTGACACCTTTAGCAACACAGCTTCGCCAATTTGGAATTGAACATCCTTATGCGCTGGATCCACATACTTCCTCTGTCTATCTTGAGCAGCAAGCAACCTTTTCTGAATTAACTTGACTGAGTCATGCAATTGTTGTACCAATTCTGAGCCGAGAATTCTTCCTTCTCCTACTTCATCCCAACTTGTTGGTGATCTACATTTTCGCCCGTACAAAGCTTCATATGGTGGCATGCCGATACTGGAATGATAGCTGTTGTTATATGAGAATTCAATCAATGGCAGATGGTCGTCCCAACTTCCTGCAAAATCGATTGCACAACTGCGCAACATGTCTTCGATTATTTGAATCGTCCTTTCGCTCTGACCATCAGTCTGCGGGTGATACGCCGTGCTCATATTCAACTTCGTGCCAAGACATTCCTGGAATTGCTTCCAGAATCTCGAGTTAAATCGGGGATCTCTGTCTGAAACTATTGATACGGGTACTCCATGCCTTAATACGATTTCGTGCACATACAGATGAACCAACTTATCCAGTGACGACTTCTCATTTATTGGAAGGAAATGCGCCGACTTCGTAAGACGATCAATTATAACCCATATTGCGTCATGTCCGGATTTTGTTCGCGGTAGTCCTACTATAAAGTCCATAGCGATATTTTCCCATTTCCATTCTGAAATCTTCAGGGGCTGAATTAATCTGCTTGGTCGTTGATGTTCTGCCTTTACTTTCTGACAAGTATAGCACTTCGTAACCCATTCTGCCACGTCTCGCTTCATATTTGGCCACCAAAAGTTCTTCTTTAAGTCTTGATACATCTTGGTGCTTCCCGGGTGGATTGAAAATTTCGAATGGTGGGCTTCATGGAGGATCTTATTCTTTAATTCAGGTACATGAGGAATCCATATTCTGGATGAAAACCTTAGTATTCCTTGCTCATCCCTTTTAGTATTAATCTCTTCTCCAGATAACTGATTTTTCTCTTTTTCCATTACTTCCTCTTGACACTTCTTTATCTTTTCCATTAGTGTTGGCTGAAAGGTCATTGCACGACAAACTTCTTTGACTTTCCCATAAGCACAAAGTTCCAATTCAAATTTTCCGATTTCTTCAGATAACTCTTTTGATGTTATCATCATATTCAATCTCTCCTTCCGACTCAGCGCATCAGCCACTACGTTCGCCTTTCCAGGATGGTAATTTATCGAACAGTCATAGTCCTTGATCAATTCCAGCCATCTCCTCTGCCTCATATTGAGCTCTTTCTGAGTAAAAATGTACTTTAAACTCTTGTGATCCGTGTAGATTTCACACTTCTCTCCATAGAGATAGTGTCTCCAAATCTTGAGTGAGAACACTATGGCGGCTAGTTCCAAGTCATGCGTCGGATACTTTAACTCGTGCGGTTTCAACTGTCTTGACGCATATGCTATTACCTTACTGTGTTGCATCAACACACAACCCAAACCCTTATGTGAAGCGTCGCTGAATATTACAAAATTCCTTTGATCATCTGGAAGTACCAATACCGGAGCTGTTACCAACTTCTGTTTTAACTCTTGAAAGCTATTTTCACATTCTGCACTCCATTCAAACTTTTGATTCTTTCTGGTTAGCTTGGTCAATGGCGTGGCGATCTTCGAGAAATCCTTGACGAATCTTCTATAGTATCCGGCCAATCCTAGAAAACTTCGCACTTTCGTAGGAGTCTTTGGCCTCTCCCAACTCATAACTGCCTCAATCTTCGCCGGATCCACTTTAACTCCCTCATTTCCAATAACATGCCCCAAAAATTGAACTTCCTTTAACCAAAACTCACATTTGGTAAACTTGGCATACAACTTCTCTTGTCAGAGTATCTCCAATGCTATCCAGAGGTGCTGCATATGTTCTTCTTCCGACTTAGAATAAATAAGGATGTCATCAATAAATACCACGACAAATTTATCCAAATACTTCTTAAATACTCGATTCATCAGATCCATAAATGCGGCCGGAGCGTTGGTCAATCCAAACGGCATTACTAGGAATTCATAATGCCCATATCTGGTCCTAAATGCGGTCTTGGGAATATCTTCTTCCTTGATCTTTAATTGATGGTATCCCGATCTCAAATCAATCTTCGAAAAGCATTTTGCTCCCTTTAACTGATCAAAAAGGTCATCTATCCTTGGTAGCGGGTAGCGGTTCTTGATCGTTACTTTATTCAACTCCCGGTAATCTATGCATAGATGCATACTCCCATCTTTCTTCTTCACAAAGAGAACAGGTGCTCCCCATGGCGACGTACTTGGTCGTATCACTCCCTTATCCAATAATTCTCGTAGCTGGCTCGCCAACTCTTTCATTTCTGCTGGTGCCATCCTATACGGAGCCTTTGAAACTGGTTCCGTGCCTGGAGCAAGGTTGATCTCGAACTCAATTTGTCGATCTGGTGGTAAGCCTGGTAGTTCGTCGGGAAACACATCGGGGAACTCATTAACTACAGGAATATCTTCCATGCTGGGGCTGCCTCTCTCTGAATCCACTACATATGCTAGGAACGACTCACAACCTTTTCTAAGTAACTTCTTAGCCTGAATAATTGTAAGAAATAGTTGCCCTTGCCTCTGCCCCTTAAATACTACCTTCTCTCCACTCTTCATCTTTAAATACACTCTCTTGGTCTTACAATTTATCTGAGCGCTATTCTCTCCTAACCAATCCATTCCTAAAATTATATCAAACTCTCCCAGCTTGAAGAGTATCAAGTCGGCTGAGAACTTATATCCCGAAATATCAATCTCACATTTTGGACAAAATTGATTCAAGGAATCTTCTCTTGGTTCGCAATTACCACATTTACTACCTCACTCATAACCGTTTTATCACATTGGAGCTTATCAACAAAAGATTCTAATATGAAAGATCTTGTTGCTCCCGAATCAATCAATACTTTAGCTTTGACATTATTGAGTAAAAGTGTACCTGCTATCACCTCAGAATTCTGAACAGCATCTTTCATCTTTAGATCAAATGTCCTTGCTATTGCTTGCGGGGTTGGTGCGGGTGGTGGAGGTAATGCCAATACCTCAGCTGGCATGCTTGCACTGGTACTTGCCACGTTCATCAGAGCTCTGACCGGTCCTGTTGCCTTACACTCCCTAGCCATGTGTCCAGTCTTCCCACACTTGTAACACGTAACTCCTGGCTTCGGCATCTTGCACTCGTTTGCCAAATGTCCCTTCTGATTGCACCTATAACAGGTCATACTCAGCTTATTGCATACTCCGGGGTGCCTTCTTCCACAGTGCTTGCATTCTGGCCTCTGGAACCTGTTTTCTCCAACTTGCCCTTGGCTTGCCTGATTGTTCCCTTTTGATTCTTGCCTTTTGCCCAAATTTCCCTTCCTTTGAAAATTTCCGCCCTTCTGGAAACCAATCCTCTTTACATTCCGATCTTGCGAACTTCCAGCTTCAGACTTTTCTCCATAAAATGGAACCTTCCTCTTCTTGTTATCCCTCTCTTTCCTTGACTGCATCCCATTATTCTCAATCAGAGCAGCTTTCTGTACTACTCCCGCATAAGTTTCAAGCTCAAACATAGCCACCCTATCTCTGATCCAAGGCTCCAATCCTTGCTAAAATTTCTTTGCTTTTTCCTCCTCAATGCTGGTATACTTTGTCACAAACCTTGACAACTCAGTGAACTTCTTCTCATACTCCAATACAGTCATATTCCCTTGCTTCAACTCAAGAAATTTTAGCTCCATCTGATTCTGCATGTACTTAGGGTAATACTTGTCCAGAAATAACTTTTTAAATCTCTCCCAAGAAACCTGTTGAGTGACTTCCATAGCTTTTACTGATTCCCACCAATAGATGACTTCTCCCTTCAAGAAGTAAGTGGCATACGGCGTCTTCTGATCGTCTCCTAACTGTACCAACTCAAAAGCCCTTTCCATCTCCTTGATCCAGGTGTTTGCTATCACTGGATCAGTGGTATCATGAAATACAGGTGGATTCACATTCTGAAAAGCTTTGAAAGTGACAATTTGTCTAGGTGGTACTGGTGGTTCAGGTGGTTGGTGTGGCTCACGGTTATCTTGGTTTTCAATTCGTTGTTGAAGGGTTAGTTGTTGTTGAGCTATAGCATTGGTTTGCTGTTGCAAGGTTTCCAGTAGTCGAAGAATATTTGGGTCTGTGGTGAAGGTGGTTGTTGGGTTCTTCTTTTTGGGAGGCATGATCCTGAAATAAGAGTTGTGTCATAACAAATATGAATGATAAAATGATTCGAGGGTATCGCATGGCATTCAAATTTACATATGGGGTTAAGTTTCCAAATTAAGCAGATATGATGATAAAAACATAAAATAACAGTTGAGAGCAAATGGAACAATAGCACATAATTATTGAAATTTTTAAAGGTCACAGTACATAGGATTGGGACATAGTCTGATTCTAGGAATAACAGGCTTATTTAAAGGAAAGACGGAAACAACTGGGGATTCCATAGAGTCTGATAGTACAACAACATGAAAGGTAAATGGAAAGAACTAAGGCTCCACTCCATCTGAACGGGGCTTGGTAGTCTTTTCCTCTCGAAGCGTCTTCACAATGCTCTGGAGCTCATCCGCCACCATCTGAATGACATACTGGCTGGTACGGTCCCGGTGTGCTGGCATCTCCTCAAGCTTAGTGTTGACGTACTGAACCAAGGTCTCAAGTCTCGCAATCATCTGCTCCTTGGGCTTCCCTTCGTAGTTTCGGCTGTCCGGATACACGTTCTTCAGTCGGTCTATCAGTCGGTCGTACTTGCCCTGAAGCATGTCGAACTCGCGCCTCAACTCAGCATACACGGAGAAAGCAATAGTGTCGTCTGACCCAGAGGATGACGAGGAATGCGCCCTTTGCTGACAACCAATAAGAGGAGTATTAATAATAATTTACTTAACCTACTCTCTCGCATAATATCTATAACCTACACACAAATCCTATAACCTATTTGGGCTGTCCAGGGACTCTAAACCGTAGCTCTGATACCAAAACCTGTCACACCCCCAACTTAAATAGCGAAATAAATATAGCTATTACATCTTTTTAATGAAGAATACACAACCAAAATCCAAGATCTTACAGTTTAGGGTTTGGAACAGCCCAACACTACCAACTATTACATCTGATTACAAATACCGAGTCCTCACACAACTATTATTACTTATTCTACCTGAGCTCGAACATAAGCATCAGCATCACAGGTCTTACGGGCAGTCTGCTTGAATCTAACCATAGCTGCTAGCTGTAATATAAGGGTAAAGCAAGAAGTGAGCCAAAAGCTCAACAAGTGCTAATAGTACAACGCAAAACATAAATCGAGATATACCTTTAGGAATGACAATGGAAAGACATAATCAATGATAACGAGAGATAAAACTTATGTGAGTTGGCATCATTTTGCTTGCATCAAAACAAATTTTAAAAAATCATTCTTAATCAAAATCATTTTATGACGCTACGGATTACAGCCGGTGATCAGCCGCGAAGTAATCCCGAACCTCGCTGGGTTCTAAAACATTATTGGGAATCCCTAGGCAACTTTTAAGCCTAATATAAGTGTGGAAAGGACTCGCGTCTCAGTCCAGATCCACCATTCAAAGAAAACATTTATCCCCCTTTGGGACTGAAAAATCCACATTTTAATCATTTTAAAAACTGATGCCGATTTATGACAAAATCTCTTTCGACTGTAATCATTTTTATCAAGGGATTATAGATCAACTTGAAATACTGGAAATATGACACTAAATCTCAGGGCCATGATCCACTAGACTTTACTATACTAGGGTAATTGAGAGGTTTCCATAAACAAGAACTTTGACAAGGAAATTGAGCAAGGCTATTGGATAATATGAAAGAGTAATGCCAAACTAGGCTTAAAGCAATGGTTGTAGACAAGGTATAGGTATTAGAATATTAAGAAGATAAGCATCACTGGTTCCAATAGGATAGAGGTGCTAAAATATAAAGAAAGTGATCATCAGCTCAAGATATAACAGGGTATCAAGCTTTTAGGGTAAGGATAGGGTTATCAAACAATCATGAATGAATTTAAGAAATGATTGGCTTTTAGGTATCAAGATAAAGTTTCTATCGAGGTTATTTCAAGAGTTGAATCAAAGCATCAGGGTGCAATATCAAGATTTCTCAGGGATCAATAGCATGATAATCAAAAGGATCAATAAGGTATTATAACAAATCTCTATTTTATCATGGCATTAAACTATCATGAAAGACTTCTGAACTACTTGCAATACGTACTCGAGGGTTCATGGCATCTCTATGTAACTCAAAGATAAACAAAAGATACGCTTGATTTAAATATATCAAAATGACTCAGGATAATTGCATCGATATATATATGAACTGTTTACAGTAAATACGAAGGTCAAGTTGAATCACTTGCCTTGAGATAGACTGGTCTGGTCTGACTGGTAGGAGCAACAACTGGAGCTTCACTCGACTTTTATGGCATGTTTTCCCTCGTCTCGAGATCCTACATAAATAATAATAATCCTCATTATAATATATTCTTACCATCTTAACCTATTTACAACCCGAAATTAAACATGGATGGCACTTAGGCCTATACGCACTTAATTCATATCCACCATTATATTTTCAAATGTACACACGTAGCCACATAATCACATATCGTATATTAATACCAAATAACATCATATACACCATAATGCCACACTAGGCTTGGATGATCTCGACTCACCACTTAAGTCACTTGGTCGCTAACTAAACAAAGTCTTCAAATTTGGGCTTCCTAACTCAATGTGCCTTTCCTAAATTATCCAAAACCTATTGACCCTCACTTGTGCCTTTTCCTCTACTGACCTTATACTATCTTACAACTATGGTGGTTGACCTAATACTCACTTCTAAGTGTTCTAAAACTATGTGATAAGTGAAAGTGCTCACTGGTGCAAATTTCAGAATGGTAACTAAGGTTTCTTGAGTGCATTAGACACTCTTAAGCTACAAGTTTTTCTTCAAAATTTTTACACAAGACTCTCCTGACCTAAGGGCATCTCACAAGCTTGATGTGGCTCAAAGGCCTGGCTTGGGCCTTCTTGGGCCTAAGCTAAAAGTCCAAGGTTCCCCTGTTTTTCTGGGCAGAAAATGCCCTGACTTGAATTAACTTGTGACACATGGTTCTAGCTCATATCCTATGAACTATGGTTGGAAAAACTTCTCTGACATACCCTCTAACTAAGGCCCAATTGGGCCTAATGAGGGCCTACCCATGACATGGCCAAATCTCCCTATTTCTAAGTTGCAACAAAACTGTCCCCTGCTGGACAGATTTTATTATTCTACTTGTGCACCTAACCAAATGACATGCAAACCTCCAACCAACTCCTAAAACCTATTATATACTCCCCATACTAACTTCTGGTAGCTTGGGCCTCAAAGTGCACATCAATGACATGGTCAAAACTCACTCTAAACCTCAGGGTATTAAACTGATTTTTCTGGAGAAACTATAACTCTCATTTTTCCAAGGTTTTGACTTGACAACTCAACTAACAAAAACTCAATACTTAAACCAAGACTTATACATGGTAATCTACTGAACTAACTCCTTTATTCTCAAAATAATATTGGGTGAGATCATCCATGCCTAAAAACAACAACATACAACTAAATATATAACATGCAACTCATGGAAAGCACATAACAAGATTTCGGCTAGGCATAAAGTTGTAAATGCTTGCAAAATCGACTTGCACCTAATACTTATCCTAAATAATTATGAAATATAACTCCTTTTAAGTATTAATAAGAAATTCATCATGGAAACAATCTATTTAAGCACATCTATTTCGAATTTTATAGATAACAACATGATTTCGAAAAGAATAGCATGCAAAACATGGTTGATCATCATTTTAATGTCTTAAAACTAGCATGCATGGCTAAACATAAATTTATAATGAGATTTCAGTAGCATGCAAAGGATTTTAAAGCATGATATCTCCATAAAACACTTAGTTAGCAGATATACATAATATATCTCATAGAGAGCTCTTGAATTCACAAGAATCAAGAGTTTCTCTTTGGAGATCACACAAAACTACACATGCAACCATGAAACTTCATCTTCCAAATCACAAAACTCTTGGGAAGTATATAAAATAAATGTAGGTGAAAGAATTACACTAGGGAAGATGAGAAATGGAATGAAAAATGGAAGGGAGTGGGGGAAATGGGGTTCGGCCGAGAGCAAAAGGGAGGGAGGGGAAGAGAGAAATTTTTGTGGTGTGTTGGAGTGTGAAATGATGAATGACTTCTCTCCACTTTGATTTGTTTGTTTTATGCTATTTGGTTGACAAGTAATGAGTGGAAGTGAGAACTTACAAAAAAGTCCCTTGGCTAAAGTTAGGCCATTTTGCATGCAAGGCTAAGGTAGTAATTTGGTAATAATCAAATGAGTTAGTGGGGTTGAAAAAGTCTTATTTGCCCTTTGAGAGAATAGAAAGAGAGTTTGCATGCAAGGTTATTCATGTAATTTGATAATTATAACAAATAAAATTTGTAAAGATTTATTTTTATAAAATAAAATACAAGTTCAAAAATTATAAAATTTATACCATAAAATAACTTGTATTTTTAGAGACTTTATAAAATCATTTTCAAAATTTGTGATCAAAATGCCTTTTAAAAGAAGATTTTTCCAAAGCTTAGAATATTCCTTATAAATCAAAAATAAAGAAATTAAATAAACTCTTGCTTTGAAAAATCATATACTACCCAAATCAAATTTATAATGCAGAAATTTTCACTCACACAAACGTACAATCATTGAATATATTTTTATTTGACATAATATTATACCAAATTCACAAATAATATTACATAAAATGCCGGTCGTAACAATTGGAGTATGAAACAATTATGTAAAGTGGATTAGGCAGTTGGTAGAGTACTCGCGAAAAAAATCGCCTTAAAATTCTTAATGGTTAATTTATTAAAAATGGTGGAGCCGAGGGTACTCGAACGACTTATGTGATTCGTTAAGCGTAAGAGTGACCATAAGTGAACGTTAGGGTTCAATTGGTTAAAGTCAAGTTTCTTAAGCGACCGGGATTTAATTCTGACTTATGTTGTTGTTCATGGGTTACCGAACCGACTCTAAGCTTAAGTCTATCCGGGAACACTCAGGCAAGTTTTATACCCGTTATACTGTTGTTGTGATGTATACATATGTATATGCATTATCTTGTGATAGATGCATGGTGGTTAATTAGCAAATCTTGCGATATATTGGAGCATGTGATATGGTATATATGCATGTCTATTTCGTAATCTTGATATATATTGTTGATTCAATTGCTTATAAGTTGCATAATACATATGCTAGAGATAAGCAGTAGTTGTGTATACCCTTAGTATAGGGGACCCAAAGGTGAACATTTTCTAAAACCGGGAGTCGATGTTCCCGAGTATATTATATATATATATTTATATAGATATAGATATAGTTTTCAAAACTATGAATCGAATAAGGTTTATTCGATAACTTTATTTTATTAATGAATATTATTTTGAATATTCATTCGAGGGCTTATGACTCCGTCTATTTTATTAATGAAAATTATTTTGAATATTCATTCGAGGACATATGACTCCGTTTATTTTATTTAATGAATATTATTATTTAAATATTCATTCGAGGACTTATGACTCCGATTATTTACTAATTATTATTCTTTATTTTATTAAAGAATAATGTGTCGATAAACAAACTCACTTTTGATTATTCAAATAAAGATCCTACTTTCGTATAAGTATATCTTTGGTTATTTAATATTCATTTCAATTATGAGTTTTAAAACTCCTACCTCGATTATTTTTATAAGGATCACCCTTATGGGAATATTATTTAAATAATAATATTCAGATATTTTCTAATATATCGGGACTGATTTATTTTACTAAATCAGCATTACTCCAAACATTTTTAAAAATGTTTTCGAGTCTTCAAAATGATTTTTAAAGGTTAGGGCGGATCCCAAAACTCATTTTTTTTATATTTAAGATCTTCCTTTCGAAGGGGATTTAAATACTCGCTCAAAACCGGAGGGATCCGGCTCTGTGGTGTATTTTATATTCGCAACAAGGTTGTTGTTTTGATAAAAGAGTTTTTGATTACTTACCCAACACTCGGGAAGTAAAATTCTTGGAACAAGTTAATCCATTAACAGGCACCTCCTGGGAAATATCGGTGAGTTTTCCTTTCCAACTAGATACGACTTCTTGGTGGAGCCGTATCAACAAGTTTCTACTTGGGGAAAGGGGGGACAAGCTTTACGTTTCAGAGTCATGGATTTCATCTGAACTAGGAGTGGCGTAAGTGGTCGAGTGGCGCCGGCCCAGCCTTATTATATTGGCCCAAATGGCCTGGAAGTTCCGTTAAGACGGTCCATTCCTTAGGAGTCCAGTGTTCGGTTGTCAAGTAAATCCGAAAGGTTCTCCTCTACATGTAGAAAATGGTGGGGTTGCACTACTGCGACTGATCATCGTGAGTGGTCTTCCTGGCGCGGCAAACTCCCGTAATGAGTTCATCATCCAATTGGATATTTCTGCAACACTACCCAGAGCACTTCGATAGAAAGGCTACGGCTGGGCGATTGTTGAGTGTTGGCAGGGTCGAGTTTTCAAAATGATGTTTTCATCAAATGAAGTATCTCGTAACTTCATTTCATTTTGATGATATTTCAAAGATTGATTCTATACTAGTTTTGTCTTGTAGCTTAATCTATTGGATGAACTATTTATACATTGAACGGTGGTAGTTCAAGTAGTATTCGGAAAAGATATAAGTATATTGGAGTATCTTGTAACTTCATCTTTTAAACTTATATCTAGTAAATGATTATCTTGTGCATGTCAAAGATTTTCAAAAAAACGTTGAGACAAGGTTAGATATATAGATCACCTTGCAACGATATTTTTATACATTTATAAACTGGAACTCTGTGTATATTATACATGGCAGAGGATTTTAAAGATTGTGAAAAGTATATAGGTATATGATAGGGATAAATAAATTATGATTGTATAATTAAATACTGCATTAATTGTACAAACTGTGGGCTGCTAGGCCCAATAAAAAGATATATGATACTCAGACCAGAAAGGTTAAGCCTGATGGACCAGATCAGGCCCGATGGAATAAAAAAGGCCCAAAAGCCCTGATTATTAATTAATTTCGTAATTAATTAATAAGGGACAAATCAGATGTTGAAAAGAGTCCCGATAAGGATGTAAATCCTTGGAGATTAGCCTCAAGGGGACCTAAAAGGATAAGGAATCAGTTTCCTACTACCTAGGACTCCAAAATCCATTCTAATTATGAGACTTGCCCACCAAGTCTCCTATACCAAGTCCAATTCAAGGACTCCCAACATCTATATAAGGGGTCTCACCCCCACCAATCAGAACTACGTTTTTTGGCTTGATTCTCTAATTCACAGAGATACGTAGGCATCTCGTAAAGGCAGATTGAGTCACGAAACACGAGAGCAGCCATTAAAGGCCTTGAGCTCCCGAATCTTAGTATTAAATACAGCAAGTAATAACCTTAGTTTTTTATCCATAACATTTGGCGCCGTCTGTGGGAAACGCAACAACAACCATGGCGAGAACACGGAGAACAATTGGAGCTCTAGAGGAAGGAACACCATCAGAGACAACCCAGGTGATTTCATCAACCGTGGAGGTTCCTCCCCATTCAACTTATGCATCTACTCAGGGAGAAGCCCAGACAGGGGCAACTCAACCTCAGCCACAAGGGACAACTCCCCCGACTATTAAAGGTACGAATCTTCAAGTTCAACAAGTACATATACCTATGAATTCTCGACCCGTCGGGTATGAATATTCAACTGTTGTTACTACTAACCCCCTTATGGGATGCCCCTTCGCCCTGAGGTTGGAGGAAGCGGATATGCTGGGCGAGGCGAAGCACGAGGGCAGTCACCCCCCTATATATGAGGTTTGGGTCCTATTCCTGAGGATCGGGAATTTTCTGGTCCTTATACTGAGAGAGACTCCGAATCTTCGGATGATGAAGTGGCCCCGAGAAGGAGGCGTCCTGGAAAAGAGCCAATGGCCGATGGAAGGCAACGCCTCCAAAGCACCCCAGGGGCGAATCCCCAAGAAGTGCAGGAAAGGATCAGGGCTCATGAGGCTGAAATCCAAAGGCTGAGGCATGATTTGGAGGCTCACCAGGCCACCAGACCCCAGATACCTCCTAGGGGGAGAAATCCTCCTCCTGTCATAGACCTGGATGGTCCGGTAAGAAGAAGGGCTGTTGTCCCAAGAACTGATCCAAGCAATCTCCTTCCCCTTGGAGATCCTGATGATCCAACTCCACCCTTCACAGAAGAGATAATGAATGCCCATATCTCAAGGAAATTCAAGATGCCCACTATCAAAGCCTATGATGGCACGGGAGACCCCGCTAATCATGTTAGGACATTCTCTAATGTACTGCTGCTGCAACCCGTGAATGATGCTATAAAGTGTCGGGCCTTCCCTCAAACCCTGTCGGGTATGGCTCAAAGATGGTACAGTCGCCTGCCCCCAAATTCTATCGGATCATTCAGAGAATTAAGTCAGGCTTTTATTAAGCAATTCATCAGTGGAAGAGTCCATGAGAAAAGTTCAGCATCCCTTATGAGTCTTGTGCAGGGAGCTAAGGAATCCTTGAGAGATTACCTGAATCGTTTTACAAAGGAGGCTTTAAAAGTCCCAGACCTTGATGATAAGGTAGCCATGATAGCACTACAACAAGGAACCAGGGATGAGTTTTTCAAGATGTCCTGGCCAAACGTCCCCCTGAAAACATGTTGCAACTCCAAGAGAGAGCAGGGAAGTATATCAAGGTTGAAGAAAGCATGAGGAAGACCATAGTAAGTAATGAGCCCACTGGAGGCAAGAAGCGAAAAACTGATTTGGAATATATTGCAAAGGACAAATATCCTAGAACCGAGCAAAACCCTGATTTAACCCCCAAGAAGGGAGGACCTGGGCAAAAGTTCACTGAATACGCTAAGCTAAATGCTCCTAGAAGTCAGATTTTGATGGAGATTGAGAAAGACAGAGATGTTCGCTGGCCTAAGCCCTTGAAGGCTGATCCCACCAAGCTAGATAAGAGCAAGTATTGCAGGTTTCACAAAGATGTTGGCCATGACACCGATGAGTGTAGGCAATTGAAAGATGAAATTGAGTTCCTCATTCGAAAAGGAAGATTGAACAAATACACTGGAGAAGAAGGGGATAGGAATAATAATGGAAGGAAGAACTTTGAGGATCGTAGGAGGGACCAAGACGATCAGGGGCGAAACCCCCATCCTAGAGGACCAGTTATAAACACCATTTATGGAGGGCCGAGACCTCGAGGGCCTGTGATAAACACAATCTTTGGAGGTCCAACTGCTGCTGGATTGTCCAAAAATTCCAGAAAGGCATATACTAGAGAGGTTATGCATATTGTTGGAGAAGCCCCGAAGAGGGCCAGGACAGAAGTAACATTGGCTTTTGATGATTCCGACCTAGAGGGTGTGAAGTTTCCCCATGACGACCCGCTGGTCATAACACCAATAATAGGAAATAGCCCGGTTAAGAGGGTCCTTGTGGATAATGGTGCTTCTGTGGATATCTTGCTCCACGACACCTTTCTAAGGATGGGGTATAACGACTCCCAGTTGACACCAACCGACATGCCGATATATGGATTTGCTGGAGTAGAATGTCCTGTGGAAGGGATAATCAAATTGCCAACCACCATAGGTACGGAGCCAAGGCAAGCAACGCAGATGCTGGATTTCGTGGTGGTAAAGGCTAGTTCAACTTATAATGCTATCATGGGGAGAACAGGGATACATGCCTTCAAGGCAGTCCCCTCTTCCTACCATTCAGTCATGAAGTTTCCCACCTGAAACGGGATTGGAGAAGAGAAAGGAGATCAAAAAATGGCTAGAAGCTGTTATGTGGCCTCTTTGAGGGCGGATGGGGTCGGGGGGCAGGTTCTTCCTATTGAAGATATGGATGTTCGAGAAAATGATGAGAATAGAGGACGGCCAGCAGAAGAATTGGTTTCGGTTCCTTTAGACCCCGAGAATCCTGAGAGGACGACTTTCATTGGAGCCACATTAGAGGAGCCCCTTAGAGGGAAGTTAGTGAAATTTTTGCAAGAAAATAGTGATGTGTTTGCATGGTCAGCAGCTGATATACCAGGCATAGACCCGGAGTTAATTACTCACAAGCTAAATGTAGATCCAAGCCGGAAGACAGTGAAACAAAAGAAAAGAAATTTTGCCCCGGAAAGACAAGAGGCTATAAAGCAGGAAGTGGAAAAGCTCTTAGAGGCTGGTTTCATTGAGGAGATTCAATTTCCGGAGTGGTTAGCAAACCCTGTAATGGTGAAGAAGGCTAATGGAAAGTGGAGGATGTGTATAGACTTCACTGATCTGAATGATGCATGCCCCAAAGACTGTTTTCCGCTGCCTAGAATTGATACTTTGATTGATGCCACTGCTGGACATGAGATGCTGAGTTTCATGGATGGGTTTAGCGGATACAACCAGATCAAAAAGCATAAGGATGACATTCCAAAGGTATCATTTATCACTGACTTTGGTGTTTATTGTTATCTTGTTATGGCATTTGGTCTCAAAAATGCAGGAGCCACCTATCAAAGGTTGGTGAATTGAATTTTTAAGGATCTTATTGGTAAGACTATAGAAGTCTATGTTGATGACATGTTAGTCAAGAGTCTAGTAAAGACTGATCATATAGCCCATTTAAGGGAAGCTTTTGAGGTCCTGAGGTACCACAAGATGATGTTGAATCCGACGAAGTGTGCTTTCGGAGTAGGATCTGGAAAATTCTTGGGACTGATGGTCTCAAAGAGGGGAATTGAGGCTAACCCGGATAAGATAAAGGCGATCCTGGACATGGAACCACCAAAAACTGTTAAGGATGTTCAGAAGCTTACAGGAAGGGTTGCTGCGCTAGGACGATTCATCTCCAAGTCGGGGGACAAGTGTTTGTCATTCTTCAAATCGCTAAAAAGCATCAAAGACTTTGTATGGAGTGAGGAAAACCAGAAGGCATTTGAAGAGTTAAAGAAGTATATGGCCCAGGCCCCGTTGTTGGCCAAGCCAGTTCTGAGTGAAATTTTATTCTTGTACTTGGCTGTTTCAGAAAGCGCCTTGAGCGCGGTGTTGGTTAAGGAAAAACTGAAAGTCCAGAAACCCGTATACTATGTCAGCAAAATTTTGCATGGTGCTGAGTTGAATTATTCAACTATAGAGAAATTCGCTTTAGCCCTGGTAATGGCTTCAAGAAAGCTGCGTCCTTATTTTCAAGCTCACCAGATTGAAGTGCTAACAAATCAGCCACTGAGAAATATCATTCACAGTCCCAAGGCAAGTGGGAGACTGATTAAGTGGGCAATAGAGTTGGGAGAGTTTGATCTCAAGTATAAGCCACGTACGGCTATAAAAGCCCAGGCATTAGCTGACTTCATGGTGGAATGTACCATACCCAACCAAGAAGTCGGGGGGCAGGAAGATACCATACCTCAAGACAAGGGAGTCGACAATGGGGACAGGGAGAAGGATGATAAGGAGAAAGAATATTGGGTTCTCTATTTTGATGGAGCATCAAAAACAAATTCCAGTGGAGCAGGGTTGGTTTTGTAAAGCCCTGATGGGTTCTTAATTGAGTATGCTATGAAGCTAGATTTTCCAACCACAAACAATGAGGCAGAGTATGAAGCCCTGATAGCTGGCCTTGGTCTAGCTGGGACACTTAGAGTCAAAAACTTAAAGGTCCGTGGAGACTCGAAGCTGATCATATCCCAGGTAAAGGGAGAATTTGAGGCAAGGGATGATACGATGGCTAAGTATGTCCGCCTAGTAAGGGCTGTGATGACCCAATTTAATGAATGCCATGTTGAACACATTCCAAGGGAAGAAAATGTTAAGGCAGATGCGCTATCAAAGTTCGCTTCGTCTGAGATTGAAAAAAGTTCAGGAAGTGTGTACTTCCGTGTTTTGAAGACACGAAGCATAGATGTTAAGCTAGTGGCTCCCATAGGCTTGGGGATGTCATGGATTGATCCCATCAAGGCTCACATTCAGACCGGTTGGTTGCCAAGTGATGCAACTGAAGCACGGAAGTTAACTGTTCGGGCACTAAGGTACTCTTTGATAGATGGGATTCTTTACAAAAGATCTTTCGTGGTTCCCTACTTGAGGTGTCTCAGGCCCGATGAGGCACGTTTGGCTCTTGAAGAAGTGCATGAAGGTATTTGTGGACAACACTTGGGGGGCAGGGCCTTGGCTCATAAGATAACTCGTTTAGGCTTCTATTGGCCAGAAATGATGGCTGATGCCAAAGAGTATATGAAGAAGTGTGATCGCTGTCAGAAGCATGCACCAGTTGTTAGACAACCCCCCGAGATGCTGACCTCTATCAACTCGCCTATTCCCTTTGCCATGTGGGGGATGGATATTCTAGGGCCTTTTCCTATGGCCACGGCACAAAGGAAATTTCTGATTGTAGCCATTGATTATTTCACCAAGTGGATCGAAGCCAAACCCTCGGCCAAAATCACAACTAAGCAGGTTGCACAATTCCTGTGGGAAAACATTATGTGCCGATATGGAATTCCCCGTATCCTCGTCACTGACAATGGAACACAATTCAACAATGAGGAATTCAAGAAGTATTGTGAAGAAAATGAAATTGAGTTACGATTCACCTCTGTGGCTCACCCGCAAGCCAATGGGCAAGCAGAGGTAGCAAATCGGATAATCCTGGATGGACTAAAGAAGAGGATCGAGAAGTCAAGAAATAATTGGGTGGATGAGATACCAATATTATGGGCCTATAGGACTACCTGTAGAGTCACGACAGGAGCAACTCCTTTCATGTTGGCATATGGGGCAGAAGCAGTAGTTTTCGTGGAGATATCGCATTCCTCTCCAAGGATTCAGACTTTCAATGCTGTAGAAAATGAGGAAGGGCAGAGGTTAGCCCTGTATCTAATTGATGAAGTGCGAGATGAGGCACATGCAAAGATAGTAGAATATCAGAAAAAGGCTTCATTCTATTACAACCTAAGGGTTAAAGAGAGATTTTTTAAACAAGGAGATCTAGTCTTGAGAAAAATAGAGGCTTCAGGTGTTGGACAGAAAGGAAAGCTTGCCCCGAATTGGGAAGGGCCGTACAGAGTCAAGAGCGTTCAGGGTAGAGGAACCTACAAGCTGGAAACTATGGAAGGTTTTGAAGTCCCGAGGACCTGGCATGCACAAAACCTGAAGGTTTACTACGTGTAAGATAGGTGAAGTACGATTCTCACTTGTCATTGACAAGTAGGTTTAAAAGTACCTTGAAGCTTTGCTTGCATAGGATTTTATATATTCCAGTAGAATTTACATTGTCTAGTTATTGTTGATTAGGGTCGAACCCATGCTATGTAAGGTTTTGGAAAACCAGACTTCATATTAAAGAGTTTGAAATTATTTCTATCTAAGGATGTTTAAAGTTCAAATGCGTATCAAGATTGTAAAGTTAAATAGAAAGAGGCAAGAAAAGCAACATATAAAATATAACCCCGAAGGGTAACAAGTTTAGATATGAATAAAGTTCAAAAAGAAGATATACAAAAAGTTAGGCCTTGAAAGGCTGAGATTCCTCAGAACCACTATCCGAAGTCTCCTCGGAAGTCTCAGTCGTTTCTTCGGACGTCTCGGTTGTCCCCTCCGAAGTCCCTGTAGAAGTTCCCTCTGCAGGAGATGCTGGCTGTTGAGGCGCTGCTTTTGAAGGCTCTTCCACCCTGGCCTTCTTAGTGAAAGGCTCAAACTCCTCTTCGGAAGAATCTTCCTCCTCTCTATCCTTGATCATAACAGCAAGCTTCTCGGTAACACCTCCAAGCTCTGGAACCCGCACAGGGCAAGGAAAGGGGGACTGCTCAAGGACCTCTGGAAACTCATCCTGGATGGCCTCCACAGCAGCATCCCAGCCCTCTTTATAGCTAACTGGGTGAAGAAGGGCATCATGCTCCACCATCAAGTCCTTGAATTCTTGGGTGTCCATCCAGCCATCAAAGGCTTTGTCCTTCTGCGCCTTCAGAATGACATTTTCGGCCCGGGCCGTCTCTAGGTCAGAAGTGGAAGAGGCCAGTTGAGCTTCAAGGGCCTCTATTTTTTGTTGGCCTCTTCCAACTTCTTGTTGGCATCTTCCAGGCCAACCTTCCAAGCTTTAGCTTGGTGAATTGCCCCCTGGAAATGGGCGTTAGCCTGCAAGAGAAACAGCGAAAGTTCAGAAAAGAAATGTGGAAAAATAAGTAAGAAGGGCATAAGTAAAGGACGTACCGTCGCCAGAGCCTGGGCTCCAAATAGCTCATTCCCCTCTAAGTCCTGTTGAAGGACAAAATCTTGATAGTCCACCGGGGAGATGGAATGCTTAGACCATTCCTTGGACATCGTCGTGATGCCCACGATAGAGTCCTTGCCCCGGATCCCCCAGGCAGGTTGAAAATAGGCCCCTGGCCTCTGCTTGGTGCACAAAACTTGGCTGGGGCCTTCCTCGCTTGGCTCCATTGCCTGAAGGAGGAACTCAGGGAAGCGATCACCAAGTCGAGGGTCTTTAAAGACCTTCCCAGCCCTCTTCATCCTGGTTGTCTCCAGGTCCTTCGGCTTGGTAGCCTCCTCAATCTTCTCAGCCACTGCAACAAACAAAGTCAATTGAAAATCAATGAAATAAAAGTGCAGGAAATAAAGGAGATAAGAAAGGGAACTTACTTTTCTTATTAACGGGGCAAAGGCCGCGTTCTACCAGGACGGTCTCCCGAATAAGGTCCCAACAATGGGAAGTGCCGTTGTCTTGCGTAAGGAGGTTGAAACCTCTAGCCTCCTCCTCAGACAAAGTTATGTCATTTGGGCTCCCGTCCACGGCCAGCCCAAAGGATGATCGAAACAAGGAGCCCCAATCTCCACCTTCCCAAATAACAAACAAAAAATCTTTCATCCACCCCAAGTTGTTGTCAGGGATGGACTTCCCATTCACGATATGGGGGATAGTGGGGCGCTGGTTGATAGAAACCCAACCCGGACTTTTATCAGGGCTGTTTTTGAACTGAAAAATCTTCCTGAAGACGGCAACAGGAGTGGGGACGTTGTGCTTGGCGCATTGCGACAGATAGCACAGAATCAACCTCCAGGAATTAGGGGGAAGTTGGCAAGGGCTAATGCCCACATCAGCCAGTAGCAAAGGAATGAATGGATGAAAAGGGAGTCTAATACCTGCCCTTAGAGTGTCCCTATAGACGCATAGCGCGTCCTTCTTCCACTGACAGGCCCTGTCGGCCGGACCCGCAAGAACCAGCTTAAAAGGCTCCTTGATTTTGAAGCAACTGCTCAACTTTTCCAGCTCCTTGGGATCCCGTAAAGCACTAATATGATCGTGCGCATCCAGATGCGCATCAGACGGATACTCGTCCCCTCGAGTGTTGATCATGTCGATTAAGGAAGTATACCTCGATCGAATAGGAAAATCGTTGGACTTTCTAGCCCCGTTCATCTTGGCCAAGCGAGTCATTCTTTTGTCAGCCATCTGAAAAAAGTAAGGGGCATGTAAATAGGCTATCTTAAAATGGCACACAAAGGAGAAATAGACACGAAAAGCAAAGGGAGGAATCTTACCTGAAGAAGCGCTCTTGAAAAAGGCTTTGAGCTCCGACTTGCTGTTATTCCTCTGAGAATCTTAGCAGGAAAATAAAGAAGAAAACTAAGAAATGAGAAAGTGAGGAGTAATAGCCTTTCCTCATTCCTTTATATAAGAGGAAAAGGAAGTTAAAGGGACGAAAAGCCCATTGAGAACAAAAGCCCATAGGAAAAAGCCCAGAAAAAAGAATATTCCAGAATATTCCTAGGAATTCTAGAGCATTCTTAATAGGGTATATTAAGCCCAGATCAATAAAAGAGGCCCAATAAGGTTTGAAAAGAGGCCCAACAAGATTTGAAAAGGCCCAATAAAAGAGGCCCAATAAGATTTGAAAAGAGGCCCAACAAGATTTGAAAAGAGGCCCAACAAGATTTGAAAAGGCCCAATAAGATTAGGAAGAGCCCAATAATAAAGGCTCAGTAAAATTTAATAAGGCCCAACAAAAAAGGCCAGGCCCAAATCCAATTAGGATTTGGAAAATACAATACCCTAAGTTAAAGCTAAATAAAGAAGGCTAGTGGAAGACCAGGAACCAGGTCGAAATCCAGGTCGTGAATCCTGCCCGAAATCTTTCGAGCAGACACCCGAAAATAACGGGTAAAAAAGACCAGAATCCAGGTTGAATTCCAGGTCGTGAATCCTGCCCGAAATCTTTCGAGAAGACACCCGAAAATAGCTGGAAAAAAAGACCAGAATCCAGGTCGAATTCCAGGTCGTGAATCCTGCCCGAAATCTTTCGAGCAAACACCCGAAAATAGTTGGAATAACGGAACTGAAATGAGGTCGAAGCTTCGACCAGGAATGAGGTCGAATAAACCAAGCATCTTTCAAAAAAGGGGGATTAAAAACCCAGGTCGAAGTTCGACTAGAATCCTGGTCGAATTCCAGGTCGTGGATCCTAGTCGAAATCCTTCGACCAGGAAGCAAGAAAACCAAAGAATTTTCGAACAGGATTCAGGTCGAAATATCGACTAGAATCCTAGTCAAAATCCTAGTCGATAGGCTCATGACAAGAAGCTAAAGAAAGGTGGAATTTTCGACCTAGATCCAGGTCGAATTTTCGACTAGGATCCTGGTCGAATTCCAGGTCCTAGATCCAGGTCGGAATTTCGACTAGGATCCTGGTCGAATTCCAGGTCGTGGATCCTAGTCGAATTCCTTCGACCAGGATGGCAAGGCTGATCCCTATTTTCGACTAGGATCCAGGTCGAAATTTCGACTAGGATCCAGGTCGAAATAGGGCTGGAAATCAAAAAATTAGGGAAAATCCCAGAAAATTAGGGAAAAATCCCAGAAAATTAGGGAAAATCCCAGAAAATTAGGGAAAAATCCCAGAAAATAAGGGAAAATCCCAGAAAATTAGGGAAAAATTCCAGAAAATTAGGGGAAAATCCCAGAAAATTAGGGAAAAATCCAGAAAATAAGGGAAAAATCCCGGAAATAAGGGAAAAATTCCTGGAAATTAAGATAATTCCTGAATAAAAGGAAAAATTCATTGTAAATGTGTAGGTCGCTCCACACTTTACGGAAAAATGAAACCCTGTAAGGGAACAAATAGACTTAACTTCTGCGAAACCTAATCAATGTTTCCCAAAAGTTGGGGGGCAAATGATAGGGATAAATAAATTATGATTGTATAATTAAATACTGCATTAATTGTACAAACTGTGGGCTGCTAGGCCCAATAAAAAGATATATGATACTCAGACCAGAAAGGTTAAGCCTGATGGACCAGATCAGGCCCGATGGAATAAAAAAGGCCCAAAAGCCCTGATTATTAATTAATTTCGTAATTAATTAATAAGGGACAAATTAGATGTTGAAAAGAGTCCCGATAAGGATGTAAATCCTTGGAGATTAGCCTCAAGGGGACCTAAAAGGATAAGGAATCAGTTTCCTACTACCTAGGACTCCAAAATCCATTCTAATTATGAGACTTGCCCACCAAGTCTCCTATACCAAGTCCAATTCAAGGACTCCCAATATCTATATAAGGGGTCTCACCCCCACCAATCAGAACTACGTTTTTTGGCTTGATTCTCTAATTCACAGAGATACGTAGGCATCTCGTAAAGGCAGATTGAGTCACGAAACACGAGAGCAGCCATTAAAGGCCTTGAGCTCCCGAATCTTAGTATTAAATACAGCAAGTAATAACCTTAGTTTTTTATCCATAACAGTATATATATACTGAATATTTTGCGACTTGGTCGCGTTAAGATATCAACTTGGTTCATTTCTTCTTGACCAAGACTTTCATGAGTACTATGAGAATGCTCATATATTGTTAATTATTATACATATTATTTCGTTGGGCTTGTTGCTCACCCTTGCTTTCTTCTTTCATCACACAACAACAGACAGACAAGATAAACAGGACCAAGCTCCCAATTTACGAGCGGATAGGAAACGTTCTGCAGTTTCCAATAGGCGTTGATGTCGCTGTAGCTGAGGTAGGAACTACCAATAGGCTAGGCTTTCAACTTTTGATGTACCAGACTTATGTATCTTTATGAATTGTAATAATGGCAAAGAAATGTAAATTTATTCAGAAACCCTTTTAAGGTGTAACGGTTTATAATTGTGGAATAAAATGACTTGTGTTATTTTTGATATTCATCTCTGAGACTATAACTTGTGGTGTGTGTGTGTATATTGTGGGTCACAGTACTCAGTAGTTGGTTGACTGTTAAGATTAAGTATTGATAAAGGAAATGGAACTCGTGACAACCCGAATCCCCGACCCCGGATTTGGGGCGTTACAACAAAACTTGTATAGAATTAATCTTTGAAATATCATCAAAATGAAATGAAATTACGAGATACTTCATTTGATGAAAACATCATTTTGAAAACTCGACCCTGCCAACACTTAACAATCGCCCAGCCGTAGCCTTTCTATCGAAGTGCTCTCGGTAGTGTTGCAGAAATATCCAATTGGATGATGAACTCATTACGGGAGTTTGCCGCACCAGGAAGACCACTTACGATGATCAGTCGCAGTAGTGCAACCCCACCATTTTCTACATGTAGAGGAGAACCTGTCGGATTTACTTGTAAATTAAACACTGGACTCCTAAGGAATGGACCGTCTTAGCGGAACTTCCGGGCCATTTGGGCCAATATAATAAGGTTGGGTCGGCGCTACTCGACCACTTACGCCACTCCTAGTTCAGATGAAATCCATGACCCTGAAACGTAAAGCTCGTTCTCCCTTTCCCCAAGTAGAAACTTATTGATACGGCTCCACTAAGAAGTCGTATCTAGATGGAAAGGAAAACTCACCGATATTTCCCAGGCGATGTCTGTTAATGGATTAACTTGTTCCAAGAATTTTACTTCCCGAGTGTTGGGTAAGTAATCAAAAACTCTTTTATCAGAATAGCAACCTTGTTGCGAATATAAAATACACCACAGAGCCGGATCTCTCAGGTTTTGAGCGAGTATTTAAATCCCCTTCGAAAGGAGGATCTTAAATATTAAAATGAGTTTTGGGATCCGCCCTAACCTTTAAAAATCATTTTGAAGACTCGAAAACATTTTTAAGAATGTTTGGAGTGATGCTGATTTAATAAAATAAATCAGTCCCAGTATATTAGAAAATATCTGAATATTATTATTTAAATAATATTCCCATAAAGAATAATCTTTATAAAAATAATTGAAGTAGAAGTTTTAAAACTTATACTTGAAATGAATATTAAATAACCAAAGATATACTTATACGAAAGTACTATCTTTATTTGAATAATCAAAAGTGATTTTGATTATCGACACATTATTCTTTAATAAAATAAAGAATATTAATTAGTAAATAATCGGAGTCATAAGTCCTCGAATGAATATTCAGATAATAATATTCATTAAATAAAATAAACGGAGTCATAGGTCCTCGAATGAATATTCAAAATAATATTCATTAATAAAATAAACGGAGTCATAAGCCCTCGAATGAATATTCAAAATAATATTCATTAATAAAAATAAAGTTATCGAATAAACCTTATTCGATTCATAGTTTTGAAAACTATATCTATGTATATATATATATATAAATATATATAATAAACTCGGGAACATCGACTCCCGGTTTTAGAAAATGTTCACCTTTGGGTCCCCTATACTAAGGGTATACGCAATTACCGCTTATCTCTAGCATAGGTATTATGCAACTATAAGCATTGAAATCAACAGATAGATAACCAGATTATGAAACAGACATGCAAATATACCATATCAGCACGCTCCAATATATCGCAAGATTTGCTAATTAACCATCATGCATCTATCACAAGATAATACATATACATATGTATACATCACAACAACAGTATAACGGGTAGAAAACTTGCCGGAGCGACTGGGGTTGATAAATGGCTTGGGACGAGTCTGGTAACCTATAAACAACATATAAGTTGGAATTAAACCAAAGTCGCTTATGAATCTATACTTTAACCAATTAGACCCTAACGTTCGCTTTTGTGCTTAACGATTCACTTAAGTCGCTCGAGTACCCTCGGCTCCACCATTTTTAATAAATTAACCATTAAGGGTTTTAAGGCAATTCTTTTGCGAGTACCCTACCAACTGCCTAATCCACTTAACATAATTGTTTCATACCCCAATTAGTCATTTAAAGTCCTTAACCAAGGTTTCAAAGTAAGGCGAGGGGTAAGGGTTCGGTCGTGAAACGCCGTTACTTAAAACGGTCGTTTCTCCTAAACCGTACATCGGATTCAAGCGAACCACATATCAAAATGAAGCTCGTAACATGAACTATCTAATCATGGTAATAGTAAAAACCTAACAGTGAGTTCATGGGTCCTGATGTTAAGAACAAAAACAGTCTAAAGTAAATCGGGCATTACGACGGCTATGTTTACGCGATTACCAAATTTTATCCTACTCCAAATCAACCACCAATCAACCACAATTCAACCATACAACCAAACTCCATACATACAATGCTACAAAAGCCCCAACAACTCAATATTTCCAATTTACACCACTTCCCATCATGAACTAAAAGCTTTACTTAAGTTCTTTAACTAATCAAAAAGATTTACAACTCCAAACACATCACAAAACCAACACATCTCTAAATACTCAATAATCAATCTTCTCATGAACCATACTAAACACAAAAGCTCTAAATATACAAAAGTAGGGTTAGGGTTTGAGATTATACCTTCCTTGGTGAGTCAAAGTAACTAGGGAGCTTGGAATCACCCTTGAAAGTCCTTACCAAAGCTATATCTAAACAAAAACACAAGATCAAAATTTCAAGTTCTTGAAAAACACTATTCACCAAGAACTTTGATGAATTGATTAGCTATGATAATCATGGAATCTTGAGCTTAATCTTATGGCTCATCTAAGTTATGAATTATAGAAGCTAAAGAAACAAACCTCTTGAATTATGAAGGTGTGTAGCTTAAGTTTTGAAAAATTTCCCTTGCTTTCCATGGAAAAGCCGAGAGCTTTCTTGAAGAAAAAAAGAAGTCAAGTTGTGTTTTTGTGATTTGTTTTGCTTGCCTTGGTTGGTTGCTTTGTTTTGATTAATTACTTTTAACCATGGTGAATTTTGTGTGGTTTAGAATCAACCAACACTTCCTTCCCTTTTTTTCATGCTCATGTCATCCTCTTATGTCATCATCCCACACTTGTCCTCTTCTTGTTGGTGAGATGACATCACCCTCCACTAACACTTTGATTAACTCCTAATCACTTGGCTAATGACCGCTGATCTGTTATACGGTTCGCTTAACTTTCGTTCTCGTTTATCGCTTGAGGGATCATATCCGGGATCTTATTACTTGGGTTCCCTTAATCTTTCTCAATACATTATATTCCTTTTATGATCCTCTCTTATAATCCTCGAATTTAAATCCTTTTAATCATGTTACCTTATACTCAATTCTTTCGGTATCTGGTGGATTTTCGGGAAAAATTAAAGTGTTCGGATTTGGATTCTGACGATCTTTACATACACTTATATACCACATAGAGTACTAATAAGATCTCAGAATAACAATAGAAGAACCCCTACATAGTGTGGTATGAAAAGTTTTCTTATTCAGCATAATCAGCAAAACACTATTCATAAGGGTTTCAAAAATTCCAAAAATTGGGGTTATTACAGTCTCCCCTCCTTAAAAGGATTTCGTCCCGGAATCAGATAGAAAATGAATAGGGATACTTTCTTTGCATTGCACTTTCTAACTCTCAAGTCAATCTTCCCACATTGAGGTTCTACCATCAAACTCTGACTAGTTTGATAGCCCTTCTCCTAAGCACTTGTTCCTTTTCAATCTATAACCCTTCCTGGTTGCTCCATATAGGTTACGTTGGGTTGCATGTCTATGCGCTCATATGCCCCTATTTGTCTGGCATCCGAATTATACTTCCTTAATATTGATACGTGGAACACGTTATGAACTTGCTACATGTTCGGGGGTAGGGCTAGCTCATATGCTAACTTCCCAATACGTCTTAATACCTCAAAGGGTCCAACAATGCGTGGGCTTAGCTTTCCTTTCTTTCCGAACCTCATCCATCATTTCCAAGGGATACCTTTAACATTACTAGGTCCCCTATTTCCTATTCCTTGTCCTTTCGTGTCAAATCAACATACTTTTTATGTCCACCTTGGGCTACTACCAGCCGTCCTCTAATTAGATCTATTATATCCTTGGTCCTTTGGACCACTACTGGTCTGAGCATCTTGCGCTCTGTAACATCATCCTATCATAAGGGAGATCGACAATGTCTTCCCTCAAGGGTCTCATAAGGCGATACCTCGATATAGACATACGATCGATTATCGTAAGAAAACTCAATCCGCGTTAAGTGATCATTCCAAATTCTTTCAAGTCTATTGCACAGAATTTCATCATAGCTTCTAGCATTATGGCTTTTGCTTCTCAATACCCATTCTTTTCCAGTTCGTAGTCATTACTATCTTCCGTACATAATACTATACTGGTTATACTTTTGCTCGTTAGCATTCTATAACCTTTTAATAACCACGTCAACCTCAGTATCACGAACGCGTTTCCATTCCGAATACCACCATAACTTTACTACTCCTTTTTCAGCTGTTTCTATTTTCCAAAGTTTGATCAATCATATAGGAGTAAAAGAATTTATTGAGAGATCATTATGATCATGAACACTTGTTACATTGCATAGTTAGTACAGAAGGTGGCCAGCCTTTAGTACTTGACAAGCAATTAAACAATAGATGGTATCCTACCAGGCTTCTATCACACAGATAGATAGTCATTCGGCAATACCGCCCCTTCTGGAAGGGTTGTTCTTCTCAGCTTATATGAAATGAAAAGGAGAGAAAAGAACGAATTGAAGAGAATTGAATATATATAAAATATACTGCCACAAAATATCTGGCTTGGAATCTACCTCAGAACTATAGAGGTTTATCATAGGAGAACAAAACATATACGTATATATATATATATATATCAACATCAAGTATTATAGCATCGTATTTCACATGCCTAAATATTTTTGCTATACCGTCCATCATTCTATGGACCCATGCTATTCCTCGAGCTTATACACAATCACCTTTCAAACTCCCTCGACATCGAAAATCGAATCTGGGATCTCATTCTAGACATCATCGTTACTAGAATTCTATGCTTGCACTGCAACCTTCCTCGTATAGTAATACGACTCTCTATTGAAAAGAAGGAATAAGTATTCAATAGGTAGATAATCTACTTAATTAGTCTATCAATGATAACTTATACACCACCACAACCCGATTAGTGGTACTCAATCTCAACATCCATTCCAATACAACTCTCATGGTTGTAATTAATCGGCTCATTACCCGCAGAATCATTCCTGCACTACTAGGGTCCACCGTTGACCTACTGTAGTCATTCATTTTCCATGAAGTCTTAATAGCTAACCATACGGAGTCCATATATCTCGTATCGAATTCTTCTAAGGAGGTAACATGATCACCATTCATGATTCATGAAGAACACTCCTGAACTTGACGTACATATGACATGAAGCAGATAAAATTGCAGAAGAGTTTCAATGAAGGCAACGATAGCTGGTTAATACCATTCTTAATCATATGTCTTTATTGGGAGACATGCATCTCGAAGGTTCATTTAGTCATTCCGTAACATGGTCCTGGCTTATCTCAAGATAGTACCTTCTAGGTAGATAGCCCGCTCATGGCGATTATACGAATTAAACCTTTACCAAACTACTATTACGGTTGGGTATTGCACAGTCATCAGAAGGAATGTCAATCTTCCAAACCATAATACAACCTTCATGGCTTTAACCATTATTACTGTATTCCTCTAGCACGAGCGCCGATAATTGTCCTCTTACACTTAAAGTGTTGGCCACCTCTTTGGCCTTTCCTGATAGTAAAAGTTCCTTACAATCAATGTCTTTTAAATGACCTTCAACTAAATTTTCTACCTCATCTCCAATCACTGCTTGTGTGAAACTGCTCTTCATTACACCTTGGTAAAAAAAATATATCATCACTTTTCCATAAGTTATTGCCTCGGTCTTTTAGAGGTTAACATTGTCACGATTGACTCTTGATCATACTTAGGACGTCTCTTATTTTGGGTCCTTCTTGATTTCACCAATCTCGACCCTTATCGGGTCAATCTATACTTTCTTATGGTTCAACATGTGCCCCACCTGGTATTATTATAATTATGTCACATTTCCTTTATCAAAATTTCTATTCTTGAGAATTTTGAATATTACCTTTCTCCTTGTAAAACCTCTAAGGTTATCCTTAAATCCTTCATCAGGTACACCCTAGGCACAGGGCATATCAAGATACCATTTACTAATACCAGAATCATTGTCTATATACTTCTGAAAAATTTCTCCACTGATCCTTAAAGGTTGTTTTTACCTTAATCCTTTCCAATTTATACTGTCAAAACTCATACTATCCCTATTAAGGGTGAAATGCCAACCTTTATGCATTCCCCTAGGATTCATTCTAAGTTACAGATGTTCTATCCTTAATTCCACCTTTAAAAAGGTACATGCATCCTTCCATGGATAAATCAAGTCATATATCCCTGATAAGGGTGTCTTATTCAATCATTCCCACCCAGATAGTCTATACCAATTTCACAATAGCATCCTTATTCAAACTGAGGTCAACACATATGGCCTTCAAAAGATAACAATGGTTACCCGCTTTTGTTTCCTAATTTGGTAATGACAACAGGGATGTCCTGGAAGATATTGGTCGTGTTCAACATGAACTTCTTCTTAATAATTCCTCATTTACTTTTATTGTTTATCTCAACAGTCATCTCAATGTTGGGATGTCTTTCATACCTGGCGTCTCCCTTTCTGGGTATCATGCCACCGTTCTTACACTTCACATTCTTGAAGGTCACTTCCTTCATCCAATTTTCCTAATTTCCTACTTTCTTATCTCCTCAGTCTATCCGCGTCTCATTGTTTATCCTTCGGACTATCTCAAGGTTTCCTCGAATTCTCCCAACTTAAAGGGGGTACAATATGTACATATCTTATGCCTTCAACCATCAACTTTTAACTCATAGTGAATCATCCTCATCTTGACGATCACATACTTTTCTATTTCTATTACTATGATTCTTTAGGGTTTCCTCATGCCCAACTCCCTCATCATTCCTCAAACTCTATTGCCTTTATATTCCTTTCCACTTCAGTTTTTTTTTCTTACAATTATTTCATGAACCAACACAACATAAGCACTGATTTCAATCATCCCATCATTCTGGATTCGTGTCCTCAGAACGAATCTTGACAACTTTTACAACTTAGATTCATAATTCATCATACTCGTCTGCCTTTGTTCTGGCTCTAAAGGTTTTACACTATCTCTCTATCTTCCTTAGCCTTCCACCAGCGGGTGGTCTCTCTCTTAGGAGGGTAAGTGACAAAAACAGTCTTTTGTGATTCGTCAATCATTTATAATCTCAAATGATTCCTCTATTTCCTTTAGCCAGGCTCTTGCCTCGGCTAGCTCAGCTTGTTCCTTGGAACTCTGAGAGCTTAGCGACTTAAAGGTCCTGAAAGAATTTCTCACCTCATTGTTTCCTCAGGGTGGTGGTTGGGGATAATAGTCTAAGTTATGTCTAGAAAGGTCCATGAATTGTCATATAGGAGTACTGTCTCGGGTCTCCTTTCCTTACTCGACTTCTGTTTCCTTAGTCTGAACATTCCCTCCTCCTCCCCATAATCGGGGTCATCCTACATATTTTAAATCCTCATTTTCCACTTCATTATGTTATGGGTTCCTTCTATCTTGATGGCGATCTCCCTGACTATCACGTTCAGGGTTTGCTCTAATTCTTATTCCTCAAACTAGCTTTCATCTAAGATATCATCTTTAAGCTCTTGAACATCTGGAACCCAAATTCTGTAGGAATACCTCATTATTCCCTTATCATCTTTCTCGTTATTAATCTCTTATCTATTTCTTGGCTCTCTGCCTTCATTCATCACTTTTTCTGGCACAATATGTTCTTTTCCAATAATTCGGGCTATATTGCAATCTCAAACAGCTTTTCGGTACCGGCTCCGGTTACCTTCACTTCTATTTCCATTTTCTCAAAATCTCTTATCAACTCTCCCAAAGACATTTTCATCTTGAGTCTCTCTTTTATATAAAGGGCATTTGCCACCATTTTGGCTTTCCCTGGATGATAAAGAATCTCATAATCGTAATCCTTGATTAGCTCTAACCGCCTCCTCTGGTGCATGTTGAGTTCTTCCTGCGTGAAAATGTACTAGAGCACTTATGGCTTATGTAAATCTCGCACTTCTCTCCATACAAGTAGTGCCTCCAATCTTTAGGTCAAAACTATTTCCACGAGCCCAATGCTCATGGGTGGGGATATCAAATTTTATATTCCCTTAATTGTCTTGACGCGTACGCGATTACCTTGTTGTGTTGTATAAGAAGCACCCTAATTCCTTATGTGAAGCGTCACTACACATCACAAAATCTCCTTTTCCATCCGGCAACGCCATCATAGGGGCCGTCACCAATCTTTGCTTCAGTTCTTGAAAGTTTTTCTCGTATTTCTCTGTCCATTCGAACTTCTCAGTCTTATGAGTAAGCGCGTTAAAGGGGCTACTATCTTTACGAGCTTTAACGAACCTCCGGTAGTAACCGGCCAATCCTACCTCTGGTAGTCGCCCTAACCATAGTCATCAATTCCTCAGTGGTCATTTATTCATTCTTGTCAGGATCCTCCACGGGATTCTTCTCAGCAACAATCCCTTCTAGGACAACATCCTCAACCGCTACATCCTCAATATGAACATCATCCGGTCCCGCGTTAGGACGCTCTATCGGATCCATAATCTGATCTCCAATAAATAATAAAACATCATCGCGTTGTTGCTCCTCAACCTCAGGGATCGGAGTCCCGCTACCATATACGATAACGAACTACGCTTCTATCACGATATTTATAAGGGTTCCCATAAGGGTTTTAACTGTCAGTACTACGTTCGGTAGTCCGACAATGAACTTGGCAAGAGTTCTTATTATCTTAGTGAACTTATTATCTTAACATCAAATCATCTCTGAGGTTTATAACGTGTTATTCCTAATGAACTAACAATGAGATTTACAGAAGGGGGGTTGAATGTAAATCTCAAAACTTTTTCAAGTTTTGAGCAGTTTCAAAGGCTATGTGTTTAAGATAAACAAGTGTATGAATTGCTTTAAGCTAATACTGACAGATATATATTCAAACACTAATGTAAAGAACACAACAGACCTTAAAAACTTTTCTGGTGGATTGTTGTTCCACCAGAGATAGTATTTCATAAAATCTGTGATTCAAGAAGTTGATCACAGCTGCGTCCTAGTACAAACTAGATAATTTTTCTCTCAAGATTTTTCTAAACAGGTCTGGAAAAATTCTCTTCTAATTACTAGCTGCTACTTGGTTTATATATCACCAAGTTTACAAGTGAAGACAAAGATAAAAAGTACAATAATAAAATAAGTTCTCCACTTGTTTCTTCTCCATTTTACTCCAGTGCATTGTTGACTATTGCCTCTTTATACTAGAGTAGAACGGCTGCTTTTTCTGATGTTCCTGAAATAGGCTGCCACATCTCAGTTGTCTCTGTCAACCCATGTGCCTCTGTTTGTAGGTACAACTACCACTTGTCAACTGCTATTTAACAGAACATCCGTTGAAGCCTTCATCCGTTGATGGCTTTATCCGTTGATGTGTTAGCAGTTGAAGCTCTATCCGTTGATGCACTCATCCGTTGAAGGATGTTATCCGTTGAAGCTTTAGAGACATCCGTTGAAGCTTTGTTTCTCATCCGTTGAAGGTCTTTAAGTTATCCGTTGACACCATTTCATTTATACAAAATTACAAGGCATGAAATACTTACAATTGGCCTTCCTATCTGCATATCCTCTAGTAGTCAACATGACTTATAATTTCCCTCAACATTTAAGAATTTATATCTCAAATTCAGAGAATGAAATGTGCTACAACACTAGACTTATTTCTAAGTAAAGCTACACCATCAACGGATAGCCAAAATGGTCTTATCCGTTGAGGCTACAAACACTAGATTTCTACTTAAGTGTTTTGTTAAACATATCATCAAACTAATGCACATATATTCCTAACAATCTCCCCCTATTTATGTCTATAAGAATTGTAGACATAAATTCAAGGTTAACTTGATGATAACAAAACACTTAACAAATATTTGAACTGAAACTAAGTAGAAATTCAAAAGTGCTGCAAAAGTGTATGTACTAGAAGGTAATTGAAGATTTACAGTATTTCCAAGGATGCTCCTCTAGCCTGAGCAAATCATCTTTTTCTTCTTTGATCCCTGGTTTTCTTTCCTAGCCCTTTGTCATTTTCCTCAATTTGGAGTTGGAGTTGTCTGAAGAATTCAGCTTCATCTTCATCACTGATATCCAACTTAGATTGCATTTCTTTGAGAGTTTCATTGCTGGCAATCTTGAGTTGGTCTTCAAGTCTGAAAAATCTTCTGACTCCTTTATCATCTCTGAATTCCATCAACCAATGAGGTGATTTGTGAATTGTAGTTCCCCTTTCTTGAATGAGTAAGGTTCTGGGCAAGGCATTGGGCTCCCTCCAAGTTTTCCTTATGTTGGCAATCTTGTTGAGAATTTCAGTCTTGGCAGTCCTGGTAAAGCCAGAATCCTTTTGTATGGCTGAAAAGACTCTGATCAAGGTAGAGTAGCTTTCATTCAGAATCCTGTAGAGAGGCCATGTTCTTTCCCCAGCTCCTTTGTATCTGAACACCAATCTCTCTGGTAGCTGTCTGTAAGCAGCAATTCCCCTTACATCCTCCAGCTCATCCTGATAGAGTTCAATGTCTGAAATTTCTTTTATGTCACAGATGTGAACATAATCATCTTTAGAAATGGGTGGCTTAGGGTTAGGTTTATGTTTTTGAGTGAATTTCTTAGAGTTTAGGGGAGGTGTAGATTTGGATTTTCTTTTCTGTTTCTTTGGTAGTGGAAGAGTGGTTAAAAAGGTAGGCAAATTGATGGTGTCCCAATCAATAGGTTCCTCTTTTGGGATGATTGGTTCACCATGGATGTTTATAGTGGGATCAGCAACAAAGGGTTCAGGTATGGAAGGTAGAGATTTAGTTTTTTCAGTGTTGCCTTCACTCCTTCTATGTGCCTTGGCCTTTCTTCTGTTTCCCTTCTGCCATTCCTCTTTTTCCTCCATACTTTCACCAAATATACTCCCAAAAACCTCATCTAAGTTTGCAATCTTGTCTTCACCCCTGACTTCAATTCCTTTCTCATTTTCAACTAGACTTGACTTTAGCTTTTGTTCAAGCTTTGCTTGTGCTCTTTTGTCAGCCTTGAGTTTTTCAGCTTCTTTCTTTAACCTTTTGGTTTCTTCCCTCTTGGCTATTGAGAATTTGGGATGTCCTTGCATCACACATATGCTCTTTCCCTCTCTAAAGATAATAGCCATGTTTCTCCTTACTGCCTCATCCATGGTCTCCTTGTGTTTTATGATGCTAGTACCCAAAACTTTGTCTTCATCAGGCTTTGGAAGAGGAAAGTCCACTTCTTTCATCTGAGCAAAGTCTAAAGGGTTCTTTGTGGAGTCCTTGCTGGATCTAGTGTTGGGCTTGAGAACCATAGGTTTTAGATTCTTGAAAGAAGTCTCTCCAACCTTATTTCTCCTTTCTGGCTTGTGCTCCATATTGATTGGTTCAACCTTTGTGCTATGTTTCACAGATATTGATTTATCTTGTGTAGAGCCAAACAGTTGTTGCATCCTTTCATCAATTCTCCTCCTTTGCTCTTTCACTTGAATTTCAGCTGCTGCTAGCTGGATTAAATCAATTCCATCAGGCTTTCCTTTGATTTGAATGATTGGAGAAGTAGTGATGGCAGGAACTACCACTTTAGATATTTGGATTTTTGTAGATGGCTCTCATTCCCCTTCCCTTTTACTCTCCCCCTTTTTGTTATCATCAAGGAGAGGGGTCAAGCCCTGTGCTTTTGCCAGCTGCATAAGTAGATTTGTTTGAGATTGTTGGTTGTGAAGAATGGTGGCCACAGAATCTTCAATAACTTGAACTCTGTCTTCCAATTTGGCCAGCCTCTTTTCAGTATGTGATTCCTTTTTCAATCTCAACAGAATGTCCTGCATTGTACCATAGGGCATGACTGAATCCAATTTTTCAGAATTGTGGGATTTCAAGTCAGCAATATCCTTTCTGAGTTCATCCACACTCAGATTATGTCTTACTTGTTACAACTTCATGAGATGCAGTGAGTCCAAGTGAGCTGTAAGGATAGCCTTTGTACCAGCATGAGAAGTTTTCTGAATGGCCTGTTTGATAGTACTGATTTGTTTGACTAAGGAGACATTGAATTGCCCTGTTGTAGACTCCTTTGTGAAGGCCCATTCAGGTAGATTTGGAATAGAACTAGGGCCTTCATCTCCCCCTAAGTTCATGCTTCCATCAGAAGAAACAAAGTCATCATCATCAGAATTTACTCCAAATTCTTCAAATGACTCACCAGCTGTTGAAGGCATCTTGTTAATAGCAGCTTTGTCCCTTTGAAGAGATGCTGTTGTATGTACTAGATGTAGTGTCTTTTATGCCTCCACATTGCCCTGTGCAGCCAATAATTGATAGGCTGAAACAGGATGAGTAAAAGTGTCAGCATCCAAGGAAATGTTATCAATAACAGCTTTGTAATGTTGCTGAAATTGTCTTTCCTTTTCAGCATCATTCACAATCATTGACTCACTAGCAATGGCTGGATCCATCCTTATTTCTGCTGTACCTGCCTTTCTCTCATTTTCTCTATGTTCTTGCATCAGGGGCTCCCCCTGGCTCACACAACTCACTCCCTCACCTTCACCTACTAAGGTGGTACTCCTCTCACTTACTTTTGCCATGCTGGAAAAAATAGCATACATGTTTGAGCTCTCAATCTCTCCTTTTGCCTGGGAGCAACCCAGCCTCTCACTCAAATTGTCACTCCCTTCCCTCAGTCCTAGAAGTGATTGTACAGTAATCAAGTCTTCTACACTTGGAATTGTTTCAGTTGTGTGTGTAGAGACTATCAACGGATGAGGAATAGCCGTTGAAGGTGAAACTGATGGTATCAATGGATAACTGCTGTTAAGCTTATCCGTTGAAGAACAACCACTTGTCAACGGATGAGTGATATCCATTGAAGAAGGAAAAGAAGTAGAAATTGAAAGTGATATAACTGTTGAATCTGTGTAGATTGATATGAGTTTTGGTGACACAGATCCTTCAATTACATCTGAAAGAATTTGCGGGTGATCCAACAAATCATCTAAAAGATGATGATCACCTGTATTTGAGTGGGGCTCCTCCCTGAGTTGTAAAGAGGGAGAATCAGGAATTGATGGGAATAACATATCCACATCTAGAGATGGTGAAGAAGTGTGTGGTGATTGATGTGTGTTAATTGTGAGAGAATGGGGCTGTGACTCCATATTTGTTGGAGCCACATCAAACTGAGTTTGAGAAGGCATAGATACAGATGGATGTATATGTGCAGTGTGTCCACCCTGTGTAGAAGATTGGGTTCTTGCTCTCTTTCTTCTAATAAAGGCTTTTGTTGGTGAGTGTTTGGCTTTAGTGTCCCTCCCTCGTTTGTTCTGTGTTCCTGGTTGGGAACTATTTTCAATAGTTACATCCTTTTGGGAGGATGCAGCTAGGGATATGCTAGTAACCCTTTCAACCACCACAGCTTTTTGAGAAACTGTGGCTTGGCTAGCTTGGGAAGCACTTATCTCTCCTTCCTTATCCTGGGGGTTTCTTTGATGTTCACCCCTCCCCTCACCACTCACACCCTGTTCACTCCCTTCAAGGTTAATGGTAGATGTTACAACTGTTGTCTTTTGAGAAACAACAGAGGTAGTTTTCTTTGTCTTTGATTTTGAAAGTTTAGTTTTGGTGACCTTGGTAGGAATCTGTTGGGGCATTGTCACAGATACCATGGCCACACTAGAAGATAAAGAAATAGAGGGGTTGGAAGAAGTAGGAGTTGTAGAAGCAATTACCTCACTTACCTGAAGTGCATTCATGATTGGTAAATATACCAATGGCACACTGCTGTTGAGATCCATTCTCAATAAATCTGCAAGAACTCTTTTCTCTTGTGCCCAGCACTTGAGTTTATTATTCTCATTGGTTATGACCAAACCTTCAGCAACATGGTTAGCCAATAACATAAAGAATCTAGCATAATAGATGTTATTAGATCTATTAGCTTTGTTACCTAATCTAGTACCCAATTCTAGCATAACATAGTTGCTAAAATTAAAATACCTATCAGAAACAAGCATATAGAGCATATTAACAAGAGATGAAGTTATGGCATCAAAATTGCTAATTTTCCCAGAGAAAACCTTGATAAAGGCATCCCCAAGAAAACTCCATTCTTTCCTAAGGCCTTTTCTTTTAATACTCCCTAAACTAGCAGAGTTAAGAGAATAACCTATGGAATCTAACATGCTGGATACATCATTATCAGTGTGTGGTGTCATGGCATTGTTCTCAGGTAATTTAAAACATGCTAGGATATCATCACAGTTAACACAGTGATTTTTACCTTTGAGAGCGAAGGAGATAGTCATATCTATTGAGTTGAACTCAGCAGTTGTCCAAATCTCCTCAACTACTTCACAGTAAATCGCTGGGGCTTCCAGCATTGCATAGCTAAGTTTACAGTTTTTGATGAAGTCCATCATTTTGTGATAATCGGAGTGGGCTTCATTCTTTTCTACCAAAGCTATGAAATTGTTCTTCTCATAGATGAATCCGGATTGAGACATAATCTTTACTACTGGTGCCATTGTTGTGAGTAGAATTTGCAGAGAATAACTTGAAGGTTTTGCAGAGAGAAAATGGTAAAAGCTTTGAAATTTCAAGAAAGCGTAAAGTAAAAAAAATGAAAAATCAGAAGGGCTTATATACTTTCTCAAATTAAAAAGCATAAATAAGAGATTAAATAATAAATATATGTAAGTGAATTTTAGCCGTTTAAGAATAAACTGTAAGTATTCTAAAAACTACCTTTAAAACAAATACATACAGCTGTATGTATGAGTATCAACGGTTAAGACAATAGAATCAACGGCTGTGAAACACTTGAATCGACTGATGTGATATTTCAATGGATAAGGTAAACTGTCATCCGTTGAAGAGCACTTCAGTTTTATCCGTTGACGGATAAAAATTCCAGAAATGCATATGACTTTCAACGGATAATGAACATCCGTTGACAGAACAATTTTGACTTTCAACCGATAGGGAATATCCGTTGATGGAATAATCTGTGTTAAAAATCAAATTTGTTCTTGTAGCTAATACATTTCAGGCTTCAATTCAAATTGCAATAAGGACATGAATTTTAAGAGTAATTAAGCATACCTAGCTCACTTACCAATCTTGTGAATGTTGATTCATCAAGTGGCTTGGTAAATATGTCTGCAATTTGTTGTTCACTTGGAACAAAATGAAGTTCCACTGTACCTTTCATCACATGTTCCCTAATGAAGTGGTACTTGATATCAATGTGCTTGGTTCTTGAGTGCTGCACTGGATTTTCAGTAATGGCAATGGCACTTGTGTTGTCACAAAATATTGAAATTTTGTCAACAGTCATACCATAGTCAAATAACTGGTTCCTCATCCATAGTATTTGTGCACATCAACTACCAGCTGCAATGTACTCAGCTTCAGCTGTTGATGTGGAAACAGAATTCTGCTTCTTGCTGAACCATGATACAAGCTTGTTCCCTAGAAATTGACAGGTGCCTGTTGTGCTTTTCCTGTCTATTTTGCAACCTGCATAATCTGCATCTGAGTAGCCAATTAGATCAAAACCAAACTCTCTAGGGTACCAAATTCCTAGATTTGGAGTCCCCTTGAGATATCTGAAAATTCTTTTAATGGCCACTAAGTGAGATTCTTTAGGGTCAGCTTGAAATCTAGCACAGAGACATGTAGAAAACATTATATCAGGTCTACTAGCAGTTAAATATAAGAGTGAGCCAACCATGCCTCTATAACTTGTAATATCCACAGACTTTTCAGCCTTGTTTAATTCAAGCTTAGTGGCAGTGGCCATGGGAGTTTTTGCAGGTGAACAATCCATTAAGTCAAACTTCTTTAAAAGATCATAAATATATTTAGTTTGACTAATGAAAATTCCACTACTAACTTGTTTTACTTGTAACCCAAGAAAGTAAGTTAGCTCTCCCATCATGCTCATTTCATATTTACTTTGCATTAATTTAGCAAACTTTTTACAAAGCTTATCATCTGTAGATCCAAATATAATATCATCTACATAAATTTGTACAAGTATCTTAGAGCCATTAACATTTCTAAAGAAGAGAGTTTTGTCAACAGTACCTCTTGTGAAATGATTATCTAGAAGGAACTTTGACAAAGTCTCATACCAGGCTCTAGGTGCTTGCTTTAGTCCATAGAGTGCTTTCAACAGATAATACACATGGTCTGGAAAATTTTGATCTTCAAAACCTGGAGGTTGGCTTACATAAACTTCTTCCTCCAATTCTCCATTTAGAAATGCACTCTTGACATCCATCTGATAGACTTTGAAATTGGCATTAGCTGCATAGGCTAGAAAGATTCTGATGGCTTCAAGTCTTGCAACTGGAGCAAATGTTTCATCAAAATCTATTCCCTCTTGTTGAGAATAGCCTTTAGCAACCAATCTGGCTTTATTCCTTATGACAATACCATTTTCATCCATCTTGTTTCTGAATACCCATTTTGTGTCAATGGAACTCTTGTTCTTTGGCTTGGGTACCAGCTTCCAAACTTTGTTTCTCTCAAATTGGTTCAGCTCTTCCTGCATAGCTAATATCCAATCTGGATCCATTAAGGCTTCTTCCACTTTCTTAGGTTCCTCCTGAGATAGAAAACTACTATACAGACATTCATTTTGAGTAGCTTTTCTTGTTTGCACTTTAGATGATGCATCACCAATGATCAGTTCAAAAGGATGATTCTTGGTCCATTTCCTTTGAGGTGGAAGATGTGCTCTAGATGAGGTGGCCTCAGTATTGTCGTGATGTGAGACAGAGTGTTGATCAGTTGAAACTCCCCCTGAGTTGTTGGTCCTTTGCAGGAAACTTGGAGTTCTATCAACTGATGATGTAAATCGATTATCCGTTGATGAACTATGATCAACGGATGCTTCATTATGTACTTCAACGGATGATGCACTATGTCTTTCAACGGATACTACATTGCCTCTTTCAACGGATGCAGAATTTTGTGCATTATCCAAGGGCATATCTTGAATCCCTTTTGAAGTGTCATCTCCATCAATTTCCTCTTCACTATCATCACAATATATCTCAATGTTGTCAAACTTGAGTCTTTCATGGTGTCCCTCATCTGTTAGTCCATCAATCTTTTTATCATCAAACACAACATGCACAGATTCCATAACAATGTTGGTTCTTAGATTGTAGACCCTATAAGATTTTCCAGCTGAGTAACCAACAAATATCCCTTCATCAGCCTTTGCATCAAACTTCCCTTTATGGTCAGATTGATTTCTCAGTATAAAGCATTTACATCCAAAGACATGAAGAAAGTTTAGAGTTGGTTTTCTTCTCTTGAACAACTGATAAGGAGTCATGCCTTTAGCTTGATTGATCAAAGAAATATTCTGAGTGTAGCAGGCACAATTAACAGCTTCGGCCCAGAAATATGTTGGTAACTTTGATTCTTCAAGCATTGTTCTAGCAGCCTCAATTAAAGATCTGTTCTTTCTTTCAACTACCCCATTTTGCTGAGGTGTTCTTGGAGCTGAGAACTCATGCATGATTCCATTTTCTTCATAGAACAGCCTCATTGTCAAATTCTTGAACTCAGTTCCATTGTCACTCCTGATATTCCTAACCTTCAAGTCAGGATGATTATTGACTTGCCTGATGTGATTGATAATGATTTCACTTGCTTCATCCTTTGATCCAAGAAAATAGACCCATGAAAACTTTGAGAAATCATCTACAATCACCAAGCAATATCTTTTTCTTGCAATTGACAATACATTGACTGGTCCAAACAAATCCATATGTAGCAGCTGTAATGGTTCATCAATTATTGTTTCAAGCTTCTTTTTGAATGATGCTTTCCTTTGTTTGCCTTTCTGACAAGCATCACACAAACCATCCCTTGAGAATTCAACAAGAGGAATTCCTCTAACTAAGTCCTTTTTGACTAGATCATTCATTGTCTTGAAATTCAAATGGGATAGCTTCTTGTGCCATAGCCAACTTTCAGCTGAACTTGCTTTGCTGAAGAGACAAGTAATAGATTCTGCATCTGTAGAGTTGAAGTCAGCTAAGTACACATTTCCTTTTCTAACTCCAGTTAGAACCACTTTGTTGTCTTTCTTACTGGTGACAACACAGGCTTCTGAATTGAAGGAAATTGTATTCCCTCTATCACATAGTTGACTGATGCTCAGTAAGTTGTGCTTGAGACCATCAACTAATGCAACTTCATCAATTATGACATTCCTTGTTGAAATCAAGCCATATCCCATAGTAAACCCTTTGCTGTCATCTCCAAAGGTTATGCTAGGGCCAGCTCTCTCCTTAAACTCTGTGAGCAAGGAGAAATCTCCTGTCATGTGTCTTGAACAGCCACTGTCCAAGTACCATAGATTTCTTCTTTTTCCCTGCACACCATAAAATCAATCAAGTTGATTTTGGTACCCAAGTTTCCTTGGGTCCATTCTTGTTAGCCTTTCTCCTAGACTTCATTCCTCCTGCATCTTTAGACTTAGGTAACTTTGAGTCAACCTTGATCTTAGATGTAGTTGGTTGAGGTGTAGGGTTAGTCACAGAATCATTTAGCACATTTGGAATTTGATAAGGCATGGATTGTGCAAGCATGTTATTCCATATTGGCATATTGTATGGCATTTGAGGCATACTAAATGCAGCAAGATAAGGATTGTTAAAATATGGCATGTTTGCAAAATGTGCATAAGGATTCTGTTGAGACATAACAGGCATAGCATGCAGAGGTGATGCAGACATATTAGGCATGGAAGAGGGCACAGGTATGGGAGTTTTCTTAATAGATTTGCAATTAGCAGATAGATGATTAACACTATTACAATGCACACAGCTTTTTCTAGGAGCATACTTATCAGGTGTGTAATTGTTATGTTTGTTAACCCCTACCTTCCCATTTCTATTAGATTTCCTTTTAGTTTCCTTTTTATCCTCAACCACTTTGAGCCTATTCTTTAACTGTTCTAAGGTCATGTGTCCTATATTCACCTTACTGAAATCTTTGGATGTGCTTTCTTCTTCTTTGACAAAGTTCTTGGAAGTTGAACCAAACTTTTTGTTGAGTTTCTTTAGATTTTCACTTTTAGAAACATCTGCCTGTTTTAATTGAGGAACCTTCAACGGATGCTCCTTTTCTTCCTTCAACGGATAATTTTCATCATCCGTTGATTCCACATCCGTTGACAGCCCATCAATCAATTCCATTTTCTTTTTGTTTTTATCCCAGGCAGTCTCACAAAATGATTCAATTCCTTGGACCTTGACAATTTGAGCACTAACATCCCTAGATGTCTTCCAGGCTTTAATCACCTCTTGCTCTCTCTCTAATTGATTAGAAAGTATTTCTACTTTCTTAACAGATTCAGCTAGTTCAGTTTCAACAGATATATAATGTAGCTTAGTTTTCTCTAGGTCAATCAACTTATCTTCTAACACAGCATTTCTATTACTTAAAAACAAATTGTTCTCTTTAATCCTACTATTTTCTTCAGCAAGAGATTTAAGAGACACACGCAAATGATACAGTTCAGTAGACATGTCATTAAAAGCATCATTGCACTCTTCTTTAGTAAGCTGTGTTAAATCAGTAGTGATTACCTGGTTGCTTGATGAACTAACTTCATTTTCCTCAGAATCAGCCATGAGAGCCAAGTTGACATATTCCACATCTTCATCCTCTTCTTCTCCATCAGTTGCCCAGTCTTTTTCTTGAGTAATGAAAGCCCTCTCCTTTTGCTTGAGCAGATCAAAATATTTCTTTTTGTAATCTACTTGGTCAAATTTCTTCTTTTCAGAAGTTGGCTTTCTGCACTCACTTGCAAAGTGTCCACTTATACCACAATTGAAACACTTGAACTTGGATTTGTCCACCATGTTCTTATGAGGTTTAGTGGCTCTAGTGTTTTTCCTAAATTTCATCTTTGCAAATCTTCTGGACAGAAATGCAAGATGCTCATCAATACCATCAGAGTCATCTTGGCTGGAGTTGTCTTCATTCTCAGCAACTTGCTCCTTACCCTTGCTTGATTCTGATTTGCTTGTGCAATCTTTGGAGTTTAATGTTGATCTCACAGTTTCTTGTCTGCATTCTTTCTCATTTTCAGCTACCAAGGCAACTGAACCTCCTTTCTTTCTTCCATTCTCCAATACCTCATCCTGTTCCAGCTCTAGTTCATAAGTCTTCAAGATTCCATATAATCTTTCAAGAGTGAAGTCCTTATAATCTTGAGAGTTTCTCAAGGAGACAGTCATGGGTTTCCATTCCTTTGGCAAGGATCTTAAAAATTTAAGATTTGAATCCTTCACCTGGTACACTCTACCATACAGCTTCAGTCCATTCAACAGCTTTTGGAATCTATTGAATGTGTCATTTAAAGATTCATTTTCTTCAAAATGAAAATACTCATACTGTTGAATGAGAAGCTGTATTTTATTTTCTTTTACTTGTTCTGTACCTTCACACAGTAGCTGAACTGTGTCCCAAACCTCTTTGGCAGTTGTGCAATTTATCACATTATCAAACATATCCTTGTCAAGACCATTAAACAAAATGTTCATAGCCTTCTTATCCTTGTGGACTTCTTCTGTGTCTTCCATTGTCCATTCTGCTCTAGGTTTTGGAATGGATTGACCAACAGCAATTGTGGCCGTAGCAACTGTGGCTACTTTGTGGGGAATGTGAGGACCATTCTCAATGCAGTTTACATAACCTTCATCTTGGGAGAGTAGATGAAGGTGCATTTTCACCTTCCAATGGTGATAACTGTCTTTGTCAAGAACTGGGATTTTTACTCCAATATCCTTCTTACTCATCTTTGTTAGTTTCCAAGATCTTTAAACTCTTTGTGTGTCAAGAGCCTGCTCTGATACCAATTGTTATTCCTAATGAACTAACAATGAGATTTACAGAAGGGGGGTTGAATGTAAATCTCAAAACTTTTTCAAGTTTTGAGCAGTTTCAAAGGCTATGTGTTTAAGATAAACAAGTGTATGAATTGCTTTAAGCTAATACTGACAGATATATATTCAAACACTAATGTAAAGAACACAACAGACCTTAAAAACTTTTCTGGTGGATTGTTGTTCCACCAGAGATGGTATTTCAGAAAATCTGTAATTCAAGAAGTTGATCACAGTTGCGTCCTAGTACAAACTAGATAATTTTTCTCTCAAGATTTTTCTAAACAGCTCTGGAAAAATTCTCTTCTAATTACTAGCTGCTACTTGGTTTATATATCACCAAGTTTACAAGTGAAGACAAAGTTAAAAAGTACAATAATAAAATAAGTTCTCCACTTGTTTCTTCTCCATTTTACTCCAGTGCATTGTTGACTATTGCCTCTTTATACTAGAGTAGAACGGCTGCTTTTTCTGATGTTCCTGAAATAGGCTACCACATCTCAGTTGTCTCTGTCAACCCATGTGCCTCTGTTTGTAGGTACAACTACCACTTGTCAACTGCTATTTAACAGAACATCCGTTGAAGCCTTCATCCGTTGATGGCTTTATCCGTTGATGTGTTAGCAGTTGAAGCTCTATCCGTTGATGCACTCATCCGTTGAAGGATGTTATCCGTTGAAGCTTTAGAGACATCCGTTGAAGCTTTGTTTCTCATCCGTTGAAGGTCTTTAAGTTATCCGTTGACACCATTTCATTTATACAAAATTACAAGGCATGAAATACTTACAATTGGCCTTCATATCTGCATATCCTCTAGTAGTCAACATGACTTATAATTTCCCTCAACATTTAAGAATTTATATCTCAAATTCAGAGACTGAAATGTGCTACAACACTAGACTTATTTCTAAGTAAAGCTACACCATCAACGGATAGCCAAAATGGTCTTATCCGTTGAGGCTACAAACACTAGATTTCTACTTAAGTGTTTTGTTAAACATATCATCAAACTAATGCACATATATTCCTAACATAACGCTTAGCTCTGATACCATTTCTGTAACACCCCAAAATCCGGGGTCAGGGATCCGGGTTGTCACGAGTTCCATTTCCCTTAATAACACCCAATCTTAATAAACAATCAACTACTCTATACTGTGACCCCACAATAAACACACACACCACAAGTTATAGTCTCAGAGATGAATATCCAAAAATAACACGAGTCATTTTATTCCACAATTATATGCCATTACACCTTAAAAGGGTTTCTGAATAAATTTACATTTCTTTGCCATTATTACAATTCCTAAAGATACATAAGTCTGGTACATCAAAAGTTGAAAGCCTAGCCTATTGGTAGTTCCTACCTCAGCTACAGCGACATCAACGCCTATAGGAAACTGCGGAACGTTTCCTATCCGCTCGCAAATTGGGAGCTTGGTCTTGTTCATCTTGTTTATCTGATGTTTTGTGATGAAAGAAGAAAGCAAGGGTGAGCAACAAGCCCACCGAAATAATATGTATAATATTTAACAATATATGAGCATCCTCATAGTACTCAAGAAATTCTTGGTTAAGAAGAAATGAACCAAGTTGATATCTTAACGCGACCAAGTCGCAAAATATTCAGTATATATGTATATATACTTTTCAAAATCTTGGAAGTCCTCTTCCATGCATAATATACACAGAGTTCCAGTTGATAACTGTATAAAACTATCGTTGCAAGGTGATCTCATATATCTAACCTTGTCTCAACGTTTTTGTGAAAATCTTTGTCATGCATAAGATAATCATTAACCAGATATAAGTTGAAAATATGAAGTTACAAGATACTCCAATATACTTATATCTTTTCCGAATTCTACTTGAACTACCACCATTCAAGTTATAATTATTTCATCCCATAGATGAAGCTACACGACAAAACTTGTATAGAATTAATCTTTGAAATATCATCAAAATGAAATGAAGTTACGAGATACTTCATTTGATGAAAACATCATTTTGAAAACTCGACCCGGCCAACACTTAACAATCGCCCAGCCGTAGCTTTTCTACCGAAGTGCTCTGGGTAGTGTTGCAGAAATATCCAATTGGATGATGAACTCATTACGGGAGTTTGCCGCGCCAGGAAGACCACTTACGATGATCAATCGCAGTAGTGCAACCCCACCATTTTCTACATGTAGAGGAGAACCTGTCGGATTTACTTGTAAACCGAACACTGGACTCCTAAGGAATGGACCGTCTTAGCGGAACTTCCGGGCCATTTGGGCCAATATTATAAGGCTGGGCCGGCGCTACTCGACCACTTACGCCACTCCTAGTTCAGATGAAATCCATGACCCTGAAACGTAAAGCTCGTTCTCCCTTTCCCCAAGTAGAAACTTGTTGATACGGCTCCACTAAGAAGTCGTATCTAGATGGAAAGGAAAACTCACCGATATTTCCCAGGCGATGCCTGTTAATGGATTAACTTGTTCCAAGAATTTTACTTCTCGAGTGTTGGATAAGTAATCAAAAACTCTTTTATCAAAATAGCAACCTTGTTGCGAATATAAAATACACCACAGAGCCGGATCCCTCAGGTTTTGAGCGAGTATTTAAATCCCCTTCGAAAGGAAGATCTTAAATATAAAAATGAGTTTTTGGATCCGCCCCAACCTTTAAAAATCATTTTGAAGACTCGAAAACATTTTTAAGAATGTTTGGAGTGATGCTGATTTAATAAAATAAATCAGTCCCAATATATTAGAAAATATCTGAATATTAATATTTAAATAATATTCCCATAAAGAATAATCTTTATAAAAATAATTGAAGTAGAAGTTTTAAAACTTATATTTGAAATGAATATTAAATAACCAAAGATATACTTATACGAAAATACTATCTTTATTTGAATAATCAAAAGTGAGTTTGATTATCGACACATTATTCTTTAATAAAATAAAGAATATTAATTAGTAAATAATCGGAGTCATAAGTCCTCGAATGAATATTCAAATAAGAATATTCATTAAATAAAATAAACGGAGTCATATGTCCTAGAATGAATATTCAAAATAATATTCATTAATAAAATAAACGGAGTCATAAGCCCTCGAATGAATATTCAAAATAATATTCATTAATAAAAATAAAGTTATCGAATAAACCTTATTCGATTCATAGTTTTGAAAAATATATCTATATATATATATATATATATATAATATACTCGAGAACATCGACTCCCGGTTTTAGAAAATGTTCACCTTTGGGTCCCCTATACTAAGGGTATACGCAATTACCGCTTATCTCTAGCATAGGTATTATGCAACTATAAGCATTGAAATCAACAGATAGATAACCAGATTACGAAACAGACATGCATATATATACCATATCAGCATGCTCCAGTATATCGCAAGATTTTCTAATTAACCATCATGCATCTATCACAAGATAATACATATACATATGTATACATCACAACAACAGTATAACGGGTAGAAAACTTGCCTGAGCGACTGGGGCTGATAAATGGCTTGGGACGAGTCTGGTAACCTATTAACAATATATAAGTTGGAATTAAACCAAAGTCGCTTATGAATCTATACTTTAACCAATTAGACCCTAACGTTCGCTTTTGTGCTTAACGATTCACTTAAGTCGCTCGAGTACCCTCGGCTCCACCATTTTTAATAAATTAACCATTAAGGTTTTTAAGGCGATTCTTTTGCGAGTACCCTACCAACTGCCTAATCCACTTAACATAATTATTTCATACCCCAATTAGTCATTCAAAGTCCCTAACCAAGGTTTTAAAGTAAGGCGAGGGGTAAGGGTTCGGTCGCGAAACGTCGTTATTTAAAACGGTCGTTTCTCAAAACGGTCGTTTCTCCTAAACCGTACATTGGATTCAAGCGAACCACATATCAAAACGAAGCTCGTAACATGAACTATCTAATCATGGCAATGGTCAAAACCTAACAGTGAGTTCATGGGTCCTGATGTTAAGAACAAAAACAGTCTAAAGTAAATCGGGCATTACGACGGCTATGTTTACGCGATTACCAAATTTTATCCTACTCCAAATCAACCACCAATCAACCACAATTCAACCATACAACCAAACTCCATACATACAATGCTAAAAAAGCCCCAACAACTCAATATTTCCAATTTACACTACTTCCCATCATGAACTAAAAGCTTTACTTAAGTTCTTTAACTAATCAAAAAGATTTACAACTCCAAACACATCACAAAACCAACACATCTCTAAATACTCAATAATCAATCTTCTCATGAACCATACTAAACACAAAAGCTCTAAATATACAAAAGTAGGGCTAGGGTTTGAGATTATACCTTCCTTGGTGAGTAAAAGTAACTAAGGAGCTTGGAATCACCCTTGAAAATCCTTACCAAAGCTATATCTAAACAAAAACACAAGATCAAAATTTCAAGTTCTTGAAAAATACTATTCACCAAGAACTTTGATGAATTGATTAGCTATGATAATCATGGAATCTTGAGCTTAAACTTATGGCTCATCTAAGTTATGAATTATAGAAGCTAAAGAAACAAACCTCTTGAATGATGAAGGTGTGTAGCTTAAGTTTTGAAAAATTTCCCTTGCTTTCCATGGAAAAGCCGAGAGCTTTCTTGAAGAAAAAAAGAAGTCAAGTTGTATTTTTGTGATTTGTTTTGCTTGCGTTGGTTGGTTGCTTTGTTTTGATTAATTACTTTTAACCATGGTGAATTTTGTGTGGTTTAGAATCAACCAACACTTCCTTCCCTTTTTTTCATGCTCATGTCATCCTCTTATGTCATCATCCCACACTTGTCCTCTTCTTGTTGGTGAGATGACATCACCCTCCACTAACTCTTTGATTAACTCCTAATCACTTGGATAATAACCGCTGATCTGTTATACGATTCGCTTAACTTTCGTTCTCGTTTATCGCTTGAGGGATCATACCCGGGATCTTACTACTTGGGTTCCCTTAACCTTTCTCAATACATTATATTCCTTTTATGATCCTCTCTTATAATCCTTGAATTTAAATCCTTTTAATCATGTTACCTTATACTCAATTCTTTCGGTATCTGGTGGATTTTCGGGAAAAATCAAAGTGTTCGGATTTGGATTTTGACGATCTTTACATACACTTATATACCACATAGAGTACTAATAAGATCTCAGAATAACAATAGAAGAACCCGTACATAGTGTGGTATGAAAAGTTTTCTTATTCAGCATAATCAGCAAAACACTATTCATAAGGGTTTCAAAAATTCCAAAAATTGGGGTTATTACATTATTCAACACAATAAACTCTGTTACAAAGAACTGTTCTCTCTCAGTGATGAACAAATTATCACGAGAGCTGCTAGGGTTATAATGAATAATAATCTCGATTAAGATAACACATGTAGTGTAAACCCTATGTCTGTGTTTATATACTACACAGTTACAAGATAATCTTCTAATTGATATCGAATATAATTCTATATATCAATCAGTTATCTTCTCTTCCATATATTCTATTCTTCACAGAATTCTTCTCCATGCATATCTCTTCTTATGTTTGTCTCGATCTTCTTTTCTTCAATCAGCCGCCTTCCTTATCTGAAAGTCTCCTTAAGTCCTGATATTATCTCATGATAAATATCTCCTGATAACTTAAGTTCTGATAACTTAAGTTCTAATATCTTAAGTTCTGACTTCAGTATAAGTACTGATTTTCAGTTAAGTCCTGATTTGTCCTGTTAAGTAAGATCTGAAAACTAAACACAAATCATATTAGACATGACATCACAAATATATCTAACAATCTCCCCCAACTTGTAAATTAGCATAATATACAAGTTTAACAGATATTAGATGATGTCAAAAATATTAAGTACAAATGCATGAGAATTTGACTAGATAACTACAACTTACAGTCCTTATAGCTTTACCATCCTTAAAGTCTGATTTCAGCTTCAGTCTGTATATCCTTCCAAATTTAAGCAGTTGTAGATCTTTGACTTGGCTTCAATTTCTGATCTCTTTAATGTCAGCAGTTGTTCTGAGATAGTTCTTCAAAAGACATCTCTCAGCATATTCAAATTCATTGACCATCCTCCTTTTAGCATTCTTCAGTTCAACTGTATCTTCACCAGTTTGAAAAATAGCAGCCCTAAGATCATTTATCTTAGCTTTCCTTATATCCTGATCTAGTCTGATGATATAGGCTTTATCAGAATCTAGATTGAATTCAAGTCCCTTAATACCAGAAAATGTAGTAATGATTTTAGCAGTATTAGGCTTCATTTCAACAATTTCTCCACTGTGAGATCTGTACTTAGGACAGTATGGGCTGTCAGACTTTACAGAGTAAAGCTTCTTCTGTCTTTGAATATTTGATTTTAAATAACCCGCAGCACCATCTGTTGATCTGTTTTTCACTTGAAGTAGAAATAGAACATGTTCCAGTTCTTCAAAATACTTCAATGGAATAGCATTTTCCCTGATCTGGAATACCCTCCCATCTGTCATAAAGTATAACATAAATCTTCTTTCAAAACAGAATGGTAAACCATTTGTATAGATTCAAGTTGATTCAATCTCTCAGGAGTTGCTCCTACTCCTGGTTCACTCAAGAAAGTTGGATCATTGGTAGTGTTGTGTACTCTCTTCTCTTTAGAACTACCCAATCCTGATTTGTCTCTTACTTCCTTTCATGTAACAACTCTTGCTTCAAAACAACTTGATGTAGTCTTCAAAGGTTGAGTCTATTGAGCTTTTGTGAATCCTGATAGGAGTATCTTTGAAGGTTTAACATGAGCAATGTCAGAGGTTTCCTTTTCTTTATCTTCTGATGTCAAGCCAATTTGAGCTATGTCAGAGGTTGCTTGCTTCACTGTAATATCAGAATTTACTAAGTCCTGATCTTGAACAACATGAGCTATGTCAGAGGTTGTTTGAATATCCTTTTTCTTCAAAATCAGACTAGCATCTTCATCACATTTTTCTTCATCCATGATTGACATATATACCTTTACAGGTTCACCAATTTTTTCTTTGCCCTTGGACCTTGGATCTACTTCCACTTGTGATTTGGCTTTGGTTGCCTCAGAATTTGTCCTCTCCTTAATCACAATACCCTTAGGTTTTGGAAGTTTCTTTTCAACAACAGAAGCTTTAGACTTGGAGTTGACAATTTCTGCTTTAAGTCTAGCTTCTTCTTCCTTTAGACTTTCAAAGTCCATTCCTGGATTTTCTTTGAGAAATAATCTCTTTGAAATTTCTTCATCAAGTTCCAGATGTTCACTAGAACTTATCCTTTTACCAGTATCAGAACTTATTCTTCTCCCAATATCAGAACTTGTTCTTTGACTTGTAGTTCCAGCTTTACTTGATGAAAAACCTTTGCCTTGACCATGACCTTTACCCATTCCAGAGTTTTCCTGGTCATCATTTCCATTATCCTTACCCTTCAGTACTTGATTAGATTTATATTTGGACTTAATCACTTTCTCCCCCTTTTTGGCTTTAGCAGGTAGAAGAAGAGAGACAAGCAATTCCACTGAGGATTGGATCTCATTGAGTTGAGTTTGCTGAGAAGCTTGATTCTTTATAATTTCATAAATATGATCGTTTTGCTTCTCCTGAGTCTTTTCAATATACCCAATTCGATCAAAGGCTGGCTTGAAAAATCTGTTATTTTCCAATTTTATATTCATATCTTGCTGGATCAGAGATTCTTGAATTTTATTCACCTTGTCATGAGTTATTGAGTGTTGACCTTGAAGGTTCCTAGTACTCATTGCAGTAACTCTCAGTTGTGCCTTGAAATCATCATTTATTAGCATTTCATCAGCCTTAGCAAGGTGCTCAGCAAGAATTTTTACAGTAGGAACAAAACTAACTGAGTTCCATTCCTTAGTCCACTCCTTTCCTCTAGGAGTTTCACTCCAAGGTACTAGTGCATCCTCTCTAACAAACTTCTTGATTAAATCAGCTTTGCATGGAGCTTGTTGAGGTGCATGTCCAGATGGACCAGCTGCATCAGCATCTACATTTGTAGTAGCTTCACCAGTAATTTCAACATTGTCAGCATCAAAACTTACCGAGCCTGCAGTATCAGCATCCTCTGATAAAATAACAGTATGTGAGGCTATAGAGGCTTCAACATCATCCTCTAAATTCTGATCTGCAACTAAGTTCTGATCAACAGCCAAATTTTGATGCCCACTTAAAATCTGATTTTCATCATCCAGATTCAGAATTGGTGTTGTTGGAATATCTTTATTGAAATCAGCATCTAGAATTGGTGTTGTTGGTGGAGTGAGTTGAGTTGGTGGAGCTTCCAAGTACAGAACCTCGGGCACAATCAAGTTATGAATATCAATTTCAGCACTTGTACCTGGGTCTTCAACATGTACTGGATCAATTATAGGAGACACAGGAGGTGTAGGCACTTGCTCTGGAATATCCTCTTGCTCTTGAATAGGAGACTTTTGCCTTAGAGACAACACTATAATGCTTTAGTTTAAGACATTAGGATTATTAATGTTTATATTCTATCGATTATTCTCTTTATAATTTATTAATTCTTAATTTACTGCGATATAAATGTTAGATTAATAAATGTCCTTGGAATATGATATGCAATTCTATATCTCTAAGTACGTGACTTAGAAATGAGATTATAGGAATATTATCAATATTCCTAAAGGTCCCTAGTCGAGTATTATTATTAAGGGACAATAATAATGCATTAAGACTGGTGTGTTTGTTGACTGATGATCACATCTCATTGATCATAGGTATAGTGATATTAAAGTCAAAGACACAGGCCGATGTATATGTACATGGTGCTGGACAGACCCAATGTGAGATTATACATGTCTGTTGTGTCATAAGTAATTCTCACAGTGATAATAATGTAATGGTCCTTATACCTGAAGTCATTATATTTCTATACGAGAATTAATATACATTGATTACATTAAAAGTTATCCTTGACCGGGTAATGATAAAAGTGGACATTGGGTATATTATGAATCGTATGAGAAATATGAATGATCTAGATGGGATTTAACCATCCTATTTTAGGAGTGATATTATTGGCCTCTTGTGTGAGTTAGACTACGAAATGCGTGGCCACGCTCAAATGTTAATTTGATATGATAGTCTACTCATTGATCAAGGAAACTTGGAATAAACTATGATGAGGATGACACATTACATGCCTCTAGTTTAATCTATAATATTTGGTTTAAGGGATTATATTACATTGTACATTATGCATAAAAGGTTTAATCGATCACCGATTCAATTATTATTACTTGGGTAGCAATGATGTATTACTAGATGCCGCTTATTGTTTACGATTTTAAAATAGATTTAAAATTTGTTACCAACGTAATAATAACCTATAGGGTCACACACAAAGAATGCTTGAAGGATTATTTAATTTAAATTGGATTTAAATTATATAATAGTAATTCGAATTATTTATAATATTAATTAAGTATGACTTAATTAATTATATAAATATTGATATTCGAATTTACTAATATTAATTATGAAATTCAGTTGTTAAATAATTAAGTGTGACTTAATTATTATACAAATAGGAAATTCGAATTAATAATAACTCCTAATTACTTAAGAGTTATAATTCTTTTTCTACTCTCCATATAATATCTCTTGTATGGCTTATTTGTATAAGCAAGACTTTTACAAAAACCCTAGCCACCAAGAGAGAAGATGGAGAGAGCAAGAAGAAACGAGTTTGTGCTAGTACACATCCAATCCTTGCGTTCAAGCATCGTGTGGATACCGATAGAGCGTAGATCGCGAGAGCAGGATGCGTGGTGATTGAACAACCTTTGGATCTCCATTAATCAACCAATTTGTAAAGCTTCTTAAGGTAAACAATCTTCGCATGGATCCTGTGGTGGGTTTCAAAAATTCTGCTTTTTCAAGTTTTTAATTATTGTTTCCGTTGCGTTTATGTGCTCGAAACCCAACACTTCTTTGTCTTCCATCAGTGATTGTTCTATGGATCCTAAACTGTTTGTGTATCAACAGCAAGCTCTGATACCAATTGTTAGGCTTTTAATGAACTATAGAGTTCAATCAACAGTTTTTATTATTGATGTATAAAAACTAATTACAATACTCTCTCAAATGATGAACAATTAACGTTGAGACCTGCTAGGTTATATGAATGATATAACAATTCGTAACACTTCAAGTGTAAACCTAATATGTGCTTACATACTGCACGATTACACAATCAATAAGGAATTCTATTACAATACAATAAGGAATCCTGTAACATATCCATCTATTGATTGCTACAAGAAGTAAAGTCTAACACCGACATATATTCTGCAAATAATTTCTTCTTTGATATCTCTTAGTTTCCAGCTCGACAGATACTGATATGAATAAATCCTGATGATAAAAGCTGATCAGCAAATACTTATGGTAAATGCTGATGACGTCATCATTGTCAAATACTGATATCAAATGCTGACCAATAAACTCTGATAGTTTAAATACTGATATCATCAATTTCTTCTAACAACCTTTATATATTCTATAACATATGTTCACTTACACACACATTCCACTAAACGTATAGATTACATTAAGATCCCTGAGAGATTTCTTTGATTTGTTTTCAGGGGGAACTGGCCACTAGTAATTATTGACCAATGCATGTAGTACGACCCTATCAGATTAACAGATGCTTTTGGTATAATATGAAGTAAGGTCTTCGAGAAAAATCACTGGAATGACTAATATTTTTGTGAAAGATGCTCATCTACCAGGTTTTCGTATCTTGGAAGGGTTATTGATGATTGCAAACAACTTTTGTCTGAGTTTGAGAATTATGAAATGATTCTAAAGTTTGTTAAATGTTCCGCGAACAAGGTAGTTCAATTTATAGCGAGAAATAGTTGTTCTTTAACTGAGCGTGTTTGGAAGGGGGATAGTACACCTCCTAAATTGAATCTTGTATTGGAAAACGATTTGAAAGTTTAATGAAATCTTATTTTTATGGCAAAAAAATAGAAGATAAGAAAATCCTTGAGAAATTACCAAAAAAACTAATTTTCTAAGTTTGTTACGATTTTACTATTTTTTAAAAAAAATGCAAAAATATGGTGGACAGCCAAAATCAACACATATGCAACTTCTCTTACATTTTCTAAAAAAGTGACTGAATTTTTTTGGGTTGCATCCAGTTCCAGTGTTACAAAAATCGCTGATGATACTAAATCGGTTGAGATACCAATTTACGATTAATCAGAAATTGGGGATTTAATCGGATCAAAATTGAATATATTTTAATATATTTTTAAAAAAAATATATTAAGTCATTAGTATTTTTATGCAAATATATAATACAATATATAGAGAGAGGTAATAATATAATAATATTATATTCTATTAAATTCAAATAGCATAAACATGTATAACAATAGCACCAAGAAAGGATGAACTTATTTACAGGGCGGGAAGATGATTTGAGTAGCAAATCAAAACTTATCGATTACTGTTATTTCATATCATACAAGCTCATCAATAGGTGTTAACTTACTTTTCCTCTTTCTCTTATATACTCTCAAAAAACAGTGGGTTAGTGACCCAATTTACTTGATCCATCGACTCGATTTCTTGATTTTGGCTCATTTTTTGACCCGATATTCACAAAATGGATAGTCCGGCGATTCACTTCAATTAGATCGACAGCTTGTCTTGGAGCGATATTTCGGCCGATAAATCAGCATATCGGCCGATTTCTTTAACAATGGTTGCATCAGATTATATTTTAGATTGTATCGATTTATAAAATCGTATTTTTAAAAAAAATTGAAAATTCATACTTTTGCGAATAAAAACTAATAAAGTCGTATTTTTACAAAAAAAATACTAAAAAAATATTTTTCAAAAAAACTCAAAATCCTACCTACATGCAAATTATTTATCAATATTTTCTAATAGATATTTAGAGTATCTCCAACCATGAAGTCCTCTTACCTGTTATATCTATGTGGCATCAAAATTATTTAAATTTTAAAAAACCTTTAAAATATGTCACTTCTCAATTTGATTTTCTATATTTGTTGATCCTCAGCCTATTAACTAAAAACATTCACGTCATTTCCATCCAAAACAAATATATATTTTATTATTAAATATCTATCATCACTTAAAATAAATGAATAAATTATATTTTTAAATTATAACTAATCAATATAGATAACATAACCGGAGTCTGGAGTACAATATCTTATGCGTTCAATAAAGTTTACAAAATATTTATTTTATATAATTTTAGCTAACAAATATAACTACTTTCCTTGAAAATGTTTTAAAAATATAGCTGACTAATATAATTACTGGAAGATACCATTATTGGCAAAAACGTAAGAAGATGTGTAACAGAAAAATAAAAATAAAAACCGATGCAAATGATGTCTCTGAACAAACAAAATGAGTCTGTTAGAAAGTGACCTAAAAATGTGGCAGCCCAAAACACAACCAGGTGTAAAAGTATAGGCCATGAGATGAGATCACCAGGTGTTTCCAAATCTCACTTGATTAGCTTCACTTTAAAACTCATTCTAGGCTTTTAGGGTCTTTCCGAGGTGCTGGGGAGCCTCACGTGAATCACTAAATCTAAATCGTGAGTAACATATTTTGGGCGGGCCCGAGAGTATGCAACTTGTTTGATAGAACAAGATCCTAAAATTTGTAGGGACATGTATTTTTAGATGGATGTTTTTATTATGAAAAAAAAAATATAATATCTTTTTTAATAAAAAAATGTATAAATAGAAGATAAGCTATAATAAATTATTAATAATTGTTAAATGATTATAAATTAGTATCTGGAGCTAAAGTACAAATGTTATATTGAAAATTTAAATAAGTTATTAAATTTTAGAAAAATATTTACTAAACAAGATATTTAATAAAAATATTAATTATTTTGATAACTAGTTTATACTACTATTAGTCTTAACTATAAAATACTAAGAATATTAGTTTTTTTTAGAACTTTTGCTATATATTAGTTTTTAATAATTTAATTTCTAGGTTATCAATTTATTTTAAATTATATTTATATTTAATATGTACATATTCAATGAAAATATTTATTTAAGACTTTATTAATTAATATTTATACATAAATTTAAATTAGTTTACATAAATATTAGGTTTTATGTGATTATTTTTTTGTTTATAATAATTATATCTTACTATTTTATGTTCTTGTAAGATTTTTTTCCCAACTTTAATTTACTATAATTTTTTAATTATGATTATTATTATAATTACTAATTTATATTATTTAATAATATAATTAGTGTTTTTGATCTTTGGGGCACAGTTATGGGCACAAAAAATCTCGAAGTACGGATCTTAACATATTAAACATTAATTTTTATAAGTTTAATTCATTTTTATTCATAAAATTAGTGCGAAGCAAAGCAGGAAATCAATATTCTCGAGTCAAACTTTAAATAAAAAGAACAAAAACTTTTTGAAAATGTCTTCAAATATATGGACTACAACAAAACAACTACAAAATGTTAATCCCGTGGACGAGGAATATGCTAAACCATGGGATAAGAAGTGGTACATTTTCATTGGCGAGTCAGCATCATTCTTACAATTGGCACCACCAAAATTTTTAATCAACCCGCTAATTACACGTGAAAATGATCCTAGATGGTTGTGGAAGACTTCTCTTCTTTTCTCTTTTATAATAAATTAGGAATTTTGGTCCGCGCTATGCATGTTTATTATCCGATATTTTAAAAACGTAAATAAATAAATAATCCTCCTTCTAATTATATTATCAGATAACAAAAAATATATAGATGCACCATATTCCTTCTCATAAATGAAAAGAATCACAATACTGTATTATGAAATGGTCACCCTCTTAATAACGAACAATTAAAAAGTATATAGATGCACCAAACAAATATGATCGTGATATGCAAATAAAACTACATGAACTATTACTTGGTAAAACACTTGAATAAATATTTGAGGATTTTCTTCTCTAAAAAGTTATGAGCGTTAAGCAAAACGTGTACTAAGATTTTTTAATGGTTATATGTGTTCTTAAGGATCATAAGAAGAGATCTCAGTAACAATCGGAAAACTTTGTTCAGTAATATAACATGTACAATATCTCATTTATCTTGGTATAGGTACTCGCAAAAATGTTTCATCTGAATAAGCAACAATAATTTGATATACTCTCTTTACTATGCAGAGTTTGATGGTCCTATAGTTTGATGTCCAATGATGCAGAAGAGCATGTGTGTGTTCAAGTAGAGGACCAACAACTGGCTAATATAATTTAATTCAGTAGACTAATGAGAAAGTACAGCGTGAAGAATTAACTATCATGGATTAGTGCCTAACAGAATGATGTTTTAATCCTCAGATTTTAACTTAAGGTGTATCATGATTTGGTATTATTATGTGCCTCAAACTTCGACTGGCAGGCTGCAAGCGCTGGATTGAAGATAATTTTTTTAAGTTCAATCGATCTAATTATATACTCCCTCAGTCCACCCAATTGTTATCGTTTCTAAGTGAGTGTGCAACACACATTTCAAGATGAATAGAAAGTATAGTTCTATAAATTTTAAAAAAAAAAAAAAAAAATTCTGAATAAAAATAGAATGTTTATACTTTTATTCATAATTTTTTTTAAAAAACGTTATAGAACTGTATTTTCTATTCATCTTGAAATACGTGTCGGACACTCTCTCAGAAGCGATGACAATTGAGATGGACGGAGGAAGTAGTAGATTTTACTCAATAGCGCCTTACGGCGTTGCTCGCATTTCATTATAACAATATTATTATATGTAAATATCTTTATTATGATTTTTTTTTAAAAAAAAATAATGGTATCATTATCATTATTGTTACAGCAATTCCAATAACCCTTTAAAAATAGAAAATAATATTTTTAACTTTCTGATGAAGTAAAAGTATTAAATACTGCAACAATCTCTTTTCAACTTTTTAATAATCTTAAAAACAATGTTCCTAAATATGGGTATTTGATTTAGTTATTTATTTATTTGTTGAAATAAGAGTCGAAATTCGTAACAGAATTTTATTTTCTCATATTTGTAAGTTTATCAACATATTTATATGTTATAAATTTATGGATAACACATTTTTAAGGTTCGGTATTCATATTTAGGTTCAGATAAAAAATTTCACTTTAATTTGACCAAAAAATTATTCATTTTTAAGACTTTTATCCATATTTCGGTTAGTAAAAGATCCATAAACTTATTTTGACCGATCCTGAAATATAGAACACATCTTCAATTATAGAAATTTTGGATTGCAATTTCAATATGATCGTATATTATATACTATTTGACTCCTACTTCTAATCTGTGTTTGAGTTTAACTATCAAAATAAAATGATTTATACTAATCTCATTAATACAAATTTATATGACTTTTTAAATTTTGATATAAATTATTCTATAACATATATAATATATACACCAAAATATCTAACTACTCAAGTTTAATTATTATTGTATATATAAATACAACACGTTTTATTTAATAAAATCAATACTCTAAATTATATTATTCGATTATGAATAAAATTACTTAATTTGTTATTGTCATAATTAAAAAATACATGTGTGCATCGCACGGGCTATAAAATTCGTACCAGGGTACAATTTTCAAAAAAAATTCACTTCACTCTATCTTATTATATAATATATGTTACTCGACGGCGCCTCACGGTATCGTCTCGCATATTATTACATATTGTTATAAAAATATTATCATATACAAACATATTTATTATGATTATATATATATACGAAAGAGAGGAAAACTATTATTATTTTGAATTTTGCAAAATTATTAATTATTTTCTTTAACAAAAAAATGGTTGTTACAACAATCACAAATAACCCGGTAAAAGAGAATAATGTTATTACATTTTTTATGAAAAAACCCTATAATAAAAATTAATGTTATTTCAAATTTGACGAAATAAAATTATTAAATACTGCACCAATCTCTTTTTCATTCTTTAATAATCTTAATAATAATATTTTAAATTATATGTAGTTGAATATTTCTTAATTATATGTCATTTATATAGTTATTTAATTTGTTTTCAAATAAGAGTCGAAAATTCGTAACAAAATTTTATTTTCACAAATTCGTAAGTTTAATATATATATATATATATATTAAATTACTTGACGGTGTCTAAAGACGTGATCTCGCATTTTATTATACAATTTGTATCGTATAAAAACAACTTTATTATGATTATGAAAATATATTAAAGTCTTTATTATTTAAATTTAGGTAGGGAAGTGTCTTAATAAAAATATATAATTTAATAATCAATAATTTTTTTAGTTGTTAATCAACAAACTTAAACTATTATTTATAATACTAACATATAATATTTTTGTACGAAAATCACTATAATCTTTACAGTTTTTTTTAATAATATAAATACTTTAAGATTATAAATTTTATACTTCTTTATCAATGAATCATTTATTAACCATGATGATTTTAATCTTAAAACAGGGAATATATAACTTGACTAAACTCAAACTTGAATCACAGTAAATTGTTATTTACTTGGTAATAATACAAAGTCGGATACTCCATTAATATAATACATGACTCATATTTTATTAACTCCATCCATATTTTTATAGTTATAAATTCAACTCTTAAAACTATTGAAAATTACCATGTGATTGGTTACTTTGCATAGGCATACCTCAACTGATAATCAGGTCAATCATAACATAAACATAAAGGAGAATACAAAAATTGATTATATACGACCCACATAACTTTAAAAGAATAACACGAGGCATAAATATAACATAGAACAAAAAAAATAGCCAAGACAACTTTAGAAGAATAACACCAGGCATGTTATCATGATATCATTTTATCCGCTAAAACTTCCACATCAAGAATCATTCACAAACAACTCCCACTTCAAATTTTTCTTTTCTCACTTCTCACCAACTTCATAAATTATCCCTATCCTAGGAAAAAATGAGTCAAGCCTCTTAACTGCATTTGATTAAAACCCATATCCAAATTCCGAATATCTTACATCATATCTCCCGATAAACCCAAAAAAGGTCCAATTTCTTTACTCCAAGAATATTATGACAAAAGTTGCAGCCTTTTTTTATTTACCAAAAAAAATAAATAAAATGTTGCGGTCTTTTTCATTCTCAAGCAATAATACATTGGTAGTGGATGCATCTTAATAATTTATAAGACTAAATCTGAGAAGGCAATTAGTAGTCCTCCCCATAGTATTTGAGCAAAATGATGCACGTTGGTTCACATTTCCGTATTCATCCCAAAAGGTCCTGCAAGCCTCTTAAATATTGCTTACAGACGCCTGAGAGAAATATTAGAAATCGATCATCCACATGTAGAAATCACCGTTTGTATCTTCATTAGGCACAAATTCATCATTATTTTATAAATCTATACATTGCAATACAAAATCACCTGTCGAAAAAATAAAATTTGTTAGTATATGATATTATATCAGTATCATCAAGAGAAGATTGACGATTAAATAATTTAAATAAATTACCAATTTCTTAAGAAACTTATCGTTTAAAAGTGATGTTGTTAGGAATATGTTGTGTACTTGATGATAAGCTAAACAAAACACCTTAATAGATTTAACTTAGTGAATTTTGTAGCACCCGACGGATGATGAATTATAGTCCCGACGGATGATTCAATATAGTCCCGACGGATGACTAATTGATATCCACCGGGTGAGTAGCTTATGTAACAATAAGTACTGTAGCACATTTTTGCAAATAACTTTGTATAGATTCCGTAGTAGCTTATGAATCATGTAGACTGCTAGTAGATGTGCAGAATAGGTTGATTAAATGTAAATATAAGATGTCTTGTAATTCTGCACAAATGAAATGGAGTCAAGTGATAAATGGCTACCCGACGGATGATCAACAAACCTACCCGACGGATGATCAACAAGGCTACCCGATGGATAACAAGCATGTACCCGACGGATGATCAATTCAAAAATTTGTTGACAGTGACAACACAGTCACATGCGTCAAGTATTTGTAAAAGGAATGTGGCAGCCTGTTTAGAAGGGTTTTGAGAACAAAGAAGCATTACCATTTATATGTTATTATGAAGATATTCAAAGATGCTGGAAGAGAGTAGTGAAGTAGCATGGAGTTAGACTTGATAGGTTTTGTTTTATTATCTTGTCTTATTACTATGTAAACTTGGTGATATATAAACCAAGTGTAGCAAGTAAAACAACCAACAAGACTAAGCAAATACATTCTCAGAGAAATATTTGTAAGTTGTATCCTGTAGCATTTCTCTGTAAGTTTAGTTGTTCATATTTGTAAGCAGTTGTGAGCTATTCAAGCTTCACAGGGATCTCACTCGATATATATATATACATATATATATATATGTATGTATATATCTATATATATCTCTGGTGGATACATTCAAATCCACCAGAAAGTTTTAAAGATCTGAGTTTTTATTACTTTGTGTTTACTTAACTCTTTATTCCGCACTTTGCAAATCAAACAGTTAGATATAAATTGAGTTAGAACCATTTTTCATAAATCTCAAAAAGAAGCCAGAATTACATTCAACCCCCCCCCCCCCTTCTGTAATTCTTGTTGTATTGTTAGGGAATAACAATTGGTATCAGAGCAAGCTCTTGAAGTAAATAGAGTTTAGAGATCACAACAAACAACAAGATGAGCAAGAAAGATGTTGGAGTTAAGATTCCATTTCTGGACAAAGACAATCATCACCATTGGAAGGTGAAGATGCACTTATATCTTCTTTCTCAAGATGAGGCCTATGTGCATTGCATAGAGAGAGGTCCTCATGTACCAATGAGAGCTGCAACAGGGAATGAACCATTTGTTCCCAAGCCTAGGCATGAATATATTGTTCAATGGAGTTGATGGTGATATGTTTGATAACATCATTAACTGCAAACCATCCAAGGAGGTTTGGGACACAATTCAAATTATCTGTGATGGTACTGAGCAAGTAAGGGAGAATAAAATACAGCTGCTAATTCAGCAATATGAGCACTTTCATTATAAAGATAGTGAATCTCTCACTGACATTTTTAGTAGGTTTCAAAAACTACTAAATGCTCTGAAGTTGCATGGAAGAGTCTACCAGACAAAAGACACCAATCTCAAGTTCCTTAGATCTCTTCCAAAGGAATGGAAACCAATGACAGTCTCATTGAGAAACTCTCAAGATTACAAGGAGTTTACTTTGGAGAGACTGTATGGCATCCTGAAAACTTATGAGCTTGAAATAGAGTAAGATGAGAGGATGGAGAAAGGAAGGAAGAAAGGAGAATCCATAGCACTAGTTGCTGAATTAGAGAAAGAGAAAGAGATGAAGGTAGAAGCTGTTGAATCTACTTCAAAGGCCTGTGAGAACAAGGGTAAAGGGCTGGTAGCGGAAAATGAAGACAATTTGAGCCAAGATGACATGGATAATATTGATGAGCATTTAGCATTCCTTTCCAGAAGATTTTCCAAGATCAAGTTCAAAAAGAACTTTGGAGCAGCCAAGCTAAATAGAAACATGGTGGATAAATCCAAATTCAAGTGTTTCAAATATGGCTTGGCAGGGCATTTTGCCAGTGAGTGTAAAAAGTCAGATTCCAGTAAAAAGAAGTTTGAGCCTGTTGATTATAAACAAAAGTATTTTGAGATGCTCAAGCAAAAGGAAAGGGATTTCATTACACAAGAAAATGACTGGGCAGCTGACGGTTTGGATGAAGATGAAGATGTCAGCTATGTCAATCTAGCCCTAATGGCCAAGTCTGATGAAACAGAAACAAGTTCTTCAAGTAATCAGGTAATCACCACTAAGTGTAATGATGCAATTAATGACATATCTACAGAATTATATCATTTACGTGTTACACTTAAGTCCCTCACTAAGGAAAATGCTAAAATCAAAGAAAATAATCTGTTTTTAAGTGAGAGGAATAATGTGCTAGAGTCTCAGTTTATTGAATTTGGAAAATTGAGAATTGAATGTAAGATTGCTAAGGATGAATTAACTGAGTCCTTGAAGAAAGAGGAGATTTTGAAGAAGCAGCTTGAATGAGAATAAGAAGTGATTAAAGCATGAAAATCATCCAGAGATGTCCATGCTCAAATCACTAAAGTTCAAGGTATTGAGTCATTTTGTGATGCATCCTGGAAAAAGAGTAAGGAGAAGCTGGAATCCAATTTGGTTGAAGGATTGCTAACAAATGTAGACTCGACGGATGATGAGAGTCATCCGTCGGATAATCAAAAGGATTATCCGTCGAGTGACATAAATCCTCATTCGTCGGCTGTGAGCAAACCTGTGAGCAAAGCCAAACTTGCCAACTTAAATGAAAAATATGGATCAGTTTTCAAAAACTTTGTTCCAGGAGAATCAAGTCAAGTAAAGAAGGAGAAGAAAGTGAATGTTGGTCATCTTCCCATCAAGCAATTGAATGACAGATTAGAAAATATTGAGGTTAAAACAGAAACTAAAAAAATAATAGAAATGGGAAAGTAGGGATTAACAAATATAACAACTACACACCTGATAAGTATGCTCCAAGAAAAATATGTGTTAAATGTGGTAGTATTAATCATTTATCTATTTATTGCAAACTTTCCATGCCTACTCCTATATCTGTACTATCTTCTTTTCCCAACATAAATGCCATACCTTCTATGCCTATGAATGTTATGTCTGCTCAAAATATGAATGCACAATTTGCTAATATGCAATTTGCACCTAATTCTTATTATGCTGCATTTAGTATGCCTCAAATACCATTTAGCATGCCTTACTGGAATAACATGTTTGCAAATAGCATGCCTTTTCCTGTTAATCAAAATGTGCATAATAATTCTGTTTTAATGACTGGTTTCAAAGGTCCAACTCAAATGACTAAGGATGAATCAGATATCCCCAAGTCAAATGAGATCAAACCTAAGAAACAAAAGAAGAAAGCTAACAAGGCAGGACCCAAGGAAACTTCGGTACCAAAATCAACTTGATTTGGTTTTAATGTGTGCAGGGAAACAGAAAGAATCTTTGGTACCTGGATAGTGGTTGTTCAAGGCACATGACTGGAGATTCTACCCTACTCACAGAGTTCAAGGAGAGATCTGGCCCAATTATTTTTGGAGATGACAGCAAGGGTTATACTGTGGGATATGGCTTGATTTCAAAAGACAATGTCATCATTGAGGAGGTTGCCCTAGTGGATGGTCTCAAGCATAATTTGCTGAGTATCAGCCAGCTTTGTGATAAGGGCAATTCAGTAATCTTCAATTCAGAAGCCTGTGTTGTGACTAACAAAAGAAGCAACAAAGTGGTTCTCACTAGTGTGAGAAGAGGAAATGTGTATCTAGCTGACTTCAACTCATCAAATGTAGAATATGTTACCTGCCTTCTTAGTAAAGCAAGTCAAGATGAAAGTTGGTTGTGGCACAAGAAGCTATCCCATCTAAACTTCAAGACCATGAATGAGCTTGTCAAGAAAGAACTGGTTAGAGGCATTCCTCAAGTGGAGTTTTCTAAGGATGGACTGTGTGATGCCTGCCAAAAAGGGAAGCAGATCAAAGCATCATTCAGAAAGAAGCTTGATTCAACAACTGAAGAACCTTTACAATTGCTATACATGGATCTATTTGGACTAGTCAATGTGTTGTCCATCTCAAGGAAAAGATTTTTCCTAGTAATTGTGGATGATTTCTCAAAGTTCTCTTGGACATATTTTCTAAAGTCTAAAGATGAGGCTAGTGCAATCATCATCAATCACATAAGGCAAGTCAACAACCATCCTGATTTCAAAGTTAGAAGAATCAGGAGTGACAATGGAACTGAGTTCAAGAATTCTGTGATGAGATCATTTTGTGAAGAGAATGGAATAATGCATGAGTTTTTTGCAGCAAGAACCCCACAACAAAATGGAGTGGTAAAAAGGAAAAACATATCTCTTATTGAAGCTGCAAGGATAATACTTGAAGAATCAAAGTTACCAACATATTTCTGGGCTGAAGCTGTGAACACTGCCTGCTACACTCAGAATATTTCTTTGGTAAATCAAGAAAAGTGCATGACACCATATCAATTGTTCAAGAACAAGAAACCAACTCTAAATTTTCTTCATGTCTTTGGCTGCAAATGTAATATTTTGAGAAATCGGACTGATCAACATGGGAAGTTTGATGCTAAAGCAGATGAAGGAATTTTTGTTGGATATGTTGTGGGAAAAGCATATAGAGTCTACAATCTAAGAATCAACATTGTTATGGAATCAATACATGTTGTGTTTGATGATAAAAAGATTGAAGGACTGCAAGATGAAGATTCTCATGAGAGTCTCAAATTTGATAATGTGGAGATGGTTAGTGATGACAGTGATGATGAAAGTGATCAGGAAATAATGGCAAAGGATAATGAAGAAAAATCTACTACTAATGAAGCACAAAATTCAACATCTGTCAAGTTGCAAAATGCTTCATCCTTCGGGAGACAATCTGCTTTATTCATCGGGAGACAATCAGCCTCATCCGTCGGAACACAAAGTGCACCATCCGTCAGGTCTTCAAAAGAAGCTGAAAGTCAGAATAGATCACTTAAATAAAATTCTCCTTTCTCAAATTAAAGATTCACAAACTCAGAGGGAGTTTCTAAAAATCAAAACTCAGTCACACATCAAGACAACAATGAGGCCTCTTCCTCTAGAGCTAATCTACCTCAACAAAGGAAATGGACAAAAGATCACCCCTTTGAGCTCATCATCGGTAATGTGTCTTCTAGAGTTCAAACAAGGAGAGCAACTCAAGAAGAATGTCTATATAGCAGCTTCATATCTAAGGAAGAACCAAAGAAGGTAGAAGAATCTTTGTTGGATCCTGATTGGATTTTAGCTATGCAGGAGGAGCTAAACCAATTTGAAAGGAATAAAGTATGGGAGCTGGTACCCAAGCCTAAAGGAAAGAATCCAATTGACACCAAATGGGTATTTAGAAATAAGATGGATGAAAATGGCATAGTGGTCAGGAACAAAGCGAGATTGGTTACTAAGGGCTATTGTCAACAAGAAGGAATAGATTTTGATGAAACTTTTGCTCCTGTTGCAAGACTTGAAGCTATCAGAATTTTCTTAGCCTATGCAGCCCATGCCAATTTCAAGGTCTTTCAAATGGATGTCAAAAGTGCTTTTCTAAATGGAGATTTGGAGGAGGAAGTCTATGTTAGCCAACCTCCCGGTTTTGAAGATCCAAATTTTCCAGAACATGTCTATTATCTTTTGAAAGCACTTTATGGACTGAAGTAAGCACCTAGAGCCTGGTATGATACTTTATCAAAGTTTCTTTTGGAAAATCACTTCACAAGAGATACTGTTGATAAAACCTTATTCTTTAGAAATGTTAATAGCTCAAGTATACTTGTTCAAATTTATGTAGATGATATTATATTTGGCTCTACAGATGAAAAACTTTGTAAAAAATTTTGCCAAATTGATGCAAAGTAAGTGTGAAATGAGCATGATGGGAGAATTAACTTACTTTCTTGGTTTGCAAGTGAAGCAAGTTAGTGATGGGATATTCATTAGTCAAACTAAATACATTCTTGATCTTCTAAAGAAGTTTGATCTAATGGATTGCACATCTGCAAAAACTCCCATGGCCACTGCAACTAAGCTTGAATTAAACACTACTGAAAAGTCTGTGGATATTTCAAGTTATAGGGGCATGGTTGGTTCACTTCTGTACTTAACAGCTAGTAGACCAGATATAATGTTTGTTACTTATCTTTGTGCTAGATTTTAGGCTGATCCTAGAGAATCTTATTTAGTAGCTATTAAGAGAATTTTCAGATATCTCAAGGGAACACCAAAACTTGGCATTTGGTACCCTAGAGATTCTGGATTTGATCTAATTGGTTATTCAGATGCAGATTATGCAGGTTGTAGAATAGACAGAACAAGTACAATAGGAACCTGTTAATTTCTAGGGAACAAGCTTGTGTCCTGGTTCAGTAAAAAGCAAAATTTAGTTTCTACTTCTATAGCTGAAGCTGAATATATTGCTGTTGGTAGTTGTTGTGCACAGATTTTGTGGATGAAAAACCAATTATTGGACTATGGTCTACAAGTGGATAGGATTCCTATTTTCTGTGATAACACAAGTGCAATTGCCATCACTAAAAATCCAGTACAGCATTCAAGAACAAAGCACATAGACATCAAGTATCACTTCATAAGAGAACATGTGATGAATGGTATTGTGGAACTGCATTTTGTTCCAAGTGAAAAGCAGATTGCAGATATATTTACCAAGCCGCTTGATGAATCCACCTTTTCAAGGTTGGTAAGTGAATTAGGTATGCTCAATTTTTCTTGAATCATTTCAGATATTTTGGCAAGTTGTAATGCATCCATAAATTTAATTGATTTTTCTGTTTTGGATGAAATTTTGGCCAAGTCAAAATTTACATCCCGACGGATGATCATTATCCATCGAGTTTGCTCATCTGTCAAAATACTATTTGTCTATAAAAATCAATGATTTTTCTGGAATATTTTATAACTCGACGGATAACTGATTTATCCTCATCCGTCGAATTGTCTCAATCCTAGCCGTTAATTCTCTGATCATTATCTATCGAGTATTCTTACAGTCTGTAAGCATGACACGACTGATAAGTGACGGAATTTTTAAAGTTTAATAATTTTTAAATGGCTATTTTGAGCAATTTTTATTGATCCTTTATTTCTCTTTATTATTTTTGTCAGTATATCTCTGAGATAGTATGAAAGCTAAATTCTTTTTAATTCTTTTCTTTTATTATTCTCAAGATTCAATTGCTCTAACTTCTTTCTTCTCAAAAGCAAACTCTCTCTCTGCAAATTCCCAATCTCTAACAATGGCACCTGTAGTGAAAATCATATCTCAAACCAGTTACATCTATGAGAAAAACAACTTCTCAGCTTTAGTAAACCAGGAGATTCAACAATCTGGTGACTATCACAAACTGATGGATTTGTGAAGAACTGCAAACTCAACTATGCCATACTGGAATCACCCACCATTTACTGTGAGGTTATAGAGGAAATGTGGACAATTGCAGTGTACAAATCAACAGACAAGACCATCACTTTCACTCTAAAAGGTAAGCAGTTTTGCATAACCAGTGATATTATCAAAGCATGCTTTAGGATTCCTGATAATACTGTAACTGCTCCACACACAGACACTGACATTGTTAACATGCTTAATTCTATGGGCTATGCACTCACTACCTCTAAGTTAAGTGAAATTAGAAGGTTGGGTCTTAGGAAAGAATGGAGTTATCTGTGTGATGTGGTAACTAAAGTGTTTTCTGGTAATATTATCAACTTTGATTCTATCAATATATCCATGCTCAATATGCTTTACATGCAAGTTACTGATAAGTATTTCAATTTCAGTGACTTGGTTTTGTTTGAGTTAGGCTTTAAGTTAGGAGAACTTAATAAGAGAGGTAAAAGTGTCTATTATGCTAGATTCTTTATGATGCTTGCTAACCATCTTATTGAGAATATTGAGATTGAGAACCCAACCAACAAGCTGAATTGTTGGGTTCAAGAAAGAAGGATTATTACAGATTTAAATAGAGCAAATCATCACAAGGAGGTGCACTTGTACTATTTTCCAGTAATTGAGGGACCTCAGGTAAGTGAGGTAATTTCTACTGTCTCTACTCTTCCAACCTCACACATTTCTTTGTATTCTAGTGTAGCTATGGTATTTGTGCCAATGACCACACAGATGCCTACCCAAGCTGCCAAAACTAAAATTCCAAAATCCAAAGCTAAGAAAGCCCCCTCTGATTTGTTTTAAAAGAAATCAGTTGTAAAATCTACTAAACCTAAAGAGGGGAGTGTGAATGAGGGTAAGAAAGGTGAGGGACAGGGTGAAAATCAAAGAAGCCCTAAGGATAAGGCTGGTGAGAAGAGTGTACCCAAACCTAGCCATACCACAGTTTCCCAACAAACTATGGTTGTTAATAAGGAAATTAGCTCATTACTGGTTTCATCCTCCCAAAAGGATGTTACCATTAAAACATACTCCCAACCAGGAGCACAGGCCAAGAGGGGTCGGGACACTAGCTCACCACAGACTTATGCTAGAAAGAAAAGATCAAAAACCCTTGGGGATGCACAGGGCTCACACACTGTGCAAACTGGTGCTAAAGACCCAGTCATTGCACCTTCTCAAAGTCAGGTTGATGTGGCTCCAATAAATGTGGAGTCACAACCAAAATCTCTCATTATTGAAGCACCTGATACACTAAATTCTCCCACACACTCACTGGATGTTGACATGATCAATGTATCACTTCCAAATTCTCCATCTTTAACTCTCTTGGAGAAGCCAAAAATTCAAGTAAGTGAGCATCATCTTTTAGATGATTTGTTGGCTCATTTACCATTCCTTTCTGAGACTGTTGAGACATCTGTGCCAAAATTTTCATCAATCTGCACAGAGTCTACAATAGTCTCCACTCCAAACTCTTTCATTTCTACTATCCCGATGGATATTCATCATCCGTCGAGTAGTGATTGTATCCCGAAGGATAAGCTTGACAGCAGTCATCCGTCGGATAGCCATACTACTAACCCGATGGATATTTCTCATTCGTCGAGTGTCTCTGCACAGCTTCCAATTTCTTCAATTCTTACAAGTGCAGAAGACTTAGTAGTAGTGCAATCACTCTTAGGACTGAGGGAAAGGAGTGAATAGAGTGAGAGTCTGGGTTGCTCCCAGGAAAAAGGAGAGGAAAAGAGTGAACCAATGCAGTCCATTTCTTCAGGACTGGAAAAAGTGAGTGAGAGGAGTCTCACCTTAGATGGTGACGGTGAGGGTGTGAGGGTGGGGAGCCAAGGGGAGCACTTTATGCAAAAAGAGAGAGAAAAAATGAGAGAAAGGCAGGTACATGAGAAATAAGGATGAAATTTATTACAAGTGAGTCAATGAATACCAATGATGCAGACATTGAGAAACTATCTCAGCATAATCAAGCTGTTATAGGTTCCATCTCTTTGGATGCTAAGGCATTTACTCATCCTATTCCAGCATATCAAATTTTGGCTGGACAGGGCAATTAAAATGCAGAAAGGATACTGAACTTGGTGCACACCACCCAGTCAATGCAAAGAGCTAAGGATGCAATCACAGCTTTCTTTGGTGATGCAAGTGAAGAGGGGTCACTGGACATAGGGGGAGAAGTATGCCCTAGTTCCAGATCTGGTATGCCATCTTGGGCATTTTCAAAGCAGTATGATGAACACTATTTCAAGACCACCCTCATTCAACTTATAAGTCAGACACACTCTGCTCTTCAATCCACAACATATGCCAGCACCAAGAAGCTCCTACAAGCACACCTTGCTTCTCTTCAGTTACAATAAATTTAAGGTTTTCAACATACTCAAGATGCCACTTCTATCAAAGGTGAAATTGATCAAATGAAAAGGGACATTTCTGAAAGGTTGGATTCTAAACTTCCAGAAGCTATAATGCTTGATATTAAGAGACAACTCAGGAAGAATTCTGATCTTACCACAAAGATCGATTCCTTGGATACCAGAATAACTGCAATAGAAGCTTCTTGAACAGCTATACATCTACATCAAGCTCAGCAAACTCAACTGCTACAACAACTAGTGGCTGCACAATCTTCATCCTCCACTCTACTTGATGATAACAAAAAGGGGGAGAACAGCTCAAGTATGGGTGAGGGGGAGAAAAGCTCAAGTAAGGGGGAGCTTCAGCTAAACATACAAGTCAGCAAAGTAACTGTGCCAACAATTACTTTCACAAAGCCACCAGTATTGGATAGCATTGATCTAATCCAACTAGTAGCTGAAAAGCTTGAGTCAAAATCAAATCCTAAGATGCTTGATGTTACAGCTTTAGAGAAAAAAAATTAAAGAAAAATGGAGAAAGATAGATGTAGATATTCAACAAGAGTTTGGGCCAATTCAGAAACCAGATAAAGTCTTCAGTCATCACTCTCAAGTCATGAAAATCTCTCTGAATGACATAAGTATGAACTATCTGGAAAGGGGTCAAACTTTCTGCATCAAATCTCCAAAGAAAGATCTCATTATGAAGGCCAAAAGGAACTACTCTAAGTTTTCAGACAAGAATCCTATGGACACAGTGTTTGAAACACCTAGGTCAGATGAGAAGAAGTTGTTGGCTAGGTCTATTGCATTCTACAAGGATCCAACTGATTCAGTGTTTAAAAGGAGAATTGCTAAAATTTACAGAAATGGTAAGGACATTTGTGTGGTGGTTGGACACCCATTGTTTGTGGAAGCTAAGAAGGAAGGGAAAGAAAGAATCAGGCTAGAAAAGAAGCAAGCTGCCTTGGATGCTAAGAAGCACAGATAAAATAGGGAGTAAGCTGCTATCTTGGCCAAGCTTCAAGCTGTAAAAACCACAACAGGAAACTTCTGCCCAACCATTTGTAATTGCTGAATCTCAAGATCTAAAGGTGCAAGCTAAACCACAACAGAAAAGAACTTTCAGATACAAGGAAAGGGCCAAACGGGCCAAAAGGAAATTGAACTTTAATGATGAGGAAAAGGAAGACTCTATCTCCAAGAAGCCTACAACTACAACTCAAACATCAAAACCCTCTGTGCTATTTGAAGAATTCAAAGTGGTTGCTCCAACAAGGAATATTCATGGTGAGCCAATTGTTCATAAGGATGAGCCAGTAGACTGGGATAGTTTTCCAATTCCTGAGCTAAATTTACCCATTTTCAAAACAAAGAAGACAAAGACAAGAGCTAGCAAGAAAGTGAATCCAGTAATTCTCAGATCCAAGACACCAATCAAAGCCAAATCTACAGTTAACAAGGGAGACATGTTATACATCTGTGACATCAAGGAATTTTCTGACATAAACCTTAACTTAGATGAATTGGAAGAAGTTAGAGGAATTGATTCTCACAGACATCTCCCTGAAAGGCTGGTGTTCAAATACAAGGGAGGAAGAGAGATCATATGGCCACTTCACAGGATTCTTCTAGAAAGGCAATCTGTGCTAATAAAAGTGTACTCTTCATTCAAAAAGAACTTTGGATACAATGTGACAGCAAGAAGATTAGTTCTAAAGAAGATTGAGGAGCTGAGGAGTAATAGAGCCAAAGATGCACTATGAAAGACTCTGTCAATTCCCTTCACATGGAAGAGAGTGCATCTGAGGCCCTATTGGCTGATGAAATTTAGGGATGAAAAATGAGTTAGAATATTCTTCAGATTGGAGGATCAATTGAGTATCTCTAGCAATGAGACTCTTTTGAAAATGCAAGAAATGTTAAATCTCTCAGAAGCTAATGAACTTGAATTCCACAGACAACTCCAGAATTAAATTGAAGAAAACAACAGAAGGCTTGGGAAGAAATCCAGACAATCAAGAAAGAAAATTTATCTGCTCAGACTAGAGAAGCACCTTGATAACAATTATGAGCAATTTCTTTGTGTACTTTGCATTGTTCAATTTTCAGCAATTTGTAGCACTTATCAGTTTTATCTACTATTTTTCAATCTGTATCTTTATGATGTTTTGTTATTATCAAGTTTCTCTTAATTTATGGCTACAATTCTAGTAGACATAAATTGGGGGAGATTGTTAGGAATATGTTGTGTACTTGATGATAAGCTAAACAAAACACCTTAGTATATTTAACTTAGTGAATTTTATAGCACCCGACGGATGATCAATTATAGTCCCGACGGATGATTCAATATAGTCCCGATGGATGACTAATTGATATCCACCGGGTGAGTAGCTTATGTAACAATAAGTACTGTAGCACATTTATGCAAACAACTTTGTATAGATTCTGTAGTAGCTTATGAATCATGTAGACTACTAGTAGATGTGCAGAATAGGTTAATTAAATGTAAATATAAGATGTCTTGTAATTCTGCACAAATGAAATGGAGTCAAGTGATAAATGGTTACCTGACGGATGATCAACAAAGCTACCCGACAGATGATCAACAAGGCTACCCGACGGATAACAAGCATGTACCCGACGGATGATCAATTCAAATATCTGTTGACAGTGACAACACAGTCACATGCGTCGAGTGTTTGTAAAAGGAATGTGGCAGCCTGTTTAGCAGGGGTTTGAAAACAAAGAAGCATTACCATTTCCATGCTATTATGAAGATATTCAAAGATGCTGGAATATAGTAGTGAAGTAGCATGGACTTAGACTTGATAAGTTTTGTTTTATTATCTTGTCTTATTACTATGTAAACTTGGTGATATATAAACCAAGTGTAGCAAGTAAAACAACCAACAAGACTAAGCAAATACATTCTTAGAGAAATATTTATAAGCTGTATCCTGTAGCATTTCTCTGTAAGTTTAGTTGTTCATATTTGTAAGCAGCTGTGAGCTATTCAAGCTTCACAGGGTTCTCACTCGATATATATATATATATATATATATATATATATATATATATATATATATATATATATATATATATATATATATATATATATAGTGGATACATTCAAATCCACCAGAAAGTTTTAAAGACCTGAGTTTTTATTACTTTGTGTTTGATTTACTTAACTCTTTATTCCACACTTTGCATATCAAATAATTAGATATAAATTGAGTTAGAACCATTTTTCATAAATCTCAAAAAGAAGCCAGAATTACATGCAACCCCCCCCCCCCTTCTGTAATTCTTGTTGTATTGTTAGGGAATAACAGATGCCATAGTTAACCTTAACAATGTCAACCATCCTTTTATTTGAGAAGACTATCCAACAATATTAACCCTGAGTTCATAGTTTAAAAGACGCAATGGTACATGCCTTAAATACAACTTCTCGAGGAGCTAAATGCAATTAGTGTCAACGGTCTTCTGATGTTGCATCTTATATAGTATCTAATGTTGATGTTGAAAGTGTTCACTTGATAAACATACTTGCTAATATAAATCATAGAAAAACAAAATGAATTTTTTGAAGGAAAAAGGTAACCCTGACCACCCGATTAATACAAAGATGATAAATTGCCTCTCAATTCTCACTATTAATACTGGATACAAAATAAGATCTTCAGAAAACTTATCTTAGTGCCCCTTTTTACTGGAATATCTGTGTATATAATAATATAATTTTTTTTATTTTCCTTTACAGCTACAATTAATGTTGTGCAAGACATGCCTATACTTTAACAAGACTAAGACAATTTGTCAACCCTAAGTAAGTTGTATTGTTATCTTAATTTGTATTTGTACTTGTAACACTTTAAGTCTGTAAAAATATCAAAGGAGCATAATGGAGTCTTTTTCTATAAATAGTGTCAAACCTAAGAATTCTATCTGGAAGAAGATCAAGAAGATCATGCCTCAGAAGAATTATGAAGAAGCTTGGAGTTGAATAAATTTATTTTAGGAAAAATATTCTAAGTCAAGATCTCTACAAGTCACAGATTTAGTGTTATGGAGAAGTCATTCGAGAACTCCATAATGACTTATAGAGAACTCAGGAAAGCTTATAGAGAACTCAGAGATATCGACAAGCCAAATTGAAGACATAAAGATTGGAGATATCGATAAGTCATTTCTTCACTAGAGAACTCAGAGTTTTCGACAAGTCAACATTCATTAGAGAACTCTGAGTTATCGATAAATCAAAGTCCACTAGAGAACTCAGAGATATCAATAAGTCAAAATTCACTAGAGAACTCTAAGTTGTCGACAAGTCAAAGTGAAGACATGAAGCTGAGAGATCTCGACAAGCCAAAGTCTCATTTGAGAACTCAGAGACCTCTATAAGTCAAATTCACTATAGCGTATTAGAGATCTCGATAAGTCAATATACTTATCGAGATGTCAAGATCTCTATATGCCTAACTAGAGATCTCGAGGTAAATTCTCAAAGTACAAAATACAGATCAGTTCAATATCCAAGATATACAATCAACAAATAATCCAACCATCTGGATTGACAAGTCTACAAAAAGCAGCTTGAAGGATGTGCAAGATCAATGGTGAGATTAACTGACAAAGGAAGGTCAAAATAATCACAGGATGCTAAAGATATGTTAAACCAGAAATAGAAGATTCACTTTTTCCTAAAATGGAAATGACAAGTGACAGTTTAGTAAAGGTTAATAGCATGTCTTATTGTACACTGTGTAAAGTAGTAGTTAACTGAGTTATAAAGTTAACACTGGTCTTTTGTCAGTTGTAACAATCTAGGTATAAAATCTTGTAACACTCTCAAGAAGAAGCTAAGTTATTTATCAACAAAGAGCCTAGAAATTTTATAGCAAAACATTCTTAATTTTAATATAAAATTAAGTGAGTTTTGAAGATCCGTGTTATTTATTCTTGCAAGTTTAATTTATTCATGAACACACTTTCACTACAAGATATAATTTACTTTGTTCAACCATAAAAGATTCAAGAAAAGCTTAAAAATAGTAAAACACATTCACCCCCCCCCCCCTCTGTGTGTTATTCATTTCCTAACAAGTGGTATCAGAGCAAAATATGAAAGTAAACAGATTCAAGATCTTGGAAGAATGAATACACAGAAAATCAGTAGCAACAAAATTCCCACCTTTTACAAAGCTAACTACACTCTTTGGAAAAAGAAAATATTGCTGTTTGTCAGGATGGCCAATCCACTCTATATTCAGATTCTCAAAAATGGGCCTTTCACTCCTATGGTTAAAGTTGAAGAATCAACATATGGTGATATGGTCATTCCAGCTTATTATGCTCCAAAAGACCCTTTTGAGTATACTGAGTCTGAAAAGGAGAAAGTTTCCCTGAATAGTGACTTGCAATTGATATTGATTGAGTCACTTGACAATGTGATGTATAACAATATTATGAACTGTGACACTGCCAAACAAATATGGGAAAAGCTTGAAATACTCTGTGAGGGAACTTAGGAAGTAAGTAAAGAAGGATACTGATTTCACAATATGAGGGTTTCATGGCCAAGCCAAAGGAAAGTATAACTGATGTGTTTGAAAGATTCAATTGTTGGATTTTAATCGCAGCGGAGGCATGGTAAAACACTTTTACACATATAAAATCCAAATAAAAGCATATAAATCGTGGTAAAAACATAGGAAACGAATACTAACCTTTAATATGCGATCCAAAAGCAACGATCGGAGATCCTTAGCAGCTGCTCCTCAAACGTGAAGCACTCCACCGGTATCCACCAAGAAAACAACGTTAAGGAGGAGGAGGTGGAGAGAATTAGGTTTTTCTAAAAAATTGGGGTTTTTCTGTTAGAATAAAAATAGGGTTTATAATAGTATATTTATAGGCAAAATTTTCAGCTGAAATTTTCCCATAAATATTATTATTATTATCCCATTTATTATTCTCATTAATAATTAAAACACCTTTTAATTATTAATCCTTTTTCTAAACACTTTAGAAATAATTCTCTCTCTTGATTTAATTTCCAAAAAATCAAATCCTTAATTAATAATATTAAGAACTTTTCTTAATTAATTTATAATCAATTAAATCTCATTTAATCAATTATTAAATTTTCCAATTAATTATTTATTTCACAAATAAATAATTATTAGCCATTATTAATTAATTCCTCCACCATTAAATCATTCTCTTTTTATGGTGTGACCCTGTAGGTTCAATATTAAGCCGGTAGTAGAAATAAATAATAATAAAACTATTTTATCATTATTTATATAAATTCTCTAATTTATTAAATATGATTAATTAATTAATCACATTTATTCTACATCGTGAGGGATACTTTTCAGCATATCGCGACTATCCGGATAATATGAATTCACTGCTTAGAATACCACGAACCTATTCAGTGAATAGTTACCGTACAATAAACTCCTTCTACCCTACAATGTCCCGATTAAATACAAGGCATGGATCTCGTGTCAAGCCTATCTAATTCAATCACTTGCTTACCATTTACTATGCGTAGTTCTTTGCAAATTAGAAACTCCTTTCTAATTTCATTCACGCTGGCCAGAGATTCCTGAACTAGCATAAGTGGATCAGCCTTGAACATTCGCTTCCTTCACTGGAAGGGGTAGATCCTTTATTGATCATACACTATCTTCGTGTACAAATTCCTATACCCAGTAGAGCCCTAATAATTGTCCCTGGAGACTAAGAACTAAACCAAAGCATAGTTTAGTGTACACAAGATGACTATGATGACCTCAAGTCTAAGGATACTTGTACAACTATCACTATGTGAAGAACTGCTGACACGTGAGTGAACTCCATCAGTTGTTCAGCTGGGCGAGTCATGTTCAGTGAACTTATTCTATAATAAGCACCTACATACTAGCTATAGTGTCACCACACAAATGTCTATGAGAACAGACATCCTTCATAATGAAGCAAGCATAGTATGTACCGATCTCTGCGGATTATTAATTACCAGTTAGTAATCCTACGACCAGGAACTATTTAAGTTTAGAGTTATCATCTTTTAGGTCTCACTATTATGATCTCATCATAATCCATAAAAAGCTTTACTCTAAACTATGGTATATCTTATTTAAACACTTAAATAGATAAAGCCCGTAATAAAAACAAAATAAGTCTTTTATTAATATCAATGAAATCAAAACAGATTACACAGGAAGTTATTCCTAAATCCTAATACATGATTGGACTTAGGACATATTCCTTTCAATCTCCCACTTGTACTAAAGCCAATCACTCTGGTATCTAATAGCCATCTAGTCTTTATGACGATCAAAGTGACTTTCAGAAAGTAGCTTTGTGAGTGGGTCTGCTATGTTGTTATGTGTGTCAATTCTAATTCAATACAACATAAGAAATGTTATCGCGCTCCCACTAACCCTTTTGTAGACACATGGTTCATCTAAGTTTTTCATAAAACCAAACTATTTGATTGTCTCATCAAAACGGATGTTCCATCTACGAGAAGCTTGCTTTAAACCACATATGGTTCGCAGTAGCTTACACACTAGGTTTTCATTTCTCTTGGAAAGAAAAACATCTGGCAAATGTAAGCAACATTCGCAAGCAAAATCCGAACTGATTTTAACAGGGCTACAGGTAAAAGGTTTCATCAAAGTCAATCCATTGCCTTTGTTTGAATCCTTTTCCCAAAAGCTTGGCCTTAAAGGTCTCCACCTGGCCATCTGCTCTAATCATTCTTTTGTATCCCGTATACATAGATTTCATTCTGGATTTCATGGCACTATGCCATTTCTCTGAGTCAACACTACTCATAGCCTCATTATAGGTCACAGGGTCGTCATCATCAATGATCGATAACTCATTGTCATTCTCAATGACAAGGCCATATTACCTCTCAGGTTGGCGAGACACTCTCCCTGACCTACGAATGGGCTGTTCCAGAGAAGGTTGTTCAGTCAGAACAGGTGTTTCCACTTGATCCGTAGTAGTTTGTGCTTCTTGAACTTCATCAAGTTCAATTTTGCTCCCACTGTTTCCTTCAAGGATAAACTCCTTTTCCAAGAAGGTAGCATGTCTGGAGACAAACACCCGATGATCGGTGTAAAAGTAATACCCTAAAGTCTCTTTAGGATATCCCACAAAACTACATTTTACGGATCGATATTCCAGCTTATCTGGGTCAACTTACTTGACATAAGCTGGACATCCCTAAATCTTAACGTGTTTAAGACTCGGTTTCCTTTCTTTCCATATCTCATACGGAGTTTGAGGAACAGATTTGGAAGGCACCTTATTCAGTAAATATGCCGAGGTTTCCAATGCGTAACCCCATAGGAATACTGGAAGATTTGTATAGCTCATCATGGACCGAACTATGTCTAACAAAGTTCGATTTCTCCTTTCAGATACCAATCTGGAGGAGTCCACTGGGAGACTATACCATTTACTTTGAGATAATCTAGAAACACTCCATTAAAGTATTCACCACCTCAATCTGATCGAAGAGTTATAATACCATGTTTAGTTGTTTATCCACTTCATACTTATACTCTTTGAACTTTTCAAAGGCTTCAGACTTGTGTTTCATCAAACACATATCCGAATCTAGATCTATCATGTATGAAAGTAATGAAGTATGAAAATCCACCCATGGATTGCTTAGACATTGGTCCACATACATCTGTGTGTACCATTCCTAGCAAATTTGTAGTCCTCTCTCCATGTTTACTAAATGGAGACTGCATTGCCACTATAAAGTGAGATTTTTATCATCCCTTTTCTTTTATTAGTTTGTTCAATCTGAAGTAAATCATGTCACATATATACAGACCATTATTTAAAGCACCACGTCCATAAAGAATATTATCTCTAAGAATAGAACATTCAATATTCTCAATAATAAATGAAAAATCCAGCCAAGTCTAACATGGGAATAATATTCCTCACAATCGAGGGAACAAAATAACAATTATTTAAAACAATAGTCTTGCCCGTAGGCTTATGTAAATGAAATGATTCTACATCTACAGCAGCAACTCTTGCTCCATTTCCCGTCAGTAGAATCACCTCCTCTTCCTCAAGAGTCCTACTTCTCCTTAGTCCCTGTAACAAATTGCAGATATGAGAACCACAGGCGGTATGTAATACCCAAGTAGAAATTTGATTTAATGACATATTCACTTCTATCATGAACATACCTGAATCAGAAGCGGTAGTCTCACTACCCTTCTTCTTCTTCAATTCTGCAAGGTAAACCTTGCAGTTCCTCTTCCAGTGCCCCACCTTGTTACAGTGAAAGCAAATAACTTTGCTCTTGGGGTCTTCAGCTTTTGGTGGAACCGGCTTTTCTTCACCTACTTTCTTCTACTTGGAAGGGTTCCTCTTCCTTTTCTTAGGATTGGAACCTTCACCAATTAGAAGAACAGAACTCTTCTTAGGGGGAAAATTCGATTCTGCAGTCTTCAACATGTTGTGGAGTTCAGGCAGGCTGACATCCAACTTATTCATGTGAAAGTTCACAACAAACTGCGAGAACGAACTCGGAAGCGATTGCAAGACCAAGTCTTGGCTCAGCTCCCCATCCATGGCAAAACCAAGTTGTCCAAGACGTTCAATCAAATTGATCATCTTAAGTACATGGTCATTCACAGATGATCCCTCAGACATCCTACAACCGAACAGCTCCTTCGATATCTCATATCGAGCTATCCTCCCTGCCACATCATACAACTCTTGTAGATACATGAGGATAGTGTGGGCATCCATATGCTCATGTTGCTTCTGTAGCTCAATGTTCATGGATGCTAGCATGATGCATTGAGCAACATTTGCATCATCTATCCACTTACGATACACAAAATGTTCATCATTATGCGCATCGCTAGCAGGTTCAGTAGGCTTAGGTGAGTCAATCACGTATTCCAGCTTCTCAATCCTGAGAACAATTCTCAAGTTTCGAAGCCAGTCAGCATAATTAGGACCAGTCAACTTATGAGCATCTAGTATGCTCCTGAGTGATAGTGCAGAAGACATAACGTACAAAGTAAATCTGTAAATGATAAACACATAACAACACTTAGCAAATATTCGATTTCATTTTAAAACACTATATGAATCGGGTCTTTATTCATAAGTGCCTCCCACTAGTTTATCTAATTTATTCAACCCCTTACGTGAAAAATTAAGCATTCATAATGCTAGTGGGAATAGGGATCCTACATTCCATTACACAACCCCGGCTGTAGCACGAACCGCCATGTAATGTTCAATAGGCAGACAACTCTTGTCAATTACATCTTATGTAATTCCCTAATCAAACTTTAGCCTCTTAAATAATTGAGTCACGGCTGTGGCACGACAAACTCAATATTTTAAGTCAAGTCTAACCCAACATTCCGTACAATTGAATCAGCCCCCAAAGGCCCACGGCTGTGGCACGTACCGACCTTTAGATTCTTATTCAATGTACACATCTCTATGTAATAGACAAGTATTTCTTATTTCGAAATCAAAGCACTCGGCTGTAGCACGAACCGACAATGATTCAAAAATAAGAACTACTTTTCTATCATGTTGGAAGGCTATGACCGACACAAGCCCGTTGTGTCATTGGCCAATTACTACTTGATATTATTTAATTTTAGAGGGATTATATTACGTTACAATCATAATCATATTATAAAGAGATTCTTCCTTTTAAATTAAATATTTCAAATCAATAATCAATAATCAGATGATTCCCAGATCAGGTGGAGCATTGTCGAGAGGCGTCACTTAATAACCCTTTCTTACAGATAGAAATATGTTGTTGACAGAATCATCCTTTCTCTCATATCGAAAATTCATATTCAATTACGTGTTTCATAAACACAAGAATCTCATGATTGTATTCATAATATTATTCTTAAGGTTATGAAATAATTTCACTATACTAGGTTGTCTAACAAACGCCTTATGTTCATTTAAGTTCACCTAAATCTATCATCGCATGATAAACTAAGCATATATCACATATATCAACATGAATAAACATCAAGGTAGGCATGTTACATCATCTAGCATATAAGTCTAAGCATTATACATCTCTATGTATCACATGAAGCATTTAAAAGCAATTCAAACGTCCAAAAACAGCTTTAAAACACTTCTGTTAGCTCCAAACAGTTCGAAACAATTTCATAAAATATCATATAATATACCATTAGAAGCGTCTCAAAAAGACGAATCCAACGGCACCAAAATCGCCCAATTCTGAGCTGGCACGCGCCCTCACGCGCCAAAACAAGGTCCCCCACGCGCGGCCACGCGCACACGCGCTGTCAGGCGCGTGTCTGACAACCAACCACGCGCTTCACGCGCCCTAACTCCTATGCTGATGTCAGCATGACGTCATTTAATGACGTCAGTATGACGTCATCAGCGCGTGTCTTCCACGCGCCATGCGTGGCACGCCAGCACGTGAGCCCCACGCGCGCGTGGTCGACGCGCGGTCCTTCGTTCTGTATGCGTCAGTCGCCGTTTTTCGATCGCCGTGCAGCCGTACCTTACTTCTTTGTACCCTGTCTACTTTTCTCTTTTCCGTGCAGCAGTAAACACACAGCCAACAGAATATGCATATATATATATATACTTATTTAATTACGAATTTTAATTGTAACAACTTCAAAAATTCATAATAAAAAATCTATACATCATAAAATTATGAAAAAAATACCCAAACGATCTACAACACTTGTAGAACCCAGGTCAACATTCAAAATTATTCTGAGAAATGATTTCTCATCAGACAAAATTAATCCATGATAAAACTTGTAAAAATCATAATTAATTCATACAAGCACATAAAATTCTGAAATTTTTACCACAGATCTATATGCATACAACCTAAGCTCTGATACCATTTTTGGATTTTAATCGCAGAGGAGGCATGGTAAAACACTTTTACACATATAAAATCCAAATAAAAGCATATAAATCGTGGTAAAAACATAGGGAACGAATACTAACCTTTAATATGCGATCCAAAAGTAACGATCGGAGATCCTTAGCAGCTGCTCCTCAAACGTGAAGCACTCCACCGGTATCCACCAAGAAAACAACGTTAAGGAGGAGGAGGTGGAGAGAATTAGGTTTTTCTAAAAAATTGGGGTTTTTGGGTTAGAATAAAAATAGGGTTTATAATAGTATATTTATAGGCAAAATTTTCAGCTGAAATTTTCCCATAAATATTATTATTATTATCCCATTTATTATTCTCATTAATAATTAAAACACCTTTTAATTATTAATCCTTTTTCTAAACACTTTAAAAATAATTCTCTCTCTTGATTTAATTTCCAAAAATTAAATCCTTAATTAATAATATTAAGAACTTTTCTTAATTAATTTATAATCAATTAAATCTCATTTAATCAATTATTAAATTTGCCAATTAATTATTTATTTCACAAATAAATAATTATTAGCCATTATTAATTAATTTCTCCACCATTAAATCATTCTCTTTTTATGGTGTGACCCTGTAGGTTCAATATTAAGCCGGTAGTAGAAATAAATAATAATAAAACTATTTTATCATTATTTATATAAATTCTCTAATTTATTAAATATGATTAATTAATTAATCACATTTATTCTACATCGTGAGGGATACTTCTCAGCATATCGCGACTATCCGGATAATATGAATTCACTGCTTAGAATACCAAGAACCTATTCAGTGAATAGTTACCGTACAATAAACTCCTTCTACCCTACAATGTCCCGATTAAATACAAGGCATGGATCTCGTGTCAAGCCTATCTAATTTAATCACTTGCTTACCATTTACTATGCGTAGTTCTTTGCAAATTAGAAACTCCTTTCTAATTTCATTCACGCTGGCTAGAGATTCCTGAACTAGCATAAGTGGATCAGCCTTGAACATTCGCTTCCTTCACTGGAAGGGGTAGATCCTTTATTGATCATACACTATCTTCGTGTACAAATTCCTATACCCAGTAGAGCCCTAATAATTGTCCCTGGAGACTAAGAACTAAACCAAAGCATAGTTCAGTGTACACAAGATGACTATGATGACCTCAAGTCTAAGGATACTTGTACAACTATCACTATGTGAACAACTGCTGACACGTGAGTGAACTCCATCAGTTGTTCAGCTGGGCGAGTCATGTTCAGTGAACATATTCTATAATAAGCACCTACATACTAGCTATAGTGTCACCACATAAATGTCTATGAGAACAGACATCCTTCATAATGAAGCAAGCATAGTATGTACCGATCTCTGCGGATTATTAATTACCAATTAGTAATCCTACGACCAGGAACTATTTAAGTTTAGAGTTATCATCTTTTAGGTCTCACTATTATGATCTCATCATAATCCATAAAAAGCTTTACTCTAAACTATGGTATATCTTATTTAAACACTTAAATAGATAAAGCCCGTAATAAAAACAAAACAAGTCTTTTATTAATATCAATGAAATCAAAACAGATTACACAGGAAGTTATTCCTAAATCCTAATACATGATTGGACTTAGGACATATTCCTTTCATCAATAAGCTGATAAATGACTTGCAACTCCATGATAAATACTATGAAGCTGAAGAAGTGAACTTAAAGTTCTTGCTTACTTTCCCTGATCATTTGGAACAGAAAATCTCAGCAATCAGGGAAGGGAGAGACTTGAGCAGAATAACACTGGAACTTCTATATGGAATTTTTAAAATATATGAACTAGAAATGATTCGAAGGAAATCATTGAGATCTGGTTAAGGACATGTAGTAGATGGCTCAAGTGCTTTAATTGTCAATGAAAGCCAAACATCTAATGATGAGCCAAGGTCTCAAACTCCAGTTGCTTCAGCAAATGAGCAAAGAACAAATGATTCACGGGAACAAGTTATTCTCGAATTTGAGGAATATGAGTTATATACTCTTGATGAACTGGATGAGCTAGATCATTCAATGGCCTATTTGGCTAGAAAATTCTCTAACATTAGAGTAAAGAAGCCAAGATACTTCAAGGGTAAAGGACAGTCTTTCAACAAAGACAGTAGCTGGAAAGGAAAAGGGAAGTACACTTCTGATAGCAAGAATGGTTACAAAACTGGATATGTTGACAGATCTAAGATAAGGTGCTTCAACTGTGATGAATTAGGCCATTTTGCTTTAGAATGCAGGAAACCCAAGAAAGCAAAGAAAGACAAAGCATATCTTGAACTAGAAGCAAAGTATGAAACTCTTCTGAAGGAACAGCAAAGCAAAGCTTATATTGTAGAGGGAAAAAGTTGGGATGACCCTGAAAATGATGAAGATGAAGAATTTGGAAATTATGCACTCATGGCCTTGGAACAAGGAGAATCATCCTCATCTAAATCACAGGTACCAACTCTTACCACCATTGATTTAAATGTGAGTCAATATAAGGAAACTGTAGAGAAGATGAGCACAGAAATGTACACATTCACACAAGCATGGTTGCTGCTAATGAAAAAGTGAGTAGACTGACAAAGATAAATGAGAAGCTTGAAAGTGAGAAGCAAGAGACTGAATTGTTGTTGGTGGAGCTTGAAGTTGTAAAACAAGAGAATGCTTATCTCAAGAACAAGCTCAAGTGTGCAAATGAAATTGAAGCAGTGCTAAGAGAGAAGCTGGAAAAGAATGAGGTAAAGTTGAAGTCCTTCAGAAATGCATCTGAGTTAGTTGGACAATACCATGAGAAAAATAAACCATGTGCAAATATTGCTATTGGTCTTGACTATGATGTCTTAAACAGCACGAAGAAAGAGATAGGTGACAAAAGAAAAGCAACAGTTAATGAAAATGTTCCAGCTATGCTGAAAAAGGTTACCTCACCTATGTTCAAGGCATGTGAAGTCAACTTCAGTGAAGAAGAATTGATTATCAAGCAAGAAATTGTTGATGAGGACAAAGAGAAGAAAACTGCAGAATCAAATCAGTCTTCCAATACTGAAGAGAAGCTCTACTCAAGCTGCGTTATATACTCATCACCGCCCTGAATACGCCGGGCCTTTGGGAATTCTTCAAGCTTCACCTGTTAAAGAAACCAAAACTGAAGATGCAATAAAGAAATGAGTGAATTGCAGATTGCACCCCGTAACTTTGGCTGAAATTCAAAGTTGTATACCTGTTTTCATAAATTGCATAATGCACCCCCTAATTTTGAAACCCGTTTCACATTGCATCCCTTCCGTCAAAATTAACAGTTAACGTTAATGTGTTGAAGGGTAAAGTTGGCATTTTGTTTTTAAACGGTAAAAAGTCTGTGTGTATATATTGTGCTCATGTTTAATCAGTATATACCCAATAATTATCTTCTTCATCCAAGTCACACACTTTTTCTTGAGTAATCATGGTAGAGAGGTGTAATTATCGTCCATCGAAATGGGTGGCGGAAAGAACAGCTTGGACGAATGCAAATCCTGGTCGTCGATTCATCAGTTGTGTGGATTACAAGTGTAACTTTTTCAAGTGGGTGGAACCACCACTATGTAATCGTGCTCAAGCCATTATTCCGGGACTGCTTAAACGGATTAATGCTTTAGAAGCTATGAATATAGAGTGATCGCAGCAAATGGAGATGTCACAACAAGCTGAGGTGTATTCGAAAATGGAGGTAAATAGTCGAAGATCTAGATGTCACTGTGGCAGAGCTATATCCTTGCTCATTTTGACTTGGGTTCTACTTGGATTTTATGTATTGTGTAAGAGCAATGAAGTATCAGAAATGTAATGTTTAATATTCGAATTGTGCAAGTATTAAGTTTTTCTGTTATGAATGATTATTGGAAGTATGAATGTGTAGTTTCTGTTATGAATTGTGTATTGTGCAAGAGCAATGAAGTATGAATGTGTAGTTTGTGTTATGAATAATTTCACGGAATAAAATTGAATATTCTAGTTTCTGTGTTGTGAATTGATCACTATCAAATGCAGAAAATAAGAACATTAAACAATGTCATGGTTCAAATAAAAGATAGATTAACCAACATTAAACAAAAGTCATGGTTCAAACACGTAGATAAATTGGTTCAGAGGGTAGTTGTTTCACCTCATTACATAGTGAAATACAAAACATACTTTGTTGTTATGAAAAGCTAAGCCTTGACTGACCAATAACATTACTTGATAAAAGATAAATTTAACATCTAAGGACACCAAGTCTTCTTCCCCACTTGCTGCTTTTTTTTAACCTTTGTAGCTTCCAATTTCCTTAAAGATGTAAATTTTTGTCCATGCTTCCCAATATATGATTCAGCCTCAATGTCTAAAGCCGCCTTTTGTTTTTGACCTGGTGGTTGAAATGGTCTTAAGGTTCCTCATGTGTAGCACTTGGCTCCTGAATTCTAATTCCACCAATTTTCCCCACATTGTTACCATTTGCAGCTTCATCCAAGTCACTTGTTGCTTTTCCTTTTCCTTTCACATCTTTTGCTTTTGATTCATCCTTCTTCTTTCCTTCTTCATTCCTTATTGCAGTCTGTTTTGCTTCTTTCTTCTTTTGTTCAGTCTCATCCTTCTGTGGAATATTATTATGTTAAATTTTGAGGCCTCATGTAAAGTAGTAGTAGGACTTATGTAAAAACATACCTTAGCCTTATAGGACTTAGCTGTGTGTCCCTCAGTCTTACAATGATTACATGCAAATGTAGTTATTTTTGAATTCATTTTGTCACCATCAGACCTAGTCACATTATTGTCCACATATCCTTCTTCTTCCTCTTTTGTTGACATGTCAATTTTCTGTAAAACAAAGATATATAAATTTTCATTCTTAAACAAAAAGGAAGTATACAACAGAAATAACATACCCTAGTCTTGCAAGACCTTGTATTATGGCCCCATTCTGAATAGTATGAACACTGAACTGATGTCCCTTTCCTCTTCAACCTTGTAGGATCACTCTTTTTTGATTCAACCACCACATCTTTAGTTTTATCTCTATTTTTCTTTGGTCTGCCAGGGGCTTTTCTCCTTAGTGGAGGTAGTGGTGGTTCTGCTTCAGTCTCATCCCAGTATGCTTCTCCATTAATTGGGTCTAGAATATGACTATAAACTTTAAGACAATTTTCCCTCCTATGACATTCATGCATGTAGTCTAGTGGACTTTGCTTCTTGAAGAAAATACAGGCACATGCGTGAAAGTATGGAATTCCAGTCAATTGCCACTTTCGGCATGCATAAGTTCTTTCATCTAGGTTTACAACAATTTCGTGCCCCCTGCAGACATTGTAACATGATATTTATCTCCTCCATTCCATACGGGTTTGGCATTTGCAGCCTTCTCCATAGCCCTATATAAATAAGCATGGCATATTAAAAACTCAGTAAAGTCATAAGGTATGCATAAATCACATCAAATTTATAAACTTACTTGTGCTATTTTTTAAGCTGCTTTGTGCAAAAGTCAGTATTTCTCCTTTCTAGTTTTTTTTTCCTCCTTTGAATTCTTTTCATACATGTTAGTGGAGACCCTTGAACATGCTTACAATTCCCATTTCTCTGTACTTATTAATGTCATTATTAAATACCTCACAACTATTATTGACAAACATATCAGATTTGCAAATTGTCCTAAACCCTGATCTACTCCATTGAGATCTAGGTCTTTTTTCCAACCACTCATATGCCTTTGAATGCATCTGTAGTGAATTGTGTTAGTCCTTTATGCATTTTTATGTATACCTAGCATTGATGAAATATGTAAATTAAAGATGTCAATGTACCTTTTTAAGCAATCCCATATGCATTTTAAAGAAGTACTCATTTGTTGCCTTGGCAGCAGCCCACAGTTGAGTCCTTACACCAACTCCTTTGTATAGCCCAGCTAGATTCCTAAATAAATGCATTACGCAAAATATTTTTTCTGCTAAAGGAAAGTGTGCCTCAAGAGCATTAACAAGGCCCTATAAAATTGGACATATCATTATAAGGTGACAGTTACAAATATAAATACCAGAAATAAAGAATTTTAAAAGTTGATATGAATGTATATATCTACCTTCTGTCTGTCACTAATGAAGGTATAACCACCATCATTGACCACCCTCAAGTCATCTTTAGTAAAGAGAGGAACCAGCTCCAGGAATCATTATTTTCAGCTTCAACCTGGGCCCATGCCACAGGATGCATCCCATCATTGGGATCTGTGGCTACTGCTGTGAGCAAGATACCTCCAAATGGCCCCTTTAAATGGCATCCGTCCAGGCCTATCAGTGGTCTACATCCATCCATAAAGCCTTCTTTTAAAGGACCGAAACAAACATAAAATCTCTTAAATCTCCTACCTTTGACACCTTCTTCTGCATCCTCTGTCATTAGCTTCACTGTGGTACTTGGCATGGCTTTTTTCAGTTCATTCACATACCTATACAACAACTTGAATTCTTCTTCATGTTTCCCTAAGATACTTTCTTTTGCCTTTTTGAGAGCTCTATAAATCATGGAATATGAAACATTACATTTCAAGTCATTCACCACTTTGGAGTGAAATGCTTTAGCTGGCCAGGTAGGATTCATTCTTATCTGGTCTTCATATGCTTCTGCAATCCATGTGGATGTCACCTGCTTCTGCTCCCAAATAGGATTACATGTGTGCTTTGTGAACAATGTCTTAATTTGGATACTTGTTGATCTTTGCATCTTGATACCATAATATTTCCAATTATAACCTTCAGTGCATATCCACTTTATCTTATCAACCAAATTCTTCTTCAAATATACTCCTCTTTGATGCACAATAGCATGTTTTCTAACAACAGCTCTAAAAACAACACCACAACTAAACACCATTCCAAGCTTGAACTGAGGATCATCCATATCAGTTGCTTCATTAAACTCTGGATATGCAATATCTTGTTCATCACAGGAACTAATTGCCATCCTCTCTTCATCACTATCAAATGCACTTTCAGAACTTTCACTGTTGTAAGTTTTTTTGTCATTATCTTCTACATCAGCTTGTTCATCTTCCAATACACATACTTCCTCATGAACACCATCATCAGTCAACCCCTCAACTTTCTCATGATCTCCCTTTATCACATTTCTATCCTTTGCCACATCAGTGTCACTTGGTTGACTTGGTTGAGGTGGAGGTGGCATGTCAGTATCATCATCATCTACTACAAGTGGTGTATCCTCAGTATTTTTAAACAGCCCCTGTTACAACAAACACATATAATATCACATTACACATAATTTCACATAACAAGATACAAAATGACAGTGCATAAATAAAAAAACTTACTCTGAGCATTGAGTATCTTCCCCCTTTTCTAGTTCTAAAAGGTGGGTTTGGAGGAGGTACTCTCCTTCTCCTTCTTGGTGCAGGTGCTTCAGTTTCAGTATAATCTATATTTGAGGTATCAGCCTCAAATGGTATGTCAGCAGCAACATGTTTTTCTTCTTCCCCTTTAGTTTGATTTTTCACTTCACTTCTGTTACACTCCTCTATCATTTCAGATACTCTTTGTTCCCTTTCATCCAACTCAAATTGAGTAAAGGAGAAATCATAGTCCTGAAAATCATCACTATCTCTCATTGGTTCTGTTGTGGCTATTGTAGTATACAATGTAACAGAATTACAATATCCAACTTCAATAAGATCCGTAAAGATATCCACATCATTATCATTTATAACTGGCCGTAGTGCTCCTAACTCTAACAAATGGTCTGGAAGCAATAACCAGGTATTATAGGTACCTATTTCTAACCCCAAAGCTCCAAACAATACATCCAAATCACACATTTTAAATTTCTTGCTATTACAATAGTCGAAGTACGCTATTTTACCACCGGAGTAATCCTTAAAATGCTCAGTAAATTCTCCATCATAATTTACTTTGATGGTAAAGAAAACAAAGCCAACTGAAATAAAAAATAATTCAATTACTAAACTCCAGAATGGAGTAAAATACAATAACATGCAAATGACCCACCATACGTGACTACAGTAAACAATTTTAAAGCAACAAAAATGTAAAGGACCACTACATTCTTTAATCGAACTCATGTTTATATTTACTACAACATAAAGGGACCACCAACAACAGCAACAACCTTCTTCAAAGCAAAGCATAGCATCCATAATAGAATTAAACACACAATACATGCATAAAACGAATTGTCGAAACATATATATACACATATTGTGCAAAATTTAAGTTCGAACTACTAACCTTCATCTTCAGTTACTTCACCTTCAGGTACTACACTGTAATCGGGAGCTTCATCGTCCACAAATCTTACTATTCCCCTCATTTTACGCTTTCAATTGATGCCGATGTCGATAACAGGTAATTAGGGTTTCATACTATAGGTAATTGGGGGTAAAAATGTCGGGTAAATGAGAGTGAAATTGGATGTAACTATGTTTCAGTTGTGCAAGTACTAAAATATCCCTGCTGAATAACGTTAACAGTCAATTTTCACGAAAAATGACGAAAAGGGTGTAATGTAAAACGGGGTTTAAAATTAAGGGATGCAACTTACAATTTCTAAAAACAGGTATATAACTTTGAATTTTAGCCAAAGTTACGGGGTGCAATCTGCAATTCACTCTAAAGAAAAAGAAAAATAGAAATGGGAAAATAGGGATAAACAAAAGAAATAATTTTGCTTATGTTGCAGATGCTCCAAGAAAGAAATGTGAAATATGTGGCTTTATGAATCACCTAACTCACCTTTGTAAAAAGGTAGTTAGCAAGCCAACTGAAGGAACCTGAAAATACAATGAAGCAAATGCAAATGATCCCTACTCCTTCTATGACAAGTTTGACTGCATTTCTTGCAACTTGAAAGTGATGAAAAGTTGTCACAAACTGAGAGTAGACCTCAAAGAAATAAAAATTGGGTCTACAACAGAAAGGGAAATGCTCAACAGTCAATGAACTCTATTTTATCTGAAACTACTCATTCTACTTCCGGTAAATTAGTTGACAAGAAGAAAGTACCCAACACTGCTTGGGTTGTTAAACACACTTAAAACTCATTGTGTGCAGGGAAAAGTGAAGAAAGTCATCTGGAACATAGATAGTGGATGTTCCAGGCATATGACAGGTGATAAAGCCCTGTTATCACAGTTTGAGGAGAAAGCTGGCCCTTTTGTGGCCTTTGGAGACAACAGCAAAGGATTCACAATGGGATATGGCAAGATTGTTTCTGAAAATATTGTCATTGATGATGTAGCACTGGTAGCTGGTCTTGAAGTGAATCTTCTCAGTGTTAGCCAATTTGCAGACAAAGGCTTTGAAGTTTTATTCAACAAAGAAGAATGTACTTTTATCAGCAAGAAAATTGGTGAAGTTACTCTTAAAGGATCAAGGAAAGGGAGCTTATTTGTTGCAGACTTTGACTCAACAAATAAGGATGGAATTTGTTACTTCTACACCAAGGCATCAGAAGAACAAAGCAAGCTATGGCATAAGAAATTGTCTCACTTGAATTTCAAGACAATTAACACCTTGGTCAAAACGGAGTTGATTAGAGATATGCCTAAACTGGATTTTGCTCAAGTTGAAGTTTGTGAATCTTGTCAGAAAGGAAAAATGAAAAGATCAAGTCACAAGTCAAAAACTGTGAATTATATAAGTGCACCATTGCAACTTATTCACATGGACTTGTTTGGGCCAGTAAATGTCTTATCAATTTCAAGAAACAAATATGCACTTGTGATGGTCGATAATTTCTCAAGATACACTTGGGTAGAGTTCTTGCACTCTAAAGATAAAACTCCACACATCATAATTGGGCACATCAAGAAGATAAAAAAACAGGCTGAAGATAACAATTGTGTAAAAAGATTGAGAAGTGATAATAGAACAGAATTCAAAAATGCAACATTGAGTGAATTCTGCAAAAGTAAAGGCATTGTTCAAGAATTCCCAACCGCTAGAACACCTCAACAAAATGGAGTAGTTGAAAGAAAGAACATAACATTAGTTGAAGCTGCTAGAACAATGCTGCAAGATGCCAAGTTGCCAACAAGTTTCTGGGAAGAGGCTTTTAACACTGCATGTTACACTCAGAACAGATATCTCATTAACAAGGCACATGGCAAATCACCTTACTCAATCATGTCTAAAAGAAAGCCTATTGTAAAGCATATTCATGTGTTTGGAAGCAAGTGTTACATTTTGAAAGACAACTCTGAATATGTAGGAAAATTTGACTCAAAAGTCTTTGAAACAATTTTTCTGGGATATTCATTGGAAAGAACAGCCTACAAAGTTTATGTGATAGATCAAAAGAAGATTATAGAAAGCACAGATGTGATTTTTGATGATGACAGGAGTCCATGCTTGGAATGCCTTGATGAAAATGAAGCTGAAGCCCTTGTATTTGAAAACCTCAACATTGATAGTGATTCTGATGGGGAAGATGAAGTTAATGCACAACAGAAGACAAATGAAGAGTCTACTGAACAAGAAAATCATGGAAATGAAAGCTCATCTCAAACACCTGAATTTGATAGCATAAACTCAGGGGGAGAAAGAGAAGAAGGATCTAGCAGTCATACCAATAATGAAGAAAATGATGAAGGCACAAGTCAACAAACTCATACAAGAAAGTGGGATAGAAGTCACACTAGAGAAGCAATAAATGGTGATCCTACTATTGGTGTGAGGACTAGAAGTGCAACTGCTAATGAGTGCCTACATGCATATTTTCTATCTCAAGTAGAGCCTAAGAAAATTGATGAAGCTCTACTGGATCCTGATTGGATATCTGCCATGCAGGAAGAGCTGAATCAGTTTGAAAGAAACAAAGTTTGGGAATTGGTTTCTGCACCAAAGAATAGAAGCATTATTAGAACAAAATGGGTGTTCAGGAACAAGATGGATGAAAATGGTATAGTTACCAGAAACAAAGCAAGGTTGGTTGCAAAAGGCTACTCACAAGAAGAAGAAATTGATTATGATGAAACTTTTGCTCCAGTTGCAAGACTTGAAGCAATAAGGATTTTTTTAGCATTTGCTGCACACTCAAATTTTAAAGTGTGTCAGATGGTTGTCAAGAGTGTCATCCTGAATGGTGAGCTAGAAGAAGAAGTTTATGTGTAACAGCCACCTGGCTTTGAAGATCCAGAATTTCCAAATTTTGTGTACAAGTTACTCAAGGATCTATATGGACTAAAACAAGCACCTAGAGCTTGGTATGACATACTATTAGAATTCCTACTGAAGCATGGTTTTACTAGAGGTACTATAGACAAGACTTTCTCATACAAGAAACATGGTGAGGATATGATCCTAGTTCAGATCTATGTGGATTATATCATCTTTGGTTCTACAAATGAGAAGCTTTGCCAAAGATTCTCCAAGCTTTTGCAAAGTGAATATGAAATGAGTACGACGGGGGAACTGAGTTACTTTCTTGGACTTCAAGTCAGTCAAAGAAGTGATGGTATCTTCATCAGCCAAACTAAGTATGTCAAGGATTTATTGAAAATTTTTGGAATGGTTGATTTTTTACCTGCATCTACACCTATGTCTACTACAACAAAGTTGGATGAAGATAAAAAGGGCAAGAGTGTAGATATCTCAAGCTATAGAGGGATGATTGGATCATTGCTTTATTTAACAGCAAGTAGACCAGACATCATGTTTGTAACATGTTTATGTGCAAGATTTTAAGCCAATCCAAACGAATCACATTTGATGGCTGTAAAGAGGATTTTCATATATTTAAAGGGAACTCCAAACTTGGGATTATGGTATCCTAAGGGAACTGATTTTGAAGCTGTTGGTTACACCGATGCAGATTTTGCTGGACACAGGGTTCACAGGAAGAGTACAAGTGGAAGCTATTAATTTCTTGGACAAAGACTTGTATCCTGGTATAGCAAGAAACAACAATCTGTATCAACTTCTACAGCTGAGGTTGAATACATAGCTGCAGGAAGTTGTTGTGCTCAAGTGCTTTGGATTAGAAATCAGCTAATGGATTACGGTCTAGTGTTACACAAAATTCCTATCATGTGTGACAATACTAGTGCTATATCTATAGTGGCTAATTCAGTTAATCATTCTAGAACAAAGCACATTGATATAAGGTACAATTTTATTAGAGAACATGCTACAAATCGTACCATTGAGTTCATTTTTTTCCAACAGAATAACAATTAGCTGAGATTTTTACTAAACCTTTGGATGAAGCAACTTTCACTAGACTTGTAGGTGAAATTGGAATACTTAATTCTTCATCCTAAGGCAAGAACTCGGCTAATATTTTGCAGCAGATTAATTTCCAATAAACCAATCTTTATTTGATGTAAATTGGAAATTAACTAAAATATGAATTATAAATATTTCATAAATCTCTGCATATTTATATTTTTAAATTCAAAATTCAACTTGAAAATTTTCAAATTCTAAGTAAACTGCTCAATTGTTAATTTACATCCTTAATATGTAAAATTAACACAAGGCAGAATTACATTGGTCAAAAGTATATAGAGAACTGAGTTCTCGATAAGTATAATTGACTTCTCGACAAGTCATTTTAGGATTTCTCGAGTGAGTCCTCGACAAGTCAATTTACTGACTTCTCGGGTGACTTCTCGATAGGCTTAAATATGACTTATCTATAAGTCCTTGAAGAGTTCTCTAGTTGTGTTCATTCACAGAGTTCTCTACAAGTACAATTTTTTTCTTATCAATAACTCAGAACTGAAATAATTTAATTTAATAAATTATTTCGATAAAATACTTTTAGAAAATCTATTCTAATTTTATTTTGAATTTATTTAAATAAAAGGTGGAATTAATTTAGTCCATTTTTGGACAAACTGGGTATTTATTTGACATCTCGATAAGTCAATTTTTAGCTCTCTATAAGAGTAATTTAAAATGACTTCTCGATATGTCTTTCATTTCCTAAAATGACATCTCGATAGACAAACTCCAAACGTCTATTTTTGAGTTCTCTACAAGTCATTTGCTTTTACTATAAATACCCATACTTCTCGATACATATACATACTTACAATTTTCGAGATCTCAAGTGACCTAGCCTTTCAAGCAAAAACCGATTTCTCTCTCGGTTTTACTCATTTCTCAAAAAAAATTCTTACCCATTCATTCTCATCAATCAACAATGGCACTCAATGTTGCAAGAGCCTCTATTCCAGAGAAAGGAACCAATTACATCGCTTTTACTGATGTTAACCAAGTTCCTGACAGTTTCAAGGTGTTTGTGAACTTTTGGCTGAGTCTTATCTTGTAGGAGCTTTGACTGCAAATCCAATCCTGTATCTAGATGTGCTGCATGAATTTTGGACTACAGTAGTAGTGAGGACTGATATGAATGACAACTCTTTTTCTATGATGGTGACATGCACAATTGGAGGCCAACTGATAGAGTTCAATGACCAAGATGTGAATAGAGCTTTGGGGCTGCCAATTGAAACTCTGGTAGAGGTACCAACTCCTGATGAGCTGACTGAGTTTATGGACTTCATAAATTATGGTGGAAGAATCAACCTGTCAAGATTAAACATGACCAATCTAAGGAAGGAGTGGTCATTTATCTTTGATTCTGTGGTAAGGGCCTTCACTTGCAGGAAAACAGGATATGACAACATTTCAAGTGTTGTGCAAAAGCTGGTATATTCAATTGCCCACAATAGACAATTGAATGTTGGTCTGTTGATCCTGGAAGACCTTGCAACCAGGCTAATGCCCCTGTCAGCTAGAGATAAAGAAATTTTTTTTCCTAGATTTATCATGTCCACTTTAAATCATAAAGTAGCAGACATACACTTATTGAATTGTATAGATAGCACTAAAATAGGCAATTATAAGCAAGTGTCCAAAATAATATTTGGCTCACTTACTACAAAGAATAAGGTAAATATAAGTCTGAAAATCACTCCATTCATGTTGGAGAGGTTTAAGACTTACCCTTACCCTATGCCTGACATGAGATCAAACATACAATCCAGCACAGCTATGATCCCTGAACCTGTGGAAGTACAAACACAGAACACCCACAGGGATCTTCCTAAGCTGCAACCATTCTTTCAAAACCTCTAGAAGCTAGGCAACCAACCACCTCATCTTCTCAAAAGGATGATGTGAGTAAAAAGAAGAGAAAGGGGGTAACCTTAACAGTTATAACTGAGAGTGGTGATGATCAAGCTGTAACTGAGTCACATTTGGTCAAGAGATCCAAAAGAAGTAAGATATCTGAGCTGACCACTCAAGTCACCTTTGTATCCTCCCAACAGGATGCAGTTGTAAAAGCACCCAGTATTGAGTCTGCACAGCCTGCACCTGAAGCAATTCAAGTGTATGGTAGGAGAAATAAGGATGGCACACACTGTAAGAGCACATCTCTTGAAGCTCCCTCATCTATTCAGGGGGAGCTACCAACACTCTTATCTGAGCAACACTCTCTCAAGTCTCAAATTTCTTCCTCACCAACTGCACTTGAATTCAATTCTCAAGTGCAAGCTCACTCAAGTGACTTGGCTCAAGAAGCCTTGCTCACCACCCAGACACTCAATTTAGATGGTGAGAGGCTACAAGCTGGGGTAGACCTTGATGACACCATCAAAATCATGGGGGATCATCAGTTTTTACTGAAGACCCCATGGATGTCTCTAATGCACCTTCATGTGCAAAACAGTTTTCACAAACTGAAAGGTTTGAGGGTAATACTCTTGAGGGGGAGCTATCAAAATTCTCTCCAATTTAATTGGAGATTCCTCATGTAGGAGCAACTCCCCTCAAAACCCTAGCAGAAATTGCCTTGGCAGTTGAAGCTAGAAGTACAATTACAAATGATCTTGTCATAGGGGAGGCAAGTATAGCACATTCAGGTGACAGTGTGGTGCAAGACACACAAGGGTTTGAGACTGGTATACATGGCAGTAACCCAGCCAAATTCCCTCCAATTCAATTAGAGGTTCCCACACCTAGTGAGGAACAATAACTAGCCATAACCACAGAGCAATCTGTGAGTAAAATTGTGACTTCTGTCACAGGTGTTTCTGAACCATCTACTTCACAACCTCAACAACCTCACATTCTCTCTCAGTGGCTGCAAGAATCTAGCTGTCAACTAACTTCTATAGATGACCCACTAGTAAAGCAGATTTCTGGACTGGTAAACATCTCACAGCATCTTTTGACTTCCAACATGAGCAATCAAGATTATCAAGCTATCATGCTTACATACAATGAAGAAGTTGAGAAGCAGAAATAGAAAATTGTTAATGATGAAGAGCAAGATGGGAATGTGGATGCATGGTTATCTGATGACTTTGTCTTGGAAATGGATCAAGTATTGGCCAGATTTAGAGAAAAATACATCACTATTCTGAGCAGAAATGCAAAGGCCTTGACTCCATAAGATGTTTATGATGCCATTACAGAAGTGTACAAAGCTCAGCTCAAAGCATCTCATCTATTTGGTAAAGCTCTTGAATTCAAGCTTGCTGGTCATGAAGACAGAATCAGAAAATTGGTGAATGAGAAGATGGATAAGATTATACCATCTCAAGAACATATCACTACCAAATTCAAGCACTTTGGTGAGCAAATGTCAAGAATGGATCTTGCTTCTATTGAGAAAGAGGCCAAAAATCTCAAACAATCTTTCATCAATCTTAATACACTTATCCAGCAACAAATCACTCACTCAAATGACACTAAGGTCAAGCTGGACCACCTTCACCAGAGTAGATATGAGCCATTATCTTTGCTTATGGAAGGCATCAAACAGGCTGTAGATGAAACATTTGGCACATCTACTAGCTCTTTTCAGCCTGGCTCCATCTCCACAAACCTACAAATTCAATCTTTACAAGCCAAGTCTCGGCACTGCAAGACTCCAACTCTTCTCTCACTACACAAGTTCAAGCCTTGACATCTCTTGTCAAGAGCCAACAAACAGACATCGAGACCCTGTGGACTCTCATAAGCATCTTCAAATGCAAAATTCTATAGCTTTGGGAGCCATCATGGGCAAACTCAACATCTACCTTCTCTACTGAACATGTAAGGCCTAAAATTCCTACTCCCCTCCTCATGTCTGCCAACAAGACTAAGGGGGAGATAGAGGCTAGGCTGGCATAATCAAGATCATCTCAACAGGTCTAGGGTGCTGAAAAGAAATTAAATAAAGAAGTATATCTTGACATGGAGACTTATTAGGGCTGCTGAAGGACCTAGTCTGAGCATAGAATTTGATGAACTACTTGTTAGGTCCCAATATGTTTGTAGAAGGGGGGTGAATACAAACAATACCGTTTAATCGAATTTAGTGCGGAATAAAAATTGAAACAAAATTCAAGTTAAATAAAAATATTATTAAACTTGAAAGATGTTACAACAACGGTATCGATTATAAGGGATTAATCTCAAATTAATTATCACAAATCTAGAATAAATTCGACATGAACTTTTTCTATTTTTGCAATAAAAAGAATCAAATGCTAAACGCAATTTGAGATTAAGTTCTAGGGATTTTGATCCGCTAGATAGTTACACAAGAACAAGATAATGATTTCTAGTGGTTTGGATTTAACTTAAATTACTAGAAATTGTGATCTTGAATTTAGCAGATGAAAATGAAATATTGTGCTCGGCTGCTTTTCTTTTTTGTTCTTGAGTTGTTGGATGATGGTTTTTTTTACTTCTGCTGCTTATGTTCTTTTATAATTCATTCAACAGACCTACTTGAACCGGCAAGACAATCTGTTAATTGGCATGACAATCGGCAAGACAATTGAATGAACTGGCAAGACTATCGGCAAGACAATTGATTGAACTAGCATGACAATCTGTTGAACTAGTAGAACTTTTTGTATGACAATCCTTTTGAGGTGGTATGACTTTCGGTTTGACAATCTGATTGTCATACCAGTTCATTTGATTGTCATGCTGAATTAATATTGAATATAAATTCAAAATCAATTCTGAAAATTCCTAATATTAATTCAGAATTAATTAATCAATTAATTCAATTAATAAATAAATAAATTAATCTTTGCAGATATAATTTATTTTCTTAATTAAATTATATGACTTAATTAATTAATAGAGAATTAATACTACTCTTCAACAGCAACCATTCTTCTGAAAATCACTGTCAATTATGAATCAATTCCACCACTTCAATGTTGACACTCGATGTACTATCTGGTTCATGAGTGACTAACTTCCGTGACGTTTCTTCATGTCTTGACTTTGATACTTGATTTTCTTCATATTAAATCTCTGTAGTTATTTGTACCCTGACGAGATCTCTGTCACTTGATTAAATCCACAATCTTGATTTATATCACTGAGTCTTGATCAATTTCTTGAACTTCTTCCAGTGAAGTAATTCCTCAAGTCTGTAGATGAACCTTGTTTCTGAATCCTTTGACAGATGTTATTTTGTGAGATCTCTTTGACGGTAGATCCATAATTTACTTGTTACATTCTTATTTGAGTTGAGTTAAATCCTCGACTAAATAAATAGGCTATAACATATGCCTTTCACTACTAAAGGCCCTAAAAGCTTCTCTCAATAATAATTACTTCACATACAAAAAGGCCCTGGACAAGACAATAAATTTCATAAGAGTGATCATGGTTAATCAGGACAACTTTTTGCAAAAGAAGATAGAGATCAATGCAAATGACGCAGGGACAGACAGATGTATGCAGGTGTCCCTCAATTACCTTGTCTCAAGGAGGGCATCTTAGTTGGATATCTTCATCAACAAAGTCAAAATTATAACTCATGAAGATACCTTGCTATTAACCGAAATGAGAAATGCTCAAGTAGCTGCTTTTCCTGAAGCATATCTACAGCCAAGCAAGGGTATAGCATACATCTGTCCAAACACCAAAAACTTCAAATATTTTCAGATCCCTAAGTAGTGTGTCATGGGCAACAAGAAGCTTATAATGATCCTAGAAACTGGCTTAAAAACCAAGAAGAACAAGAACTTTGATGACATGGAGATGATAAAGCTATTGGGGAGATACTTGAATAATGCAGAAGCCAACCTGCCCAAAACTCAAATCAACAGAGATGACTTGGATGATGATGAGCAGAAGAAAGATGATCAAAATCCTTCTGGCTCAAATCCAAGTCAATCCAGTAAGCCATCTGGCAGCAAGGGTGGAGAGAAAAGGAAGGAGGACGATAAGAAAGATGAAGAGAAGAAGTGAGAGGAGGAGCAAAAAGAATCATGATAGATCAGAAACACAACAAGCCCTAAAAATCCAAACAGTCTTAGCTCAACCTTTATCTCAACCTTCAAAAACAACCATCTCAAATAGCATACCCTCCCAAACTCCAAAGACTAAATTTCTTTACAAGCAAAATGCAAATTCTTTCCTAAAAATTCCAATCACCACAAGCCAAACAAGTCTCAAGAAAATCTCAACCCTACCTTTAACCAAGCCTTCACTAAAAGTCAATCTTAAATCTGTTGGAAGAAAAACTAAGAAAGTCAAGTCTTCTGAAAAAGTTGAAGTCACTGAAAGGGCCATCTGGAACTATTTCAAGCAATCTGACTTCCTACCTTTAAATTGGTGCATCTCAGATGAAGATCATTTTCAACAACTTGCTGAGGAAATAGTCAGAGTCTGGGTTTTTATCTCTTAGGGAAGTTAGAATTTTCTATGAAGGTGGTTCTTTCACCTTTCTTGGCAGTGATCTAATGGATTCTCTCTCCCACAGAAATTAAGAGAATAATAAGTTTGTTAAAGGACAAGGATACTGCCACAAGGGCATGGAGATCAGTTATAGCTGAGTGGTTGATTGAAAGGAAATAAACAAGAAAAAGGAATGAAGTTGAAGCTGAAGATCTGAGATGTTTAAAAAAAGATCAGAAGAGCTCAAGGCAAAAGGAATGAGCAGAATCTCTAAGGATGGGAAATTTCTAAACATCAAAGCTGGTGGATCCTCAAGATTTAGAATAGATTTTCTAGACAGTGGTTATCCCAAGGTAGCAAGAAAAAAACTTGTAGAAGCTCTAAGTGGAACACCTATTATAGAAGAACTGAAAATTCTTGATCACTTGAAGGATGTTCTTAGGGAAGAAGCAGATACAAAAATTGTCTTTACCTGATACTTGTAACCATTGAACTTTGTAAATCTTATGTTGTACAAAAGTTGTAATTCTATCAAGCTTTGTGTATTAATTTTATTTTTCATCATTTTAAACTTGGGGTTAGTCTTGTTAACAGGCATGAATTTATGTTAAGCAATCTTCTCACAAATTGGGGGAGATTGTTGTGCAAGACATGCCTGTACTTTAACAAGACTAAGACAATTTGTCAACCCTAAGTAAGTTGTATTGTTATCTTAATTTGTATTTTGTACTTGTAACACTTAAAGTCTGTAAAAAATGTCAAAGGAGCAGAATGGAGTCTTTTTCTATAAATAGTGTCAAGCCTAAGATTTCTATTTGGAAGAAAATCAAGAAGATCATGCCTTAGAAGAATAATGAAGAAGTTTGGAGTTGAATAAATCTGTTTTAGGAAAAATATTTTAAGTCAAGATTTTTACAAGTCACAGATTTAGTGTTATAAAGAAGTCATTCGAGAACTCCAGAATGACTTATAGAGAACTCAGGAAATCTTATAGAGAACTCAGAGATATCGACAAGCCAAATTGAAGACTTAAAGATCGGAGATATCGACAAGTCATTTCTTCACTAGAGAACTCGAAGTTATCGACAAGTCAACATTCATTAGAGAACTCTGAGTTATCGATAAGTCAAAATTCCACTAGAGAACTCAGAGATATCGATATGTCAAAATCCACTAGAGAACTCTGAGATATTGACAAGTCAAATTTGACTAGAGAACTCTGAGATATCGACAAGTTAAGAAGCCACTAGAGAACTCAGATATATCAATAAGTCAAAGTGAAGATATGAAGACTAGAGATCTCGACAAGCCAAATTCTCTTATAGAGAACTAGGAGACCTCTGTTGTGTATATGTTGTGTACTTGATGATTTCATGAACAAAATATCTTGGTAGATTTTACTTAGTAAAATAATGTAGCACTCGACGGATAAGGTTTAAAGTCCCGACGGATGACTCAATATAGTCCCGACGGATGATGACTTATTATCCATCGAGTGAGTAGCTTATGTAATAATAAGTCTGAAGCACATTTCTGCATACACATTGTTTAGAATCTGTAGTAGTACTTAAGTCATGATGAATTTAGTTAGATATGCAGAATAGGTTGATTAATTGTACATAGATGATGTCTTGTAATTCTGCATAAGTGAAATGAAGTCAAGTGCCTGATTGCTACCGACGGATGATCAACAACCCGACGGATGATCAATAACTCGACGGATGATCAATAACCCGACGGATAAAGAATTCAAATATCTGTTGACAGTGAAAACACAGTCATATGCGTCGAGTGGATGCAAATGGAATTTGGTAGCCTATTCAACTGGGTTTTTGAGAACAAAGAAGCATTGCCATTTACATGCTATTATGAAGATATTCAAAGATGCTGGAATAGAGTAATGAAGTAGTATTGTAATAGACTAGACAGTTTTGTTTTATTATCCTGTCTCATTACTTTGTAATCTTGGTGATATATAAACCAAGAAGTAGCAACTAAGGAACTATCCAATCTGAGAAACAAGTAGAGAAACATTTGTAAGCAGAATCCTTAGCATTTCTCTGTATTCTTAGTTGTACAATTGTTGTAAGCAGCTGTGAGCATTTTGCACACAGGGTTCTCTCGATATATAATATATATCTCTGGTGGAATCATTCAAATCCACCAGAAAGTTTTTAAAGACTCTTGTTTTTAATTACTTGTGTTTTGATTCATTTAAATAACTATTCCGCATTGTGCTAATCAATTCACACTTATATATATATATTCGAGTTAGAACATTTTTATTTCAAGAAAAAGTTTCAAGAATTTTATTCAACCCCCCTTCTGTAATTCTTGTCATATTGTTAAGGGACTAACAATTGGTATCAGAGCAAGCTCTTAACTTACAAAGAGTTTAAAGATCAAAACAATACAGCAAGATGAACAAAAAGGATATTGGAGTCAAGATCCCTTTTCTGGATAAAGATAATTACCATCATTGGAAGGTAAAGATGCATCTTCATTTGCTTTCTCAAGATGAGGCCTATGTTGACTGCATAGAAAGAGGCCCTCATGTTCCAATGAGAGCTGCAACAGGAAACGAGCCATCAGTCCCCAAGCCAAGGCATGAATGGTCTGATCCTGACATTGAACAAGTCAGGAAGGATAAAAAGGCCATGAATATCCTGTTTAATGGAGTTGATGGAGATATGTTTGACAACATTATCAACTGCAAAACTGCCAAAGATATTTGGGATACAATACAGATCATCTGTGATGGCACTGAGCAAGTTAGAGAAAATAAGATGTAGCTCCTGATTCAGCAATATGAGCATTTTTATAATGAAGAAAGTGAGTCTCTCACTGACATTTTTAGTAGGTTTCAAAAACTACTAAATGCTCTAAAGTTGCATGGAAGGGTCTATCAGACAAAAACTCCAATCTGAAATTCTTTAGATCTCTTCCAAAGGAATGGAAATCAATGAGAGTCTCATTAAGAAACTCACAAGATTATAAGGAGTTTACTTTGAAGAGACTGTATGGCATCCTGAAAACTTGTGAGCTTGAAATAGAGCAAGATGAGAGGATGGAGAGAGGAAAGAAGAAAGGAGGATCCATTGCACTAGTTGTTGAGTTGGAAAGAGAGAAGGAAGTGAATATGGAAGCTGTTGAGTCAACTTCAAGGGTCTGTGAAAGTAAGGGCAAGGGGCTTGCAGCTGAAAATGAAGATTCTTTGAGCCAAGATGACATGGAGGACATGGATGAACACCTAGCATTTCTTTCCAGGAGATTTTCCAAGCTCAAGTTCAAGAAGAACTTTGGAGCAGCCAATCCAAATAGAAACATGGTGGATAAATCAAAATTTAAATGTTTCAAATGTGGCTTGGCAGGGCATTTTGCCAGTGAGTGTAGGAAGTCAGATTCCGGTGAGAAAAAGTTTGAGCATGTGGATTATAAGCAAAAATACTTTGAACTGCTCAAACAAAATGAAAGGGCTTTTATAACACAAGAAAATGACTATGCAGCATGTGGTCTGGATGAAGATGAAGATGTCAGCTATGTTAATATAGCCCTAATGGCCAAGTCTGATGAGACAGAAACAAGTTCTTCAAGTAATCAGGGAAACAGAATGAATCTTTGGTACTTGGATAGTGGTTGTTCAAGACACATGACTGGTGATTCTACCCTACTCACAGAGCTTAAGGAGAGAGCTGACCCAAGTATTACTTTTGGAGATGACAGCAAGGGTTATACTGTGGGATATGGCTTGATTTAAAGGACAATGTCATCATTGAGGAGGTTGCCTTAGTGGATGGTCTCAAACACAATTTGTTGAGTATCAGCCAGCTTTGTGATAAAGGAAACTCAGTAACCTTCAACTCAGAAGCCTGTGTTGTGACTAATAAAAAGAACAACAAAGTGGTTCTCACTTGTGTGAGAAAAGGAAATGTGTACCTAGCTGATTTCAACTCATCTAATGCAGAATATGTTACTTGTCTTCTCAGTAAAGCAAGTCAAGATGAAAGTTGGCTATGGCACAAGAAGCTATCCCATTTAAACTTTAAGACCATGAATGAGCTAGTAAAGAAAGAACTGGTTAGAGGCATTCCTCTAGTGGAGTTTTCTAAGGATGGACTGTGTGATGCCTGCCAAAAAGGGAAGCAGATTAAAGCATCATTCAGGAAGAAACTTGATTCAACAATTGAAGAACCTTTGCAACTGCTACACATGGATTTGTTTGGACCAGTCAATGTGTTGTCCATCTCAAGGAAAAGATTTTTCCTAGTAATTGTAGATGATTTCTTAAAGTTCTCTTGGATATATTTCCTAAAGTCTAAAGATGAGGCTAGTAAAATCATCATCAATCACATAAGGCAAGTCAATAATCATCCTGATTTCAAGGTTAGAAGAATCAGAAGTGACAATGGAACTGAGTGACAATGGAACTGAGTTCAAGAATTCTATCATGAGAGAATTTTGTGAGGAAAATGGGATTCTGCATGAGTTTTCAGCGGTAAGAACTCCACAACAGAATGGAGTAGTGGAAAGGAAGAACAAATCACTTATTGAAGCTGCAAGGAAAATGCTTGAAGAATCTAAACTGCCAACATATTTTTGGGCTGAAGCTGTTATACTGCATGCTACACTCAAAATATTTCTCTGGTTAATCAAGCAAGATGCATGACTCCATATCAATTGTTCAAGAACAAGAAGCCAACTCTAAACTTTCTTCATGTCTTTGGCTGCAAGTGCTATATTCAGAGAAATCAAACTGATCAAAATGGGAAGTTTGATGCTAAAGCAGATGCAGGAATTTTTGTTGGATATGTTGTTGGTAAAGCATATAGAGTCTACAATCTAAGAACCAACATTGTTGTGGAATCTATACATGTTGTGTTTGATGATTAAAAGATTGAAGGACTGCAAGATGGAGATTACCATGAGAGCCTCAAATTTGATAATGTGGAGATGGTTAGTGATGACAGTGATGATGAAAGTGATCAAGAAATAGTATCTAAGGATAATGCAGAAAAGTCCACTTCAAATGAAGCACAAAACTCAACATCTGTCGAGTTGCATAATGCTTCATCCGTCGGGAGGCAATCTGCGTTATCCGTCGGGAGACAACCAGCCTCATTCGTCGGTACTCAAAACTCACCATCCGTCGGGCTATCAAGAGAAGCTGGAAATCAAGATAGATCACCTTTAAAAAGTTCTTCTTTCTCAAACAAAGATCCACAAACTCAGGGGGAGTTTCTAACAATCAAAACTCAATCACACATCAAGACAACAATGAGGCCTCTTCATCTAGAGCTAATCTACATCAACAAAGAAAATGGATAAAAGATCACCCCTTTGAGCTTATTATTGGTGATGTTTCTTCTAGAGTTCAAACAAGGAGAGCAACTCGAGAAGAATGTCTATACAGTAGTTTTCTTTCCAAGGAAGAGCCAAAGAAGGTAGAAGAAGCTTTATTGGATCCTGATTGGATTTTAACTATGCAGGAGGAGCTAAACCAATTTGAAAGGAATAATATATGGAAGCTGGTGCCCAAGCCTAAAGGAAAAAATCTAATAGACACCAAATGGGTATTCAGAAACAAGATGGATGAAAATGGCATAGTAGTCAAGAACAAAGCTAGATTGGTTGCTAAGGGCTATTGTCAACAAGAGGGAATAGATTTTGATGAAACATTTGCTCCTATTGCAAGACTTGAAGCCATCAGATTTTTCTTAGCCTATGCAGCCCATGCCAATTTCAAGGTCTATCAAATGGATGTCAAAAGTGCCTTTCTGAATGGAGATTTGGAGGAGGAAGTCTATGTCAGTCAACCTCCTGGTTTTGAAGATCCAAATTTTCCAGAACATGTCTATTACCTTTTGAAAGCACTTTATGGACTAAAGCAAGCACCTAGAGCCTGGTATGACACTTTATCAAAGTTCCTTTTGGAAAATCACTTCACAAGAGGTACTGTTTAAAAAAACTTTGTTTTTCAGAAATGTTAATGGCTCTAGTATACTTGTTCAAATTTATGTAGATGGTATTATTTTTGGCTCTACAGATGAGAAACTTTGCAAAAAGTTTGCCAAATTGATGCAAAGTAAGTATGAAATGAGTATGATGGGAGAACTGACTTACTTTCTTGGTTTACAAGTTAAGCAAGTTAGTGACATTAGTTAAACTAAATACATTTTTGATCTTCTAAAGAAGTTTGATCTAATGGATTACACATCAGCAAAAACTCCCATGGCCACTGCAACTAAGCTTGAATTAAACACTATTGAAAAGTCTGTGGATATTTCAAGTTATAGGGGCATGGTTGGATCACTTTTGTACTTAACAGCTAGTAGGCCAGATATAATATTTGCTACATGTTTATGTGCTAGATTTCAGGCTGATCCTAGAGAATCTCACTTAATAGCTATTAAGAGAATTTTCAGATATCTCAAGGGAACACTAAAACTTGGCATTTGGTACCCTAGAGACTCTGGTTTTGATCTAACTGGTTATTCAGATGCAGATTATGCAGGTTGTAGAATTGATAGAAAAAGTACAACAGGAACCTGTCAATTTCTAGGAAACAAGCTTGTGTCCTGGTTCAGTAAAAAGTAAAATTCAGTTTCTACTTCTACAGCTGAAGCTGAATATATTGCTGCTGGTAGTTGTTGTGCACAGATATTATGGATAAAAAATCAATTGCTAGACTATGGTTTGCTAGTTGAGAGGATTCCTATTTTCTATGATAACACAAGTGCAATTGCCATCACTGAAATGCAGTATAACATTCAAGGACAAAGCACATAGATATCAAGTACCATTTCATAAGGGAACATGTAATGAATGGTACTGTGGAGTTACATTTTCTTCCAAGTGAGAAGCAGCTTGCAGATATCTTTACCAAGCCACTAGATGAATCCACATTTTCAAGGTTGGTAAGTGAGTTAGGTATGCTTAATTATTCTTGAATCTATATGAGTTAATTTGCAAGTTGAAATGCAGCTAGAAATTTAATTGATTTTTCAGTCTTGGATGAAATTTTGGCGAAGTCAAAATTTACATCTCGGCGAATGATCTTTATCCATCGAGTTTGATCATCCGTCGGTATACTATTTGCTAATAAAAATCAATTATTTTTCTGGAATATTTTATGACTCGACGGATAACAGTTTATCCTCATCCGTCGAATTGTCTTAATCTCAACCGTTAATTCCATGTACATTATCCATCGAGTATACTTACAGTTTGTAAGCATAACACGACGGATAATGGGTGGAATTTTTACAGTTTATTTTTTTTAAAATGGCTATTTTAAGCAATTTTTATTGGTTACTTTATTTTACTTTATTATTTTTAACAGTTATTTTTGAGATAGTATAAAAGCATATTTCATTTCAATCGCTTTTCTTTTATCATTCTCAATTCAACTGCTCTAATTTCATTCTCTCTCAAAGCACTTACTCTCTTTCTCTTCCAGCTCTTATTCTCTAGCAATGGCACCTGTTGTAAAGATTATCTCAAACTGGGTTCATTTATAAGAAGAACAATTTCACTGCACTGGTTAACAAGGGTATTCAGCAATCTAGTGACTGTCACAAGATGATGGACTTTGTGAAGAATTGCAAGCTCAGCTATGCCATGCTGGAATCACCAACAATCTTCTGTGAAGTTATTGAAGAGATGTGGACCACTGCTACCTACAACTCTACAGATAAGACCATCACACTCACCATTAAAGGTAAAGAATTATGTATCAATAGTGATGTTATAAAAGCATATTTCAAGATTCCTGATAACACTATGACCTCACCACACACTGACACTGATATAATCAATATGTTTAATTCCATGAACTATGCTCTTTCTACTTCTAAGTTAAGTGACATTAGGAGAATGGGTCTTAGGAAAGAATGGAGTTTTATGTGTGATGTTGTGACAAAGGTCTTTTCAGGTAAAGTCAGTAATTTTGATTCAGTCAATATCTCAATGCTTAACATGCTCTACATGCTAGTTACAGATAAATTCTATAATTTCAGTGACCTTGTCTTGTTTGAGTTAGGCTTTAAATTAGGAGAATTAAATAAAAGAGGTACAAATGTGTATTATGCTAGATTCTTTATGATGTTAGCTGTAATAACCCCAATTTTTGAGAAATTTTGAAACCCTTATGAATAGTGTTTTTGCTGAACGAGAAAACTTTTCATGCCACACTATGTAGGGGTTCTGATATGGATATTCTGAGATTTTATTAGTACTTTATATGGGATATAAGTGTATGTAAAGATCGTCAGAATCCAATTCCGAACACTTTGATTTTTCCCGGAAATCCACTAGATACGGAGAGAATTGAGTATAAGGTAACAGGATAAAAAGGATTTAAATTAAAGGATTATAAGAGAGGATCATAAAAGGAATACAATGTATTGAGAAAGGTTAAGGGAACCTAAGTAATAAGATCCCGGGTATGATCCTTCAAACGATAAATGAAAACGAAAGTTAAGCGAACCGTATAACAGATCAGCGGTCATTAGGCAAACAATTAGGAAGTTAAGCAAAGGGATTAGAGGAAGTGATGTCACCCAACCAATGAGAAGAGGACAAGGAAGGGAGGATGACATAGCAAAGTGATGCAAGCATGACATAGAAGGGAAGGAAATGTGGTGGATTGTTAACCACACAAAATCAAGGGTAAATGGGTAATTGGCCTAAAACAAAACAAAAATCTAGCAACCAAGCAAAACAAATCACAAAACACAAAAAAATCTCTCTTCTTCTCCTTGAAGCTCTCGGGTGCTTTTCTTAGAAAATGGAAGTCCAAGCTCCTCCACTTACTATTTAGCAAGGTAATTATCTAAGCTTCCCCATGGATAGTTACATACTTCCTATAAGTTTAAGCTTCTAATTCCAAGCCAATCTTTTTCTATAAATCATGAAAGAAGATGGTGAATAGTGTTTTCAAGAACTAAAATTTGTGTTCTTGAAGTTTTGTTTAGATTAAGCTTGGATAAGGAATTTAAGGGTGATTCCAAGCCATTCTCTTGATTCTCCACTCTCCAAGGAAGGTATAAACTACAAACCCTAGCTTTAGTTTTGAGTAATTAGGATTGAATGTGTTTGATATAGCATATGTGAGGCATGATGCTTGATTGGTTGAAGTTTGGTTGAGTTTGTAGAGATTAGTTGGTTTTGTTGTATTGTTGAAGTTGTAAATCTTGGTAATTAGTTAAAGAACCTAAGTAAAGCTTTTAGTTCATGTGAGGAATAAGTATAAATGGTTAATATGGATTTGTTGGGGTTGTTATGATGTGATAAGGATGGATATTGGTTGTATGATTGATTTGGGGTTGATTTGTGGTTGGTATCGAGTGGTTTAAATTTGGGAAATCGCGTAAACATAGCCGTCGTAATGTCCGATTTACCGTAGACTGTTTTTGTTCTTAACATCAGAACCCTTGAACTCACTGCTAGGTTTTGACCATTGTCATGTGTAGATAGTTCATGTTACGAGCTTCGTTTTGATATGTGGTTCGTTTGATTCCGATGAACGGTTTAGGAGAAACGACCGTTTCAAGTAACGGCGTTTCGCGAACGAAACTTTTTCCCCTCGCCTTACTTTGAAATGTAGGTTAAAGACCGAAAAGGGTTAATTAATGCATGAAACATTTATGGTAAGTGTTTTAGGCAGTTGGTAAGTCACTCGCGAAGGAATCGCTTTAAAACTCGTAAAGGTTAAATTATTAAAAATGGTGGAGCCGAGGGTACCCGAGTGACTTAAGCAAATCGGTGAGCGCAAAACAAGCGTTAGAGTCTAAGTTAGTTAAAGTATAGATTTACAAGTGACTTTGGTTTAATTCCAACTTACTTGTTATTTATAGGTTACCAGACTCGTCCCGAGCCATTCGTAACCCAAGTCGCTCAGGCAAGTTTTCTACCCGTTATACTGTTGTTGTGATGTAAATATATGTATATGCATTATCTTGTGATATTGCATGATTGTTATTAGCAAATTTTGCGATATATTGGAGCATGCTAATATGGTATATATGCATGCCTTTTTCATATTCTTGAAATATATATCTGTTGGTTCATTTGATAATACCTATGCTTTTCATATTCTTGAAATATATATCTGTTGGTTCATTTGATAATACCTATGCTAGAGGATAGCGGTAACTTGCTTATACCCTTAGTATAGGGACCCAAAGGTGAAAATATTTTCTAAAACCGGGAGTCGAGGATCCCGAGTAGATTTCATATATATATGGATATGGATATATATATATATATATATTTATATATATATATGGTTATAGTTTTCCAAACTATTAATCGAATAAGGTTTATTCGATAACTTTAAACTTTATTTTATTATTGAATATTATTTTGAATAGTATTCGAAGGCGTATGACTCCTTTTATTTATTTATCTGAATATTCATTTGAGGATGTATGACTCCTTTATTTTATTTAATGAATATTATTTATAATATTCATTCGAGGTATTATGACTCAGCTTATTTTATTTAATGAATATTATTTGAATACTCATTTGAGGATCTATGACTCCGATTATGTGCTGTAATATATTCTTTATTTTATTAAAGAGTAAGGTGTTAATAATCAAACTTATTTTCGATTATTCAAATAAAGATAATACTTTCATATAAGTATATCTTTGGTTATTTAATGTTTATTTCAAGTATAAGTTTTAATACTTCTACTTCAATTATTTTTATAAAGATTATTCTTTATGGGAATATTATTTAATTAATAATATTCAGTCATTTTCTAAATATTCTGGGGACTGATTTACTTCATTAAATCAGCCTTACTCCAAACACTCTTTAAAGTGTTTTCGAGTCTTCAAAATGATTTTTAAAAGTCAGAGCGGATCCCAAAACTCATTTTTATATTTAAGATCTTCCTTTTTAAAGGGGATTTAAATACTCGCTCAAAACCTGGGGAATCCGGCTCTGTGGTGTATTTTATATTCGCAACGAGGTTGCAGATTTGGTAAATGAATTGATTACTTGCCCAACGTTCGGGAAGTAAGCCCATCTCATTGAGTCGGCATAAGCGACAGGCCGGGGTACGGTCTATTATTGTGTAAGTGGCTGGGTGGCAGTCCATCAACGCGTGAGGGGCCGGGGTACGGTCGAGCGCGAGGTCCTAATGCGGCCAGGGTGATGACCTGTGAGGAATTCATCCATCTACAGTAGAAAAGGTTACTTATTGGTATCTTTGCCTGATCAGCGAGATATCGGGTTTATGCCAAAATTCTTTTCCTTTCCAAAATTCATTGGATGTTTCAAACTCTGTTCATACTTTACATAACAGAGGTTCCAGGAAATGTTTAAGAGATATATATATGTGGATATATATATATCGGGACTAAATAAAGTATCTCATAACTTTATTTCATTCAATAATATTTCAAAGATTGAATCTATTCAAATCTTGTCTTGTAGTCTCATCTATGTGATGAACTTTTGAAACTGATTGTAACTTGAACGGTGGTAGTTCAAGTGGTATTGGGAAAGATATAAGTATATTGGGGTATTTGGTAACCTCATCTTTTAAACTTATATCTAATTAATAATTGTCTTATGAATGACAAAGATTTTCAGAAAAACGTTGAGACAAGGTTAGATATATGAGATCACCTTGCAACGATATTTTTTTATACAGTTATACACTGGGACTTTGTGTATATTATGCATGGAAGAGGACTTCCAATATTTTGAAAAGTATATATGTATATATACTGAATATTTTGCGACTTCATCGCATTAAGATATCAAACTTGGTTCATTTCTTTTGACCAAGACTTTCATGAGTATTATGAGTAGGCTCATATACTATTAATCATTATACATATTATTTTGGTGGGCTTGCTGCTCACCCTTGCTTTATTTCTTCATCACACAACAACAGTTAGGAAAGATGGCCAGACTCCAGCAGACCCAGCGCAAGCGCGTGGGAAGCGTCCCGCGTCTTCCCGAGGATGTTGTAGCTGCTATAGCTGCAGAGGTAGATCTATTGTAGATCAGACCATCTACTTTTGAGAATCAATTATGTATAATTATAACTTGTGGCAGATAATGGCAATTAACTGTAAATTTATCAAGTAATCATTTTGGGTTGTAATAACTTTTAAATTGTGGATTCAAAGACTTGTACTTATTTAAATTTCATCTCTGAGACTATAACGGGTTGTGGTGTGTGTTAGTGTGGGGTCACAGCATAAGGTTATTTATTAATTAAGTGAAGTGTATTGTGGAAAGAAAGACCGTGACGACCCGGATCCCCGACCCCGGATCTGGGGGTGTTACAGAAGTGGTATCAGAGCTAAGCGTTATAAACCTCAGAGATGATGGGACGTTAAGATAATAAGTTCACTAAGATAATAAGAACTCTTGCCAAGTTCATAGTCGGACTACCTAACGTAGTACTGACAGTTAAAACCCTTATGGGAACCCTTATAAATGTAGCGATAGAAGCGTAGTTCGTTATCGTATATGGTAGCGGGACTCCGAACCCTGAAGTTGAGGAACATCAACGCGATGATGTTTTATTACTAATTGGAGATCAGATTGTGGATCCAATAGAGCGTCCTAATGCAGGACCGGATGATGTTGATATTGAGGATGTAGCGGTTGAGGATGTTGTCCTAGAAGGGATTGTTGCTGAGGAGGATCCTGTGGAGGATCCTGACAAGAATGAATAAAGGACCACTGATGAATTGATGACCATGGTTAGGTCGACTACCAGAGGTAGGATTGGTCGGTCACTACCAGAGGTTCGTTCAAGTTTGTAAAGACAGTAGCCCCTTTAACGCGGCTTACTCATAAGACTGAGAAGTTCGAATAGGCAGAGAAATGCGAGAACAACTTTTAAGAACTGAAGCAAAGGTTGGTGACGGCCCCTATGTTGGCGTTGCCGGAGGGAAAAAGGAGATTTTGTGATTTGTAAGTGACGCTTCGCATAAGGAATTAGGGTGCTTCTTAGCACAGCAAGATAATCGCGTCTGCGTCAAGACAATTAAGGTAATATGAAATTTGATATCACCGCCCATGAGCTTAGGCTCGTGGCAATAGTTTTACCCTAAAGATTGGAGGCACTACTTGTATGGAGAGAAGTGCAAGATTTACACAAACCATAGGAGCTCTAGTACCTTTTTACGTAGAAAGAGCTCAATATATGCCAGAGGAGGCAGTTAGAGCTAATCAAGAATAATGATTGGGAGATTCTTTATCATTCGGGGAAAGCCAATATGGTGGTTGATGCCCTTAGTAAAAAGGAGAGACTCAAGATGATAATGTCTTTTGGAGAGCTTATAAGAGATTTTGAGAAAATGGAAATAAAAGTGAAGGTAACCGGAGCCGGTACCGAAAAGCTGTTTGAGATTGCAATACAGCCCGAATTATTGGAAAAGATCATATTGTGCCAGAAAAAGTTATGAATGAAGGCAGAGAGCCAACAATTAGATAAAAGATTAATATCGAGAAAGATGGTAAGGGAATAATGAGGTATTCCTATAGAATTTGGGGTTCCAAATGTTTAAGAGCTTAAAGATGAAATCTTAGATGAAAGCTAGTTTGAGGAATAAGAGTTAGAGCAAACCCTGAATGTGATAGTCAGGGAGGACGCCATCAAGATAGAAGGAACCCATAACATAATGAAGTGGAAAATGAGGATTTTAACGTACAAGATAACCCCAAGTATGGGAGAAGGATGAAACATTCCATACTAAGGAAATGGAAAGTCGAGTAAGGAAAGGAGACCCGAGACGGTACTCCAATATGGCAATTCATGGACCTGTCTAAAGAGAACTTAGACTATTATCCCCAACCACCACCCTGAGGGGACAATGCGGCAGGAAATTCTTTCATGACCTTTAAAGCGTTAAGCTCTCAGAGTTCCAAGGAACAAGTTGACCTAGTCGAGGCAAGAGCCTGGCTAAAGGAAATATAGGAATCATTTGAGATTCTAAATGATTGACGAACCACAAAGGACTGTTTTTGTCACTTACCCTCCTAAGAGAGAGGCCACCCGCTGGTGAAAGACCAAGAAAGGTACGGAGCCAGAGGTTATGATAAACTGATTAAAGTTCAGCCAATTGTTTTCGGGAAAGTAATTCCCAAGGTTATGGAGAGAGTGTAAAAGCTTTAGAGCCAGAACAAAGGCAGACGAGTATGATGAATTGTGAATTTAAGTTGTAAAAGTTGTCAAGATTCGTTCTAAGGACACGAATCCGGAATGACGGGATGTTTGAAATCAATGCTTATGTTGTGTTGGTTCATGAAATAATGATAAGAGAAAGGGAAATAAAAAGGGACTGAAGTGGAAAGGGATATAAAGGCAAAAGAGTTTGAGGTATGATAAGGGAGTCGGGTATGAGGAAACCCTAAAGACTCATAGCAATAGAAATAGAAAAGTATGTAATCGTCAGGATGATGATGATCCACCATGAGTTAAAATTGATGGTTGAAGGCATAAGAGATACATATATTGTACCCCCTTTAAGTTGGGAGGATTCGAGGAAACCTTGAGATAGTTCGAAGGATAAATATTGAGACACGGATAGACTGAGGAGACAAGAAAGTAAGAAATCAGGAAAAAAAAAATTTGGATGAAGGAAGTGACCTTCAATAATGTGAAATGTAAGACCGGTGGCTCGATACCCAGAAAGGGAGACGCCAGGTATGAGAGATATCCCAACATTGAGATGACTGTGGAGATAAACAACAAAAGTAAATAAGGAATTATTAAGAAGAGGTTCACGTTGAACATGACCAATATCTTCCAGAACATCCATGTTATCATTACCAAATCAGGAAAGAAAAGCGGATGACCATTGTTATCTTTTGGAGGCCATATGGATTGACCTCAATTTGAATAAGGATGTTATTATGAAGTTAGGTATAGACTATCGAGGTGGGAATGATTGAATAGGACACCCTTATCAGGGATATATGACTTGGGTTATCCATAGAAGGATGCAGGTACCTTTTAAAGGTGGAATTAAGGATAGAACATTGGTAACTTAAAATGAATCCTAGGGGACTGCATAAAGGTTGGCATGTCACCCTTAATAGGGACAGTATGAGTTTTGACAGGATGAATTGGAAAGGATTAAGGTAATAACAACCTTTAAGAATCAGTGGAGAATTTTTTTCAGAAGTATATAGACAATGGTTCTACTATTAGTAAATGGTATTGTGATATGCCCTGTATCTAGGGAATACAGGAGGAACGATTGAAGGATAACCTTAGAGGTTTTATAAGGAAAAAGGTAATATTCGAAATTCTCAAGAATAAAAATGTTGATAAAGGAAATATGACATAATTATAATGTTGCCAAGTGGGGCACGTGTTAAACCACGAGAAAGTATGGATCGAACCAGTAATGGTCGAAATTATTCAGGGCAATTAGGACTTAAGATAAAAGATGTTCTAAGTATGATTGAGAGTCAGTCTTGACAGTGATTAGCCTCTAAAGACTGAGGCAATAACTTATGGAAAAATGGTGATATTTTTTTTTCTTTTTCCCATCTGATTTTAAGGAAAACATCTTCACTCAAGCAGTGATCGGAAATAAGGTAGAAAATTATTTGGAGATGGTTAAAGTGACATTGACTGTAAGGAAATTTTACTATCAGGAAAGGCCAAAGAGGTGGCCGACACTTTAAAGGTAAGAGGATAATTATGGGCGCTTGTGCCAAAAGAATACAGTGATGATGGTTAAAACTGTGAAGGTTGTATTATGGTTTGGAAGATTGACATTCCTTCTGATGACTGTGCAATACCCAGCCGTAATAGTAGTTGGTAAAGGTTTAATTCGTGTAATCGCCATGAGCGGGCTATCTATCTTAGAAGGTACTATCTTGAGAATGAGCCTGGACCATGTTTCAAAAGGACTAAACGAACCTTTGAGATCAGGAGTGTTCTTCATGAATCAGAAATGGTGATTATGTTACCTCCTTAGAAGGATTTGATACGACATGTATGGACTCCGTATGGTTAGCTATTAAGATTTCATGGAAAGTGAATGATGACAGTGGGTCAGTGGTGGACCATAGTAAGGCAGCAATGATTCTGTGAGTAACGAGCTGATTACAACCGTGAGAGTTGTATTGGAATGGATGTTGAGATTGAGTACCACTAAACGGTCGTGGTAGTGTATAAGTTATCATTGATAGACTAATTAAGTAGAGTATCTACCTATTGAATATTTATTCCCTCTTATGAAAAGAGAGTCGTATTACTATATGAGGAAGGTTGCGGTGCAAGCATAGAATCCTAGTAACGGTGATATATAGAATAAGATCCCAAATTCGATTTTCGATGTCGAGGGAGTTTCAAAGGTGATTGTGTATAAGCTCGAGGAAGAGCATGGGTCCATAGAATGATGGACGGGATAGCGAAAATATTTAGGCACGTGAAATGCGATGCTATAATACTTGATGTTGATATAAATACATATATGTTTTGTTCTTCTATGACAAACCTCTATAGTTCAGAGGTAGATTCCAAGCCAGATATTTTATGGCAATAAAATTTTTTTATGAATATACAATTCTCTTCAGTTCGTTCTTTTCTCTTCTTTTCATTTCATGTAAGTTGAGAAGAACAACCCTTCCAGAAGGGGAGGTATTGCCGAATGACTGTCTATCTGTGTGATAGAAGCCTAGTAGGATACCAACTATTGTTTAATTGCTTGTCAAGTACTAAAGGTTGGCCACCTTCTGTACTAACTATGCGAGATAACAAGTGTTCATGATCATAGTGATCTCTCAATAAATTCTTTTACTTCTATATGAAGGATTAAGCTTTCGAAAATAGAAACAGCTGAAAAAGGAGTAGTAAAGTTATGGTGGTATTCAGAATGGGAACACATTCGTAATACTAAGGTTGACGTGGTTATTAAAAAGTTATAGAACGCTAGCGAGCAAAAGTATAACCAGTATAATATTAGGAATGAAAGGTGATAGCGATTACGAACTGGGAAAGAATGGGTATTGAGAAGCAAAAGTTCTAATGCTAAAAGCTATAATGAGAGTCTGTGCAATAGACTTGAAAGAATTTGGAATGATCATTTAACGCGGATTAAGTTATCTTACGACAATAGATCATATGTCAGTATTGAGGTGTCGCCTTATGAGATCCTTGAGGGAAGATAATGTCGATCTCCCTTATGTTAGGATGAAGTTGTAGAGCGCAAGATGCTCGGACCCGCAGTAGTCCAAAGGACCAGGGATATAATAGATCTAATCAGAGGACGGCTGGTAGTAACCCAAGATGGACATAAGAGGTATGCTGATTTGACTCAAAAAAAAAAGGACAAAGAGTATGAAATAGGGGGCCTAGTAATGTTATAGGTATCCCCTTGGAAACCCTTGAAAAGGATTGATGAGGTTCGGAAAGAAAGGAAAGCTAAGTCTACAATTTGTTGGACCCTTGGATATATTAAGACGTTTGGGAAGTTAGCATATGAGCTAGCCCTAGCCCCGAACCTGTAGCAAGTTCGTAACGTGTTTCACGTATCAATGTTAAGGAAGTGAAATTCAGATGCCAGATAAATAGAGGCATATGAGCGCATAGATATGTAACCCGACGTAACCTATATGGAGCAACCAGGAAGGGTTATAGAGTGAAAAGGGAACAAGTGCTTTGGAGAAGGGTTATCAAACTATTCAGAGTTTGATGGAAGAACCACAATGTGGGAAAATTTACTTGAGAGTTAGAAAATGTAATGCTAAGAAAGTATCCCCATTTGTTTTCTATCTGATTCCGGGACGGAATCCTTTTAAGGAGGGGAGACTGTAATAACCCCAATTTTTGAGAAATTTTGAAACCCTTATGAATAGTGTTTTTGCTGAACGAGAAAACTTTTCATGCCACACTATGTAGGGGTTCTGATATGGATATTCTGAGATTTTATTAGTACTTTATATGAGATATAAGTGTATGTAAAGATCGTCAGAATCCAATTCCGAACACTTTGATTTTTCCCGGAAATCCACTAGATACGGAGAGAATTGAGTATAAGGTAACAGGATAAAAAGGATTTAAATTAAAGGATTATAAGAGAGGATCATAAAAGGAATACAATGTATTGAGAAAGGTTAAGGGAACCTAAGTAATAAGATCCCGGGTATGATCCTTCAAACGATAAATGAAAACGAAAGTTAAGCGAACCGTATAACAGATCAGCGGTCATTAGGCAAACAATTAGGAAGTTAAGCAAAGGGATTAGAGGAAGTGATGTCACCCAACCAATGAGAAGAGGACAAGGAAGGGAGGATGACATAGCAAAGTGATGCAAGCATGACATAGAAGGGAAGGAAATGTGGTGGATTGTTAACCACACAAAATCAAGGGTAAATGGGTAATTGGCCTAAAACAAAACAAAAATCTAGCAACCAAGCAAAACAAATCACAAAACACAAAAAAAATCTCTCTTCTTCTCCTTGAAGCTCTCGGGTGCTTTTCTTAGAAAATGGAAGTCCAAGCTCCTCCACTTACTATTTAGCAAGGTAATTATCTAAGCTTCCCCATGGATAGTTACATACTTCCTATAAGTTTAAGCTTCTAATTCCAAGCCAATCTTTTTCTATAAATCATGAAAGAAGATGGTGAATAGTGTTTTCAAGAACTAAAATTTGTGTTCTTGAAGTTTTGTTTAGATTAAGCTTGGATAAGGACTTTAAGGGTGATTCCAAGCCATTCTCTTGATTCTCCACTCTCCAAGGAAGGTATAAACTACAAACCCTACTTTAGTTTTGAGTAATTAGGATTGAATGTGTTTGATATAGCATATGTGAGGCATGATGCTTGATTGGTTGAAGTTTGGTTGAGTTTGTAGAGATTAGTTGGTTTTGTTGTATTGTTGAAGTTGTAAATCTTGGTAATTAGTTAAAGAACCTAAGTAAAGCTTTTAGTTCATGTGAGGAATAAGTATAAATGGTTAATATGGATTTGTTGGGGTTGTTATGATGTGATAAGGATGGATATTGGTTGTATGATTGATTTGGGGTTGATTTGTGGTTGGTATCGAGTGGTTTAAATTTGGGAAATCGCGTAAACATAGCCGTCGTAATGTCCGATTTACCGTAGACTGTTTTTGTTCTTAACATCAGAACCCTTGAACTCACTGCTAGGTTTTGACCATTGTCATGTGTAGATAGTTCATGTTACGAGCTTCGTTTTGATATGTGGTTCGTTTGATTCCGATGAACGGTTTAGGAGAAACGACCGTTTCAAGTAACGGCGTTTCGCGAACGAAACTTTTTCCCCTCGCCTTACTTTGAAATGTAGGTTAAAGACCGAAAAGGGTTAATTAATGCATGAAACATTTATGGTAAGTGTTTTAGGCAGTTGGTAAGTCACTCGCGAAGGAATCGCTTTAAAACTCGTAAAGGTTAAATTATTAAAAATGGTGGAGCCGAGGGTACCCGAGTGACTTAAGCAAATCGGTGAGCGCAAAACAAGCGTTAGAGTCTAAGTTAGTTAAAGTATAGATTTACAAGTGACTTTGGTTTAATTCCAACTTACTTGTTGTTTATAGGTTACCAGACTCGTCCCGAGCCATTCGTAACCCAAGTCGCTCAGGCAAGTTTTCTACCCGTTATACTGTTGTTGTGATGTAAATATATGTATATGCATTATCTTGTGATATTGCATGATTGTTATTAGCAAATTTTGCGATATATTGGAGCATGCTAATATGGTATATATGCATGCCTTTTTCATATTCTTGAAATATATATCTGTTGGTTCATTTGATAATACCTATGCTAGAGGATAGCGGTAACTTGCTTATACCCTTAGTATAGGGACCCAAAGGTGAAAATATTTTCTAAAACCGGGAGTCGAGGATCCCGAGTAGATTTCATATATATATGGATATGGATATATATATATATATATTTATATATATATATGGTTATAGTTTTCCAAACTATTAATCGAATAAGGTTTATTCGATAACTTTAAACTTTATTTTATTATTGAATATTATTTTGAATAGTATTCGAAGGCGTATGACTCCTTTTATTTATTTATCTGAATATTCATTTGAGGATGTATGACTCCTTTATTTTATTTAATGAATATTATTTATAATATTCATTCGAGGTATTATGACTCAGCTTATTTTATTTAATGAATATTATTTGAATACTCATTTGAGGATCTATGACTCCGATTATGTGCTGTAATATATTCTTTATTTTATTAAAGAGTAAGGTGTTAATAATCAAACTTATTTTCGATTATTCAAATAAAGATAATACTTTCATATAAGTATATCTTTGGTTATTTAATGTTTATTTCAAGTATAAGTTTTAATACTTCTACTTCAATTATTTTTATAAAGATTATTCTTTATGGGAATATTATTTAATTAATAATATTCAGTCATTTTCTAAATATTCTGGGGACTGATTTACTTCATTAAATCAGCCTTACTCCAAACACTCTTTAAAGTGTTTTCGAGTCTTCAAAATGATTTTTAAAAGTCAGAGCGGATCCCAAAACTCATTTTTATATTTAAGATCTTCCTTTTTAAAGGGGATTTAAATACTCGCTCAAAACCTGGGGAATCCGGCTCTGTGGTGTATTTTATATTCGCAACGAGGTTGCAGATTTGGTAAATGAATTGATTACTTGCCCAACGTTCGGGAAGTAAGCCCATCTCATTGAGTCGGCATAAGCGACAGGCCGGGGTACGGTCTATTATTGTGTAAGTGGCTGGGTGGCAGTCCATCAACGCGTGAGGGGCCGGGGTACGGTCGAGCGCGAGGTCCTAATGCGGCCAGGGTGATGACCGGTGAGGAATTCATCCATCTACAGTAGAAAAGGTTACTTATTGGTATCTTTGCCTGATCAGCGAGATATCGGGTTTATGCCAAAATTCTTTTCCTTTCAAAAATTCATTGGATGTTTCAAACTCTGTTCATACTTTACATAACAGAGGTTCCAGGAAATGTTTAAGAGATATATATATATGTGGATATATATATATCGGGACTAAATAAAGTATCTCGTAACTTTATTTCATTCAATAATATTTCAAAGATTGAATCTATTCAAATCTTGTCTTGTAGTCTCATCTATGTGATGAACTTTTGAAACTGATTGTAACTTGAACGGTGGTAGTTCAAGTGGTATTGGAAAAGATATAAGTATATTGGGGTATTTGGTAACCTCATCTTTTAAACTTATATCTAATTAATAATTGTCTTATGAATGACAAAGATTTTCAGAAAAACGTTGATACAAGGTTAGATATATGAGATCACCTTGCAACGATATTTTTTTATACAGTTATACACTGGGACTTTGTGTATATTATGCATGGAAGAGGACTTCCAATATTTTGAAAAGTATATATGTATATATACTGAATATTTTGCGACTTCATCGCATTAAGATATCAAACTTGGTTCATTTCTTTTGACCAAGACTTTCATGAGTATTATGAGTAGGCTCATATACTATTAATCATTATACATATTATTTTGGTGGGCTTGCTGCTCACCCTTGCTTTATTTCTTCATCACACAACAACAGTTAGGAAAGATGGCCAGACTCCAGCAGACCCAGCGCAAGCGCGTGGGAAGCGTCCCGCGTCTTCCCGAGGATGTTGTAGCTGCTATAGCTGCAGAGGTAGATCTATTGTAGATCAGACCATCTACTTTTGAGAATCAATTATGTATAATTATAACTTGTGGCAGATAATGGCAATTAACTGTAAATTTATCAAGTAATCATTTTGGGTTGTAATAACTTTTAAATTGTGGATTCAAAGACTTGTACTTATTTAAATTTCATCTCTGAGACTATAACGGGTTGTGGTGTGTGTTAGTGTGGGGTCACAGCATAAGGTTATTTATTAATTAAGTGAAGTGTATTGTGGAAAGAAAGACCGTGACGACCCGGATCCCCGACCCCGGATCTGGGGGTGTTACATTAGCTAACCACCTCTGTGAAGAGATTGTGCTTGAGAACCCTAACAACAAACTAGATTGTTGGGTTCAAGAGAGAAGGCTCATTGCAGATTTGAACATGGCCAATCATCATAAGGATGTGCCATTGTTCTATTTTCCTGTAATGCAAGCACCTCAGGTAAGTGAGGTAAGTTCAGCTATCCCTACAAATATTCCAACCTCAACAATTTCTTTGAGTTCTAGTGTGGCTATGGCAACTGTGTCAATGACCCAACAGTTGCCTACCAAAGCTACCAAAACTGCAAAAAATTTCAAACCCAAATAGCCCCCTCTGGTATCTCTCAAAAGATGCCAGTTGCAAAATCCACTAAAACCAAAGAGGGGAGTGTGAAGGAGGGCAAGATGGGTGAGGGAAGGGGTGAACATTAAAGAAATCCTAAGGATAAGGATGGAGAGTTGAGTGGATCCCAGCCTAGCCACACTGCAGTTTCCCAACAAACTGCAGTATTTAAAAATGATAAAAGCTTATTTCTAGCTGCATCCTCCTAAAAGGATGTAGTTATTGAAAAAAGCTCTCAACCAAAAGCACAGGCCAAGAGGGTTAGGGACACAAGCTCACCCCAAACTTATGCCAGAAAGAAGAAGTCTAAAACCCTTGGGGATGCACAGGGTACACACACAGTGCAAACTGGTACAACAGACACAGTCACTGCACCTTCACAAATTCAGTTTGATGTGGCTTCAATAAATATGGAGTCATAGCCAAAATCTCTCGTTATAGAAGCACCTCAAATACCAAACTCACCAACAAATTCTCTGGATGTGGATATGATAAATACATCAATGTCTGATTCCCCTTCTTTAACTCTGTTGGGGAAGCCAAAATCTAGTGCAAGTGAGCATCATCTTTTAGATGATTTGTTGTCTCACTTGCCAATTCTTTCAGGAACTGTTGTATCATCTGTGCCCAAAATATCTTCAATCAGCACAGAGTCAACAATAGTTTCTATTCCCATTTCATTCGTTTCTACTCTCTCGACGGATATTGCTCATCCGTCAAGTAGTGTTTGTATCCCGACGGATAAGCTTAACAGCAGTTATCCGTCGGATAGCAAAACCACTCACTCGATGGATATCACTCATTCGTCGAGTATCTCTGCACAGCTTCAAACTTCATTTATTTCGAGTGCAGAAGATTTAGTGGTTGTACAGTCACTCTTAGGATTGAGAGAGAAGAGTGTTTTGAGTGAGAGTCTGGGTTGCTCCCAGGAAAAAGGAGAGGAAATGAGTGAAACTATGCAATCCATTTCTTCAGGATTGGCAAAAGAGAGTGAGAGGAGTCCCACCTTAGTAGGTGAAGGTGAGGGTGTGAGGGTGGGGAGCAAGGGTGAGACCCTGATGCAACAAAAGAGAGAAATCGAGAGAAATGCAGGTACTAGAGCTATAAGGTTGGATGTCATTATTAGTGAGTCAATGAATGTCCAGGATGCAGAGAGGGAAGGACTATCGCAGTATCCTAAAGCTGTTATAGATTCCACTTCCCTTGATGCTGAGGCATTTACTCACCCTGTTCCAGCTTATCAACTTCTAGCTGAACAGGGCAATGACAATACAGAAAGGATGCTAAATTTAGTGCATACCACACAGTCTATGATGAGAGCTAAGGATGTCATCACAGCTCTGCCTTCTATAGTTGGTGATATGGACTATGAGACTGGTGGTTCAGCTGATTTCTTTGGTGATGGGAGTGGGGATAGTGAAGATGAGTCAATAGACATAGGGGAAGAAGTAGGCTCAAGTTCAAGATCAGGTATGCCATCATGGGCATTCTCAAAGCACTGTGATGAGCACTACTTCAAGACCACCCTGATCCAACTAATCAATCAGACAAATACTGCTCTTCAAACCACTACTAATGCCAGTATCAAGAAGCTCCTTCAGGCACATCTAGCCTCCCTGCAACTTCAACAAATCTGGGGCTTCCAGCATACTAGGGATGTAAACACCATGAAGGGTGATATTGAGGAGATGAAGAAGGCCATTTTAGACAAGCTAGATTCTAAACTTCCAGAAGCTACAATGCTTGACATCAAGAGGAAATTAAGGAAAAATTCTGATCTTTTAAACAAGATAGATTCCTTGGACACAAGAATGTCAGCCATGGAAGCATCTTTAACAGCCATCCATCTTCATCAAGCCCAACAGACAGATCTACTTCAAAAATTGGCGGCTGCTCAAACCTCCTCCTCTACTCAACTTGATGATAACAAAAACGGGGAGAAAGGACCAAGTGAGGGGGAGAGTCTTCAGATTCATATCAGTAAAGTAATTGTGCCTTCAATTACTATCTCAAAGCCACCAGTTACAGACAATATTGATCTGATCAATGCAGCAGCAGCCAACATAAGAGCAGCTGATAAGGAGAAGTTGAGTTTAGTCAACTGGAAGAAAATTGATGAGGAAATACAGAAGAAGTTTGAACTTGTCAAGGAGCCAGTTAAGTCAGCCATCCATCACTCTCAAGTCAAGCAAATTAGTATGAATGAGATGAGCATGAACTATCTGGAAAGAGGACAGCCATCCTGCATCAAATCTCCAAAGGCTGAAACAATTCTGAAACCAAGGGTAAACTACTCAAAATCATCATTGAAGAACCCTTTGGATACTGTGTATGAGACACCTAAGCTTGATGAGAAGAAGCTTCTGTCAAGATCAATTGCTTTCTAAAAAGATCCAGCTGATTCAGCTTCAAATAGAATTGCTAAAATTTTCAGGAATGGGAAAGAAATTTGTGTGGTAGTTGGACATCCTCAATTTGCTCAAGCAAAGAGAGAAGAAAAGGCTAGATTGAAGCAAGAAAAGAAGTAAGCTGCTCTGGATGCTAAAAAGACTAAACAAAAGAAAGAGCAAATTGCTATCTTGGCCAAGCTACATGCTGTAAATTCATCACAACAAATTCCTTCTCAGCCATCTGAAGTTATTGAATCAAAGAAGCAAGTTGAACAACAGATGAAATCTCCAAAAATCAAGGAATTGGCTAAAAGAACTAAAAGGAAACTGGACATGGTTGATAAGGAATTGGAGAATCAGTTTCCCAAGGAATCCACTCCAACCACAACTCAAGCATCAAAACCCTCTGTGGTATTTGAAGATATCAAAGTGGTGGATCCCTACAGGAACATCCATGGTGAACCTATAGTGCCTAAGGATGAACCAGTAGAATGAGAGAACATACCAATTCATGACTTCTATTTGCCAATCCTTAACAAGCCAAAGAGAACAAAGTCAAGAGCAGTCAAGAAAGTGAAGTTGTCACCTCTCAAATCCAAATCTCTAGTCAAAGCTCAATCTAAAGTCAGTAAGGGAGATTACATGTACTTGTGTGACATCAAAGAATTTTCTGATCTAAACCTCTATCTAGATGAACTAGATGAAGTGAGAGGAATTGATGAATATAGAAACTTACCTGAAAGGTTAGTGTTCAAGTACAAAGGAGAAAAGGAGATTTAGTGGCCACTTTACAGGATCCTTCAAGAAAGCCAAGCTCTACTGATTAAAGTTTATTAATCCTTCAAGAAGAACTTTGGGTTCAATATTACTGCAAGAAGATTGGTACTGAAGAAGATTGAAGAACTAAGGAGTCTTAGAGCCAAAGATGCACTCCCAAAGACTCTAATTATCCCCTACACAGGGAGAAGAGTGCATCTAAGGCCCTACTAGCTGATGGAGTTCATGGATGACAAAAGAGTGAGAAGATTTTTCAAATTAGAAGACCAATTGAGCATCTCCAGCAATGAGACTCTTTTGGAAATGCAAGAAAAGTTAAATCTCTCAGAATCTGATGAACTGAAATTCCATAGGCAGCTCCAAAATCAGATTGAGGAAAACAACAGAAAGCTTGGAAAGAGATCCAGACCTTCAAGGAACTAGATAAATCTGCTCAGGCTAGAGGAGCATCTTGAAAATGACTGTGAGCAAAAACTTTGTACATTTTGTTAATTGAAGCACTTTTCAGTAATATCTACTTTCTTTTAAAGTTGTATTTTTAAGATGTTTTGTTATCATCAAGTGTCTCTTAATTTATGGCTACAATTCCAGTAGACATAAATTGGGGGAGATTATTGTGTATATGTTGTGTACTTGATGATTTCATGAACAAAACATCTTGGTAGATTTTACTTAGTAAAATAATATAGCACTCGACGGATAAGGTTTAAAGTCCCGACGGATGACTCAATATAGTCCCGACGGATTATTATCCATCGAGTGAGTAGCTTATGTAATAATAAGTCTGAAGCACATTTCTGCATACACATTGTTTAGAATCTGTAGTAGTACTTAAGTCATGAAGACTTTAGTTAGATATGCATAATAGGTTGATTAATTGTACATAGATGATGTCTTGTAATTCTGCATAAGTGAAATGAAGTCAAGTGCCTGATTGCTACCCGACGGATGAACAAACAATGAATTGGACGGATGATCAACAACCCGACGGATGATCAATAACTCGACGGATGATCAATAACCTGACGAATAAAGAATTCAAATATCTGTTGACAGTGACAACACAATCACATGCGTCGAGTGGATGCAAATGGAATGTGGTAGCCTATTCAACTGGGTTTTCGAGAACAAAGAAGCATTGCAATTTCTATGCTATTATGAAGATATTCAAAGATGCTGGAATAGAGTAATGAAGTAGCATTGTAATATACTAGATAGTTTTGTTTTATTATCCTATCTCATTACTTTGTAATCTTGGTGATATATAAACCAAGAAGTAGCAACTAAGAAACTATCCAATCTGAGAAACAAGTAGAGAAACATTTGTAAGCAGAATCCTTAGCATTTCTCTGTATTCTTAATTGTTCAATTGTTGTAAGCAGCTGTGAGCATTTTGCACACAGGGTTCTCTCGATATATAATTTATATCTCTGGTGGAATCATTAAAATCCACCAGAAAGTTTTTAAAGACTCTTATTTTTAATTATTTGTGTTTTGATTCATTTAAGTAACTATTCCGCGTTGTGCTAATCGATTCACACTTATATATATATATATATATATATATATATATATATATTCGAGTTAGAACATTTTTATTTCAAGAACAAGTTTCAAGAATTCCATTCAACCCCCTTCTGTAATTATTGTCATATTGTTAAGGGACTAAGAACCTCTACAAGTCAAATTAACTATAGAGTACTAGAGATCTCGATAAGCCAATATACTCATCGAGCTGTCAAGTTCTCTATAGATCAAACTGGAGATCTCGAGGTAAAATCTCAAAGTACAAAATTGCAGATCATTTAAATATCCAAGATTAACAATCAACAAACAATCCAAACAGCTGGATTGACAAGTCTACAAAAAGTAGCTTGAAGGATGTGCAAGATCAATGGTGAAGATTAACTGACAAAGGAAGATCAAAGTAAACACATGATGCTAAGATATGCTAAGAAATAGAAGATATACTTTTCTATAAATGGAAATGACAAGTGACTGTTTACTAAAGTTAATAGCATGTCTTATTATACACTGTGTAAACCGGCACTTAACTAAATTATAAAGTTAACACTGGTCATTTAGCAAGTGTAACAATAAAGATAGAAAATCTTGTAACACTCTCAAAAAGAATCTAAGCTCTTTATCAACAAAGAGCCTAGAAATTTTGTAGCATAACATTCTTAATTATAATATAAAATTAAGTGAGTTTTGAAGATTTGTGTTCTTTATTCTTGCAAATTTAATTTCTGCATTAACACACTTCCACTACAAGATTTAATTTTATTTGTTCAACCATAATAGATTCAAGAAAAGCTTAAAAACAGTAAAACACATTCACCCCCTGTGTGTTATTCATTTTCTAATAATATACATATAATAATGAGAAGAAGATTAGAATGAAATTATGAATTCAATTTTGAAATAGATGTCAGATAATCAATAGCAAAGCAATTCAAAATTATTCAAGATTGATTCTTATTTTTGAATTGATATGGCATGTAACAAAGAAAGAAGAAGAAGATAATGATTATCAAGGAAAGTACATAGTAATGATTTTTGAATTTCAATTATTGAAGACATGATTTATGGATTTGTAATTGATTGGGTATAAAAATAAATCTATTTTAAAATATGTTTGATCTTTTTAATATTGAAAAGTGATTTTTTATTAATTATAAATACCATTTAAGATATGGATAGGTCATGAATATTTGCATATTTATAAAGGAATTAGTTGATTTAAGAAAATGGGTCGACCCACAGGTCAAATTTAAAAAATATGGGTCAAAATATTTATAAAAATACCATTCTTAGTACAAATTTTTGGGTCTTTTCACTAGTGATCATTAAGACATAATAGATACCATTTTCATTAATGAATTATATCCAAAATAAATAATCATTGAAAAAGTTTACCTTTGTTCAAAAAAATAAGGCCTCGTTAAACTCACAAAAGTAATATTATGGGAAAAAAACTCATAAAAGAAAAAGAGTGCTATATAAAAATTAAATTTTATATAAAAATATAGTGTTTTTCGATCACCGTAAGAAGTCCTTCATGTTATCCAAATTTGTAGATAAATTGTATTGTACTTTATTATATAATTGTGTTTTTTGCTTTAACATTCCAACCATCCTGAAAATAAGAACAAATAAAAAAAATTCAACCATCCTGAAAATAAAAACAAATAAAACAAGAAAATGTATTAAGAGTAGCAAAACAAAATTACATCTGATAATAAATTTTCAGAAGAAAAATAAATGTACATATAATAACTGATAATTTGTCTTGCACTATCTTTTTTTAATTTCATATATTACGTGTTTTTTCCGTAAAAAAAATATTTTAAAGCTCTCATATATTACCGTTTTCTCACGAAAATGAATAAAAAATAATTTTAAAGAGAAAGCAATTTTTTTAATGCAAGATAAATTGATCCAAAATCAGTTATATGTAACATGCAGAAGAAATCGATTGTTCTTGTTATATAGTACTAGCCTATAACCCGTGCGATGCACGGATTGTTTTTAACATTCGATAGTTTTTAATAATATATTTTATAATATTATTTTCAATAGTTGAAAAATAAATTGAAGAATATAATAAATTATAACAATATATGTTTTATAATAATTTGAGACTTGACTGAAAATAAATAATATAATATAATATATTGTTTAAATAAAAAATATAAAAATTTAAATATAATAAGCTGTTCACGGGGTTCGAATGCTGAATCCATGAGAGCAGTTTAAATATTAATATAATAATATTAATATTTTATTATTGTATCCAATGGTTCTCATTTTTCTGACTTTAGATCTAACGGTTGTTATTTGTCGTACCAAACAACTGTACCGAGTAACTACCAAACAACTGTACCGAGCAACTACCAAATAGAAGGCGTTCTGGTTATAATAGTATACTATAGATAGGTTATAGCCTACAGGTACATGTACGATGAAGGGGAGATTAAATATATATATATATATTTTAAATAATAATAAGGATTTATATCTTTTTACGAGCATAGAGATTTATATCTTATAATCCATCAGCATATATAATTTGTTTCAAAAACTAAATGTTTATCCTCAACCTTATCAAATCTGATAAACGAAAATGATTATCTACATTTCAAGTAATATTACCGACTCAGCCCCTCTATATATGATAAGATATTCTTGTCTTTTTTTTTGTCTGAAAACCTTAAGTACAAACAAGGTCCCAAGAGTCATCATCATCTTTCCTATCCAAACCTCTCTTGAATTATCGTCATCATATCATCCCAAATAACTATACAGAGAGAAACATGTTGCATATGTTTTTTGCAGTGGCTTTTTCTGCAGTGCCATTGATTCTGTATATTCCTCCTGTTAGAAGCTTAAATCTTTTTGTGGAGACCATGGAAGAGTTGTTAAGAGAGTCAAGTGCTCAGACTAATAGGCTTTATCCGCGTCTACGCTATGCTTGCTCTAGGATCTTGAACTGCCTGCTTTGCAATGATACAAGGTAGATTTTATGTTGAGTTTTTTTCTAGCTTGTTTTATGTTGGATCATCATCATGTATTTTAATTCTAGTTTGTACTCTGTTTTATGTTGTAATTACTTTTGGTTTCTTTGTTTCGGAAGTATATATAAATTATGAATATGGGGAATTTTACTACAGTTTTATATGTATCGAATGGACTTATAGAGCAACTCCAATAGAGATTGTGAAGTCCTATGTGACATGACATTCTTGGATGTCAGTTTATTCTGCTTGAAGGTTGGTGGTCAATTTTTGACATCTCGGCACTCCCTTAATATAGTTAAAATCCAATTCTTATAAGAAATGTATATATAAATCTTACTTTTTAATTATATTTAATTTATTTATTTATCTATTGTTGATTTTATAAGAAATGTATATATAAATCTTACTTTTTAATTATATTTAATTTATTTATTTATCTATTGTTGATTTTATTTGAATTAGTATGGGGATGATTTAAGCACATTGAGACATTGCTATTGTTGGAGTTAAAAGAATGTTAATTTTGACAGAAGAGATAAATTAAAAAATAAATATTTTAGATGAGTTGGCACTGAGGCGGCCCAAGGAAGGACTATATTGGATATATTCTAAGAGAGATTCATCGTCATGCCTTCAACAAAAACTGCATAATAATATTTCTAAAGCTGAACTAGGGAATATTGTGTAGTTACAAGTTTAAAACGATACTCAACAAGTAACAAGAACTTGTGGGGGTTCAGGGACAACTCCCATTATCGAACTGATTTATTTAAAAAAAAAATCACATAGAGTGTCAGTATGAGAGATCACATGTTCAAATTATTTTCATCACCATCTAATGTCGAAGGGATCAAGGGTGTACAATGTTTATGCACCGCCAGATCCGTACTTCTTTCCGAGAACTAGCACTTGCAGCTTGTCATAGCCAGCAAGCACACCAGCACCTGCAATAGCACGAAGAATGTTGGCACCAGCACCTTTGAAGAGAGATTTCGCACCTTCATTTTTCATAATCTGTGAAAGTGCATCCATTGAGCCTTTGTACTTTACTGCTTCACCAGATGTCATCATCATTCTTCTGCGGACAGTGTCGATCGGGTAGGATGCTAGTCCAGCACCATTAGTAATCACCCAACCAAGGGCAAAGCTAGCAAAGAAACTATCCTGAAAGCACCAAAAGTAAAAGAGATGAATCGAAGAAAGAATTGCAATGATGATATTCATTTTGTAAGTTTTTCGATGTTCATGTTTGAAATCTACAAAGAAAAAAAGACGAAGATGTCTACATTTTCTCTGAGAAGAAGAGAATCGTATGCAATCATGTCAATTCATCGTTTAGGATTGAAAGCAAAAATACTTACCTGCAACTTCCCGGTGAGGAGTACTGGCTTCAAGGAGTCATACATTCCAAAGTACAGACCCCGATAAACGATAATCCCAACACATGAAATAGTGAATCCACGATAAAGCCCAGCAACACCATCAGACGCCATAGTCTTCTTGTACACATCGATTAAGCCATTGAATTGCCTTCCTCCTCCTTTTTTTGCTGCCTTTGCATCATTAGCTAGACGAGTTCTAGCATAGTCCAACGAGTAAACAAAGAGGAGGGATGAAGCGCCAGCAGCACCTCCAGAACCCAAGTTACCAGCAAACCATTTCCAGTATCCATCCCTGTCTTTCTTGAAGTTGAAAAGACTCTTAAAGTAATCCTTAAAAGCAAAGTTTAGGGCCTGACCAACCATCACATAATTTTGAGTGCAAGAAGTACGAAAAAAGGTTTTTTTACTAAAATGCTAAAGAGGGGTTCAATTTTTTCTGACCTGAGTTGGGAAGTAACGAATGACATTAGCAGTATTTCCTCTCCAAAGAGATATTGCACCTTCATCCTTCATTGTTCGACTGAAACAATCACCTATGCCTTTGTATGGTTCAGAAAGCCTTCCAGATTTGAGCATCTCATCTTGGTTCTGTATCAGAAGTTTCACACGTTCAATTGGCGCAGCCGCAGTCTTAGATACAGCTGCAGAGACTCCACCCATGAGGAAATCAGTGACGAACCCTTTAATGCCTTTCTCTTGAGGTGCTTGAACAAAAACAGGTGATACAGACGATGATATTTCACATGTTGATCGATTTGGCTGCACCAATGGATATTGCAAAGCAACATTACTATAATTTCCAAAATTGCGTTTGCTCTGGTACAAATACGGGTGCTGGAAACCAAAATCTTTCTTAGTGATACTAGGGCGGTGTTCTTTATCCATCGAGGCTTTTCTAGGAAGAATGTGTCAGAATTCTTGAAATCTGTCAGGCAACACAGAAAACAATTCCAATAGATTAATCAGAAGTACTAATCAAAGTTCATGTACAAACAGAACCGTCTGCATCAGAGTATCTCATACTACTAATCATTCGACTAGTCAGGAACTCTGAAGGAAATGATTATCAAAAGTGCTAATTATTTCCAATCCAAGGAAGTAAATACACCTATGTCTGTAAATGAATACCTTCAAAGTATCTACAATTATATTCTGCAATAATTGACATTAAATGGCTTAGAGTCTTTTGCTGCCTAGCTCAGATAAAATAAATTTAAGCACTCCTATAATAGCAGGCTGACTCTTAACCAAATAATAACAGCATCCCAGCTTAACCACACACATGAGACAGAGATCAGGAATTTGATTACTGGGTTTAAGGAGGTGTGCTTCGATTACATGCAAATTAAAGTTCTTCCCCAAAATATAAAAGATTTCATTGCAATGAAAATGAACGTACATGGGTATAATGTAAAAAGTATGATCATTACAACTAGATCCTAGCAGTTAGGAACGCTTTTGGGGACTTCTCTTAAAACATTACTCCCCTTCAGCCTGTAATAATAGTTATGAGGTAATCATAATACATATCAATTTTTCAAGTTTCAATGTAAATATGTGAACATCTCTGTTAAACTTTCCTTTTAAAAGAAAATTGTATAACAATTAGTGAGGAGGAGGGAGTAAGGGTCTAAATTAGTGTATATTCTTATGAAATCAATTTATTTAGAATAATGGATATAAGTGAAAATGTATTATGAAAACTAATATTTAAAAATGAAAAGAAACAATGATGATGGCACGGGAGTAACATATAACCATGTTCCATCAAAAAATTTCATATTAAGCTGGGAGATTATCGATGTAAATCAATATAATATTTAAATCCATAGGCATTACACACTTTAAAATTCTGGTTCCATCCATGCATGCGTAGGTTAGGTATACATACAATACAAACTTAGAACAAAACAATTACAAATTATGTTAAGAAAAGAGAGAGAAAGAGGTACCTTCAAAGAGAAGATAGATGTAAAAAATGAGGTAGAAAATAACAAGAAATAAACATAACAAAGTATATACCTAGTAGAAAGGGGGAAAGAGAAGGGGGAGAGGGGAAGTGCGTCTCTTTGGGCTTGCCTTGGGGATTTCAGGAGGTCGAGAGAAAATACAGGACCTAACTCACTTATTTCACTCACACCAGGTCTACGTTTTTCTTTACTCTGGGTCGTTGGTGTTGCAGACAGTTATAGCAGGTTTTTGCTGTTAAAAAAGTTTTTGGCAAAATATGCCCCCTTATACTTTTGAAAAAAAGCTTTTTCAGCTTTTAGAGGAATTAGTTATTAGTTCTCAAAAATATTATTTTTTATTAGGAATTAGCTTTTACAGAAATTAGCTATCAGATAAAGATACAGAAAATGATTTGGTTTTATGACATGCATGTTTTAGTTGAATTAGCAATCACAAAATATAAATTATAACAAGTTAATACAAGAAAAACATCATTTATTCAATCATTTTAGTTACATCTTCTCATCTCATTGTTTATCCCCTTATCTTCTGCTTCTTATTTGGTACTCCCTCTAATTTTTTATATTGCACATTTTAAAACTCCCATAAAATATAGTTCTCTAAATAATTTTAAATATATATATATTTTTTAATAAAAATATAATATTTAAATTTTTATACAGAAAAAAAAAATTAAAAAATAAATTATAAAATGATATTTTATAATTGCCTTAAAATTTGTATAAAAAAAGTATGTAAACAGAGGGAGTAGTTTTTTTCAAATGTTAGGGGCTTTTACTTTTTATTTGGAGGTACAGGTTTTAAACTTTTAGCCGAGCGAAGATTTATTTTTATTTTTTTGAAAACGAGCGAAGATTTAATTACTCGGGTTATCTGTTAGATCACAGATGAGATAATCGTTACCATAGCACATATACACACACTGTTGACTGTTTATCATGGTTGTTATAAACTACTATTTTATTTTAAAGCAATTTTCTATTTCACTTGCAACAATTTTACATTTAGTAAAACTCGTTACATAAACTAAAAACATATAATATAAAAAAATCTAAAACTGACTGCATAGATAGTTGCATTTATAATTATATACAACAAAATCAATAATTATTAAGATTATATGATTCCAGAAAAAAAAAAGTTTCTTTCAAAAAATAAACTCCTTTGTTGGGGAGCTTTAGCAACCAAAATGTGCTACAACTCCGAAGAGCCACAAGATTGTAAAAAATTTCGTTACCTTCAGCTTCACACACTATTTTATATATATAGGTGATGATTTTCTATTCACTTGTTACATGAACAGTGCAAATGACAGTACATGACCCCTCAGCAATGCAAACTCATGTCTTGTAAAAACAGGTGAAGGAAGGATTTGCAATTTAACAATTTCTTGTAGCAAAATCTCACAGTTTTTTACAGTTCTCATTATATATAAAGGGTCAGACAGGCAGGCAAAGGCAAGTATACATATTATCCTTTTTTATCAAGTTTCTTTATGTTTATCCAATATATATACTTAATTGCTTGATATATTATTAGAGTAAGTTTGTGATTGCACTGCCCCCTGCTCTGGCTCTGCACTGCCCCCTGCTCTGGCTCTGCTCTGCCCTGCCGCCCTGGGCCTAAAAAAATTTCCCAACGCAGCAAGAAGGCGACCATTAAACACTGTGGATGGATAATAGGAAAAAGGTATCAGTACAAGTCAAGTGATAACGTAGCTGTAGAAGTACCGAAACTGCAGAGCATAAATAAATTGGCCTCTAGTGACTGAAAAGAAACAACTTGTTATGCACATTGATATATGTACACTTCTTCATGACATGCAAAAAAATAAAGAAAAAGTTGTCATTGGAGTTCTAATGTGAACTTGGACAAACAAGAGCTATTATCAGGGTATTAAAGAACTAGCTTTGTATCTGACTAAAACTACGGTAAGATAAGCTTTCTACGAAGGAATGGTCATAAATGATATCAAAATTAACAATCCTACACTGCTATGAATATAGACAGATAAAAAAATACACAAACAACCTTAGGCATAATGTGAGAAATATTGAAAACTATGAGATACATGGTAAGGAAAAGGAGATGGGACTCTAAAGATTCATTGTAACTATCTGTAATAAAACACTAGTTCTAAACTCGTACTTAAGTTCAACTTTCTAGAAATCATAAATTTACTATAGTGTCTGTTATAGGGAGAATTTCGTATAATAATGTTGTGGAGGTTAATGGGCGGAACAAAGATCAAGGACAGTGTTTGAGGGCGGAGGAAGGTTGTTTGGTGGTGGTTGAGCTTGTATGTGGACTCCTTAAGAAAGAATAGGGTTTGTTATTCTCTGTCAAGTGTCGACCCATGTCTCATACAAGTGCCTACGTACCCTATTTATAGGGATCAAGCCTTACGTAGTTCTTGGGGAACAAGTCATGTAGGCTAGGGTTAGGACTCTTCAGCCCGTGCAGCCCAAGCCCACGATAAAGTCAGGCCTTCAGCCAATTAGTCACATAAATCTCGATCGGCTCCACACGCTTCCTACGATCTCGCGGCATCTCCGCAATCCTTCCCGTGATCGTAGGAACAACCCGTATCGACCCCGAAATCTACGAGCAACTCAGTCATCTATGAGTCACTTTCCATGTTGCACACAAAGTCTTTCGATGCGGCCCGGCCTGGTCACCTCGGCCCGCACCGCCTTCAAATAATAAATATAATGTTACCTCTGTTTCTATAAGATGTGGGCTCATGAGCTCAGCCCGCGTATGGGCAGCTAAGCCCACCTCGCATGAAGGCACCTGAGCCCACCTCGCGTGGGCACAACCGAGCTCAGCTCGCACATGAGAGCCCAAATGACAAATATGAGCTCACCTTACATATGTGAGCCCAGCTCGCATGTCCTCACTTGAGCCCAGCTCGCATGTTTGAGCCCAGCTCTCATGTCATGAGCTCAGCTCGCATGTAAACTCAGCTCGCATGTTACGAGCCCAGCCCGCATGTGAACCCAGCTCGCATGTTGCGAGCCCAGCCCGCATGTGCTGGCCCAAGTCATATAAATCCATGGTTCTAGCCCACACACAAGAGTCCAGCTATTTAGTGCACCCACAGGGACCTGTTTAGGGCCCATGGCCGAAAGCGGGCATAACAACTACCCCCCAAAATTCCTGGTCGCATCTTGAGGCTAGGTATTTTCTAATCTTTTTATGGCCTCGCAAGTGTGAGCCCACCAGGCCGCACCAAGCCGCCTCGCGTGTCTCGCCTCGCATGCCTTTTATCTTTGCATTCATTTTGACAGCCGTTGGACAGCTGGCGTGGGGATTCGTGTCATCTTATGAGATAACGACATGTGTCGCCTCCTCCTTTCTCTCTCCTATCCCCTATAAATATGTGAGATTTCAATTCATTTCTCACATTTCCAAGAACACTTCCTGAATTGCTGCTCAATTTGCTCAAGGATCTACCACGGCGAAGATTATCATTTCAACAAGAACCGTCTACCGGCGGCGATATTCTCCGGGACCAGATTCATCAGGATCTTCATACACCTCTCCCACAGGTACTCTTCGATTCGAGCCCGTTTTTTTATTCATGCTTCATTCACGCACACCATGCGAGCACACACCACCTGTTCGATGCGAGTTCACACACAACCACAACGCGCGATGCGAGTCCTTTTGCTCGTTTAGATACTTAGGTGCGATCCCGTGTGAGATGTGAGGACACTTAGGTGCGATCCCATACTTGTTTTTTTTTTTTTTTTTTTTTTTTTTTAGGGCCACACACTAATCTTCACCATCCTTTACAGATGTCGAGTGCGTCTTCAGCCCGCTCCTATGGATCATCTCGCTCTTCCTCGAGCCCGGCTCGCACCTCTGCTAGCCCGGCTTGCTCTTCAGCTACTCCATCTCCATTAAACCAATACCCTCCTGAGCAGCGAGGCTCCAAGGACTTCCAACGCGAGCTGACCTCTCTTTCTGGTCGTCTTAGCCAACCTATCTCTCCCGGCTCAGCTATCACCCCTCAAGGGGCTTTGAACATTGCCAGAGTTGAGAACTCGATGCGAGCAGCTGGATCCGGCTCGCTTGATATTCACCTCGACCCGAACCCTGAGGATTTTACCAGGGAGAAGAATATATATAATTGGAGAAATAGGCCCGTGGACCTCTCTCATATTCCAGCCTCCCTTGGGGTAGAAGAGCTGCTAAACCGCGAGCCTGCTCCCTTGGATAAAGACCGAGCCGAGGAGATTTTAAGAGAAATGGCTGAAGAGAAGGCAGCCCGTCTGAGGCAAGCAGCAGCTAACCACCTCGACCCCATTCACCTTGACTCAGAATCAACTGACAGCGACCTGGGGAGTGCATACTATGACACCAGGAAGAAAGGAAAAGAGCCTGTAGCTGCTGAGTATCCCATCCTGGGACTCGAGGGTGAAGAGGACGGCTCGCATTGGTCCTATGACTCTCCTCAGAGCGAGGAGGTGGCAGATGTTACAAGTCAGTACAAGATTTGTAACTATAATTATGCCCCCGCAGCCTCTCCCGAGCCTTATGTGCCTCCTGCCCAGCCTGAGCTCGAGGGTGAGATTGTTTTCAGAAGGCAGATCATTCCTGATGGGGAGGAGAGCTCAACTGCAAACGAGGAGGTTAAGGTGCTCGCTTGCCGCGACCTGCCTACCTCGCTGACTCAGAAACATCTGGCCGAGCACATTGAGCAGTTTCAGCTCGAGGGCCATATTGTCTTGCCCCTACCTCATATGAGATGCTATAGATTCAATCACTCGGAGAATGGAGGCAGGGTGCCTCGCATGGTCTTGTCCACCTTCCTATTAAGGCTGGGAATCTCCTCTCCTCTTCATCCCTTCATCAAAGATGTTTGCGAGTACTTCCAGCTCGCACCCCTTCAGATCAATCCAAACGGATACCGGGCCGCCCTCGCATTGTACATCATGTACCACAAATGCGGGTACCCTTCTCTAACCGCGAGGCAGCTGGGTTACTTCCTCCATTTGAAGCATTCTCCTAATGACTTTGGGTATTTCTACTTCTCTCTCTGGCCGTGCTTCAACAAGAAGAACCTCATCCACAACGGGCCGAGCAACTTAGGGAAGTGGAAGAGCCCTTACTTCTATATCCACGAGGTGCCTCGAGTTCAGACTCATTTTTATTATAATCCATGTAAGTTTTTTCCTGCCCGCTCTCGTCTCTTCTACCATAGCTCTTTCCTTTTAACAAGAATTTCTTCTATCTCCAGCCACCCCGCCTCGCACTGTCCTTGTGGGACAGGAAAAGATAAACGCGGACAGTCTTCTAAACCTTCCTAAGGCGGACCGGGACATCCGAAAACTCATAACGACCTCCAATCTGGTCGCATGTGGGTTTTTGAAGGAAGGAGTGAGGCTGACTCCTCAGAAGAAATCTAGTAAGAGATCCAGAAAGGGTAAGAATATCGGGCCCGCACGTCCGGGCCTGGCTGCTCGCATGCGCGAGCTTGTGTGCTCGCGTGCTCACTTTTCCTGCATGCATCTTGTTTCACATCGCACTTTAATTCTCCGTATTTTTCACCTGCTCGCATTACTTCTTTCCTTTGCATCTTGCTGTGACTAATCTATTGCTTTGTTGTTTTCTTTTTCAGAAATGGCCATCTCCCCTATCCCCTTCATGGAGGAGGCTGAGCAGGCTGCGGCCTCGGGCCCAGTTCAGCCCACAGCTGCGAGCACAAGGGCTCGCTCTCAGTCCAATCCTCTGGCCCGCATGACTACTCTTTCCGAGCATCTCAAGGATTCAGGGCCCTCTCCTCGACTAAAGAGACATAGAGGTAAAGAAGGAAAAAATGGCGAGCCTGAGCCAAAGAAAGCTGCTCCCTCTGATGCTCCTCTTCCCTCTTCTTCTTCTGCCAATGCGGTTGCGACCACATTCGGCCGGCTCGCCCAAGGTCACATCAGCGAGCAGGATTTAAAGGATTGGTCTTCTTCTGCTCTCGAGGTTAACCAGGATGCCCTCTCCCGAGCCGCGGCCGAAGTATACTATCGTCAGTTATCTAAGGCTCGAGAGATGCGAGCCCTCAGCCAGACCAACACAAAGCTCGAGGCTAAAGTCAAGTCCCTTCAGAGTAAGGTCGCTGAGCACGGGCAAGAGAAAGTTACGCTGGTGAACATATATAATCAGAAGATAGTTAACCTGAACGCTGCTCACGACAAGGCCCTAAGGGAGCAGAAGGAGGCTCATGACCTAGCTGCTGAGGCATGTAAGAAGGAGAAGGATGCCCTCGAGGAGAGGGTGCTCGAGCTGGAGGGATCAGTCTCTGCCCTGACCGAGGGCCGTGAGGCCGCCCTCGCTGATGCTAGGAACCTGGGGGCCAGGAATTTCATGAAAGTTTTTATGAAGAAGGTTCCTGACTTCGATTGGGAGGCTCTGGGTGCGAGCACAGCGAGGCATGCTGACAAGTTGAAGCTGGAGATGGAGAGGGATGCCCAAATTGCTGAGGAGGCTAGGCTCGCGGCCGAGAAGGCCCAGGTCGCTGGTGAAAATCGTGAGGGAGCAGAGGCTGATAACCCTTGATGTAATTTTGATTAGAACTAGACTTTTGACTGGGTAAGCGGGCACCCCTCTCGCCTCGCGCTTGTATTTGAAATATTCTGCCACGGGGCATAACTTATTTAACTTTTGTTTGTATAAAATGTCTAAGTTTTTTGTGCCCGCGTATGTCTTTACGGTGCTAGCTTTTTTTTTTTTTTTTTTTTACCATGCTTCTACTGACCAAAAAGTAATCATAACTCTGGCCGCTTATGGCGAGCGTTACCCCTTCACTGCGAGCCCAATTTATTCAGCTCGTGTCATTTGTTCAATCAAACAACCATTGAAAGAGAATGCCAAGTGGAACAAGCCCGCATCGACTCGCAGGTGTTGTAGGTGTGCTCGCACTAGGAGCTCGCATGTGTCTTCTCCTCGCATCATGCGACTTTGAGTATGTTTGATGGAGGGCTGGGCCCCCTGGGTCGCATTTATGGTTTTGAGGGCCAGGGTATGGGCTCGCATCGCGGGCCTATATCTCTATCAACATCTTTTATCTACTATGTGTTCGTATTTGCCTAAGCGGGCCGTGGCCCGGCTCGTTTCATGTTCTTGGCATCAAGTGGGTTGGGGCCCAGCTTGATTTAACATGTTAATAAAATAACTGTTCTGTCCTCGCATGGGTTCCCAAGGATGGGGTCCCCTGCTGGGTATTTAATCTATTAACAGAAGTTAAAATATCAAGTGCACAAATAGAGATCAATCGTTTATTCATAGATAATGGGAAGTGAAAGAAATACATGCTTGTGGTCTCAGGGAGGCACCTATATGGCACTACCCCCCGAGACTTAGGAATATTTGAAGATAATACTAAGTCTGAAAAGAATAATATTACTGATAATACTTACAAAGGTGTTCCGCGTTCCAGGCTCTTGGGATCGACTTGTCTTGCATATCATTGAGGTGGTAGGTTCCCTCCCAGAGCACCGATTTTATCTTATAAGGGCCTTCCCAATTTGCTCCCAAGACTCCGTGACTCACCACCTTGGTATTTGGCATGACCCGGCGCAGAACTAAATCTCCCACCTTGAAAGTTCGGGCTCGAACCTTACTGTTGTAATGCCTAGCTGTCCTCTGCTGATATGCCGCAATCCTGATCTGAGCCTCTTCTCGAGTTTCTTCGATCATATCCAAATAGAGCCGATGATTGACCTCGTTTGCCTCTGAGTCATAGTTGTCCCTTCGAAAAGATCCTGCTCCCACTTCAACGGGCACCATAGCTTCACACCCATACACCAAAGAGAAAGGGGTCTCTCCAGTTATGGTTCGGGGTGTAGTGTTGTAAGACCATAGGACCTGGGCGAGTTCTTCTGGCCATGCTCCTTTCTTCTCTTCAAGCTTTGCCTTTAAGGTATGCTTAATGATTTTATTAACCGCCTCTGTCTGCCCGTTACTCTGAGGGTGGCAGACTGCGCTAAAGCTCTTCTGAATCCCCAGCTGCTCACAAAACTCTCGCATCTCCTTGCTATCAAATTATTTCCCATTGTCAGATATCAGCTTGTAAGGGATGCCATAGCGACATACAATAGCCCTGTATACAAACTCCCTGAGCTTTCTCGATGTGATAGTGGCTAGGGGCTCAGCCTCTGCCCACTTAGTGAAATAGTCTACCGCAACTACCGCATACTTGACGCCTCCCCTGGCCTTCGGGAGTTCCCCAATCAGATCAATTCCCCACATGGAGAAGGGCCAGGGGCTCATGAGGGATGTGAGAGAGGCCACGGGGTTGTTGTAATAATTGGCATATCGCTGACACTTATCACAAGCTCGGGAGAATTCAAAGGCGTCCTTTTTCAGCGTTGGCCAGTAGTAGCCTTGACGGAGGATTTTCTGAGCTAGAGAGCTACCCCCCGAGTGATTGCCACAAATACCCTCGTGTACTTCCCTTAGGATGTAGTTGCATTCCTCCCCATGTATGCATTTGAGAAGAGGAACACTGAACCCTCTTCTGTATAGAATCTCGTCGTATATCACATAGCGGGCTGCTTTATATTTTATTCTCCTTGCCTCGTTCTTTTCGTCCGGAAGTGAACCTTCTCTTATGTATGCTAGAATAGATGTCATCCACGTGGGGCCGAACTCATTATTGAGGCTGCTCACCTCGTGCTCGGGCACACTAGGTTGCCTCTGTATATCAAGGGGCACGGTCCCTAGCAAAGTGCTCTCGCGGCGTGAGCCGAGCTTAGCTAGCTCGTCCGCGCCTTCATTCTGTCCACGCGGGATTAGTTCCAGCCTCACCTCGTTGAATCTGGCGATTATCCTCTGTGCGCACTTCAGGTAAAGCTCTGTTCTCGGCCCCTTAGCTTGATACCCCCCATTTATCTGATAGACCACAATCATGGAGTCGCTAAATACATTCAAATTCTCGACCTTCATTTCCAAAGCTAGCTTGAGACCGTTGATCAGGGCCTCATACTCAGCATCATTGTTGGTTGCATGAAAGGTCAGATGGGTCGCATGTCTGATTTTGTGAGCCTCTGGGCTGATTAGCTCGATTCCAGCTCCTGCTCCATCACCGTTAGAGGCACCATCCATATATAGGCTCCACCATGGGGCACTATTTTGTCTTTCCAGTCCAACTTCTTCTGTGCTAGGTATAACAATAAGGGCTCCCGGCTCCACTTCTTGATGAGGGGGAAATTCTAGCACAAAATCGGCCAGGGCTTGGCCTTTGATCGCAGTCCTTGGCTTATAATCCACCTCGAATTGGCCGAGCTCAACCGTCCACTTCAACATTCGACCAGAAGATTCTGGTCTATGCATCACTTGTCTGAGGGGGTAGGAGGTTCGCACTTCTATCTTATGTGCCTGAAAATAGGGCCTGAGTTTTCGGGAGGCCAGAATCAGAGCATACGCTAGCTTTTCGAGGCTTGTGTATCGAGTCTCGGCATCGGCTAGCCTTTTACTCACATAATATACCGGGAGCTGGACACCATCCTCCTCTCGGACTAATACTGCACTTATTGCAAAGTCGGAGACGGCCAAGTATAGGATCAAAGTTTCTCCTGCTTTTGGGTTGGACAACATGGGAGGGCTACTGAGATGCTTCTTTATGTTCTGAAAGGCTTCCTCACATTCTTCGGTCCACTTAAAGTTCCTCCCCACTCCTTTGATTGCTTTGAAGAACTCTTGGCATTTATCGGAGGATTTTGAGACGAATCGGTTTAAGGCAGCCACTCGTCCCGTTAAGCTTTGAACATCCTTCACCCGTCGAGGGGATCTCATCTCGAGTAAGGCTTGTATCTTGGCTGGGTTGGCCTCAATGCCTCTATGGTTGACAATAAATCCCAAAAACTTCCCCGATTCAACCCCAAACACGCATTTCTGGGGGTTGAGTTTCATTCTGTACTCCCTTAGTATCTGGAACATTTCTGCCAGGTGGCGGACATGATCCCTCGCTTCTTTCGATTTCACCAGCATGTCGTCTACATAGGCCTCCATAGTCTTCCCCAATTGATGTTTGAACATCTTATTCACCAGCCTCTGATAGGTTGCCCCCGCATTAAGGAGCCCGAAGGGCATCCCGATGTAACAGTAAAGGCCCCGATCAGTAATAAAGGAGGTGTGCTCCTGATCTGGCCCATACATGGGGATTTGGTTATATCCTGAATAAGCATCCATAAAACTAAGCAGCGCGTGCCCAGCCGTGGAATCAACCAGCTGGTCGATTCGGGGTAGAGGAAAGCTGTCCTTCGGGCAAGCTTTGTTCAGGTCGGTGAAGTCTACACATGTCCTCCACTTGCCATTGGGCTTCTTGACAAGCACAGGGTTGGCCAGCCACACGGGGTAGAAGGCTTCTCTCACAAGTCCTGCCTCCATTAATCTATCCACTTCTTCTCTGAGGGCCTCTGCCCTCTCTCCACTAATCGGCCGTCTCTTTTGCCTAACCCCCTTCTTTTTCGGGTCCAAGTTGAGCCGGTGGCATATGTCATTTGGGTCAATCCCTATCATATCGGAGTGTGACCATGCAAAGACATCCAAATTCTCCCTTAGGAAGCGGGCTAGATCCTCTCTCAAGTCAGGACTTAGGTTAGAGCCTATTCTGAGTACCTTGGAGGGATCATTTGGGTCTACCAAGATCGGGATTGTGTCCTCTGCGGCCCCGGCCCTCTCGACCATTGAGGGCATTCTCGGGTCTAGATCTGCTTGAGCCTCGCTAGTTTTTTCCATTTCCGTGATTGCCAAACCTTCCGCATCCTTGAGCTCGGTTTGGTGAGCTTGGGTCGGGTTTATCAAGCGTTCAGAGGTCGCAGTTACAGTTCGAGTGATTCTGTCGGGTGGGTCCATAGTGGTTGTTGTTTCTTTGTGTGCCCACTTCTCTCTCCTAAGTGTTGCAGTGATTTGTTCTGGGCTCTCTTCTTCATCACTTGCTTCCTCTACAATCCCCTCTTGTATCAACATGATGGGCTGAGATGCTTCCATTAGTAAGGCCCCTGGGCGTGGTTCCACATGAATTCCCATGTGCTCGAAGTAGTTCTCGGGAAACTCCTCAATTGAAATCAAATTACAAGTCTCGTGGCCCTCAGGACGTATTCTTTTCCTGCCCTCTGCCTCTTCCATGGGGATGTCGCACTCACCTACTTCAGCTATCTCCCTTGAGGCATTTCTTGACTCGGCCGCTTTGAGTGCCTGGTTGTAGTAGACCCTGGATTCGTATTGACAGCTCTTCAAGATGCCTACCCCCGTGGGGGTTGGGAATTTTATCGTCATATGATGGATCGAGGTCACCATCCTCATTGCCCTCATAAGGGGTCTGCCCACTATAACATTGTAGGCACAAGGCTGGTCTACGACTGTAAACATAGCGATCTGGGTGGCCACATGAGGCTCCTCTCCTATGGTCACCGGGAGTCGAATTGTCCCTTTCACTCCGATCGAGTCTCCCGTGAACCCGTACAGGTGCCCACCTGTTGAGGTTAATTCTCTATCCAATAATCCCAGTTTTTTGTAGGCATCATAAGTCAAAACATCAGCCGAGCTCCCGGTGTCCACCATTGCTCGGTGAACATTCACCGTCCCAATCTTCATTTTTATGACTAGGGCATCGGTATGAGGGTAATGCACCCATTTTGCATCATTCTCTTTAAACACGATATCATCGACCTCCCTTTCAAAGAGTTCCGGGGGCCTTTGGCTTAGATGATTGACGTTGGTGAGCGGCTTGTCCTTTGCTTCCCGGGCATATCTGTCCATCGCCTTCCGGCTGTCTCCACCAATGTGAGACCCGCCTAGAATAATATGAATACTACCAGCCCGAGGGACCCTTTCTTTGTCTTCTGGGGGTGGAGGAGGGACGGTATGATAATCCGTCCTGTGTCTTCGAACCTCCTTGACAACCCACTCCGTAAGCTTCCCTTGTCTAATCAAAGTCTCGATCTCATCCTTTAGTTGTCTACAATCAGCGGTATCGTGTCCGGTGGCCTCATGGTATGCACAATACTTCGAAGTGTCTCTTTTATTGTAGTCTGTGAGAGGAGTTGCCTTCCTGAATACCCCCTTCCCCACATATGTAGCATATATGTGGTCAATAGAGGCTACCAGAGGGGTGTGTGTCTGCCATTTGCTTGTATAAGGCCTTCCCGAATCTTTAGTGGTCTCTTTGCCACGGGCAGACTTTTTCGGGCTCGAACTACGCCGATACGTCTTCCTCCTTTCATCAGGGCTTGAGGATCGGTCCCTCTTGTCTCGATAGCTTTCGCTGATTTTCAGCTCTCTCATCGATTTCTCTACCCTCTTGAAGGGTTCGGCTTGCTCATAGAACTCGGCCAAGGTCCTCGGCTCACTCGCTTGGAGGCTCTTCCAAAATTTTGATCCTTCTTTCAGCCCTGCTATCAAGAAATTTTTGATGGTCTCCTCACTGGCTCCTCTCACCTTCGGGACCTCGGCGTTGAACCGACGAAAGTATTCTGCCAAGGGCTCCCCCTCCCTTTGCTTGATGTTGGCTAACGTGGCCACAGGAGGCGAATAGTGGAGGGTCGACTGAAATTGTCTGACGAACAAGTCCTCCAATTGCCTCCACGTTCTTATGCTAGCCGGTCCCAACTTGGAGAACCATTGTTGGGCACTACCTCTGAGTGATGCCGCGAAGAGTCTGCAACGGGTCATCTCCGGCACCTGATAGACTTCCATCTCAGTGTTAAATTGAATAAGGTACTCCGCCGGGTCGGCTTCGCCGTTGAATAGAAGGTCGGGGTTGTGCCTAAACACCCGAGGTAGGGGGGATGATCGGATAGCAGTCGTAAACGGAGAGGGGGCAGCCGAGGCAGGGGGCCCTCTCTTCTCTTGCTCCATCTCATCTAAGATCCTTCTCAGGTCCCTTACTCTAACAACTTCTCCTTCTCTGTCACCACCCGCATTACTCGAATGGTGTGAGCCCTGAGGTCGTTCGCGGCGTCCCCCTCCTCCAGCTCGGTCCTGCGACTCCTCTTCACGATTGTATCTGCGTCTATGTCGCTCCTCCCTCCTGGGTGAGGTGTGTTGACGTCTTTCCGGAGGGGTCGTTGCCCGTTCCCTTTTCGAGCCTCTTTTATCCACGGGCTCTTTCTCTTCTCTCTCCTTCTTACAATTCTCCAATTTGAGCCTGAGGTCATGCTCGCTTAGCTTTCTACCCACTCGGTCTAGCACGCTAGTTGACCTTGCCTCAGATGAAGCTGGCTTCGGCCCCGATCTCGTAGAGATCTGGCTGCCCCGCTCATCATGGCCTTGGGGTATATCTTCCTTTTCGCGTGATGTCTCTTTCTTCTGTTTGGTCTCGGTTGCCACGTCATCAAAATCGTGGATCAGCTTCTTCTGAGGGCCTTTGCCCTTCCAGCTACGCTGTGAGACCTTGAGGCGGCGCGCCTTACGCTTGGCGTTCCGGACCGAGCTTCTTTCTACCTTTGACATTCGGGCGTTGATCTGATTCATCTGATCGGCCAGCCCTTCGAGATACGTCATCACAGCCTGCCCGTCCACGGTTGCAATTGGTGGAGGTGGCGCCTGATTCTCTGGGGGCGTGTGTTCGAAAGTAGGGTCCTTCTTGCCTCCGCTCCCTGGTGTCGTTGCTTGCTTGCTTTCTTTGGTCATCTTTCTCCCTAAGATGAACGTCCCCTCCTTCTAGCGCCAAATGTTATAGGGAGAATTTCGTATAACAATGTTGTGGAGGTTAATGGGCGGAACAAAGATCAAGGACAGTGTTTGAGGGCGGAGGAAGGTTGTTTGGTGGTGGCTGAGCTTGTATGTGGACTCCTTAAGAAAGAATAGGGTTTGTTATTCTCTGTCAAGTGTCGACCCATGTCTCATACAAGTGCCTACGTACCCTATTTATAGGGATCAAGCCTTACGTAGTTCTTGGGGAACAAGTCACGTAGGCTAGGGTTAGGACTCTTCAGCCCGTGCAGCCCAAGCCCACGATAAAGTCAGGCCTTCAGCCAATTAGTCACATAAATCTCGATCGGCTCCACACGCTTCCTACGATCTCGCGGCATCTCCGCAATCCTTCCCGTGATCGTAGGAACAACCCGTATCGACCCCGAAATCTACGAGCAACTCAGTCATCTATGAGTCACTTTCCATGTTGCACACAAAGTCTTTCGATGCGGCCCGGCCTGGTCACCTCGGCCCGCACCGCCTTCAAATAATAAATATAATGTTACCTCTGTTTCTATAAGATGTGGGCTCATGAGCTCAGCCCGCGTATGGGCAGCTAAGCCCACCTCGCATGAAGGCACCTGAGCCCACCTCGCGTGGGCACAACCGAGCTCAGCTCGCACATGAGAGCCCAAATGACAAATATGAGCTCACCTTACATATGTGAGCCCAGCTCGCATGTCCTCACTTGAGCCCAGCTCGCATGTTTGAGCCCAGCTCTCATGTCATGAGCTCAGCTCGCATGTAAACTCAGCTCGCATGTTACGAGCCCAGCCCGCATGTGAACCCAGCTCGCATGTTGCGAGCCCAGCCCGCATGTGCTGGCCCAAGTCATATAAATCCATGGTTCTAGCCCACACACAAGAGTCCAGCTATTTAGTGCACCCACAGGGACCTGTTTAGGGCCCATGGCCGAAAGCGGGCATAACAGTGTCTTATCTTACATTTTTGTTATGAGTACCAAATTCATTTTTTTTTTAAATCTACTTTTCGTCTTACTGCAGATTTAACCTATTCTTTAAGTTTTAGGAGAACAAATCTTTGTTATGGCTACAATAGGACCTCCCAAATATTCGTAACTAGATAGGCCATTATGCTTAAGAGTAATAATAGCATGTGATTGGTAACAAAAGTATGGTCAACTGATTATAAACTTAAATATACTGCAACAAAAATCATGATCATAGAACTGTAAATATACAAACTCTTCAGAGACCTTTACCTCAAGAACAAATTGCACTCTGCAGCGGCTTATTTAATGAAATTTTCTTTCCTGCCATGGCACATAATTCGTTATGTCAGATATCCTGCATCAGAAAGATATCTTGAGACAGTTAACTATATATCTGGTACTTCCCTATTTTTGAAATGGTATTTTAATCTGTTCCAAATCACATTCAAGAGATTCCACAATTCCCATTGACAATCAGTAATATGCGTACAAGTAATACTTGCATCAAAATATTAACATTAATTTACTTGCGCGTAAATCTCATCAAAATTGATCTCCAGGATTTCACAGACTGACAGTCTGACAATAACAAAAATTCTTAAAGGACCCTTCTGGAACACATGAAAAACTTAGTTTTAATTATATTTTTTCTTCGGAATCGGTATAATTCATTGCTTTAATCTTTTGTTCTTGTTTTTATATTATAATTCATCTTTCTGAAATCTTGTCCTGCATCAGGTTGTTAACATATTGGCTCTTAAAGTATGTCTATTTGTACACATCCACCCTTAGACAAAGAAAACGTTCACTTTAACTTTTAAAGAAAGCTGTACATCTCGATTATATTCGCCATTTTTATTCCCAAAACAACCTTTCCGCATTTTGGAAACAGTTGGGGACTGGAATATGTTGGAAATGAATCTTAAAACTTATTATTTAGATTTTGTTTTAATTTTAAATAAATGTGTTGATATTTTAATCTAAGCTTATTCTTTGTTTTAAGTAAAATGCAGCACCCAGTTTGTAGTCGTGGAATTAGTCAGCTAGAAGAAATCATAGTCTGTTTGAGTATTTGTAGGGCAAGTTGGAGTCATGGAGTATTTTTAGGAGTGTTATTCCTAGATGTACATAGTATGTGATAGATTATATATCACTGTATGTAATTAGTTTCATTTTGAGAGAAATAATATTAGTACTTGTTTTTATGTTCTCTTCATCTTAAACATACAAATGTATGTTTGAGTATTTTTAATTCTACACTTGGTATCAGAGCCTCATGATCTAGGGCTTGTGAATTATTTTTATACATATATTTATATATATATATATTAAGTATTTATCTGTGATTTAAAATGGCATCAAAAAAAAAATCTCCATCTATATTGAATGAGTTATCAAGATGAAAATATTCTTAATAGAGAAGCATGGGAAAAAGAAAGAGAAGTAAGAACAAAAATCAAGGAGGAATATGAGCGGTGAAAATAATGAGAAAGATATCATGGCACAAGTGACCGTGAAATATTTTAGAAGTATGGGTGATTATGTGCACCTGGAGAGAGGTACTCCAAAATTGTTTTTGATGAGAAGTGCATCAAACTTGATAGTGGTGAGAAGTGCATCACAAAATGAAGAGATGGTGATGAGAAGTGCATCACAAAGATGAAGAGAAGTGTTTCATAAGTTTAAGATTAAGGGGGTGATTGTTGAAAATTAATCTTAGAACTTATTATTTAGATTTTGTTTTAATTTTAAATAAATGTGTTGTTATTTTAATCTAAGCTTATTCTTTGTTTTAAGTAAAATGCAGCACCCAGTTTGTAGTTGTGGAATTAGTCAGCTAGAAGAAGTCATAGTTTGAGTATTTGTAAGGCAAGTTGGAGTCATGGAGTATTTTTAGGAGTGTTATTCCTAGATGTACGTAGTATGTGATAGGTTATATATCACTGTATGTAATCAGTTTAATTTTGAGAGAAATAATATTAGTACTTGTTTTTATGTTCTCTTCATCTTAAACATACAAATGTATGTTTGAGTATTTTTAATTCTACAGAATATTTGTCCAAATCTTTAACTACGTCACATATCAACATCCACCCATTATAAACTTGACTTTATGATCTTTAAATTAAATTTTAAATGGGAAATACTATTATATATACATGCATATGTATATATGAGCCAATAGTAAACCATGATTGAATAGTCGTAATGAGTAGTAAGAGAAGAGAAGGCTGAGTTGAATGCCTAAATTGAATATGTGGTTCTTGGAGATTCCAACCAAAAATAGCTCTTCAAATCCAACAGTTTTTATCATCCTTCAAGGGTAGTTTTGGAAACAATTACCTAAAATGGTCAAAACACCCGGAAGCCAACTTAAAGGGCTAAATCGGACATCTTTTTTTCTTTAAGGGTTCATGTGTACAACGAGCAAACCCTCAAGGAAAATATGTTTATAACCCAATATATATGCTACAAGTTCTATTATAAGATTGGTCATGGAGATGGCTTATTCAAATTATATCAATCATCAAGATTGCTTCATATATCATCAAGAACTAAAATTTAAGCAACTATAATGCATGGGAAAAAAGTAAAAAGGACCAAAAAAACTCGAGCCATTACCTGAAAAGAACCTCAAAGCAAATCTGGGAGTTCACCTTAGCCGTAAACTGTTTAGGAAGTCTGACAGCCTGAACCACAAGTATATAATTTAAAGAAATTGTAAAGACAAAAACAAAATCGTTCATTGAGAAATTAAAGAAAAATGACATTAAATGAAATCACATATGGTCAACCTAATATCTTTAGCAATCACTGTATTCCCATCTTCAGCTCCAAGATGTCGCAGATCAACTTCCTCGAGACGACCATCACGGTATGCATGCTGTAAAAAGAAGCAATATAAACAAACATATCAGACACTAACTATGATCTTGAGCTAAGAAAAAAGATTTGCAAACAACGTACATCTGCTAAACAAACCAAACATGAAGACTGAGCAAGAAGATTGTTAGAAGTACCACTTATTGGCATCTAAACATGAGACTGAGCAAGAAGATTGCTAGAAGTACCATGGCCTATAATCTCTAGGGCTCCTTAAAACTATAAAAATATCTCATAAACCATAACCTTTTAAATGTTTTACAACCTTTTACAATTTTAATGTAATTTGACATCTAGAAAACATTTAAACAACCTCTTCAGCACAATTTCTATTAATAATATCAGACATAAAAAGAATCTGAAATCTAGGTACTAAATATAAAATACACAAATAACTAGAGTTGAATATGAACAGAGTCGTTCGGGAACAAAACTCGAGTTCAGCTCGTTTAGATGGAACTAGGCTCGGTTCATTTACTAACCGAACCCGCGTTTGAACATTGAGCTTGAGCCGAGTTTAACACCAGTTTGACTCGAACTCGGATCGATTTGTTCGGGATCGGCTCGAGCTCGGTTCGAACTCGTTAAACTCGGGTTTGTTCGTTTAACTTAACAAAAACTTATGTATGTTATATACTTTAATATCATGAATATTTATATATGTAAAATAAAACTTAAATTACAGTCCATTATATTATCGTGCTATTGAATGTTAATCATAATATCTGTTTGTCAAAAAAAAATCATAAAATATCTACATATATTAAATTTGGTCTTATTAAATTTTAAATACCCTTATGATTTCTGAAACATCGCTTATGTTTATGAATCTAAGATAAAAATATTAAAAACTAAAAGGTAATTAGATAAATCACCTCCTACACATACAGGTTGGATTTGGGTACAATTTATTAATACCCACTAGTAATGAGGATGCGGGACACAAATTTCTATGGTGGATATTATAAATCCAACAATGTAAATGTAAAAATGTAATGAAGATGTAATCATAGGAGTCGATTCAAAAATTGGATTTGGTTGAGTAGTTAACATAAAACTATTAATGAACTCAACTTGGCTCGAGTTTGGTTCAAGTTCGGCTCAACTTGAATTGTTCGTGACCAAACTCGTGTTCGGTTTGGTTACTAACGATCCGATCTTGAACATCACTTATCGTTCGATTAGGAAGTTCGACTCGGTTCATTTAAAAAAAAAAAGCTCGGCTCCACTCGGGCAAAACTTGGCTCGACTCTGTTCGTTTACAGGCCTACAAAGAACTAATATGCAGACAAGAATGTGGACACCATTTATATAGAAATTATAAAATTACAAAAGAATTTTTACGAAAACTATGCTCAGTGCCCGATTTAAAGTCATCGTTCATAACTGTTGATATAATATTGTTCTGACTATACAACAAAAACATAGGCCACATGTGTGCTTAACATATTACATAATCCTCAAATGAGTGCAGACAGAGGTGAATATGTCTCAAAGCAAAATAATTACTGAACTGGAAGACCACATGCATCACTTTCTGCAAATTACAATTCTAAGTCAATTATCAAGCTCATTTTTCAAAGGTCTATCACTTAATATAATAACAGACGACTACGACTAGTATACAGTCTCAAGCATATACTATTCATTCCACTGCACATTGAAATTAGCACATAGGCACGAAAACCAATTCTATACCATGAATCGCTTCGTTTTACAAACTCCAAATTTCTTTAATCCTCCAGAGTTCCACGCACATGGCAAATGGTTGATTATAACTCTCTATGTGCACATACTTCGCACAGTCACATACGAACATTGGAGCAGCAAACACACAAAATTACAAGATTAAGTTTCACTAAATCGCCACTCACTATTTATATGTACTAATCATCAAATAATATCATTAATCGCTGAGTACTATATATTCTAGAAAGGATGGGGGCCCAGATGTAGACATCACTAGAAGCAAACAACTTCTAAGTAACTCACATTCACACTTTACCAAACTTGCCAGCATACGCAACAACACCAGGCCCAACTTGGCTACATGGAATTCATGATTTTTGCTATAAATAAAAGTTGCATTTAGCTGTACGGAAATCTAAGTTCAATGATAGAATGTGCGAGTAAGACCATGGTTTAGCAAAATCAATATTATGTAACCATAGTACTGTAATCATTCAACTTACCTTGTAAAAACAACTAGTTCCAAATGGACAAGAACCATCACCAAAATCAAAGTGCCTGCAGTGAATAGACCTGGACAAAAAAACACAACATTACAGCCGTAAAAACATCACGCATGCATATAGAATTGACAACCCTTAATAACTTCAAAAATCATGTATCGTGATAATGCAGCACCGTATTGCTATTTGCTTATTAGCCTACTGGAGAATCAGTCCTGCAGCAACCAACTACAAAGATATAGCACAAGTTCTAGAGTAAATATACCTCAGTTTGGATTTGTAGCTGTCTACAATTTCCTTCTTTTCCTCTTTCGAGGAATACCAAATGACACTAGGAATGACAAAGTACGAGAGCTTTCGACATATTGGGCAGGCTCTTAAGGCAGAGTTCACATCCATTCCAGAGGTTGGAGAACTGCTACGCCAATTTCTGATACATGACACACAAAATGCATGATCACATTCTGATAGCAACCCGAATTTGCGTTCAGCTGGGGTAGGTTTCGAAAGAACACGTTCTAGGCACACACAGCACTCTATTTCTTGACTATGTTTCAATGCCTCAATCTGATTTTGTTTTTTCTCACACATTTTTACATGATCTGCTCTCTCCTCTGGTCTATAAGGATGCAAACAATGTTTTCCGCAAGTGGGGCATAAATCCCCATGAATATGGGAGCATGTATCTCCGCGTGGACAGCTACCAGCAGCAGCAAAGGAGCACATAGAAAGTTCAGATGAATTAGTATTTCCAAATTCCTGGGTATAACTATCATATAATGAATTGGGGAGCGCAGATATATCATTCCGCTCTGGTTCGGTGGCAGCTAAAAAAGATCTACTTGAAGCTAAAAGGTCCCCATTAACATCTACCACTGGAGTTACACCACTTGCAGCATTTCTGGAAGAATGTGCTGCAGTAAAAGAACCAGATGATTGCAGAGTAACTGCCGAAGAAGATGGAGCACAAGCCTCTGACCGAGAAACCTTGACATGCTCATATCTACAACGGCTACCATAAGAACAAGCTCCTTTTTGATAGAATGTGCATGCCTGTCAAACAATTAGAAAGATAAAGAGGTGCAAAAGATGACAACAAAATTAAGATGTTACCAATCACCAAGCTTTAGAAAACATACATTATTAGCAGGGTCCTTCCAATCATGTGAAAACTCACAACTCTCCCCCTTTAGACAAGCTCCATGCGAAAAGAATTTGCATAGAACTTTGCTGCAAACCAAAGATCATATAATAAGAGAACAGATTGTACCCAAGAAATGGTGGAACCAAAAATTTTCTTACCACATAAACTAAAATCCAGAAAACAATATAGCTCCTTATAACAATGAAACAAAAAGAAAGTAGTATAGCAATATATAGCAAACAACGATAAATAGGCGCCGTCCGGTTTCCAAAACCCCAAATGCCGAATAAACATCATAGAACCCATATCATCTATTAAAACTGTAATTAGAATATACAACATTTAGTACTAACTATAAAATAAACACAAGAAGGCCAACGGGGCACCTGCCCCATTAAGTGTATACCAAGGACACCTAAGAAACCCAACAAGTAAATCAGACCAAACATATCCGGTAAATCCCGAAAATTAACACAACCTATAAAAACTTAATAACTACCACACACTTAAACTTCAGGAAAGAAGTTAGGAGCAAGCAAGCATATATAAAAATTCAACACACCTATCTGTCGAAATTCAAGAAACACTAATTACGAATACAAGAAACCGTAAATGAGTGTATATGAGGCAAATTAGTGAACTCTAATCAATAATTAATTGAATTAAAACATGAGACAAATAACAATATATATATATACAGTTAAACCTCGATTAAGTAATATCCGATAAAGTAATAACCTCGCTAATTTTCATCGGTCCCAACTTGGGCCAATGTTGTAAAGTAATATTCTCGCTAAAAGTATAAGATAATAAAAAATTCGAAAGTCATTAAGGGCCCAAGTAATATGTAAAGTAATAATTCCATAATTATATATATATATATACTGTATAATGTATATGATTACAAAATTTAATTCTTATTAAAATATGAATCTATTGTAGCTTGTTTCTTCTTTCCACCAAAGCCAAAATTAATCTCGTCCTTGACTTTATGTAAAGCAAAAATAACTCCTGGTATGTTTTGCTCGTGTTGTAACAAGTAATTGTTCAAAGTGGTGAGTGCTTGAAATGCTTCCTTTGATGACACGCTTGGGATGACATTGCTATCGTCGGGTTCAGGATCAGTCCCTTCATCAGTGCTCATTACCGACTCAATGATTTCTTCATCCGTAGGTGATTCCATAACCGCATCATTCTCGTTTGGATAGTTTAAGAGATGCTCGACATCCATCACATTCCTATATCGTAAATTAGAGATAACTTCATTTAATCCTTCGACACCTTCATTTATTTCTCCAAGTTCTTGTTCATCATTTTCTTCTGAACGAATCTTGCAATGCCGAAAACAATTTGCAATTGTGGTTGTTTTCACATCAATATTCCAAGCCATGTTAGCAAAACTAATAGCATTCAATATATTAACTTTTTCAGGATTTGTTGCATTAACTTCAAGACTTTGCAACATGCTAGAATATAGACGACGCCGATAGTGAACTTTAAATGCTCGAATAATTCCAGCATCGCATGGTTGAATCTTAGATGTTGTGTTAGGAGGTAGAAAGAACAACTCTGTATTATATATTATACTGTACCACATAAACATAAAAATTCGGTAAAGTAATAAAATATTACTTTATCGATAAAGTAATAAAATATTATTATATCGATAAAGTAATAAATTCGGTAAAGTAATATTTTTTCCCGGTCCCAAGGGTATTACTTTAAAGAGGTTTAACTGTATAAGAAATGAATTGAAATTACCTCTTCGACATGAAAAATGAGAGACCTGGACAAGGCTACTATGGCTGAATGAGTGTGTTGTAGACTTGTAGTAATATCGATAAGGGTTTGTCCCAGAGTAAGTCCCAGGTAAGTCCCGGATAAGCCTAAAGTTTGGAATGTTTCGATTGGTGTATAAGGTCCATTATTATTAAAAAGTATTGGCTAATTAAATTAAGCTAAAATTATACTCCCTCTATTTTGACGTTTGACGTTTGACTTTTGTGCACATACTTTTAAGTGCTTTGATCACATAGTTATAATAATAATTTTTAAATTTTTTTTTTCATGAATAAAAATATATAATTATGTGGTTCATGAACCGTTAGGGCGAAAACACGCGCTAATATTCACGCAAGTATACGCGTTCGCAAGTAATATAGAATACTTTCTAGTTCGTTCCACAGAGACTCAGACTAATTATTGTCCAATTAAACTCACTCACCAATGTATGATTACTTCTCAATGTTAAGACACTAACACTTAGAATTGTTAACTAAATATTAACTACAATTAACTACTTAATTAATCACTTAATTAACACTTCGAATTAACAATATTAAAACACTCATGAGATCACAACTTCATTACTAATTCCTTCAATAGTTATTGTTATTATCCTTAGCATGCAACAGTGATGTTATTAATCGAATAACACGAAACTGATAAAAGCCAACTTTCATTATACTAATACCATTCTACCAAGCATCCACAATTGAGATAGAAGTTGAATAGGCATCAATTATGTTGAGTCCCTATATGTCTACAGAAATTGACAACATAACGATTTAAGCACAAGTTATTCCTTTTGATTACACAGGGCGAATAAAACGGTTAGAGTTACCCACAAATCATGCGCATCATACATGATCCTATGCTAGCATGGCAAGTTCTAAACCTCGAGATACACTGTCGCTTCACAAGAGATTAACACCCTATCTTATATGTTCGCGACGCACATAAGACGAATACGCACAGCCAATACTAGATATCATACAATCATCACACACTAAGGTATTAAATAACTAACTAAAGAATTCCATAGTAAATCCGTTACGACCCCATGATCACGATTAGCCCATGATAGCACTTATCGTCATCATGGGTTCATATGAAAACATGATGAACAAACACAAGAGAATAATAACTAAACTAATTATATTAAACCAGAGTACGTCATAAGAGTAATTAGGTTCAAAGCAAAGAAAACTAGCATTCAACGTTACAACGAAATAAGAATCACAAGAAAATATGCTTCCTCTTCGTTGCGGTGTGCTAAAAGGTCTTCTTCCTTGTCTCCTTCTCTCCTTGCTTAATACCACAAGCCAACCTTGTGAAAACGTCTCTAAATCTACTTATATAATAGTCCCATAAAACTCAGATTACATAGAAGTTGGAAGCCAAACAGAAGTAGAAGTCTAAAATAATTTATCAAAATTCCCGATCCTGCGTAGCCGCTCAGCATAGCTGAGCGGGCGCTCAGGACCCTACTGGAAAATTCCTGAGTTTGCTCCGTTTCTTCGCTGCAATCTGCCCCTTTCTTTCCTCTCGCAATGCTGAACACATGCCAAGGCTTATTCTTGATGATTACTCCTCCGAAATGCAACTAATACCCTGAAATGCACAAACACTAGAAAAACGCATCAAATACACAAAATACTTGATTTCAAGACACCAATTTAAGCTATTTTAAGACGTTCTAAGTGGTATAAAATGCCACTTATCACACCCCCAAACTTAAATCGATGTTTGTCCTCAAGCGTCACAGACTTAAAACAAATAAAAACATGCATGAATGCAATCTATATAAAATGCAACGATCCCCCTTACTACGAACAAACCAACCAATTTACAACATCTCAACAAACGCAGTTAGGCGACTAAAGATCAATTAAATCATGCCAACTAACATACAACCAGAAACGTGGTGTGTGCAGATGCTTAACAGATATGCTTCGAAATTAGACCAATTATTATGACTCAACCATCATCAAGGCAATCACATGATTATACAAAGAATAGAAATTCTAGGCACAAAGTAACTTATTACACTACAAGAATCATGGAGCTCATTACGGAATCATGCTTTTTATTCACAACAACAATGTTTATTTGACCGTGCAATGAATGAGGTCCACAAAAGACTTATACAATGGTATCCATGTAGCGAGCGTTAGGTTAGTGGATCCCAGACTCTAAAAGCCTTAGGTCACTAGGAACAAAGTCCCCTAAGAACTTAATAACTCGAATACCAAAGAGCCCACTCGTGATCAATTATGCATAAATACATACTTCTTTTTTTTCTTTTTTTCTTCTTTTTTTTCTATTTTTTTTTCTCTCTTTTTTTTTCAAAATTTCTAAGCAAGTGCGTTTCGCTCCATCTTGCTCAACCCTAGACTACTCGCATAACATGCGAGCCGGCTACTAGCAAGTTGACGCCTAGCCACAACTAGCAACAAATTCCATTTTTACTCCATTTTTTTCTTTTTCATGTCTTTATCACTAAGAACCTATTATCAAATTCTAAGCATAATAAATAGATTAACCTCGAAACAATCAGATCATAACAACAATCTAGTCCTTAAGCATTCTCTAAGACTTAGTGAAAATAAGTGTTTCTAGCATGCATATCAACCTACATGACTCCTCATCACTTTAATGATATCACTACACTCGCATCAACATCACAAATCAGTCGGCAAATCATCGTAAAAGGGATCATGGCATATGCATGAGCTACATGACATGATAAACAAATAAAGCTATAAATAAATAAATAAAAACTATATGGCAAAAATAATGCAACTATATGAACTAAACTATCATGAATATGCAGCTATATGACACACACACAAAATATTCCTTAACTACCACCCCCAAACTTAAAATCTTCACTGTCCCCAGTGAAGGTAGTAGAAAGGAACACAGGGTATACCTACTCGGAGTCATCATCATCATCAGCCTCAGTGGGTGGAGTATCAGGCGGCGGGTATGCAGAGTCCTCACCAAAAACTGGCCACTGAATGTCAGCTCCAAGGCCCCGAAAAGCAGTCCCTAACGCAAGGGTGAGCTCCTGAGCAAACCTGCTCTGTGTCTCGTACATGGCATCCATCCGCCCTACAGCCTCCTATACTGGGCATCAGCCATCCCAGCACCCTCCTGAGCACTCGAAGAACCAGCCTCATCACGCCTAGGCCTAGCCATAGTAGCACCTCGTGCTGGACGCCCTCCTGGAAGATGATAACCCAGCCCATGCTCCTCGGGCTCACCACCGGTCCACTCCTGCATCCCATTCAGAGTCCTAGAATTAATCGGAGCGGCCGGCAACTGCAACTACTCATGAAACGGCCAGTTCACTCTCACTGCTCGGCAAAGCTTCGTGACCGTGGATGCATAAGGGATGTTCATGTGCTTAGATCCCCTCAAAAACTTCAGAATTCCTTGGTAGATGAACTCACCAAGGTCCACATAGTACTCTTCATTCACAATTCCCCACAACAACTGTGCTCTCTCAACTGTGATCTCATGTGCATGCGAAGAAGGTAGAATATTAGCACAAATAAATGCATTCCATGCACGGGCATACCTGTTCATAGCGATCGCCGGAAAGTGACGATACTCATTAGTTCCTGCCTTGAAGGTCCAAACTGTGCCCGGCCTACAGAGAGTAGAACAAATCAAATCCAAGTTGAAATCCTCAGCAGTCTTCTCATTCCAGTTCTCCTCCTCGGGCTTCCTCTCTCGCTGCCCAATCACACGGCGAATCGCCGCTGGGTGATAATCAACCGTCAGCCCTCGGACCACAGAAAACCCATTCTTCTCAGCCTTCGCGTTCGCATAGAACTCGCGAACCACGCTCATTGGTACTGCTTCAGGTGACTCACAGAAAGCTATCCACCCCTTCTCCGCAATCATAGGTAGCAACTCACCATCCCTCCCCGATGGTAAAAACCCCCTCTCCTTCAGAATCGGCTTCCCCAAAAGCCTAGTGTACTCCTCCTCCGCATCTCTGTCATTCAACCGAGGCCTCGCAGCAGTACCCCTCGATGAATCAGCAGTAGGGACTGTGCTGCTGCTATCAATAGTCCTTGCTCTCTTGGGTGCCATTGAATCTGAATAAAAGTGCTTGGGAATAGTGTTTTTGTGTTTGGGAGAGAGTTTAAGTGTAGAATATGTGTGGGAGATGTATAGGATAAGTGTATGTATATATAGGGTATGGATTAGGTTAAAATTAGATTATGAGTGGGTTTGAGGGATAAAATCATGGTGTAATGGGGAAGGAAATCGTGGATAAAATCATGGTTGTAATTAGATTAGGAGTGGGCGCTCAGGGGGTCTCTAGAAAAAAAAATTTCGAGCCCGGCTTTTCTGATTTTTTGTGGTTTTGGATAGGTTATTAACTTCTAAGGGTTCCTGTAACAACAAATCATGGGTTGCCTCCCACGCAGCGCTTCTTTTTCGTCATTAGCTTGACGTTGCGTACCTTCCTTAAGTTGACAATTAAATGGCACTAACTACTTCTCGGGTTGTCGTGTCCCCATAGTAGTGCTTCAAATGCTGACCATTAACCTTGAATGCCTGGTCCGGATCATTCTCAAAAATCTCCACCGCTCCATGTGGAAACACAGTTTTGACAATAAAAGGTCCAGACCACGTTGATTTCAACTTCCCATGGAAAAGTCGGAGACGAGAGTTGAATAAGAGAACTTGTTGCCCCGACATGAATAACTTAGGATGTAGCTTCCTATCGTGCCACCTCTTCACCTTTTCCTTGTACATTTTGTTATTCTCGTACGCTTGAAGTCAAAATTCGTCAAGTTCATTAAGCTGAAGCATTCTCTTTTTACCAGCTGCATCTAAATCCAGGTTCAACTTTTTCAACGCCCAATAGGCCTTATGCTCAAGCTCCTCAGGTAAATGACATCCCTTACCATACACCAGTTGAAATGGGGACATACCAAGTGTAGTTTTGTATGCTGTTCTGTAGGCCCAAACAGCTTCATCGAGCTTTAAAGACCAATCTTTCCTTGACGGACAAACAACCTTCTCTAGAATGCGCTTGATCTCTCTGTTAGACACTTCCGCTTGACCATTTATTTGCGGATGATAGGCAGTAGCAACTCGATGATTCACATTATAACGCTGCATCATAGAAGTGAACTTACGGTTGCAGAATTGCGACCCTTCATCACTTATGATTACCCGAGGCGTTGCAAACCTTGTGAAAATCTGCTTATGAAGAAAATTCAACACTGCCTTTGCATCATTTATCGGTAAAGCTTTGACTTCTACCCATTTTGAGACATAATCGACTGCCAATAAGATGTACTGATTATTGCAGGATGAGACAAAAGGCCCCATGAAATCGATTCCCCAAACATCAAAGACCTCGACTTCAAGCATCACATTTAACGGCATCTCATCCTTTCTCGTCAAATTTCCCACTCTTTGGCAACGATCACACCTTAAAACAAACTGATGCGCATCCTTAAACAAAGTAGGCCAGACAAAACCTGCTTACAGAATACGAGCTGCCGTCTTCTCACCACCATAGTGTCCACCATAAACTGTGGAGTGGCAGTCTCGTAATATCCCCTCCGTCTCACAGAACGGGATACATCTCCTGATGATCTGGTCAGCTCCCTATCTAAACAAATATGGTTCATCCCACATATACCACTTCACCTCATGCAGAAACTTCTTCTTTTGAGCTGATGTCAAATTAGGAGGCATTATATTGCTAACAAGATAGTTTACAATATCTGCAAACCATAGCTCTTCCTCCTGAACTACGAACAACTGCTCATCCGGAAAAGATTCGTTGATCAATGTCTTATCCTGTGAAGTAGACTCGGGATTCTCCAATCTAGAGAGATGGTCAGCTACTTGATTCTCAGTACCTTTTCGATCCTTGATCTCTAACTCAAATTCCTGAAGTAAGAGCACCCAACGTATGAGTCTTGGCTTCGAATCCTTCTTGGAAACCAAATAGCGAATGGCCCCATGATCAGTGAATACTGTCACTTTTGTCCCAAGCAGATAAGATCGAAATTTCTCGAAACCAAAGACTATAGCCAAGAGCTCCTTCTCAGTAGTGGTGTACTTCATTTGGGCCCCATTTAAGGTCTTACTAGCATAGTAGACCACATGAAAGAGATTATTCTTGCGCTGCCCAAGAACTGCACCTACCGCATAATCACTCGCATCACACATCATCTCAAACGGCTCTGTCCAATCCGGTGTTGTAATAACTGGTGCCGTGATTAAACTCTTCTTGAGAGTCTCGAATGCCGACAAACATTCATCATCAAATTTGAAAGGCACATCTTTCTCAAGCAAGTTGCACAACGGCTTAGATTTCTTTGAAAAGTCCTTGATGTACCGCCGATAAAAAACCCGCATGACCAAGAAAACTACGGATTCCTTTAACAGAAATAGGTGGTGGAAGATTTTCAATGACTCCCACCTTAGCCTTATCCACCTCAAGACCCTTGCTAGAGACCTTATGCCCAAGAATAATGCCTTCACGCACCATAAAATGACATTTCTCCCAATTGAGCACCAGATTAGTTTCCACACACCTTTTGAGCACGGCACGAAGATTATTCAAACATTCATCATACGAATGTCCAAAGACGGAGAAGTCGTCCATGAACACCTCGACATTATTTCCAATCATGTCAGAGAATATAGCCATCATACATCTCTGAAAAGTGGCCGGTGCGCCACATAAACCAAACGAAACTCTACGAAAAGCAAACGTGCCAAATGGACAAGTGAAGGTAGTCTTTTCTTGATCCTCTGGTGCAATACAAATCTGATTATACCCCGAGTAGCCATCCAGAAGACAATAATACTCATGACCAGCCAACCGGTCGAGCATCTGATCAATAAATGGAAGAGGGAAGTGATCTTTCCTCGTGGCTTTGTTTAACTTTCGGTAATCCATACATACTCTCCATCCTGTAACTGTTCGAGTGGGGATGAGCTCATTCTTCTCATTTGCTACCACAGTGATACCTCCTTTCTTAGGCACACATTGTACGGGGCTCACCCAAGAACTGTCAGAAATAGGATAAATGATGCCTACATCCAGCCATTTCAGAATTTCTTTCTTCACCGCCTCCTTCATGATAGGATTAAGTCTGCGCTGCTGCTCAACAGTTGGCTTACTACCCTCCTCTAGCAGAATCTTATGCATACAATATGAAGGGCTGATCCCTTTGATGTCTGCTATGGTCCATCCAATTGCTGATTTGAATTCTCTCAAAATCCTTAAGAGCTTGTCTTCCTCACTACCTGAAAGGTCAGATGCAATAATAACAGGTAAAGTAGATGCATCACCTAAAAAAGCATACCTCAAGTGTTCAGGTAATGGCTTGAGCTCCAAGGTAGGTGCTTCCTCAATTGATGGTTTGAGCTTTCCATCAGCATTCTTGAGGTTAGAAGTACCAAGCGATTCAAACGGCATGTCCAGCTTTCGCCTCCAAGGAGAAGCATTCAGATTTTGTAATTGCTCGTTGCCATCTTCATCATCACTGTCAAAATTCCCCACTAAGGCCTTTTCTAATGCATCAGACATTAGCATATGATCGAGTTCTGAAGTAACCACAGAATCAATCACATCCACTTTTAAGCACTCCTCATCTTCTATAGGGAATTTCATTGCCTTGAATACATTGAAGGTCACATCCTGATCCTGCACCCGCATAGTAAGTTCACCTTTCTGCATATCTATCATGGTACGGCCAGTAGCCAAGAAAGGTCTTCCCAAGATTATGGGAATCTTCTTATCTTCCTCGAAATCCAGAATAACAAAGTCTGCAGGAAAGAAGAGCTTATCCACCTTGACTAGCACATCCTCCACTATGCCCCTTGGGTAAGTAATAGAACGATCAGCCAATTGTAGAGACATGTAGGTGGGTTTTGGATCAGGAAAATCCAACTTTTTTAAAGATCGACAACGGCATCAGATTGATGCTTGCTCCCAAATCACAAAGGCACTTGTCAAACGACAACTTGCCAATGGTGCAAGGAATGGTGAAGCTACCTGGATCTTTAAGCTTTGGAGGTAACTTTTGCTGCAGAACAGCGCTGCATTCTTCTGTTAGAGCAACAGTCTCAAGGTCATCCAGTTTCACCTTCCTTGAAAGAATACTCTTCATAAACTTCGCATAACTAGGCATTTGCTCCAGAGCCTCAGCGAAAGGTATATTTATGTGAAGTTTCTTGAACACCTCCAGAAACTTACCGAACTGCTTATCCAGCTTTTGTTGCTGCAATCTCTTAGGGAAAGGTGGTGGAGGATAGAGTTGTTTCTCCCCTATATTACCTTCAGGCAGAGTGTGTTCAACAGTAGTCTTCCTTAGTTCCGCCGCTTTCTCCTTCTGCTTAAATTCTTCATCTCTAACTTCAGCTTCTCCTTCTTTTGCCTTTTCAGCATCAGCAACTTTCCCAAACCTTAAGGTAATAGCCTTGACTTGCTCTTTAACTTCCTTTCTGCCTGGTACTTCCGTGTCACTAGGAAGTGTTCCAGGTTAACGATTGAGCACTGCATTGGCTATTTGACCGATTTGATTTTCCAAGGTCTTGATAGAAACTGCCTGACTCTTGCATAACATCTTAAGGATATGATTGCCTTTGAGCATACAGCTGTGGTTACTGGAATCCAGGTGGAGTAAACTGTTTACTCACACCTTGCTGATATAGTGGCTGAATAGCATTCTGATTATTACTCCAGCTGAAATTTGGATGATTTTTGTTGTTAGGATGATAAGTAGCTGGCACAGGCTGCTGTTATCACTGATAATTGTTCACATACTGAACAGATTCGTTGACAAGAGAACACTGATCCGTAGCATGAGAACCTGCACAAAGCTCACAGACCATAGCTATTTGATTAACTCCATATGTAGCTAGAGAATTAACCTTCATCGACAGCGCTTGGAGCTGCGCTGCAATAGCGGTGGCTGCATCGACTTCCAGATTACCTGCTACCTTCCCAGGCATCATCCTCTGAGTTGGGTTTTTGTGCTCATTTGCAGCCATAGTCTCGATAAGATTATAAGCCTCAGTATAACTTTTGGCCCACAAGGCGCCTCCAGCTGCTGCATCGAGCATGGGCCGAGATTGGGCCCCCAAACCATTATAGAAACCAGTGATCACATCCAATCGGGCATTCCATGTTGTGGACACTTTCTCAACATTTCCTTGTAGCGTTCCCTAGCTTTGCACATAGATTCTGTAGGTTACTGTGCAAATTGAGTAAGAGAACTCCTCATAGCAGCAGTCTTTGCCATCGGATAAAACTTCACCAGAAACTTTTGCGCAAGATCTTGCCAAGTAGTGATGGACCCAGCTGGCTCAGAATGTAACCAGTCCTTAGCTTTGTCCCTCAGTGAGAATGGGAAAAGCCTCAGCTTGATAGCCTCATCAGTCACGCCATTATACTTGAAAGTGCTGCAGATCTCGACAAAATTCCTTATGTGCATGTTGGGGTCTTCAGTCGCAGCACCTCCAGAAGAAACAGAATTCTGCACCATCTGAATAGTGCCCGGCTTGATCTCAAAGGTGTTAGCTTGAATAGCCGGATGAAGAATGCTTGACTGAATGTCATCAATTTTAGTCCGAGAAAAGTCCATAAGAGCTGGATCGGCCTGAACAATATGATCACCCATGATTACTGGTTCTTTCTGCTCACTTCCTGAATCCGAATTTTCAAAATCTATCTTCTCCGGAATATCAAGAACTTCGTCTGTCTCCTCAGCTGTATCTAAAGTCCTCTTGCGAGTACGAGAACGAGTTTGCATAAACGCTTGCTAAAGTATCTGAAACACAACCAGAAACAATAAGTAACAATTCCGTCCTAATCACTGAGTCCTAACGACCAATGATGGTACGTACATAAACTAAACAAATACGCCGAGTCCCCGGCAGCGGCGCCAAAAACTAGTTAGGGAAAAAACACGCGCTAATATTCAAGCAAGTATACGCGTTCGCAAGTAATATAGAATACTTTCTAGTTCATTCCCACAGAGACTCAGACTAATTATTGTCCAATTAAACTCACTCACCAATGTATGATTACTTCTCAATGTTAAGACACTAACACTTAGAATTTTTAACTAAATATTAACTACAATTAACTACTTAATTAATCACTTAATTAACACTTCGAATTAACAATATTAAAACACTCATGAGATCACAACTTCATTACTAATTCCTTCAATAGTTATTGTTATTATCCTTAGCATGCAACAGTGATGATATTAATCGAATAACACAAAACTGATAAAAGCCAACTTTCATTGTACTAATACCATTCTACCAAGCATCCACAATTGAGATAGAAGTTGAATAGGCATCAATTATGTTGAGTCCCTATATGTCTACAGAAATTGACAACATAACGATTTAAGCACAAGTTATTCCTTTTGATTACACAGGGCGAATAAAATGGTTAGAGTTACCCACAAATCATGCGCATCATACATGATCCTATGCTAGCATGGCAAGTTCTAAACCTCGAGATCCACTGTCGCTTCACAAGAGATTAACACCCTATCTTATATGTTCGCGACGCACATAAGACGAATACGCACAACCAATACTAGATATCATACAATCATCACACAATAAGGTATTAAACAACTAACTAAAGAATTCCATAGTAAATCCGTTACGACCCCATGATCACGATTAGCCCATGATAGCACTTATCGTCATCATGTGTTCATATGAAAACATGATGAACAAACACAAGAGAATAATAACTAAACTAATTATATTAAACCAGAGTACGTCACAAGAGTAATTAGGTTCAAAGCAAAGAAAACTAGCATTCAACGTTACAACGAAATAAGAATCACAAGAAAATATGCTTCCTCTTCGTTGCGGTGTGCTAAAACGGTCTTCTTCCTTGTCTCCTTCACTCCTTGCTTAATACCACAAGCCAACCTTGTGAAAACGTCTCTAAATCTACTTATATAATAGTCCCGTAAAACTCAGATTACATAGAAGTTGGAAGCCAAACAGAAGTAGAAGTCTAAAATAATTTATCAAAATTCCCGATCCTGCGCAGCCGCTCAGCATAGCTGAGCGGGCGCTCAGCTTTCTGCGCGGCCGCTCAGCATAGCTGAGCGGGTGCTCAGGACCCTACTGGAAAATTCCTGAGTTTGCTCCGTTTCTTCGCTGCAATCTGCCCCTTTCTTTTCTCTTGCAATGCTGAACACATGCCAAGGCTTATTCTTGATGATTACTCCTCCGAAATGTAACTAATACCCTGAAATGCACAAACACTAGAAAAACACATCAAATACACAAAATACTTGATTTCAAGACACCAATTTAAGCTATTTTAAGACGTTCTAAGTGGTATAAAATGCCACTTATCACACCCCCAAACTTAAATCGATGCTTGTCCTCAAGCGTCACAGACTTAAAACAAATAAAAACATGCATGAATGCAATCTATATGAAATGCAACGATCATCCTTACTACGAACAAACCAACCAATTTACAACATCTCAACAAACACAGTTAGGCGACTAAAGATCAATTAAATCATGCCAACTAACATACAACCAGAAACATGGTGTGTGCAGATGCTTAACAGATATGCTTCGAAATTAGACTAATTATTATGACTCAACCATCATCAAGGCAATCACATGATTATACAAAGAATAGAAATTCTAGGCACAAAGTAACTTATAACACTACAAGAATCATGGAGCTCATTACGGAATCATGCTTTTTATTCACAACAACAATGCTTATTTGACCGTGCAATGAATAAGGTCCACAAAAGACTTATACAATGGTATCCATGTAGCGAGCGTTAGGTTAGTGGATCCCAGACTCTAAAAGCCTTAGGTCACTAGGAACAAAGTCCCCTAAGAACTTAATAACTCGAATACCAAAGAGCCCACTCGTGATCAATTATGCATAAATACATACTTCTTTTTTTTCTTTTTTTCTTCTTTTTTTTCTATTTTTTTTTCTCTCTTTTTTTTTTCAAAATTTCTAAGCAAGTGCGTTTCGCTCCATCTTGCTCAACCCTAGACTACTCGCATAACATGCGAGCCGGCTACTAGCAAGTTGACGCCTAGCCACAACTAGCAACAAATTCCATTTTTACTTCATTTTTTTTTCATATCTTTATCACTAAGAACCTATTATCAAATTCTAAGCATAATAAATAGATTAACCTCGAAACAATCAGATCATAACAACAATCTAGTCCTTAAGCATTCTCTAAGACTTAGTGAAAATAAGTGTTTCTAGCATGCATATCAACCTACATGACTCTTCATCACTTTAATGATATCACTACACTCGCATCAACATCACAAATCTGTCGGCAAATCATCGCAAAAGGGATCATGGCATATGCATGAGCTACATGACATGATAAATAAATAAAGCTATAAATAAATAAATAAAAACTATATGGCAAAAATTATGCAACTATATGAACTAAACTATCATGAATATGCAGCTATATGACACACACACAAAATATTCCTTAACTACCACCCCCAAACTTAAAATCTTCACTGTCCCCAGTGAAGGTAGTAGAAAGGAACACAGGGTATACCTACTCGGAGTCATCATCATCATCAGCCTCAGTGGGTGGAGTATCAGGCGGCGGGTATGCAGAGTCCTCACCAAAAACTGGCCACTGAATGTCAGCTCCAAGGCCCCGAAAAGCAGTCCCTAACGCAAGGGTGAGCTCCTGAGCAAACCTGCTCTGTGTCTCGTACATGGCATCCATCCGCCCTACAACCTCCTATACTGGGCATCAGCCATCCCAGCACCCTCCTGAGCACTCGAAGAACCAGCCTCATCACGCCTAGGCCTAGCCATAGTAGCACCTCGTGCTGGACGCCCTCCTGGAAGATGATAACCCAGCCCATGCTCCTCGGGCTCACCACCGGTCCACTCCTGCATCCCATTCAGAGTCCTAGAATCAATCAGAGCGGCCGGCAACTGCAACTGCTCATGAAACGGCCAGTTCACTCCCACTGCTCGGCAAAGCTTCGTGACCGTGGATGCATAAGGGATGTTCATGTGCTTAGATCCCCTCAAAAACTTCAGAATTCCTTGGTAGATGAACTCACCAAGGTCCACATAGTACTCTTCATTCACAATTCCCCACAACAACTGTGCTCTCTCAACTGTGACCTCATGTGCATGCGAAGAAGGTAGAATATTAGCATAAATAAATGCATTCCATGCACGGGCATACCTGTTCATAGCGATCGCCGGAAAGTGACGATACTCATTAGTTCCTGCCTTGAAGGTCCAAACTGTGCCCCGCCTACAGAGAGTAGAACAAATCAAATCCAAGTTGAAATCCTCAGTAGTCTTCTCATTCCAGTTCTCCTCCTCGGGCTTCCTCTCTCGCTGCCCAATCACACGGCGAATCGCCGCTGGGTGATAATCAACCGTCATCCCTCGGACCACAGAAAACCCATTCTTCTCAGCCTTCGCGTTCGCATAGAACTCGCGAACCACGCTCATCGGTACTGCTTCAGGTGACTCACAGAAAGCTATCCACCCCTTCTCCGCAATCATAGGTAGCAACTCACCATCCCTCCCCGATGGTAAAAACCCCCTCTCCTTCAGAATCGGCTTCCCCAAAAGCCTAGTGTACTCCTCCTCCGCATCTCTGTCATTCAACCGAGGCCTCGCAGCAGTACCCCTCGATGAATCAGCAGTAGGGACTGTGCTGCTGCTATCAATAGTCCTTGCTCTCTTGGGTGCCATTGAATCTGAATAAAAGTGCTTGGGAATAGTGTTTTTGTGTTTGGGAGAGAGTTTAAGTGTAGAATATGTGTGGGAGATGTATAGGATAAGTGTATGTATATATAGGGTATGGATTAGGTTAAAATTAGATTAGGAGTGGGTTTGAGGGATAAAATCATGGTGTAATGGGGAAGGAAATCGTGGATAAAATCATGGTTGTAATTAGATTAGGAGTGGGCGCTCAGGGGGTCTCTGGAAAAAAAATTTCGAGCCCGGCTTTTCTGATTTTTTGTGGTTTTGGATAGGTTATTAACTTCTAAGGGTTCCTGTAACAACAAATCATGGGTTGCCTCCCACGCAGCGCTTCTTTTTCGTCATTAGCTTGACGTTGCGTACCTTCCTTAAGTTGACAATAAAATGGCACTAACTACTTCTCGGGTTGTCGTGTCCCCATAGTAGTGCTTCAAATGCTGACCATTAACCTTGAATGCCTGGTCCGGATCATTTTCAAAAATCTCCACCGCTCCATGTGGAAACACAGTTTTGACAATAAAAGGTCCAGACCACCTTAATTTCAACTTCCCATGGAAAAGTCGGAGACGAGAGTTGAATAAGAGAACTTGTTGCCCCGGCATGAATAACTTAGGATGTAGCTTCCTATCGTGCCACCTCTTCACCTTTTCCTTGTACATTTTGTTATTCTCGTACGCTTGAAGTCGAAATTCGTCAAGTTCATTAAGCTGAAGCATTCTCTTTTTACCAGCTGCATCTAAATCCAGGTTCAACTTTTTCAACGCCCAATAGGCCTTATGCTCAAGCTCCTCAGGTAAATGACATCCCTTACCATACACCAGTTAAAACGGGGACATACCAAGTGGAGTTTTGTATGCTGTTCTGTAGGCCCAAACAGCTTCATCGAGCTTTAAAGACCAATCTTTCCTTGACGGACAAACAACCTTCTCTAGAATGCGCTTGATCTCTCTATTAGACACTTCCGCTTGACCATTTATTTGCGGATGATAGGCAGTAGCAACTCGATGATTCACATTATAACGCTGCATCATAGAAGTGAACTTACGGTTGCAGAATTGTGACCCTTCATCACTTATGATTACCCGAGGCATTGCAAACCTTGTGAAAATCTGCTTATGAAGAAAATTCAACACTGCCTTTGCATCATTTGTCGGTAAAGCTTTGACTTCTACCCATTTTGAGACATAATCGACTGCCAATAAGATGTACTGATTATTGCAGGATGAGACAAAAGGCCCCATGAAATCGATTCCCCAAACATCAAAGACCTCGACTTCAAGCATCACATTTAACGGCATCTCATCCTTTCTCGTCAAATTTCCCACTCTTTGGCAACGATCACACCTTAAAACAAACTGATGCGCATCCTTAAACAAAGTAGGCCAGACAAAACCTGCTTACAGAATACGAGCTGCCGTCTTCTCACCACCATAGTGTCCACCATAAACTGTGGAGTGGCAGTCTCGTAATATCCCCTCCGTCTCACAGAACGGGATACATCTCCTGATGATCTGGTCACCTCCCTATCTAAACAAATATGGTTCCTCCCACATATACCACTTCACCTCATGCAGAAACTTCTTCTTTTGAGCTGAGGTCAAATTAGGAGGCATTATATTGCTAACAAGATAGTTTACAATATCTGCAAACCATAGCTCTTCCTCCTGAACTGCGAACAACTGCTCATCCGGAAAAGATTCATTGATCAATGTCTTATCCTGTGAAGTAGACTCGGGATTCTCCAATCTAGAGAGATGGTCAGCTACTTGATTCTCAGTACCTTTTCGATCCTTGATCTCTAACTCAAATTCCTGAAGTAAGAGCACCCAACGTATGAGTCTTGGCTTCGAATCCTTCTTGGAAACCAAATAGCGAATGGCCCCATGATCAGTGAATACTGTCACTTTTGTCCCAAGCAGATAAGATCGAAATTTCTCGAAACCAAAGACTATAGCCAAGAGCTCCTTCTCAGTAGTGGTGTAGTTCATTTGGGCCCCATTTAAGGTCTTACTAGCATAGTAGACCACATGAAAGAGATTATTCTTGCACTGCCCAAGAACTGCACCTACCGCATAATCACTCGCATCACACATCATCTCAAACGGCTCTGTCCAATCCGGTGTTGTAATAACTGGTGCCGTGATTAAACTCTTCTTGAGAGTCTCGAATGCCGACAAACATTCATCATCAAATTTGAAAGGCACATCTTTCTCAAGCAAGTTGCACAACGGCTTAGATATCTTTGAAAAGTCCTTGATGAACCGGCGATAAAAACCCGCATGACCAAGAAAACTACGGATTCCTTTACCAGAAATAGGTGGTGGAAGATTTTCAATGATTCCCACCTTAGCCTTATCCACCTCAAGACCCTTGCTAGAGACCTTATGCCCAAGAATAATGCCTTCACGCACCATAAAATGACATTTCTCCCAATTAAGCACCAGATTAGTTTCCACACACCTTTTGAGCACGGCACGAAGATTATTCAAACATTCATCATACAAATGTCCAAAGACGGAGAAGTCGTCCATGAATACCTCGACATTATTTCCAATCATGTCAGAGAATATAGCCATCATACATCTCTGAAAAGTGGCCGGTGCGCCACATAAACCAAACGAAACTCTGCGAAAAGTAAACGTGCCAAATGGACAAGTGAAGGTAGTCTTTTCTTGATCCTCTGGTGCAATACAAATCTGATTATACCCCGAGTAGCCATCCAGAAGACAATAATACTCATGACCAGCCAACCGGTCGAGCATCTGATCAATAAATGGAAGAGGGAAGTGATCTTTCCTCGTGGCTTTGTTCAACTTTCGGTAATCCATACATACTCTCCATCCTGTAACTGTTCGAGTGGGGATGAGCTCATTCTTCTCATTTGCTACCACAGTGATACCTCCTTTCTTAGGCACACATTGTACGGGGCTCACCTAAGAACTGTCAGAAATAGGATAAATGATGCCTACATCCAGCCATTTCAGAATTTCTTTCTTCACCGCCTCCTTCATGATAGGATTAAGTCTGCGCTGCTGCTCAACAGTTGGCTTACTACCCTCCTCTAGCAGAATCTTATGCATACAATATGAAGGGCTGATCCCTTTGATGTCTGCTATGGTCCATCCAATTGCTGATTTGAATTCTCTCAAAATCCTTAAGAGCTTGTCTTCCTCACTACCTGAAAGGTCAGATGCAATAATAACAGGTAAAGTAGATGCATCACCTAAAAAAGCATACCTCAAGTGTTCAGGTAATGGCTTGAGCTCCAAGGTAGGTGCTTCCTCAATTGATGGTTTGAGCTTTCCATCAGCATTCTTGAGGTTAGAAGTACCAAGCGATTCAAACGGCATGTCCAGCTTTCGCCTCCAAAGAGAAGCATTCAGATTTTGTAATTGCTCGTTGCCATCTTCATCATCACTGTCAAAATCCCCCACTAAGGCCTTTTCTAATGCATCAGACATTAGCATATGATCAAGTTCTGAAGTAACCGCAGAATCAATCATATCCACTTTTAAGCACTCCTCATCTTCTATAGGGAATTTCATTGCCTTGAATACATTGAAGGTCACATCCTGATCCTGCACCCGTATAGTAAGTTCACCTTTCTGCACATCTATCAAGGTACGGACAGTAGCCAAGAATGGTCTTCCCAAGATTATGGGAATCTTCTTATCTTCCTTGAAATCCAGAATAACAAAGTCTGCAGGAAAGAAGAGCTTATCCACCTTGACTAGCACATCCTCCACTATGCCCCTTGGGTAAGTAATAGAACGATCAGCCAATTGTAGAGACATGTAGGTGGGTTTTGGATCAGGCAAATCCAACTTTTTAAAGATCGACAACGGCATCAGATTGATGCTTGCTCCCAAATCACAAAGGTACTTGTCAAATGACAACTTGCCAATGGTGCAAGGAATGGTGAAGCTACCTGGATCTTTAAGCTTTGGAGGTAACTTTTGCTGCAGAACAGCGCTGCATTCTTCTGTTAGAGCAACGGTCTCAAGGTCATCCAGTTTCACCTTCCTTAAAAGAATACTCTTCATAAACTTCGCATAACTAGGTATTTGCTCCAGAGCCTCAGCGAAAGGTATATTGATGTGAAGTTTCTTGAACACCTCCAGAAACTTACCGAACTGCTTATCCAGCTTTTGTTGCTGCAATCTCTTAGGGAAATGTGGTGGAGGATAGAGTTGTTTCTCCCCTGTATTACCTTCAGGCAGAGTGTGTTCAACAGTAGTCTTCCTTAGTTCCGCCGCTTTCTCCTTCTGCTTAAATTCTTCATCTCTAACTTCAGCTTCTCCTTCTTTTGCCTTTTCACCATCAGCAACTTTCCCAGACCTTAAGGTAATAGCCTTGACTTGCTCTTTAACTTCCTTTCTGCCTGGTACTTCCGTGTCACTAGGAAGTGTTCCAGGTTAACGATTGAGCACTGCATTGGCTATTTGACCGATTTGATTTTCCAAGGTCTTGATAGAAACCGCCTGACTCTTGCATAACAGCTTAAGGATATGATTGCCTTTGAGCATACTGCTGTGGTTACTGGAATCCAGGTGGAGTAAACTGTTTACTCACACCTTGCTGATATGGTGGCTGAATAGCACTCTGATTATTACTCCAGCTGAAATTTGGATGATTTCTGCTGTTAGGATGATAAGTAGTTGGCACAGGCTGCTGTTATCGCTGATAATTGTTCACATACTGAACAGATTCATTGACAAGAGAACACTGATCCGTAGCATGAGAACCTGTACAAAGCTCACAGACCATAACTATTTGATTAACTCCATATGTAGCTAGAGAATTAACCTTCATCGACAGCGCTTGGAGCTGCGCTGCAATAGCGGTGGCTGCATCGACTTCCAGATTACCTGCTACCTTCCCAGGCATCATCCTCTGAGTTGGGTTTTTGTGCTCATTTGCAGCCATAGTCTCGATAAGATTATAAGCCTCAGTATAACTTTTGGCCCACAAGGCGCCTCCAGCTGCTGCATCGAGCATGGGCCGAGATTGGGCCCCCAAACCATTATAGAAACCAGTGATCACATCCAATCGGGCATTCCATGATGTGGACACTTTCTTAACATTTCCTTGTAGCATTCCCTAGCTTCGCACATAGATTTTGTAGGTTGCTGCGCAAATTGAGTAAGAGAACTCCTCATAGCAGCAGTCTTTGCCATCAAATAAAACTTCACCAGAAACTTTTGCGCAAGATCTTGCCAAGTAGTGATGGACCCAGCTGGCTCAGAATGTAACCAGTCCTTAGCTTTGTCCCTCAGTGAGAATGGGAAAAGCCTCAGCTTGATAGCCTCATCAGTCACGCCATTATACTTGAAAGTGCTGCAGATCTCGACAAAATTCCTTATGTGCATGTTGGGGTCTTTAGTCGCAGCACCTCCAGAAGAAACAGAATTCTGCACCATCTGAATAGTGCCCGGCTTGATCTCAAAGGTGTTAGCTTGAATAGCCGGATGAAGAATGCTTGACTGAATGTCATCAATTTTAGTCCGAGAAAAGTCCATAAGAGCTGGATCGGCCTGAACAATATGATCACCCATGATTACTGGTTCTTTCTGCTCACTTCCTGAATCCGAATTTTCAAAATCTATCTTCTCCAGAATATCAAGAACTTCGTCTGTCTCCTCAGCTGTATCTAAAGTCCTCTTGCGAGTACGAGAACGAGTTTGCATAAACGCTTGCTAAAGTACCTGAAACACAACCAGAAACAATAAGTAACAATTCCGTCCTAATCACTGAGTCCTAACGACCAATGATGGTACGTACATAAACTAAACAGATACGCCGAGTCCCCGGCAGCGGCGCCAAAAACTTGTTAGGGCGAAAACACGCGCTAATATTTAAGCAAGTATACGCGTTCGCAAGTAATAAGAATACTTTCTAGTTCGTTCCCACAGAGACTCAGACTAATTATTGTCCAATTAAACTCACTCACCAATGTATGATTACTTCTCAATGTTAAGACACTAACACTTAGAATTGTTAACTAAATATTAACTACAATTAACTACTTAATTAATCACTTAATTAACACTTCGAATTAACAATATTAAAACACTCATGAGATCACAACTTCATTACTAATTCCTTCAATAGTTATTTTTATTATCCTTAGCATGCAACAGTGATGATATTAATCGAATAACACGAAACTGATAAAAGCCAACTTTCATTGTACTAATACCATTCTACCAAGCATCCACAATTGAGATAGAAGTTGAATAGGCATCAATTATGTTAAGTCCCTATATATCTACAGAAATTGACAACATAACGATTTAAGCACAAGTTATTCCTTTTGATTACACAGGGCGAATAAAACGGTTAGAGTTACCCACAAATCATGCGCATCATACATGATCCTATGCTAGCATGGCAAGTTCTAAACCTCGAGATCCACTGTCGCTTCACAAGAGATTAACACCCTATCATATATATTCGCGACGCACATAAGACAAATACGCACAACCAATACTAGATATCATACAATCATCACACACTAAGGTATTAAACAACTAACTAAAGAATTCCATAGTAAATCCGTTACGACCCCATGATCACGATTAGCCCATGATAGCACTTATCGTCATCATGGGTTCATATGAAAACATGATAAACAAACACAAGAGAATAATAACTAAACTAATTATATTAAACCAGAGTACGTCACAAGAGTAATTAGGTTCAAAGCAAAGAAAACTAGCATTCAACGTTACAACGAAATAAGAATCACAAGAAAATATGCTTCCTCTTCGTTGCGGTGTGCTAAAACGGTCTTCTTCCTTGTCTCCTTCTCTCCTTACTTAATACAACAAGCCAACCTTGTGAAAACGTCTCTAAATCTACTTATATAATAGTCCCATAAAACTCAGATTACATAGAAGTTGGAAGCCAAACAGAAGTAGAAGTCTAAAATAATTTATCAAAATTCCCGACCCTGCGCGGCCGCTCAACTTGGGCGCTCAGCTTTCTGCGCGGCCGCTCAGCATAGCTGAGCGGGCGCTCAGGACCCTATGCTGAGCGGGCGCTCAGGACCCTACTGGAAAATTCCTGAGTTTGCTCTGTTTCTTCGCTGCAATCTGCCCCTTTCTTTCCTCTCGCAATGCTGAACACATGCCAAGGCTTATTCTTGATGATTACTCCTCTGAAATGCAACTAATACCCTGAAATGCACAAACACTAGAAAAACGCATCAAATACACAAAATACTTGATTTCAAGACACCAATTTAAGCTATTTTAAGACGTTCTAAGTGGTATAAAATGAAAGGAATATGTCCTAAGTCCAATCATGTATTAGGATTTAGGAATAACTTCCTGTGTAATCTGTTTTGATTTTATTGATATTAATAAAAGACTTATTTTGTTTTTATTACGGGCTTTATCTATTTAAGTGTTTAAATAAGGTATACCATAGTTTAGAGTAAAGCTTTTTATGGATTATGATGAGATCATAATAGTGAGACCTAAAAGATGATAACTCTAAACTTAAATAGTTCCTGATCATAGGATTACTAACTGGTAATTAATAATCCGCAAAGATCGGTACATACTATGCTTGCTTCATTATGAAGGATGTCTGTTCTCATAGACATTTGTGTGGTGACACTATAGCTAGTATGTAGGTGCTTATTATAGAATAAGTTCACTGAACATGACTCGTACAGCTGAACAACTGATGGAGTTCACTCACGTGTCAGTAGTTGTTCACATAGTGATAGTTGTACAAGTATCCTTAGACTTGAGGTCATCATAGTCATCTTGTGTACACTGAACTATGCTTTGGTTTAGTTCTTAGTCTCCAGGGATAATTATTAGGGCTTTACTGGGTATAGAAATTTGTACACGAAGATAGTGTATGATCAATAAAGGATCTACCCCTTCTAGTGAAGGAAGCGAATGTTCAAGGCTGATCCACTTATGCTAGTTCAAGAATTTCTGGCCAGAGTGAATGAAATTAGAAAGGAGTTTCTAATTTGCATAGAACTAAGCATAGTAAATGGTAAGCAAGTGATTAAATTAGATAGGCTTGACACGAGATCCATGCCTTGTATTTAATCGGGACATTGTAGGGTAGAAGGAGTTTATTGTACGGTAACTATTCACTGAATAGGTTCTTGGCATTCTAAGCAGTGAATTCGTATTATCCGGATAGTCGCAATATGCTGAGAAGTATCCCTCACGATGTAGAATAAATATGATTAATTAATTAATCATATTTAATAAATTAGAGAATTTATATAAATAATGATAAAATAGTTTTATTATTATTTATTTCTACTACCGGCTTAATATTGAACCTACAGGGTCACACCATAAAAAGATAATGATTTAATGGTGGAGGAATTAATTAATAATGGCTAATAATTATTTATTTATGAAATAAATAATTAATTGACAAATTTAATAATTGATTAAATGAGATTTAATTGATTATAAATTAATTAAGAAAAGTTCTTAATATTATTAATTAAAGGATTTAATTTTTGGAAATTAAATCAAGAGAGAGAATTATTTCTAAAGTGTTTAGAAAAAGGATTAATAATTAAAAGGTGTTTTAATTATTAATGAGAATAATAAATGGGTTAATAATAATAATAATTTATGGGAAAATTTCAGCTAAAAATTTTGCCTATAAATATACTATTATAAACCCTATTTTTATTTGAACCCAAATTTTTTCAGAAAACCTAATTCTCTCCACCTCATCCTCCTCCTTAACGTCGTTTTCTTGGTGGATACCGGTGGAGTGCTTCACGTTTGAGGAGCAGCTGCTAAGGATCTCTGATCGTTGCTATTGGATCGCATATTAAAGGTTAGTATTCGATCCCTATGTTTTTACCACGATTTATATGCTTTTATTTGGATTTTATATGTGTAAAAGTGTTTTACCATGCCTCCACTGCGTTTAAAATCCAACAATGGTATCAGAGCTTAGGTTGTATGCATATAGATCTGTGGTAAAAATTTCAGAATTTTATGTGTTTGTATGAATTAATTATGATTTTTACAAGTTATATTATGGATTAATTTTATCTGATGAGAAATCGTTTCTTAGAATAATTTTGATTGTTGATCTGGGTTCTACAAGTGTTGTAGATCGTCTGGATATTTTTTTCATAATTTTATGATGTATAGATTATTTATTATGAATTTTTGAAGTTGTATCATTAATAATTCGTAATTAGATAAGTATATATATATATTCAATTATGTATATATATATTTGTGTTGTTTATGCTGCTGTTGAAATTAATGGCACATGTGATGTGCTACTATTAAAGTACGATGGCAAGAAAGAAAAGACAGTCACGGCTGTGAGTAAAAGAAAAGAGAGAAACAGGCTCGTTTTCTGTGCAAAAGCGGCGACTGACTGAAAAAGGAGGGAGGACCGCGCGTCGACCACGCGCACGTGGGGCTCACGCGCTGGCGTGCCACGCGCGGCGCGTGGTAGACACGCGCTGATGACGTCGTGCTGACGTCATGCTGATGTCATCAGATGACGTCATGCTGACGTCAGCATAAGAGTTAGGGCGCGTGGGGCGCGTGAAGCGCGTGGTTGGTTGTCAGACACGCGCCTGTCAGCGCGTGTGCGCATGGGGGCGCATGGGAGACCTTTTTTCGGTGTGTGCGGGCGCGTGGCAGCTCAGAATAGGGCGTTTTTGGTGCCGTTGGATTCGTCTTTTCGAGACGCTTCTAATGGTATATTATATGATATTGTATGAAATTGTTTCGAACTGTTTATAGCTAAAAGAAGTGTTTTAAAGTTGTTTTTGATTGTTTGAATTGCTTTTAAGTGCTTCATGTGATACATATAGATGTATATTGCTTAGACTAATATACTAGATGATATAACATGCCTACCTTGATGTTTATTCATGTTTATACATGTGATATATGCTTAGTTTATCATGCGATGATAGATTTAGGTGAACTTAAATGAACATAAGGCGTTTGTTAGACAACCTAGTATAGTGAAATTGTTTCATAACCTTAATAATAATATTATGAATACAATCATGAGATTCTTGTGTTTATGAAACACGTAATTGAATATGAATTTTCGATATGAGAGAAAGGATGATTCTGTCAACAACAGATTTCTATCTGTAAGAAAGGGTTATTAAGTGACGCCTCTTGACAATGCTCCACCCGATTTGGGAATCATCTGATTATCGATTATTGATTTGAAATATTTAATTTAAAAGGAAGAATCTCTTTATAATATGATTATGATTGTAACGTAATATAATCCCTCTAAAATTAAATAATATCAAGTAGTAATTGGCCAATGATACAACGGGCTTGTGTCGGTCATAGCCTTCCAACATGATAGAAAAGTAGTTCTTATTTTTAAATCATTGTCGGTTCGTGCTACAGCCGAGGGCTTTGATTTCGAAATAAGAAATACTTGTCTATTACATAGAGATGTGTACATTGAATAAGAATCTAAAGGTCGGTACGTGCCACAGCCGTGGGCCTTTGGGGACTGATTCAATTGTACGGAATGTTGGGTTAGACTTGACTTCGAATATTGAGTTTGTCGTGCCACAGCCGTGACTCAATTATTCAAGAGGCTAAAGTTTGATTAGGGAATAACATAAGATGTAATTGACAAGAGTTGTCTGCCTATTGAACATTACATGGCTGTTCGTGCTACAGCCGGGGTTGTGTAATGGAATGTAGGATCCCTATTCCCACTAGCATTATGAATGCTTAATTTTTCACGTAGGGGGTTGAATAAATTAGATAAACTAGTGGGAGCCACTTATGAATAAAGACCCGATTCATATAGTGTTTTTAAAATGAAATCGAATATTTGCTAAGTGTTGTTATGTGTTTATCATTTACAGATTTACTATATACATTATGTCTTCTGCACTATCACTCAGGAGCATACTAGATGCTCACAAGTTGATTGGTCCTAATTATGCTGACTGGCTTCGAAACTTGAGAATTGTTCTCAGGATTGAGAAGCTGGAATACGTGATTGACTCACCTAAGCCTACTGAACCTGCTAGTGATGCACATAATGATGAACATGTTATGTATCGTAAGTGGGTATATGATGCAAATATTGCTCAATGCATCATGCTAGCTTCCATGAACATTGAGCTACAGAAGCAACATGAGCATATGGATGCTCATACTATCCTCATGCATCTACAAGAGTTGTATGATGTGGCGGGGAGGACAGCTCGATATGAGATATCGAAGGAGTTGTTCGGTTGTAGGATGTCTGAGGGATCATCTGTGAATGACCATGTACTTAAGATGATCAATTTGATTGAACGTCTTGGACAACTTGGTTTTGCCATGGATGGGGAGCTGAGCCAAGACTTGGTCTTGCTATCACTTCCGAGTTCGTTCTCACAGTTTGTTGTGAACTTTCACATGAATAAGTTGGATGTCAGCCTGCCTGAACTCCACAACATGTTGAAGACTACGGAATCGAATTTCCCCCCTAAGAAGAGTTTTGTTCTTCTAATTGGTGAAGGTTCCAATCCTAAGAAAAGGAAGAGGAACTCTTCCAAGAAGAAGAAAGTAGGTGAGAAAACGCCAGTTCCACCAAAAGCTGAAGACCCCAAGAGCAAAGTTGTTTGCTTTCACTATAACAAGGTGGGGCACTGGAAGAGGAACTGCAAGGTATACCTTGCAGAATTGAAGAAGAAGAAAGGTAGTGAGACTACCGCTTCTGATTCAGGTATGTTCATGATAGAAGTGAATATGTCATTAAATCAAATTTCTACTTGGGTATTAGATACCGCCTGTGGTTCTCATATCTGCAATTTGTTGCAGGGACTAAAGAGAAGTAGGACTCTTGAGGAAGAGGAGGTGATTCTACTGATGGGAAATGGAGCAAGAGTTGCTACTGAAGATGTAGAATCATTTCATTTACATATGCCTACGGGCAAGAATATTGTTTTTTAAATAATTGTTATTTTGTTCCCTCAATTGTGAGGAATATTATTCCCATGTTAGACTTGGCTGGATTTTCATTTATTATTGAGAATAATGAATGTTCTATTCTTAGAGATAATATTCTTTATGGACGTGGTACTTTAAAATAATGGTTTGTATAAGTGTGACATAATTTACTTCAGATTGAACAAACTAATAAAAGAAAAGGGATGATGAAAATCTCACTTCATTGTGGCACTGCAGTCTCCATTTAGTAGACATGGAAAAAGGACTGCAAATTTGCTAGGAATGGTATACACAGATGTATGTGGACCAATGTCTAAGCAAGCCATGGGTGGATTTTCATACTTCATTACTTTCATAGATGATAGATCTAGATTCGGATATGTGTTTGATGAAACACAAGTCTGAGGCCTTTGAAAAGTTCAAAGAGTATAAGTATGAAGTGGAGAAACAAACCAAACATAGTATTATAATTCTTCGATTAGATCGAGGTGGTGAATACTTGAATGGAGAGTTTCTGGATTATCTCAAAGTAAATGGTATAGAATCCCAGTGGACTCCTCCAGATTGGTATCTGAAAGGAGAAATCGAACTTTGTTAGACATAGTTCGGTCCATGATGAGCTATGCAAATCTTCCAGTATTCCTATGGGGTTACGCATTGGAAACCTCAGCATATTTACTGAATAAGGTGCCTTCCAAATTTGTTCCTCAAACCTATATGAGATATGGAAAGAAAGGAAATCGAGTCTTAAACACATTAAGATTTGGGGATGTCCAGCTTATGTCAAGAAAGTTGACCCAGATAAGCTGGAATATCGATCCGTAAAATGTAGTTTTGTGGGATATCCTAAAGAGACTTTAGGGTATTACTTTTACACCGATCATCGGGTGTTTGTCTCCAGACATGCTACCTTCTTGGAAAAGGAGTTTATCCTTGAAGGAAACAGTGGGAGCAAAATTGAACTTGATGAAGTTCAAGAAGCACAAACTACTACGGATCAAGTGGAAACACCTGTTCAGACTGAACAACCTTCTGTGGAACAGCCCATTCGTAGGTCAGAGAGAGTGTCTCGCCAACCTGAGAGGTATTGTGGCCTTGTCATTGAGAATGACAATGAGTTGTCAATCATTGATGAAGACGACCCTAAGACCTATAATGAGGCTATGAGTAGTGTTGACTCAGAGAAATGACATAGTGCCATGAAATCCGAAAAGGAATCTATGTATACGGTATACAAAAGAATGATTAGAGCAGATGGCCAGGTGGAGACCTTTAAGGTTAGGCTTTTGGAAAAAGGATTCAGACAAAGGCAATGGATTGACTTTGATGAAACCTTTTACCTGTAGCCCTGTTAAAATCAGTTCGGATTTTGCTTGCGATTGCTGCTTACTACAACTATGAGATCTGGCAAATAGCCAGATGGTTTTCTTTCCAAGAGAAATGAAAACCTAGTGTGTAAGCTGCTGCGAACCATATGTGGTTTAAAGCAAGCTTCTCATAGATGGAACATCTATTTTGATGAGACAATCAAAGAGTTTGATTTTATCAAAAACGTAGATGAACCATGCGTCTACAAAAGGGTTAGTGGGAGCGCGGTAACATTTCTTGTATTGCATTGAAATAGAGTTGACACACATAACAACATAGCAGACCCACTCACAAAGCTACTTTCTGAAAGTCACTTTGATCGTCATAAAGACTAGATGGGTATTAGATACCAGAGTGATTGGCTTTAGTACAAGTGGGAGATTGAAAGGAATATGTCCTAAGTCCAATCATGTATTAGGATTTAGGAATAACTTCCTGTGTAATCTGTTTTGATTTCATTGATATTAATAAAAGACTTGTTTTGTTTTTATTATGGGCTTTATCTATTTAAGTGTTTAAATAAGATATACCATAGTTTACAGTAAAGCTTTTTATGGATTATGATGAGATCATAATATTGAGTCCTAAAAGATGATAACTCTAAACTTAAATAGTTCCTGATCATAGGATTACTAACTGGTAATTAATAATCCGCAAAGATCGGTACATACTATGCTTGCTTCATTATGAAGGATGTCTGTTCTCATAGACATTTGTGTGGTGACACTATAGCTAGTATGTAGGTGCTTATTATAGAATAAGTTCACTGAACATGACTCGCACAGCTGAACAACTGATGGAGTTCACTCACGTGTCAGCAGTTGTTCAATTAGTGATAGTTGTACAAGTATCCTTAGACTTGAGGTCATCATAGTCATCTTGTGTACACTGAACTATGCTTTGGTTTAGTTCTTAGTCTCTAGGGACAATTATTAGGGCTCTACTGGGTATAGGAATTTGTACACGAAGATAGTGTATGATCAATAAAGGATCTACCCCTTCTAGTGAAGGAAGCGAATGTTCAAGGCTGATCCACTTATGCTAGTTCAGGAATCTCTGGCCAGAGTGAATGAAATTAGAAAGGAGTTTCTAATTTGCATAGAACTAAGCATAGTAAATGGTAAGCAAGTGATTAAATTAGATAGGCTTGACACGAGATCCATGCCTTGTATTTAATCGGGACATTGTAGGGTAGAAGGAGTTTATTGTACGGTAACTATTCACTGAATAGGTTCTTGGTATTCTAAGCAGTGAATTCGTATTATCCGGATAGTCGCGATATGCTGAGAAGTATCCCTCACGATGTAGAATAAATATGATTAATTATTTAATCATATTTAATAAATTAGAAAATTTATATAAATAATGATAAAATAGTTTTATTATTATTTATTTCTACTACCGGCTTAATATTGAACCTACAGGGTCACACCTTAAAAAGAGAATGATTTAATGGTGGAGGAATTAATTAATAATGGCTAATAATTATTTATTTATGAAATAAATAATTAATTGGCAAATTTAATAATTGATTAAATGAGATTTAATTGATTATAAATTAATTAAGAAAAGTTCTTAATATTATTAATTAAAGGATTTAATTTTTGGAAATTAAATCAAGAGAGAGAATTATTTCTAAAGTGTTTTAGAAAAAGGATTAATAATTAAAAGGTGTTTTAATTATTAATGAGAATAATAAATGGGTTAATAATAATAATAATTTATGGGAAAATTTCCGCTGAAAATTTTGCCTATAAATATACTATTATAAACCCTATTTTTATATGAACCCAAATTTTTCAGAAAACCTAATTCTCTCCACCTCATCCTCCTCCTTAACGTCGTTTTCTTGGTGGATACCGGTGGAGTGCTTCACGTTTGAGGAGCAGCTGCTAAGGATCTCCGATCGTTGCTTTTGGATCGCATATTAAAGGTTAGTATTCGATCCCTATGTTTTTACCATGATTTATATGCTTTTATTTGGATTTTATATGTGTAAAAGTGTTTTACCATGTCTCCGCTGCGATTAAAATCCAACATAAAATGCCACTTATCATGAACTTAGAAATGTATGCTCATAAGTCAAACGATATATAAAAGAAAACAGAGTAAGTATAAATTTGTGCTTAGTGCACATCACAAAAAAACTGTATTGATAATTAGCATGTGTTGATAATCACAAAATCTCGACCGTTAATATATGTAAAGAAACCCTACCACAAATTTGTTTAATATTTTTACTACGGAAATGCCTATTTTCATTGTGTCATCAAATAGATAAAAAAACCTACCTAACAATATGCGTGTGTATATATGCGTATATAAATCAAAACATATGAGGAATTAATCACAAATTTTGGAATTTTTTTTTTTTTAAAAATTGTCTCTACTTTTAAAAATATTACTATGAAATAATAATAAAATTCAAAAACAACAAAAGCAATATTAAAAATGTTAAACAAATTTGTTGTAGGGTTTCTTTACATATATTAAAAATTTCCCCAAATTTTAAAATAATTCATTCGATTATAAATAGGAAATGTATGGAGTATATGAAATGGTTTGATTTTCGTGTGTTTTAGCTAATTCTTTGAGATTTGAAAATATTTTCTATATAAATAAAGGGTGATGCCTAGATTTATAAAATTTATCATTAATTTTTGTATAAAATATAATTATAATATAGGTAATTTTGAAAATATAAACATATAAATATGTGATTTTTTTGTTTAGAATTAATTAATTTATTTGTGATTTTCTCTTTTTTTAACATTATTAAAAATCAAATTATGCCTAATTTGTTTTTTTAACATTCAAACATAAGACTTGTATATATTAAAATAATTCATTCGATTATAAATAGGAAATGTATGGAGTATATGAAATGGTTTGATTTTCGTGTGTTTTAGCTAATTCTTTGAGATTTGAAAATATTTTCTATATAAATAAAGGGTGATGCCTAGATTTATAAAATTTATCATTAATTTTTGTATAAAATATAATTATAATATAGGTAATTTTGAAAATATAAACATATAAATATGTGATTTTTTTGTTTAGAATTAATTAATTTATTTGTGATTTTCTCTTTTTTTAACATTATTAAAAATCAAATTATGCCTAATTTGTTTTTTTAACATTCAAACATAAGACTTGTATATATAAAAATATATTTATGCAAATAACTTGTTGTTGTTCCTATTATTACTATTATTACAATTATTATTATCATCTATCATTATTATTATTATTATTATTATTATTATTATTATTATTATTATTATTATTATTATTATTATTTAACTAAATGGTTAATTATAAAAAAGGATATAATTGACTATCAGAGGTAATTAAGGGATTTAGAGACAAACTTATTTCACTGCAATTTATAATTCAAAATTTAACTTTAATTATTTTTGCATGCTAAAATATGCCCGTAATTAATTTTATTTGTCTAAAATGTGGTTGCACATCCGAAGATAGTACTACCAAATGGGATATAAATGATTTCGTAATATTTGCCGACATACATACCCAATTCTTATCTGTATAATAATAAGATTGAACGGTATCAAATGTATAATTATTGAAAATATGTCAGAGATATTAGACAATTTGAAATTAAACGAAAAATTTGGATCAATAAACGTTAATTTTTTCTAATAAATACGACTCCGCAAATACGAATTCGAAGAGATAACTCCGAAAGCCATAATTAAAAAACTCTTTAGTATTATTTTTTATTTCATAAACAATACTGATTATTCAATCATAATATTTTCAATGTAGTGATATAATATCCTAAAACATAATAATTAAAAAAATCTAATTAAAATAAAATATATAATATAAATGGCATGATCATGTCATTTTTGAGCATGATCATGTGCCACAATCTTAAACAACTAAAAAATTATTCTATTTTTGCATGATCATGTAGCGCGTCAGCATGTTCATGCTGCTATCCTCCGTTGCTTCTAGAATGTTTTCTTGTTTTGGCGTTAAGCATGTAGCCTGATAGCATGATCATATTGTTTTTCTCCTTTATTTCCTTGAAGAGCTTTTCTTGTCAAGTTTATTCTCAAAATCATGGGCCTCATGTCATCCACCAATCTTCTCCACTTATGAAAAACTACCCCGGGTTCATGTTAGATATTGAGTGTACTAGGACTTGAATATAGAGAGGTGTGAATGTATTTTGATTCATTTTGAGTTTTTACTTGAATCTGATCCGGTTAAATATTATAGCAACTTGAGTTTTGTGTGTGTGCAATTAACATTATAGTTTAGACATCGGTCTAAAAAACCCGTGATATTAAAACTTTCTTCTATATTGCTTTTTTGATAGCGATGTGTGTTCTTTATTCAGACATCAGAACTCTTTATTAGCCATTTTTAATGTTCTCTAAATTTTAAAATATTATGGGTTCATTATTTTTTCCCAAATTCCCACTTAACAAATTTTCATTTCCCCCTTACAGTATTTTTATTTCCCACATTTCTTTCCTCATTTCCGCCATTTCTTTTCTCAATTCGAAATACTCCCCATTTATAGCACAAAAGCACTTTTTTGACGATTTCTTCTTATTTCTTCAATACCAAAACCAACTAATTAGGATTCTCTCACAATCTTTTTGTTCGTAATTTACATTGTCTAGACATAATAAGACTAGAAGAGCTTGGATATTGGAAAAAATCTCTTTGATGGAAACCTTGATCCAGTAATAAAATAGTTCATAATTGCTTTTTTATTTTATGTTCCATTTTTACTTATTGAACCCTTTTGTCAATGTTTCATTGAATGCTTCTTCATGTAAACTTATATTCTTTATATTTTCCTACACAACTTAAATAATAACTTGTGTTTTCTGCAAGACGTGGATGAGAAACTCATATAATAATATTTTCAGTGCATTTGGGAGCATTTTAGTGCATTTGGGGGACATTTCTTCAAAGCCTAAAGTTAAGTTTTTTATCTTAGAACTAGAACTATAACTATTTATCTTTTTTAAAATTATCAGGAACTTTTGCTTAAAGTATCTTCTATAGTCACAAAGTATCAAGGTTATTGTTCAGTAAATGCAAACTGTTGTGGATATATTGTGAACTTGATGATTTCATTAACAAAACACCTTAATAGATTTAACTTAGTGAAAAATGTAGCACTCGACGGATAAGGAATATAGTCCCGACGGATGACTCAATATAGTCCCGACGGATGATGATTTGTTATCCATTGAGTGAGTAGCTTGTGTAATAATAAGTCATGAAGCACATTTCTTCAAACACCTTTGTTTAGATTCGGTAGTAGCATATAAGTCATGTTGACTTTAATTAGATATGCATAATAGGTTGAATAATTGTACATAGATGATGTCTTGTAATTCTGCATAAATGAAATGAAGTCAAGTGCCAAATAGCTACCCGACGGATGATCAACAAAGCTACCCGACGGATGATCAACAAGGCAACCCGACGGATGATCATGTACCCGACGGATAATCAATTCAAACATCAGTTGACAGTGACAACACAGTCACATGCATCGAGTGTATGCAAAAGGAATGTGGAAGCCTATTCAACTGGGTTTTGGAGAACAAAGAAGCATTATCATTTCCATGCTATTATCAGGATATTCAAAGATGCTGGAATAGAGTAATGAAGCGGCATAGTATTAGACTTGATAGGTTTTGTTTTATTATCTTGTCTTATTACTGTGTAATCTTGGTGATATATAAACCAAGAGTAGCAATTAGAACAACAAGAAGACTAAGCAAGTATTTTCTCAGAGAAACATTTGTAAGCTGTATCCTTAGCATTTCTCTGTAAGTTTAGTTGTCCTTATTTGTAAGCAGCTGTGAGCTATTCAAGCTTCACAGAGTTCTCTTGATATAAATATATATATATATATATCTCTGGTGGATACATTCAAATCCACCAGAAAGTTTTAAAGACTTGCGGTTTTATTACTTTATGTTTTGATTCATATTTAACTTGTTATTCCGCAATTTGCAAATCAAAACACTGTCATATATATATATCTTAAGTTAGAACATTTTATAATTCAGAAAATGTTTCAAGAATTCCATTCAACCCCTCTTCTGTAATTCTTGTTGCATTGTTAGGGACTAACAACTGGTATCAGTAAAGCTCTTAAAGAATAAAGAGTTTAAAGATCATAACAAACAGCAAGATGAACAAGAAGGATGTTGGAGTCAAGATTCCTTTTCTGGACAAAGACAATTACCATCACTGGAAGGTAAAGATGCATCTTCATTTACTTTCTCAAGATGAGGCCTATGTAGATTGCATAGAGAGAGGCCCTCATGTACCAATGAGAGATGCAACTGGAAATGAGCCATCAGTTCCCAAGCCAAGGCATGAATGGTCATATCCTGATATTGAACAAGTCAGGAAGGACAAGAAGGCCATGAATATTATGTTTAATGGAGTTGATGGTGACATGTTTGACAACATCATTAATTGCAAAACTGTCAAGGAAGTTTGGGATACAATTCAGATCATCTGTGATGGCACTGAACAAGTTAGAGAAAACAAGATGCAGCTACTAATTCAGCAATATAAGCATTTCTACTTTGAAGAAGGTGAAACTCTCACTGATATCTTTAGTAGATTTCAAAAGCTACTAAATGCTCTAAAGCTGCATGGAAGAGTCTACCAAACCAAAGATTCTAACCTCAAATTTCTGAGATCCCAACCAAAAGAATGGAAACCAATGACAGTCTCCTTGAGAAACTCACAAGAATACAAGAAGTTTACACTAGAGAGACTGTATAACATTCTAAAGACTTATGAGCTTGAAATAGAGTAAGATGAAAGAATGGAAAAAGGGAGAAAGAAAGGAGGGTCCATTGCACTGGTTGCTGAGTTAGAGAAAGAGAAGGAGATGAAGATAGAAGCTGTTGAGTCTACTTCAAAGGTCTGTGAAAGCAAGGGCAAGAGGCTGGTAGCAGAAAATGAAGATTCTTTTAGCCAAGATGATATGGATGACATTGATGAACATCTAGCATTTCTTTCCAGAAGATTTGCCAAGCTCAAGTTCAAGAAGAACTTTGGAGCAGCTAAGCCAAATAGAAACATGGTGGATAAATTAAAATTCAAATGTTTCAAATGTGACTTGGCAGGGCACTTTGCCAGTGAGTGTAGAAAGTCAGATTCCAGCAAGAAGAAGTTTGAGCCTGTGGATTATAAACAGAAATATTTTGAGTTGCTCAAAAAAAAAGGAAAGAGCTTTCATTACAAAAGAAAATGACTGGGCAGCAGATGGTCTGGATGAGGATGAGGATGCCAGCTACGTCAATCTAGCCCTAATGGCCAAGTCTGATGAAACAGAGACAAGTTCTTCAAGTAATCAGGTAATCACCACTAACCTTGCACATTTATCTAAAGCTGAGTGTAATGATGCAATCAACGACATGTCCACAGAATTATATCACTTGTGTGTTACACTTAAGTCCCTCACTAAGGAAAATGCTAAAATTAAAAAAAACAATTTGTTTTTGAGTGAGAGGAATAATGTGCTAGAGTCTCAGTTTATTGAATTTGAAAAATTGAGAATTGAGTGTAAGATTGCTAAGGATGAATTAACTGAGTCCTTGAAGAAAGAAAAGATCTTGAAGAAGCAGCTCGAACGAGAACAGGAGGTGATTAAGGCTTGGAAAACATCTATGGATGTTCATGCTCAAATAACCAAAGTTCAAGGTATTGAGTCCTTTTGTGATGCAGCCTGGATGAAGAATAAGGAGAAGCTAGAATCCAATTTGGTTGAAGGATTGCTAACAGATGTGGACTCGACGGATGATGAGAGTCATCCGTAGGATAACCAAAAGGATTATCAGCCGAGTGACATAAATCCTCATCTGTCAGCTGTGAGTAAACCTGTTAGTAAAGCCAAACTTGCCAAGCTAAATGAAAAGTATGGATCAGTTTCCAAAAACTTCATTTTAGGAGAATCTAGTCAAGTGAAGAAGGAGAAGAAAGTGAATGTTGGTCATCTGTCTATCAAGCAATTGAATGACAGACTAGAAAAGATTGAGGTTAAAACGGAGGCTAGAAGGAAAAACAATAGAAATGGTAAAGTAGGGATTAACAAGCATAACAACTACACACCTGATAAGTATGCTCCAAGAAAAATTTGTGTTAAGTGTGGTAGTACAAATCATTTGTCTGTTAGTTGCAAAACTGCCATGCCTATTTCCATATCTGTGCCACCTCATTTTCCCAATATGAATGCCATGCCGTCTATGCCTATGAATGCTATGTCTACACAAAATATGAATGCACAATTTTCTAATATGCCATTTGCACCTAATCCTTATTATGCTGCATTCAGTATGCCTCAAATTCCATTTAGCATGCCCTACTGGAATAACATGTTTACTAATAGCATGCCATTTCCTGTTAATCAAAAAGTGCATGATAATTCTGTTGTAATGAATGGTTTCAAAGGTCCAACTCAAATGACTAAGGATGAATCTGATATCCCCAAGTTAAATGAGATCAAACCTAAGAAACAGAAAAAGAAAGCTAACAAGACAGGACCCAAGGAAACTTGGGTACCAAAATCAACTTGATTTGATTTTAATGTGTGCAGGGAAACAGAAAGAATCTATGCTACTTGGATAGTGGTTGTTCAAGACACATGACTGGTGATTCTACCCTGCTCACAGAGTTCAAGGAGAGAGCTGGCCCAAGTATTACTTTTGGAGATGACAGCAAGGGTTATACTATGGGATATGGATTGATTTCAAAAGACAATGTCATCATTGAGGAGGTTGCTTTAGTGGATGGTCTCAAGCATAATTTGTTGAGTATCCGCCAGATGTGCGATAAAGGCAATTCAATAACCTTCAACTCAGAAGCCTGTGTTGTGACTAACAAGAGGAGCAACAAAGTGGTTCTCACTGGTGTGAGAAAAGGAAATGTGTACTTAGATGACTTCAACTCATCAAATACAGAATCTGTTACTTGTCTTCTCAATAAAGCAAGTCAAGATGAAAGTTGGCTATGGCACAAGAAGCTATCTCATCTAAACTTCAAGACCATGAATGAACTTGTAAAGAAAGAACCAATTAGAGGCATTCCTCAAGTGGAGTTTTCTAAGGATGGACTGTGTGATGCTTGCCAAAAGGGAAAGCAAATTAAAGCATCATTCAGAAAGAAGCTTGATTCAACAATTGAAGAACCTTTGCAACTGCTACACATGGATTTGTTTGGACCAGTAAATGTGCTGTCCATCTCAAGGAAAAGATTCTGCCTTGTAATTATAAATGATTTCTCAAAGTTCTCTTAGACATATTTTCTTAAGTCCAAAGATGAGGCTAGTGAAATCATCATCAATCACATAAGGCAAGTCAACAATCATCCTGATTTCAAAGTTAGAAGAATCAGGAATGACAATGGAACTGAGTTCAAGAATTCTGTCATGAGAGCATTTTGTGAAGAAAATGGGATTTTGCATGAATTTTCAGCAGCAAGAACTCCACAACAAAATGGAGTTGTAGAAAGAAAGAATAGATCATTTATTGAAGCTGCAAGGACAATGCTTGAAGAATCAAAATTACCAACATATTTCTGGGCTAAAGTTGTAAATACTGCATGCTACACTCAGAATATCTCTCTGGTCAATCAAGCTAAATGCATGACTCTCTATCAATTATTCAAGAACAAGAAGCCAACTCTAAATTTTCTTCATGTCTTTGGCTGCAAATGTTATATCTTGAGAAATCAAACTGATCAGAATGGGAAGTTTGATGCTAAAGCAGATGAAGGAATTTTTGTTGGATATGCTGTTGGTAAAGCATATAGAGTCTACAATCTGAGAACCAACATTGTTGTGGAATCAATACATGTTGTGTTTGATGATAAAAAGATTGAAGGACTGCAAGATGGAGATTACCATGAGAGCCTCAAATTTGACAATGTGGAGATGGTTAGTGATGACAGTGATGATGAAAGTGATCAAGAAACAGTATCAAAGGATAATGCAGAAAAATTCACTACCAATGAAGCATAAAATATTACATCTGTCGAGTTGCAAAATGCTTCATCCGTCGGGAGACAATCTGCTTTATCCGTCGGGAGACAATCAGCTTCATCCGTCGGTACTCAAAACTCACCATTCGTTGGGTCATCAAAAGAAGCTGGAAGTCAGAATAGATCACCTACAGAAATTTCCCCTTTCTCAAATCAAAGATCCATTAACTTAGGGGGAGTTTCTAATAATCAAAACTCAATCACACATCAAGACAACAATGAGGTCTCTTCATCTAGAGCTAATCCACCTCAACAAAGGAAATGGACAAAGGATCACCCTTTTGAGCTCATCATTGGTGATGTATTTTCTAGAGTTCAAACAAGGAGAACAACTCAAGAAGAATGTCTATATAGCAGCTTCCTCTCTAAGGAAGAACCAAAGAAGGTAGAAGAAGCTTTGTTGGATCCTGATTGGATTTTAGCTATGCATGAGGAGCTAAACCAATTTGAAAAAAATAAGGTATGGAAGCTGGTACCCAAGCCTAAAGGAAAGAATCCAATAGACACCAAATGGGTATTCAGAAACAAGATGGATAAAAATGGCATAGTAGTTAGGAACAAAGCTAGATTGGTTGATAAGGGCTATTGTCAACAAGAAGGAATAGATTTTGATGAAACATTTGCTCATGTTACAAGACTTGAAGCCATCAGAATTTTCTTAGCCTATGCAGCCCATGCCAATTTCAAGGTCTATCAAATGGATGTCAAAAGTGCCTTTTTGAATGGAGATTTGGAAGAGGAAGTCTATGTCAGTCAGCCTCCTGGTTTTGAAGATCCAAAATTTCCAGAATATGTTTACTATCTTTTGAAAGCACTTTATGGAATGAAGCAAGCACCTAGAGCCTGGTATGACACTTTGTCAAAGTTTCTTTTAGAGAATCATTTCACAAGAGGTATTGTTGACAAAACTTTATTCTTTAGAAATGTTAATGGCTCTAGTATACTTGTTCAAATTTATGTAGATGACATTATTTTTGGCTCTACAGATGAGAAACTTTGCAAAAAGTTTGCCAAATTGATGCAAAGTAAGTATGAAATGAGCATGATGGGAGAACTAACCTACTTTCTTGGTTTGCAAGTTAAGCAAGTTAGTGATGGAATATGCATTAGTCAAACTAAATACATTTATGATCTTTTAAAGAAGTTTGATCTAATGGATTGCACATCTGCAAAAACTCCCATGGCCACTGCAACTAAGCTTGAACTAAACACTACTGAAAAGTCTGTGGATATTTCAAGCTATAGGGGCATGGTTGGCTCACTTCTGTACTTAACAGCCAGTAGGCCAGATATAATGTTTGCTATATGTCTGTGTGCTAGATTTCAGGCTGATCCTAGAAAATCTTATATAGTAGTTATTAAGAGAATGTTCAGATATCTCAAGGGAACACCAAAACTTGGCATTTGGTACCCTAGAGATTATGGTTTTGATCTAACTGGTTATTCAGATGCAGACTATGCAGGTTGCAGAATTGACAGAAAAAGCACAATAGGAACCTGTCAATTTCTAGGAAACAAGCTTGTGTCTTGGTTCAGTAAAAAGCAAAATTTAGTTTCTACTTTTACAGCTGAAGCTGAGTATATTGCTGCTGGCAGTCGCTGTGCACAGATTTTGTGGATGAGAAACCAATTGCTAGACTATGGTCAGCAAGTGGAAAGAATTCCTATTTTCTGTGATAACACAAGTGCTATTGCCATCACTGAAAATCCAGTACAACATTCAAGAACAAAGCACATAGACATCAAGTACCACTTTATAAGGGAACATGTAATGAATGGTACTGTGGAACTACATTTTGTTCCAAGTGAAAAGCAGCTTGCAGATATTTTTACCAAGCCACTGGATGAATCCACCTTTTCTAGGTTGGTAAGTGAGTTAGGTATGCTTAATTACTCTTGAATCTATCTGAGTTATTTTGCAAGTTGATAAGTAGCCAGAAATTTAACTGATTTTTAGTCATGGATGAAATTTTGGCTAAGTCAAAATTTGCATCTCGACGGATGACCATTATCCATCTAGTTAAGTCATCCGTCGATATACAATGTGCAAATAAAAATCAATTATTTTTCTGGAATCTTTTAAAACTCGACGGATAACAGTTTATCCACATCCGTCGAAGTGTCTAAATCTTAACCGTTAATTCCCTGAACATTATCCATCGAGTATACTTATAGTTTGTAAGCATTACACGACGGATAATGAGTGGAATTTTTACAGTTTATTTTTAAAATGGCTAATTTAGGCAATTTCTATTGGGTAATTTACTTCTCTTTATTATTTTTATCCGTTGATTTTGAGTAAAGTATAAAAGCTTATTTCATTCTAATCATTTTCTTTTATCATTCTCAAATTCAACTGCGTTTATTTCATTCTCTCTCAAGCAAAAATCCTCTTTCTCTTCAAGCTTTTCTTCTCTAACAATGGCACATGTAGTAAAGATTATGTCTCAGACTGGGTTCATTTACGAGAAGAACAACTTCACGGCTTTGGTCAACAAGGGCATTCAGCAATCAGAAGACTATCACAAGATGATGGACTTCGTGAAGAACTGCAAGTTAAGTTTTTCCATGCTTGAATCACCCACAATCTTTTGTGAAGTTGTAGACGAGATGTGGACTTCTGCAATTTACAACTCTACTGACAAAACCATCACTCTGACCATCAAAGGTAATGAATTCTGTATCAATAGTGATGTGATAAAAGCATGTTTCAAGATTCCTGATGATAATATAACTTTACCACACACTGACACTGCTATTATCAATATGCTTAATTCCATGCATTATGCACTTCCTACTAATAAGCTAAGTGAGATTAGAAGACTAGGTCTTAGGAAGGAATGGAGTTTCATGTGTGATGTTGTGACTAAATTTTTCTCTAGAAAAGTCAGTAATTTTGATTCTGTGAACATTTCCATGCTTAACATGCTATACATGCTAGTTACAGATAAATTTTACAATTTCAGTGACCTTGTCTTGTATGAGTTAGGTTTTAAACTAGGTGAGTTAGCCAAAAGGGGAAAGAATGTATATTATGCTAGATTTTTCATGATATTGGCTAACCATCTTTGTCAAGAGATTGTACTTGAGAACCCAAATAACAAATTAGCTTGTTGGGTTCAAGAGAGAAGAATCATTGCAGATTTGAACAGAGCCAACCACCATAGGGATATGCCAATGTTCTATTTCCCTGTAATGCTGACACCTCAGGTAAGTGAGGTAAGTTCATCCATACCCTCAACTATTCCAATCTCCTCTATTTCTTTGACTTCAGGCATAGCTATGGCAACTGTGACAATGACCAAACAGTTGCCTACCAAAGCTGCCAAAACAACTATAATTTCCAAATCCAAATCAAAGAAAACCCCCTCTGGTATCTCTCAAAAGGTACCAGTTGAAAAATCTACCAAAGCCAAAGAGGGGAGTGTGAAGGAGGGTCAGATAGGTGAGGGAAGGGGTGAACATCAAAGAAACCCCAAGGATAAGGTTGGAGAGTTGAGTGAATCCCAACCTAGCCACACTGCAGTTTCCCAACAAACTGCAGTGCTTAAAAATGACAAAAGCTCACTTCTAGCTGCATCTTCCCAAAAGTATGTGGTTATTGAACAAAGCTCTCATCCAAGAGCACAGGCCAAAAGGGTTAGGGACACAAGCTCACCCCAAACTTACACTAGAAAGAAGAAATCCAAAACAACTGGGGATGCACAGGGCACACACACAGTGCAAACTGGTGCTAAAGACACAGTCCGTGCACCTTCTAAAATTCAGATTGATGTGGCTCCAATAAATGTGGAGTCACAGCCAAAATCTCTTATAATAGAAGCCACTGAAATACCATACTCACCAATTAACTCACTGGAAGTGGATATGATAAACACTTCAATTCCTGATTCCCCTTCTTTAACTCTGTTGGGGAAGCCAAAATCTAGTGCAAGTGAGCATCATCTTTTAGATGATTTGTTGGCTCACTTGCCAATTCTTTCGGATACTATTGTGACATCTGTGCCTCAAATAACTTCAATCAACACAGAGTCAACAATAGTTTCTCTTCCCACCTCATTCATTTCTACTCTCTCGATGGATATTACTCATCCGTCGAGTAGTGATTGTATCCCGACGGATAAGCTTAATAGCATTTATCCGTCGGATAGCTTTACCACTCACCCGATGGATATCACTTATCGGTCGAGTGTCTCTGCACAACTTCAAACTTCAATTATTTCTAGTGCAGAAGATTTAGTGGTAATACAATCACTCTTAGGACTGAGAGAGGAGAGTGCTTTGAGTGAGAGACTGGGTTGCTCCCAGGCAAAAGGAGAGGAAAAAAGTGAATCTCAGCAATCCATTTCTTCAGGATTGGCAAAAGTGAGTGAGAGGAGTCCCACCTTAGTAGGTGAAGGTGAGGGTGTGAGGGTGGGGAGCCAGGGTGAGACCCTGATGCAACAAAAGAGAGATTATGAGAGAAAGGCAGGTACAGGAGAAATAAGGATGAATCCAGCCATTGTTAGTGAGTCAATGATTGTGGATGATGCTGAAAAGGGAAGACAATTTCAGCAACATTACAAAGCTGAAATTGATAACATTTCCTTGGATGCTGACACTTTTACTAATCCTATATCATCCTATCAATTACCGCTCAGGGCAATGTGGAGGCAGAGTAGACTTTGAATTTGGTGCACACCACAGAATCTCTTCAAAGAGATAAAACTGCTGTTAACAGGATGCCTTCTCAAGCTGGAGAGCCATCTGAAGAATTTGGAGTAAATTCTAATGATGATGACTCTGGTTCTTTGGATGGAAGCATGAACTTAGGGGGAGCTGAAGGCCCAAGTTCTGCTTTAAGTTTACCTGAATGGGCATCGGCAAATGAATCTACACCAGGACAATTTGAGGTGTCTTTGGTCAAACAAGTAATAGCTATTCAACAGGCCGTTCAGGAAACTTCAGATGCTGGTACCAACGCTGTTCTTCAAGCTCACCTAGACTCTCTACATCTAATGAAGATCCAACACTTAAGACAGAATCTCAGTGTGGATGAATTGAAAAGAGATATAGCTGACTTGAAGACCTATAACTCTGAGAAGCTGGATTCAGTAATGCCATATGATACCATGCAAGATCTACTACTAAGATTGAGGAGAGAATCAGACTCTGAAAAGAAGCTAGCCAAGCTGGAAAACAGAGTTCAAGTTATTGAAGATTCAGTGGCTATTCTTCTTCAAAATCAACAGACTCAGACAAATCTTCTGATGCAACTGGCTAAAGTACAAGGCCTAACTCCTCAACTTGATGATAACAAAAAGGGGGAGAGAGAATCAAGTAAGGGGGAGAAAGGACCAACAGAGGGGGAGAAACTTCAAGTACAAATTAGCAAAGTAATTGTACCATCAATTACTATCTCCAAGCCACCAGTTGCAGATGGTATAGATCTAATTAAAGCAGCAGCAGCAAATTTGAAAGTTGCTGAAAAAGGAAAGTTGAGTTTGATCAACTGGGATAAGATTGATGAGGAGATACAGAAAAATTTTGAACTAGTTAAGGAGCCAGTTAAGTCAGCCATCCATCACTCTCATGTCAAGCCAATCAGTGTGAATGAGATGAGCATGAACTATCTGGAGAAAGGACAATCTTCCTGCATCAAATCATAAAAGGCTGAAATAATTCTCAAACCAAGGGAAAATTATCCAAAGTCATCTTTGAAGAATCCCTTGGACACTGTGTATGAGACACCCAAGCCTGATGAAAAGAAGCTTCTGTCAAGATCCATTGTCTTCTATAAAGATCCAGCTGATTCAGCCTCAAAAAGGAGAATTGCTAAGATATTCAGAAATGGAAAGGAAATTTGTGTGGTAGCTGGACATCCACAATTTGCTCAAGCAAAGAAAGAAGAGAAAGCAAGATTAAAGAAGGAAAAGAGGCAAGCTGCTCTAGATGCTAAGAAATCTAAACAAAAGAAAGAGCAGATTATCATCTTGGCCAAGCTACAGGCTGTAAACTCTTCTCAACAAATTCCCTCTCAACCATCTGAAGCTGCTGAATCAAAGAAGAAGATTGAAGAACAGAAGAAATCCCCAAGAAAGAAGGAATTGGTTAGAAGAACAAAAAGGAAACTGGATGTTGTTGACAAGGAATTGGAAGATCAATTTCCTAAGGAATCCACACCAGCTAAAACTCAAGCATCAAAGCCCTCTGGGGTATTTGAAGACATAAGGGTGGTGGACCCCTACAGGAACATACATGGAGAGCCTATTATGCCAAAGGATGAGCCAATAGAGTGGGATAAATTACCAATTCCTGACTTCAACTTGCCAATCCTTACCAAGCCAAAAAGGACAAAATCAAGGGCAGTCAAGAAAGTGAAGCTGTCACCTCTCAAATCCAAGTTAGTAGTTAAAGCTCAACCCAAGGTCAACAGGGGAGACTACTTATACTTGTGTGACATCAAAGAATTCTCAGATCTAAACCTTTATCTGGAGGAACTGGATGAAGTAAGGGCAATTGATGCATACAGAAACCTACCTGAAAGGTTGGTGTTCAAGTACAAAGGAGGAAGGGAGATTCAGTGGCCTCTTTACAGGATACTTCAAGAAAGCCAAGCTGTGTTGATCAAAGTCTATTCATCCTTCAAGAAAAACTTTGGGTTCAATGTAATTGCAAGAAGACTAGTATTGAAGAAGATTGAAGAGCTGAGGAGTGTTAGAGCTAAAGATGCACTCCCAAAGACTCTAATCATCCCATACACAGGGAAAAGAGTGCATCTAAGGCCCTACTGGCTGATGGAATTCATGGATGACAAGGGTGTGAGAAGATTCTTCAGACTAGAAGACCAATTGAGTATCTCTAGCAATGAGACTCTCTTGGAAATGCAAGAAATGCTAGATCTCTCAGAATCTGATGAACTAGAATTCCACAGACAGCTCCAGAATCAAATTGAAGAAAACAACAGAAAGCTTGGAAGAAGATCCAGACCTTCAAGAAACTAGAAAAACCTGCTCAGGCTAGAGGAGCATCTTGAACTAACTGTGAGCCAAACCTTGTACATTTTGTTTAATTGAAGCACTTTCAGTTTTATCTACTTATCTTTAAAGATATATGTTTAGGATGTTTTGTTATCATCAAGTATCTCTGAATTTATGGCTACAATTCCAGTAGACATAAATTGGGGGAGATTGTTGTGAATATGTTATGTACCTGATGATCACTTAAACAAAACATCTAAGTAGATTTTACTTAGTGAAATAATGTAGCACTCGACGGATAAGAATTATAGTCCCGACGAATAACTCATTATAGTCCCGATGGATGATTAACTTATTATCCATCGAGTGAGTAGCTTATGTAATAATAAGTTTGTAACACAGTGATGTATGCACCTTTGTATAGAATCTGTAGTAGCATATAAGTCATGTTGACTTTAACTAGATATGCAGAATAGGTTGATTAATTGTACATAAGTAATGTCTTGTAATTCTGTATAAGTGAAATGAAGTCAAGTGCCAAAATAGCTACCGACGGATGATTAACAAAGCCTTCGACGGATGATCAAATGACTATCAACGGATGTTTAACATAGCAGTCGACGAATGATCAATTAAGTCATCGACGGATGATCTGAAAGTCGACGGATGATCATATCAAGAATTCAAACATTAGTTGAACAGTGAAAGCTGACACACAGCCGTCGAGTTGTATACAAACACATTGTGGAAGCCCATTAACTGGGTAATAGAGGACGAAAAGCAGCAAAGATTAAGACTGTTAGATTTTATATTTGTTTAGTCTTTTTGACTTTGTAATCTTGGTATTATATAAACCAAGAGAGTAGCAAATAGAAAAATGACTGAGATAGCTGAGAAACACAAAAATAGAGAAATCTTTGTAAGCATAATCTTTAGCATTTCCTGCATTCTCAGCAGTTCCATTTGTAAGCAGCTGTGGGCATTTCTGCACACAGAGTCCTCTCGATATATTATATATATCTCTGGTGGAATTGTTTAAATCCACCAGAAAGTTTTAAAGACTCTTGTTTTTAATTACTTGTGTTTTGATTCATTTAAGTTTATATTCCGCATTGTGCTAATCAAAACAAATATATCAATAATCGAGTTGAACATTTTTATTTCAAGAAAAAGTTTCAAGAATTCCATTCAACCCCCCTTCTGTAATTCTTGCTACATTGTTAAGGGACTAACAATCCACCTTTTCAAAATTGATAAGGAGTTATGTATGTTAAATTACTCTTGAATTCTTTTTAATAATTTGCAGGTTGTATTGCAGCCAGAAATTTAATTGGTTTTTCAGTCTTGGATGAAATTTTGGCTAAGGCAAAATTTACATCTCGACGGATGATCATTATCCATCGAGTTTGATCATCCGTCGGTATACATTTTGTTAATAAAATCAATTATTTTTCTGGAATATTTTATGACTCAACGGATAACTATTTATTCTCATCCGTCGAATTGTCTTATTTTTTAGCTGTTGATTCTCTGAACATTATCCATCGAGTATACTTACAGTTTGTAAGCATAACACGACGGATAATTGATGGAATTTTTATAGTTTATTTTTAAACGGCTATTTTGGGTAATTCTTATTGGTCACTTTATTTTATTTTATTATTTTTGACAGTTATTTTTGAGATAGTATAAAAGCATAATTCATTTTCATTGCTTTTCTTTTATCATTCTCAAATCATCTGCTCTAACTTCTCTCTTTCTCAAAGCACATACTCTCTCTCTGCAAGTTTTTACTCTCTAACAATGGCACCAGTCGTCAAGATAATGTCTCAAACTGGATTTATCTATGAGAAGAACAACTTCACTGCTCTTGTGAACAAGGGGATTCAACAGTCTGGCGACTACCACAAGATGATGGATTTTGTGAAGAACTGCAAACTCAACTATGCCATGCTGGAATCACCCACCATATACTATGAAGTTATTGAAGAGATGTGGACGACTGCAACATACAACTCAGCTGATAAGACTATCACTTTTACTATTAAAGGTAAGAAATTATGTGTTAATAGTGACATTGTTAAAGCATGTTTCAAAATTCTTGATAATACTGTAACTTCACCACACACAGACACTGACATTGTTAATATGCTTAACTTCATGGGCTATGCACTCTCTACTTCTAAATTAAGTGAAATTAGGAGGTTGGGTCTTAGGAAGGAATGGAGTTATCTATGTGATGTAGTTACTAAGGTATTCTCTGGTAAAATCAGTAATTTTGATTCTGTCAATATCTCTATGCTTAACATGCTTAACATGCTAGTTACTGATAAATTTTTCAACTTTAATGATCTTGTCATATTTGAGTTGGGGTTTAAGTTAGGGGAGTTAAATAAGAGGGGTAAAAATGTTTACTATGCTAGATTTTTAATGATGCTTGCTAACCACCTCTCCGAGGATATTGTGCTTGAGAACCCAACCAACAAATTAGATTGTTGGGTTCAAAAAGAAGAATCATTGCAGATTGGAACAGGGCAAACCATCACAAAGAGGTGCCACTCTGCTATTTTCCTGTTATGGAGGCACCTCAAGTAAGTGAGGTAAGTTCAACTCTCTATACTCTTCCAACCTCTCAAACTTCTTTGCATTCTAGTGTAGCTATGGAAACTGTGTCATTGACCCAACAGTTGCCTACCCAAGCTACCAAATCCAAAATTTCAAAAACCAAGTCAAAGAAAACCCCCTCTGGTGTCTCTCAAAAGTTGCTAGTTGTAAAAACCACCAAACCAAAAGAGGGGAGTGTGAAGGTGGGTAAGAAAGGTGAGGGACATGGTGATCATCAAAGGAACCCTAAGGATAAGGTTGGAGAGGTGAGTGTTTCCCAACCTAGCCACACTGCAGTTTCCCAACAAACTGCAGTGCTTAATAAGGATATAAGCTCATTACTAGTTGCATTCTCCCAAAAGGTTGTGACTATTGAACAAAGCTCTCATCCAAGAGCACAGGCCAAAAGGGTAAGGGACACAAGCTCACCCCAAACTTACACTAGACAGAAGAAATCAAAGACCCTTGGGGATGCACAGGGTTCACACACTGTGCAAACTGGTGCTAAAGACACAGTCAGTGCACCTTCTCAAAGCCAGGTTGATGTGGCTCCAATAAATATGGAGTCACAGCCAAAATCTTTAACAATAGAAGCACCTGAAACACCAAACTCTCCCACACACTCTTTGGATGTGGATATGATAAACACATCACTTCCAAATACTCCATCTTTAACTCTCTTGGAGAAGCCAAAAATCCAAGCAAGTGAGCATCATCTTCTAGATGATTTGTTGACTCACTTGCCATTTCTGTCTGAAACCGTTGAGACATCTGTGCCAAAATTCTCAGCAATCTGCACAGAGTCCACAATAGTTTACACTCCAAACATATTCATTTCTACTCACTCGATGGATAGTGTTCATCCGTCGAGTAGTGATTGTATCCCGACGGATAAGCTTAGCAGCATTTATCCGTCGGATAGTCAAACTACTAACCCGATGGATATCCCTTATCTGTCGAGTGTCTCTGCACAGCTTCAAATTTCATCAATTATCACAAGTGCAACAGACTTAGTGGTAGTGCAATCACTCTTAGGATTGAGGGAAGGGAGTGAAATGAGTGAGAGTCTGGGTTGCTCTCAGGAAAAAGGAGAGGAAAAGAGTGAATAAATGTAATCCAGTTCTTCAGGATTGGCAAAAGTGAGTGTGAGGAGTCCTACCTTAGATAGTGAAGGTGAGGGTGTGAGGGTGGGGAGCTAAGGTGAGACCTTGATGCAACAAAAGAGAGATCAAGAGAGAAATACAGGTATAGGAGTGATAAGGGTGGAAACCATTGCAAGTGAGTCAATGACTGTCAATGATGCAGAAAGGGAAAGGCTATTTCAGCAAGAATATCAAGCTGTTAAGATTCCATTTCCCTGGATGTTGAGACATTTACTCACCCTGTGACAGCTTACCAAACTCTAGCTATACAGGGCAATGAGGAGGCTGAAAGATTGCTGAACTTGGTGCATACAATACAATCTTTACAAAGAGCAAATGATGCAATCACTGCTATGCCTTCCAACATTGGCAGTGATTTGGAACTGGATGAGACTTCTTTTGGGGATGATGGTGGTGATGATGAGGAAGATAGCATATACATAGGGGGAGATGCATATATTCCTTCCTGGATGCTCACAAAAGAATGCTCCTACTCACATCTCCAATCAACACTTTTTCAAGCTGATTCATGACACCCAAGCAGCCATTCAGGCATCTTCCAATGCTAGCACAAAGCAACTACTCAAAGCACATCTTGAAGCACTCCAGATACATAAGATTCAAGCCCTCCAACACAGTCAGAGTATGGATACCATCTAGCAGGAAATTTCTGAAGTCAAGCAGGATGTTATAGAAAGGATGGATGCTAGACTCCCTGCAACCACCATGACTGAAATTGCTCACAAACTAAGGAAGGAGGCTGATCTAAACAGGAAAGTTCAGGCCATAGACACAAGACTATTTGCTGTAGAGAAGTCAATGGACAAGATACTAAACAATCAAGAAGCTCAGACTGCATTACTCCAATAATTGGTGGCAGCTCAACTCCCTCCCACACAATTTGATGATAACAAAAAGGGGGAGAAAGGATCAAGTGAGGGGGAGAAACAGCTTAACATTCAAGTCAGTAAAGTAATTGTGCCTACAATTACTTTCGCCAAGACACCAATAACAAATAGTATTGATCTAATAAATGAAGCAGCAGCCACATTGAGAGCAGCTGCGAAGAAGCAGTTGAGTCCAATTAATTGGGAGAAAATTGATGAGGATATACAAAAGAGATTTGGGTTAGTAAAAAAGCCAGAAAAATCAGCCATTCATCACTCTCAAGTCAGGCAAATATCTGTGAATAAAATGAGCATGAAGAATCTGGAAAAAGGACAACCATCCTGCATCAAATCTCCAAAGGCTAAACTAATTTTGAAGCCAAGGGTGAACTATCCAAAATTTTTACTAAAGAACCCCTTGGACACAGTGTATGAGACGCCAAAGCCTGATGAAAAGAAACTGTTGGCCAGGTCCATAGCATTTTACAAGGATCCAGCTGATTCAGCATAGAAAAGAAGAATTGCTAAAGTTTTCAGGAATGGTAAAGAAATTTGTGTGGTGGTTGGACACCCTCGATTTGCTGAAGCAAAGAGAGAAGAAAAGGTAAGATTGAAGCAATAAAAGAAGCAAGCTGCTCTAGATGCTAAAAAGGTCAAACAAAAGAAGGAGCAAGCTGCTATCTTGGCCAAGCTACAAGCTGTGAAACCTACATAACAAGTTTCTGCACAACCATCTAAAACAGTTGAATCTCAAGATCAAGTAATGCAAAATGAACCTCCACAGAGAAAGAAGCCAAGGTACAAGCAAAGAATAAAGAGAAAGTTGGATTTCAGTGATGAGGAGATGGAAGGGTACTCTCCCCAAGAGTCTATTTCTACAACAACTCAAACATCCATGCCCTCTGTGGCACATGAAGAATTCAAGATAGATCCAACCAAGAATATCCATGGTGAACCTATCATTCCAAAGGATGAGCCAATAGACTGGGATAGTCTATCAATACCTGAACTCAATCTACCTCACTTCATGAAGCCAAAGATGACAAAGACCGGAGCAGTCAAGAAAGTGAAGCCCTTAACTCTCAGATCCAAGTCCCTAACCAAAGCTCAAACCAAAGTCAACAAGGGAAACATCATGTACATCTGTGACATCAAGGAATTCTCAGATTTAAACCTCTATCTAGATGAACTGGAAGAAGTTAGAGGGATTGATGCTTACAGGAATCTACCTGAAAGGTTAGTATTCAAGTACAAGGGAGGAAAAGAGATACAGTGGCCACTTCACAGGTGCCTTCAGGAAAGCCAATCTGTGTCGATAAAGATTTATTCATCCTTCAAGAAGAACTTTGGATTTAATGTGACAGCTAGAAGACTTGTTCTAAAGAAGATTGAAGAACTGAGGAGTATTAGAGCCAAAGATGCACTCCCAAAGACTAACTATTCCTTACACAGGGAGTAGAGTGCATCTAAGGCCTTACTGGCTGATGGAATTCATGGATGATAAAGGAGTTAGAAGATTCTTCAGATTAGAAGACCAATTGAGCATCTCCAGCAATGAGACTCTTTTGGAAATGTAAAAAATGTTAATTCTCTCAGAATCTGATGAACTAGAATTCCACAGACAACTCCAAAATCAAACCAAATGTATCCGGTAAATCCCGAAAATTTACACAACCTATAAAAACTTAATAACTACCATACACTTAAACTTCAGGAAAGAAATTAGGAGCAAGCATATATAAAAATTCAACACACATATCTGTCGAAATTCAAGAAACAATAATTACGAATACAAGAAACCGTAAATGAGTGTATATGAGGCAAATTAGTGAACTCTAATCAATAATTAATTGAATTAAAACATGAGACAAATAACAATATATATATATATAAGAAATGAATTGAAATTACCTCTTCGACATGAAAAATGAGTGACCTGGACAAGGCTAGTACGGCTGAATGAGTGTGTTGTAGTAATATCGATAAGGGTTTGTCCCAGGGTAAGTCCCTAAAACTTATAAAGTTTGGAATGTTTTGATTGGTGTATTTTTTATAAATGCAGGGTCCACCATTATTAAAAAGTATTGGCTAATCAAATTAAGCTAAAATTATACTCCCTCTATTTTCTTTTATATGACATTTGACTTTTGTGCACATACTTTTAAGTGCTTTGATCACATAGTTAAAATAATAATTTTTAAAATTTTCTTTTTATGAATAAAAATATATAACTATGTGGTTTATGAACTTAGAAATGTATGCTCAAAAGTCAAACGATATATAAAAGAAAACAGAGGAAGTATAAATTTGTGCTTAGTGCACATCACAGAAAAACCGTATTGATAATTAGCATGTGTTGATGATCACAAAATCTCGACCGTTAATATATGTAAAGAAACCCTACCACAAATTTGTTTAACATTTTTACTACATAAATGCATGTTTTCATTGTGTCACCAAATAAATAAAAAAAACCTACCTAACAATATGCGTGTGTATATATGCGTATATAAATCAAAACATGTGAGGAGTTAATCACAAATTTTGGAATTTTTTTTAAAAAAATTTGTCACTACTTTTAAAAATATTACTATGAAATAATAATAAAATTCAAAAACAACAAAAGCAATATTAAAAATGTTAAACAAATTTGTTGTAGGGTTTCTTTACATATATTAAAAATTTCCCCAAATTTTAAAACAATTCATTCGATTATAAATGGGAAATGTTTGGAGTATATGAAATGGTTTGATTTTTGTGTGTTTTAGCTAATTCTTTGAGATTTGAAAATATTTTCTATATAAATAAAGGGTGATGCCTAGATTTATAAAATTTGTCATCAATTTTTGTATAAAATATAATTATAATTTAGGTAATTTTTAAAATATAAACATATATATGTGTTTTTTTTGTTTAGAATTAATTAATTTATTTGTGATTTGCTCTTTTTTAACATTATTAAAAATTAAATTATGCCTAATTTGTTTTTTTAACATTCAAACATAAGACTTGAATAAAAAAAATATATATTTATGCAAATAACTTGTTGTTGTTCCTATTATTACTATTATTACAATTATTATTATCATCTATTATTATTATTATTATATTATTATTATTACTATTTAACTAAATGGTTAATTATAAAAAGAGGATATAATTGACTATCAGAGATAATTAAGGGATTTAGAGACAAACTTATTTCACTGCAATTTATAATTCAAAATTTAACTTTTATTTTTACATGCTAAAATATGCCCGTAATTAATTTTATTTGTCTAAAATGTGGGTGCACATCCGAAGATAGTACTACCAAATGAGATATAATGATTTCGTAATATTTGTCGACATACATACCGAATTCTTATTAGTATAATAATAAGATTGAACGGCATCAAATGTATAATTATTGAAAAAATGTCAGAGATATTAGAAAATTTGAAATAAAATGAAAAATTTGGATCAATAAACGTTAATTTTTTAGAATAAATACGACTCCGCAAATACGAATTCGAAGAGATAACTTCGGAAGCTATAATTAAAAAACTCTTTAGTATTATTTTTTATTACATAAACAATACTGATTATTCAATCATAATATTTTCAATATAGTGATATAAAATCCTAAAACATAATAATTAAAAAAATCTAATTAAAATAAAATATATAATATAAATGTCATGATCATGTAGTTTTTGAGCATGATCATGTGCCACAATCTTAAACAACTAGAACATTATTCTGTTTTTGCTTGATCATGCAGCGCGTCAGCATGTTCATGTTGCTATCCTCCGTTGCTTCTAGAATGTTTTCTTGTTTTGGCGTTAAGCATGATCATGTTATTTTCCTCCTTTATTTTCTTGAAGAGCTTTTCTTGTCAAGTTTATTCTCAAAATCCTGGGCCTCATGTCATCCACCAATCTTCTCCACTTCTGAAAAACTACCCCGGGTTCATGTTAGATATTTAGTGTACTAGGACTTGAATATAGAGAGGCGTGAATGTATTTTGATTCTTTTTGAGTTTTTACTTGAATCTGATCCGGTTAAATGTTATAGCAACTTGAGTTTTGTGTATGTGCACGCACACACTACTAGAATTACTGCAATTAACATCATAGTTTAGACATCGGTCTGAAAAAACCGTGATATTAAAACTTTCTTTTATATTGCTTTTTTGATAGCGATGTGTGTTCTCTTTTCAGACATCACAACTCTTTATTAGCCATTTTTAATGTTCTCTACATTTTAAAATATTATGGGTTCATTATTTTTCCCCTAATTCCCACTTAACAAATATTCATTTCCCCCTTACAGTATTTTTATTTCCCACATTTCTTTTCTCATTTTCGCCATTTCTTTTCTCACTTCGAAATACTCCCCATTTATAGCACAAAAGCACTCTTTTGACGATTTTTTCTTATTTCTTTAATACCAAAACCAACTAATTAGGATTCTCTCTCAACCTTTTTGTTCGTAATTTTCATTGTCTAGACATAATAAGACTAGAAGAGCTTGTATGTTGGAAAAAATCTCTTTAATGGAAACCTTGATCCAGTAATAAAATAGTTCATAATTGCCTTTTTATTTTATGTTTCATTTTTATTTATTGAACCCTTTTGTCAATGTTTCTGTTAGATATGAATACAACACAGAGGGGAGGGGGTGAATGTGTTTTGGCTTAAATGTCTACTTTTTGATCGACTTTGGGTTTAGCAGTTGGTTGTTATCAATGATTTTGTAGAATAGATGTTAAACATAAATAACAATGCAGATATGTAAAACAAAGATCTTCAAATGTCACTTAATTTTATATTAAAAATCAAGCAGTGTTTTGCTACAAAATCTCTAAGTTCTTGGTTTAGAACTTAGCTTCTTTCTTGAGAGAGAATACAATTTCTAATCTATTCAGTCCTCTCTCAAACAAAGGCCTCAGTTAACTTTATATGATAGTTAACTTTGGTTTACACAGTGAACAATAAGAAGTGCTAATCACTTTTCTAACCTGTCACTAATCACTTCTATTTAAAGGAAAAGTGAGATTTCCATATCTAGATTAGCATTTCTTTATCCACTGTATATTGGTTGATCCTCCTTTGTCAGTTAATCTTCACCATTAATCTTGCACATCTCTCAAGCTGCTTTTTGTAGACTTGTCAATTCAGCTGTGTGAATTGTTTGTTGATTTGCAACCTTGGATATTGAACTATTCTGCAATTCTGTACTTAGAGAAATTTCTTCACTTCGAGATCTCCAATTAAGCTGTAGAGAACTCGACATCTCGATAGGCATGTTGGCTTGTCGATATCTCTGAAACTTCATTGTTGACTTGACTTATCGACAACTCTGAGTTCTCTAGTGAATTTTGGTTTATCGATAACTCAGAGTTCTCTAATGGACTTTGGCTTATCGATAACTCAGAGTTCTCTAATGAATGTATACTTGTCGATATCTCTGAGTTCTCGAATGAGTATCTGACTTATCGATATCTCCAATAGCATTTCCTGAGTTCTCGATAGACAATTCCTGAGTTCTCGATATGTCTTTCTGAGTTCTCGAATGAGTATCTGACTTGTCGATATCTCCAATAGCATTTCCTGAGTTCTCGATAGACAATTCCTGAGTTCTCTATAGGTCTTTCTGAGCTCTCGAATGACTTCTCTATAACACTAATTCTGTGACTTGTAGAGATCTTGACTTAGAATGTTTTTCACCAAACAGAATTATTTAACTCCAAGATTCTTCATAATTCTTCTGAGGCATGACCTTCTTGATCTTCTTCCAGATAGAATTCTTAGGCTTGACACTATTTAGGGAAAAATGCTCCAGTCTGCTCTATTTACATTTTACAGACATTAAGTGTTACAAGTATAAATTACAGATTAAGGTTACAATACAACTAATCTTAGGGTTGTCAATATGACTTGGTCTTGTTATGATACAGGCATGTCTTGCACAACAATCTCCCCCAATTTGTGAGAAGATTGCTTATCACAAATTCATGCCTGTTAACAAGACTAACCCCAAGTTAAAGAATGAAAATAAAACAATACAAAAGCTGATACAATACTTGTACATTGAACATTTGACAGTTTACAATAATTAAGTAAAGACTGAACTTTCTGATCTGTTAGGTCACACACACTGTAGAGGGGGTGAATACAGTGTATAGCACAATCAAATCGAACTCTAATAACTCAAGTAACAGAAAACAAACTTTATTCAAAACAATAAACTCTGTTAGAGTATGGAACTGTCCTCTCTTAGTGATGAACAAATATCACGAGAGCTGCTAGGGTTACAATAAATAATCTTCTCGATAATGATAACACTTATAGTGTAAACCCTATGTCTGTGTTTATATACTACAAAGTTACAAGATAATCGCTAATTGATATGTAATATAATTCTGCTTCCTAAAATATATCAATCAGATATCTTTTCTTCCAAGTATTCTATTCTTCATAGAATTCCTTCTTCATGCATATCTCTTCTTACGTTTGTCTTGATCTTCTTTTCCTTTAATCAGCTGCCTTCCTTATCTGAATATTTCCTTTTAGTCCTGATATTATCTTCTGATAAATATCTCCTGAACCTTAAGTACTGATAACTTAAGTTCTGACTTCAGTATAGGTGCTGATTTCAGTTAAGTACTGATTTGTCCTGTTTAAGTAAGATCTGAAAACTAAACATAAATCATATTAGTCATGACATTATCAAATATATCTAACAATCTCCCCCAACTTGTAAATTAGCATAATATATAAGTTTAACAGATATTTGATGATGTCAAAAACATTAAGTACAAATGCATAAGAATTTGACTAGATAACTACAACTTACAGTCCTTAAAGCTTTACCAATTTTAACTTCTGATAACAACTTCAGTCTGTATACATATCAGAATTTGAGCAGTTGTATATCTTGACTTGGCTTCACTTTCTGATCTCTTTGATGTCAGGAGTTGTTCTGAGATAATTCTTTAACAAACATCTCTCAGCATATCTGCGTTAATCAATCATCCTCCTTTTAGCATCTTTAAGTTCTGCAGAGTCTTCACCAGTTTGAAAGATTGCAGCCCTGAGATCATTACTTTTAGCTTTCTTTCCTTATGTCCTGATCCAGTCTGATCAAATATGCCTTGTCAGACTCAAGATTGAATTCCACAGCCTTGTAACCCAGAAAGGTAGTTATAATCTTAGCAGAGTTAGGCTTCATCTCAACAATATCACCCTTGTGATCTCTGTACTTTGGAAGATATATGCTGTCAGACTTAATAGAATAAAGCCTTTTCTGTTTCTGAATTTGACTCTTCAAATAGTTTGCAGCACTTTCTGTTATTTTGTCATTCACTTGAAGTAAGAATAATACATGTTCCAATTCTTCAAAATACTTCAGTGGAATGGCATTTTCCCTTATATGATAAACCCTACCATCTGTCATGAAGTACAATAATATGTGTTCTTTCAAGTAGGTATGGTAAACCATCTGTACAGATTCTAATTGATTCAATCTTTCAGGAGTTGCTCCAATACCTGGTTCACTTAAGGAAGTTGGATCATTGGTTGTGTTCTGTATTCTTCTTTGATCAGCACTACCCAATCCAGATTTATCTCTTGCTTCATTTCCATTAACCACTCTTGCTTCAAAACCACTTATAACAGTCTTCAAAGGTTGATTCTGTTTGGCTTTGGTGAATCCTGGTAGGAGTAACTTTGAAGGTTTAACATGAGCAATGTCAGAGGTTTCCTTTGATTTATCTTCTAATATCAAGTTAACTTGAGCTATGTCAGAGGTTACTTGCTTCTTTGAGATATCAGAACTAACTATATCTTTACTCTGAACAACTTGAGCCATGTCAGAGGTTGTCTTAGAAATTTTTCTTGAAGCCAGAGCAAGATCAGCATCTTCAACAGTAATTTCTTCATCCACAGGAGGCACATAAACTTTGATAGGTTCTGTAATAACCCCAAAAATTTTGGACTTTTTGTAACCCTTATGAATAGTGTTTTTACTGAAAAAGAAAACTTTTCATGCCACACTATGTGGGGGTTCTTATATTGTTATTCTGAGATCTTATTTGTACTCTATATGGTATATAAGTGTATGCAAAGATCGTCAGAATCCAAATTCGAACACTTTGATTTTTCCCGAAAATCCATCAGATACCGAAAGAATGGAGTATAAGGTAACAGGATAAAAAGGATTTAAATTCAAGGATTATAAGAGAGGATCATAAAAGGAATATAATGTATTGAGAAAGGTTAAGGAAACCCAAGTAATAAGATCCCGGGTATGATCCATCAAATGAGAAACGAGAACGAAAGTTCAACGAACCGTATAACAGATCAGCGGTCATTAGGCAAGCAATTAGGAGTTAATCAAGGAGGTTAGGGATGATGATGTCATCAAACCAATAAGAAGAGGAGAAGCACGGGAAGATGACATAAGAATGATGACCTAAGCATGACAAAAAGAAGTGTGTTGTTGGTTGATTGTGAACCACACAAAATTTACCATGGTAATAACCTAATTAACAAGCAAATCATCACATAAATACCTAGGCAACCAAACAAGAAGCATTTCTTCTCCCCCCTCATTCTTGCTCTCGGCTTTTCCATGAAAAGCAAAGGAAAATTTTCAAAACTCAAGCTACACACCTTCCAAAATCAAGAGGTTTGTTTCTTTAGCTTCCATAATTCATAACTTAGATGAGCCATAAGTTTAAGCTCAAGATTCCATGTTTAACATAGCTAATAAATTCATCAAAGTTCTTGGTGAATAGTGTTTTCGAGAAACTAACTTTTTGTTTTCTTATGTTTTCTTCAAGATCCAAGCTTAGTAGAGATAGTTAGTGGTTATTTAAGGCATCCTAAGTGATTCTCCACTCTCCAAGGAAGGTATAATCCCTCCAAACCCTAACTTTACTTTGAGTATTAGGTTTGGTTTTGTTTGTTATAGTTCATGAGAGCATGATTCTTGTATGTTTAGAGTTTGGTTGGAATTATAATGATTTTGGGTTATAAATCTTGGTTGTTGGTTGATGAACCTTAGGTATAGTTAGTAGCTCTTGTTGTGATTGAATAAGATGGATAAAACATGAAGTAATGGACTGATTTAATAGGATTTGGATGAAGTTTGGTTGTATGGTTTATTTGTGGTTGAATGATGGTGGAATGGTGTTGATTGGTGGTGATTTAAATTTGAATTGATTGGGTAAAAATTTGGGAATTGCTAAGTTATAGCCGTCGTAATGCCCAATTTTTCTTAGACTGTTTTTGTTCTTAACTTAAGGACCCTTGCACTCACTGTTAGATTCTGACCATTTCCATGTTTAGATAGTTAATGTTATGAGCTTCATTTTGATATGTGGTTCGCTTGAATCCGATGTACGGTTTAGGAGAAACGACCGTTTTAAGTAACGGCGTTTCGCGACCAAACCATTACCCCTCGCCTTACTTTGAAACATTGGTTAGGCCCTTAAATGACTAATTGGATTATGAAACAATTATGTAAAGTGGGTAAGACAGTTGGTAGGGTACTCGCGAAAGAATTTCCTTAAAATTCTTAATGGTTAATTTATTAAAATTGGTGGAGCCGAGGGTACTCGAGCGACTTAAGTGAATCGTTAAGCGCAAAAGCGAACGTTAGGGTCTAATTGGTTAAAGTATAGATTCTTAAGCGAATTTGGTTTAATTCTAACTTATATGTTGTTCATAGGTTACCAGACTCGTCCCAAGCCTTTCACCACCCCCAGTCGCTCAGGCAAGTTTTCTACCCGTTATACTGTTGTTGTGATGTAAATATATGTATATGCATTATCTTGTGATAAGTGCATGATTGTTATTAGCAAAGTCTTGCGATATATTGGAGCATGTGATATGATATATATATGCATGCCTGTTTTGTAATCTTGATATTCTATTATCAATTCAATTGCTTATAAGTTGCATAATACCTATGCTAGAGATAAGCAGTAGTTGCGTATACCCTTAGTATAGGGGACCCAAATGTGAACGTTTTCTAAACCGGGAGTCGATATTCCCGAGTATAACATATATATATATATAGATATAGTTTATAAAACTATTAATCGAATAAGGTTTATTCGATAACTTTATTTTATTTAATGAATATTATTCTGAATATTCATTCGAGGACTTATGACTCCGTTTATTTTATTTAATGAATATTATTTTGAATATTCATTCGAGGACTTATGACTCCACTTATTTATTAAATAATATTCTTTATTTTATTAAGAATAATGTTTGGATAATCAAACTTATTTTCGATTATTCAAATAAAGATCGTACTTTCGTATAAGTATATCTTTGGTTATTTATTATTCATTTCAAGTATGAGTTTTAAAACTTTTACTTCAATTATTTTTATAAGGATTATCCTTACGGGAATATTATTTAAATAATAATATTCAGATATTTTCTAATATATCGGGACTGATTTATTTCATTAAATCAGCATTACTCCAAACATTCTTAAAAATGTTTTCGAGTCTTCAAAATGATTTTAAAAGTTAGAGCGGATCCCAAAACTCGTTTTCAAATTTAAGATCTTCCTTTCGAAGGGGATTTAAATACTCGCTTTTAAATCAAGGGATCCGGCTCTGTGGTGTATTTTATATTCGCAACGAGGTTGCTGTTTTGAGAAAACAATTTGATTACTTGCCCAACGTTCGGGAAGTAACTCCATCTAATTGAGTCGGCATAAGCGACAGGCCGGGGTACAGTCTATGAAGGTGTAAGAGGCTGGGTGACAGTCCATCCACGCGTGAGTGGCCGGGTAACGGTCTAGCGCGAGGTCCTAATGCGGCCTGGGTGATGACCGGCGAGGAATTCATCCATCTACAGTAGAAAAGGTTACTTATTGGTATCTTTGCCTGATCAACAAGATATCGGGTTTATGCCAAAATTCTTTTCTTTCCAAATTCATTGGATATTGCAACTCTGTTCATACTTTACATGACAGAGGTTTTCAGGAAATGTATGAGAGATATATATGGATATATATATATCGGGACTTAATGAAGTATCTCGTAACTTCATTTCATTCAATAATATTTCAAAGATTGAATATATTCAAGTCTTATCTTGTAGTCTCATCTGTGTGATGAACTTTTGAAACTAATTATAACTTGAACGGTGGTAGTTCAAGTAGTATTCGGAAAAGATATAAGTACATTGGAGTATCTTGTAACTTCATCCTTTTCAACTTATATCTAGTTAATAATTATCTTATGCATGACTAAGATTTTCACAAAAACGTTGAGACAAGGTTAGATATATGAGATCACCTTGCAACAATATTTTTATACAGTTATAAACTGGAACTCTGTGTATATTATGCATGGAAGAGGACTTGCAAGATTTTGAAAAGTATATATACATATATACTGAATATTTTGCGACTTGGTCGCGATAAGATATCAAACTTGGTTCATTCCTTTTTGACCAAGACTTTCATGAGTACTATGAGGATGCTCACATATTGTAAATCATTACACATATTATTTTGGTGGGCTTGTTGCTCACCCTTGCTTTCTTCTTTCATCACACAACATCAGATAGACAAGATGAACATGACCCGGCTCCCAATTCGCGAGCGGATAGGAAACGTTCCGCAGTTTTCTGTAGGCATTGATGTCGTTGTAGCTGAGGTAGGAACTACCAATAGGCTAGGCTTTCAACTTTTGTTGTACCAGACTTATGTACATCTATGAATTTTAATAATGGCAAATAATATATAAATTTATTCAGAAACCCTTTTAAGGTGTAATGGCATATAATTGTGGAATAAAATGACTCGTGTTATTTTTGGATATTCATCTCTGAGACTATAACTTGTGGTGTGTGTGTTTATTGTGGGGTCACGGTACAGAGTAATTGATTGTTTATTAAGATTGGGTGTTATTAAGGGAAATGGAACTCGTGACAACCCAGATCCCCGACCCCGAATTTGGGGGTGTTACAGAAATGGTATCAGGGCCAAGCGTTATAAACCTCAGAGATGATATGACGTTAAAATAATAAGTTCACTAAGATAATAAGAACTCTTGCCAAGTTCATAGTCGGACTACCTAACGTAGTACTGACAGTTAAAACCCTTATGGGAACCCTTATAAATATCGTGATATAAGTGTAGTTCGTTAACGTATATGGTAGCGGGACTCTGAACCCTGAGGTTGAGGAGCAACAGCGCGATGATGTTTTATTACTTATTGGAGATCAGATTATGGATCCGATAGAGCATCCTAACGAGTGACCGAATGATGTTCATATTGAGGATGTAGCGGTTGAGGATGTTGTCCTAGAAGGGATTGTTGCTGAGGAGGATCTCGTGGGGGATCCTGACAAGAATGAATAAAGATAGTAGCCCTTTTAACGCGGCTTACTCATAAGACTGAGAAGTTCGAATGGACAGAGAAATGCGAGAACAGCTTTCAAGAACTGAAGCAAAGGTTGGTGATGGCTCTTATGTTGGCGTTTTCGGATGGAAAAGGAGATTTTGTGATTTGTAGTGACGCTTCGCATAAGGAATTAGGGTACTTCTTATACATCACAACAAGGTAATTGCGTACGCGTCAAGACAATTAAGGAAATGTAAAATTCGATATCCCCACCCATGAGCTTGGGCTCGTGGAAATAGTTTTGCCCTAAAGATTGGAGGCACTACTTGTATGGAGAGAAGTGCGAGATTTACACAAGCCATAAGTGCTCTAGTGCATTTTCACGTAGAAAGAGCTCAACATGCGCCCGAGGAGGTGGTTAGAGCTAATCAAGGATTATGATTATGAGATTCTTTATCATCCAGGGAAAGCCAAAATGATGGCTAATGCCCTTAGTATAAAGGAGAGACTCAAAATGAAAATGTCTTTGGGAGAGTTGATAAGAGATTTTGAGAAAATGGAAAGAGAAGTGAAGGTAACCGGGGCCGGTACCGACACGCTGTTTGAGATTGCAATACAGCCCGAATTATCGAAAAAGATCATATTGTGCCAAGAAAAAGTGATGAATGAAGGCAGAGAGTCAATGACTGGAGAAGAGATTAATACCAAGAAAGATGATAAGGGAATAACGAGGTATTCCCTACAAAATTTGGGTTCCAAACGTTTAAGAGCTTAAGGACTGGATCTTAGATGAAATCCATAGCTCGAGGAATAAGATTTAGGGCGAACCCCGAATGTGATAGTCAAGGAGGTTGCCATTAAGAAAGAAGGAGACCATAACATAATGAAGTGGAAAATAAGGATTTTAACGTATAAGATAACCCCAAGTATGGGAGAAGGATGAAAATTTCATATTAAGGAAATAGAAAGTCGAGTAAGGAAAGGAGACCCGAGACGGTACTCCTATACGACAATTCATGGACCTGTCTAAAGAGAACTTAGACTATTATCCCCAACCACCACCCTGAGGAGACAGTGCGGTGGGAAATTCTTTCAGGACCTTTAAGTCGCTAAGCTCTCAGAGTTCCAAGGAACAAGAGAACCCAGTAGAGGCGAGAGCCTGGCTAAAGGAAATATAGGAATCATTTGAGATTCTAAATGATGGACGAATCACAAAAGACTGTTTTTGTCACTTACCCTCCTAAGAGAGAGGCCACCCGCTGGTGAAAGACCAAGAAAGGCACGGAGCCAGAGGTTAGAATAAAAAGTTTAAAGTTCAGTCAATTGTTTTCGGGAAAGTAATTCCCAAGGTTATGGAGATAGTGTAAAAGCTTTAGAGCCAGAACAAAGGCGGACGAGTATGATGAGTTATGAATCTAAGTTGTAAAAGTTGTCAAGATTCGTCTGGAGGACAAGAATCCTAGAATGACGTGATGTTTGAAATCAATGCTTATGTTGTGTTGGTTCATGAAATGGTTGTAATAGAAATGAAAATAAAAGAAACTGAAGTGAAAAGGAATATAAAGGCAATAAAGTTTGAGGAATGATAAGGGAGTTGGGTATGAGGAAACTCTAAAGACTCATAGAAATAGAAATAGAAAAGTATGTAATCGTCGGGATGAGGGTGATTCACCATGAGTTAAAGTTGATGGTTTAAGGCATAAGTGATATGTATATTGTATACCCTTTAAGTTGGGAGTATTGGAAGACACTTCGAGATATATCGATAGGCTAATAAGAAAACACGGATGGACTGAGGAGACAGGATAACAAGATATTAGGAAAATGGGATGAAGGAAGTGACCTTCAAGAATATGAAGTATATGTAAGACCGGTGGCAGATACCCAGAAAGGGAGACGCCAGGTATGAAAGATATCCCAACATTGAGATGACTGTTGAGATAAACAACAAAAGTAAATGAGGAGTTATTAAGAAGAAGTTCACGTTGAACACGACCAATATCTTCCAGAACATCCCTGTTGTCATTACCAAATTAGGAAAGAAAAGCGGGTAACCATTGTTATCTTTTGAAGGCCATATGGGTTGACCTCAGTTTGAATAAAGATGCTATTGTGAAATAGACTATCTGGGTTGGAATGATTGAATAAGATAATCTATCAAGGACATATGACTTGATTTATCTATGGAAGGATGCAAGTACCTTTTTAAAGGTGGAATTAAGGATATAACTTCGATAACTTGAGATGAACCATAGGGGAATGCATGAAGGTTGACATTTCACCCTTAATAGGGACAGTATGAGTTTTGACAGTATGAATTGGAAAGGATTAAAGTAACAACAACCTTTAAGGATCAGTGGAGAAATTTTTCAGAAGTATATAGACAATGATTCTGGTATTAGTAAATGGTATCTTGATATGCCCTGTGCCTAGGGTGTACCTGATGAAGGATTTAAGGATAACCTTAGAGGTTTTACAAGGAAAAAGGTAATATTCAAAGTTCTCAAGAATAGAAATTTTGATAAAGAAAATATGACATAATTATAATAATGCCAGGTGGGCACGTGTTGAACCATAATAAAGTATAGATCGACCCAATGAAGGTTGAGATTGGTAAAAATAAGAAGGACCCAAGATAAGAGACGTCCTAAGTATGATCGAGAGTCAGGCGTGACAATGTTCACATCTAAAGACTAAGGCAATGACTTATGGAAAAATGGTGATTTTTTTTTTCTCACCAGGATTTAAGAAAAGCATTTTCACATAAGCAGTGATTGAAATGAGGTAGAAAATTTAGTTGGAGGTGGTTAAAATGACATTGATTGTAAGGAAATTTTACTATCAGGAAAGGCCATTAGGTGGCCGACACTTTAAATGTAAGAGGATAATTAAAGGCGCTCGTGCCAGAGGAATACAGTGATGATGGTTGAAGCCGTAAAGATTTAATTTTTGTAATCGCCGTGAGCGGGCTATCTATCTTATAAGGACATATCTTGAGATAAGCCAGGACCATATTACGAAAGGACTAAATGAACCTTTGAGCTTCATGTCTCCTGATAAAGACATATGATTAAGAATGGTATTAATCTGCTATCTTTGCTTTTATTGAAACTCTTCTGCAATTTTATCTGCTTCATGTCATATGTACGCCAAGTTTATGAGTGTTCTTCATGAATCATGGAATGGTGATTAAGTTGCCTCCCTAGAAGAATTCGATACGACATGTATTGACTCTGTATGGTTAGCTATTAAGATTTCATAGAAAATGAATGACTACAGTAGGTCAGCGGTGGACCATAGTAATGCAGCAACGATTCTGCGAGTAATGAGACGATAACAACCGTGAGAGTTGTATTGTAATGGATGTTAAGATTAAGTACCACTAATCGGGTCGTGGTGATGTACAAGTTATCATTGCTAGACTAATTAAGTCGATTATTTACCTATGATATACTTATTCCTTCTTATCAATAGAGAGTCGTATTACTATACGAGGAAGGTTGCGGTGCAAGCATAGAATTCTAGTAACGATGATGTCTAGAAATGAGATCCCAGATTCGATTTTCGATGTCGAGGGAGTTTCAAAGGTGATTGTGTATAAGCTAGAGGAAGAGCATGGGTCCATAGAATGATGGACGGAATAACAAAAATATTTAGGCATGTGAAATGCGATGCATTAATACTTGAGGTTGATATATATACGTATATGTTTTGTTCTCCTATGACAAACCTCTATAGTTCAGAGGTAGATTCCAAGCCAGATATTTTGTGGCAGTATTTTTTTATATATATACGATTCTCTTCAATTCTTTCTTTTCTCTCCTTTTCATTTCATATAAGCTGAGAAGAACAACCCTTCCAGAAGGGGAGGTATTGCCGAATGACTATCTATCTGTGTGATAGAAGCCTAGTAGGATACCATCTATTGTTTAAATTACTTGTCAAGTATTAAAGGCTGGCCACCTTCTGTACTAACTATGCAATGTAACAAGTGTTCATGATCATAGTGATCTCTCAATAAAATCTTTTACTTCTATATGATAGATCAAGCTTTCGAAGATGGAAGCAGCTAAAGGAAGTAGTATCAGTGCGGTGGTATTCCGATTCTAACGCATTCGTGATACTAAGGTTGACGCAATTTTTAAAAGGTTATAAAACGCTAACGAGCAAAAGTGTAATCAGTATAAAATTTGGTACGGAAGATAGTAACGATTACGAACTGGATAAGAGTGGGTATTGAGAAGCAAAAGCTGTAGATCTAGATGAGATAATGAGAGTCTATACAATAGACTTGAAAGAAATTTGGAATGATCACTTAACGCGGATTGAGTTTTCTTACGATAATCGATCGTATGTCAGTATCGAGGTATCGCCTTATGAGATCCTTGAGGGAAGACAATGCCGATCTCCCTTATGTTAGGATGAAGTTGTAGAGCGCAAGATGCTCGGACCCGCAGTAGTCCAAAGGACCAAGGATATAATAGATCTAATCAGAGGACGGCTGGTAGTAACCCAAGATGGACATAAGAAGTATGTTGATTTGACACGAAAGGACAAAAAATAGGAACTAGGGTACTTAGTGCTGTTATAGGTATTCCCTTGGAAAGGATGGATGAGATTCGGAAAGAAAGGAGAGCTAAGCCCACGAAGTGTTGGACCCTTGGAGATATTAAGACGTATTGGGAAGTTAGCATATGAGCTAGCCCTACCCCCGAACATGTAGCAAATTCATAACGTGTTCCACGTATCAATGTTAAGGAAGTGTAATTTGGATGCCAGACAAATAGGGGCATATGAGCGCATAGATATGCAACCAGACGTAACCTATATGGAGCAACCAGGAAGGGTTATAGATCGAAAAGGAACAAGTGCTTCGGAGAAGTGTTATCAAACTAGGCAGAGTTTTGTGGCAGAACCACAATGTGGGAAAATTGACTTGAGAGTTAGAAGGCACAATGCTAGAAAAGTACCCCCCATTTTGTTTTCTATCTGATTCCGGGACAAAATCCCTTTAAGTAGGGGAGACTGTAATAACCCCAAAAATTTTGGACTTTTTGTAACCCTTATGAATAGTGTTTTTGCTGATTTTGCTGAAAAAGAAAACTTTTTTTGCCACACTATGTGGGGGTTCTTATATTGTTATTCTGAGATCTTATTTGTACTCTATATGGTATATAAGTGTATGCAAAGATCGTCAGAATCCAAATTCGAACACTTTGATTTTTCCCGAAAATCCATCAGATACCGAAAGAATTGAGTATAAGGTAACAGGATAAAAAGGATTTAAATTCAAGGATTATAAGAGAGGATCATAAAAGGAATATAATGTATTGAGAAAGGTTAAGGAAACCCAAGTAATAAGATTCCGGGTATGATCCCTCAAACGAGAAACGAGAACGAAAGTTAAACGAACCGTATAACAGATCAGCGGTCATTAGGCAAGCAATTAGGAGTTAATCAAGGAGGTTAGGGATGATGATGTCATCAAACCAATAAGAAGAGGACAAGCATGGGAATATGACATAAGAATGATGACCTAAGCATGACAAAAAGAAGTGTGTTGTTGATTGATTGTGAACCACACAAAATTTACCATGGTAATAACCTAATTAACAAGCAAATCATCACACAAATACCTAGGCAACCAAATAAGAAGCATTTCTTCTCCCCCCTCATTCTTGCTCTCGGCTTTTCCATGAAAAGCAAAGGAAAATTTTCAAAACTCAAGCTACACACCTTCCAAAATCAAGAGGTTTGTTTCTTTAGCTTCCATAATTCATAACTTAGATGAGCCATAAGTTTAAGCTCAAGATTTCATGTTTAACATAGCTAATCAATTCATCAAAGTTCTTGGTGAATAGTGTTTTCAAGAAACTAACTTTGTGTTTTCTTATGTTTTCTTCAAGATCCAAGCTTAGTAGAGATAGTTAGTGGTTATTTAAGGCATCCTAAGTGATTCTCCACTCTCCAAGGAAGGTATAACCCCTCCAAACCCTAACTTTACTTTGAGTATTAGGTTTGGTTTTGTTTGTTATAGTTCATGAGAGCATGATTCTTGTATGTTTAGAGTTTGGTTGGAATTATAATGATTTTGGGTTATAAATCTTGGTTGTTGGTTGATGAACCTTAAGTATAGTTAGTAGCTCTTGTTGTGATTGAATAAGATGGATAAAACATGAAGTAATGGACTGATTTAATAGGATTTGGATGAAGTTTGGTTGTATGCTTGATTTGTGGTTGAATGATGGTGGAATGGTGTTGATTGGTGGTGGTTTAAAATTGAATTGATTGGGTAAAAATTTGGGAATTGCTAAGTTATAGCCGTCGTAATGCCCAATTTTTCTTAGACTGTTTTTGTTCTTAACTTAAGGACTCGTGCACTCACTGTTAGCTTCTGACCATTGCAATGTTTAGATAGTTCATGTTATGAGCTTTGTTTTGATATGTGGTTCGCTTGAATCCGATGTATGGTTTAGGAGAAACGACCGTTTTAAGTAACGACGTTTCGCGACCGAACCATTACCCCTCGCCTTACTTTTAAACATTGGTTAAGACCCTTAAATGACTAATTGGATTATGAAACAATTATGTAAAGTGGGTTAGACAGTTGGTAGGGTACTCGCGAAAGAATTGCCTTAAAATTCTTAATGGTTAATTTATTAAAAATGGTGGAGCCGAGGGTACTCGAGCGGCTTAAGTGAATCGTTAAGCGCAAAAGCGAACGTTAGGGTCTAATCGGTTAAAGTATAGATTCTTAAGCGAATTTGGTTTAATTCCAACTTATATGTTGTTCATAGGTTACCAGACTCGTCCCAAGCCTTTCGACACCCCCAGTCGCTCAGGCAAGTTTTCTACCCGTTATACTATTATTGTGATGTAAATATATGTATATGCATTATCTTGTGATAAGTGCATGTTTGTTATTAGCAAAGTCTTGCGATATATTGGAGCATGTGATATGATATATATATGCATGCCTGTTTTGTAATCTTGATATTCTATTATCAATTCAATTGCTTATAAGTTGCATAATACCTATGCTAGAGATAAGCAGTAGTTGCGTATACCCTTAGTATAGGGGACCCAAATGTGAACGTTTTCTAAACCAGGAGTCGATGTTCCCGAGTATAACATATATATATTTATATAAATATAGATATAGTTTTTAAAACTATTAATCGAATAAGGTTTATTCGATAACTTTATTTTATTTAATGAATATTATTTTGAATATTCATTCGAGGACTTATGACTCCGTTTATTTTATTTAATGAATATTATTTTGAATATTCATTCGAGGACTTATGACTCCGCTTATTTATTAAATAATATTCTTTATTTTATTAAAGAATAATGTTTCGATAATCAAACTTATTTTCGATTATTCAAATAAAGATCGTACTTTTGTATAAGTATATCTTTGGTTATTTATTATTCATTTCAAGTATGAGTTTTAAAACTTTTACTTCAATTATTTTTATAAGGATTATCCTTATGGGAATATTATTTAAATAATAATATTCAGATATTTTCTAATATATCGGGACTGATTTATTTCATTAAATCAGCATTACTCCAAACATTCTTAAAAATGTTTTCGAGTCTTCAAGATGATTTTTTAAAAGTTAGAGCGGATCCCAAAACTCGTTTTCAAATTTAAGATCTTCCTTTGGAAGGGGATTTAAATACTCGCTTTTAAATCAAGGGATCCGGCTCTGTGGTGTATTTTATATTCGCAACGAGGTTGCTGTTTTGAGAAAACTATTTGATTACTTGCCCAACGTTCGGGAAGTAAGTCCATCTAATTGAGTCGGCAAAAGCGACAGGCCGGGGTACGGTCTATGAAGGTATAAGAGGCTGGATGACAGTCCATCCACGCGTGAGTGGCCGGGTAACGGTCTAGCGCGAGGTCCTAATGCGGCCTGGGTGATGACCGGCGAGGAATTCATCCATCTACAGTAGAAAAGGTTACTTATTGGTATCTTTGTCTGATCAGCAAGATATCGGGTTTATGCCAAAATTCTTTTCTTTCCAAATTCATTGGATATTGCAACTCTGTTCATACTTTACATGACAGAGGTTTTCAGGAAATGTATGAGAGATATATATGGATATATATATATATATATATATATATATATATATATATATATATCGGGACTTAATGAAGTATCTCGTAACTTCATTTCATTCAATAATATTTCAAAGATTGAATCTATTCAAGTCTTATCTTGTAGTCTCATCTGTGTGATGAACTTTTGAAAATAATTATAACTTGAACGGTGGTAGTTCAAGTAGTATTCGGAAAAGATATAAGTACATTGGAGTATCTTGTAACTTCATCCTTTTCAACTTATATCTAGTTAATGATTATCTTATGCATGACAAAGATTTTCACAAAAATGTTGAGACGAGGTTAGATATATGAGATCACCTTGCAACGATATTTTTATATAGTTATAAACTGGGACTCTGTGTATATTATGCATGGAAGAGGACTTCCAAGATTTTGAAAAGTATATATACATATATACTGAATATTTTGTGACTTGGTCGCGATAAGATATCAAACTTGGTTCATTCCTTTTTGACCAAGACTTTCATGAGTACTATGAGGATGCTCACATATTGTAAATCATTACACATATGATTTTGGTGGGCTTGTTGCTCACCCTTGCTTTCTTCTTTCATCACACAACATCAGATAGACAAGATGAACATGACCCAACTCCCAATTCGCGAGCGGATAGGAAATGTTCCGCAGTTTTCTGTAGGCGTTGATGCCGTTGTAGCTGAGGTAGGAACTACCAATAGGCTAGGCTTTCAACTTTTGTTGTACCAGACTTATGTACATCTATGAATTGTAATAATGGCAAATAAAATGTAAATTTATTCAGAAACCCTTTTAAGGTGTAATGGCATATAATTGTGGAATAAAATGACTCGTGTTATTTTTGGATATTCATCTCTGAGACTATAACTTGTGGTGTGTGTATTTATTGTGGGGTCACGGTACAGAGTAATTGATTATTTATTAAGATTGGGTGTTATTAAGGGAAATGGAACTCGTGACAACCCGGATCCCCCACCTCGGATTTGGGGGTGTTACAGGTTCACCAACTTTCTCTTTGCCCTTGGACCTTGGATCTATCTGCAATTTTGATTTAGCCTTAGTTGCTTCAGGATTTGTTCTTTCTTTTATCACAATGCCTTTGACATTTGGAAGTTTCTTTTTACCAACAGAAGCTTCAGATTTAGATTTGACTTTTTCTGACTTAAGTCTAGCTTTTTCTTCCATCAGACTCTCAAAGTCCATTCCTGGATTTTCTTTCAGAAATAGCTGTCTTGATATTTCTTCATCAAGATCCAAAAGTTCATCAGAACTTATATTTTTACCAGTAGCAGAATTAATTCTTTTTCCAGCATCAGAACTTGTCCCGTGACTTGTAGTTTCAGCTCTTCTTGATGAGAAACTTCTACCTTGACCATGACCTCCACCCATTCCAGAGTTTCCCTGGTCATCTTTTTCATCATCCTTCCCCTTAAGTGTCTGATCAGTTTTGCATTTAGACTTAATTACTGTCTCCCCCTTTTTGGCATCAGCAGGTAAGAGAAGAGAGACAAGCAATTCCACTGAGGCTTGGATTTCATCGAGTTGAGATTGCTGAGAAGCTTGATTTTTCAAAATATCATCAATCTGAGACTGTTGCTTCTCTTGGGTCTTCTCAATGTAAGCAACTCTGTCAAAGGTAGGTTGGAAGAAAGTTTTCTTTTCGATTTTCTTAATCGTTTCTTGCTTGAGCAATTCTTCCTGAATTTTATGTAACTCTGCATGAGTTGTTGAATGGAGACCTTGCAGATGAAACAAAGGTAACTGAGTTCCATTCCTTAGTCCACTCCTGTTCTCTAGGAGTTTCACTCCAAGGTACTGGTGCTTCTCCTCGAACAAACTTCTTGACTAGTTCACTTTTGTGAATAGTTTGTTGAGGTGCATGTCCTGATGGACCAGCTGCAGTAGCATCTTCATTTATAGCAGCATCACCAGTAGTATCAACATTTGAAGCATCAGAACTGACAGAATCAGCATCTTCTGATAAAACAACAGTATGAGAAGCAATTGAGGCTTCAGCATCATCCTCTAAGTGCTGATCTGTTTCCAAGTTCTGATCAACAGCCATATCCTGATGCTCACCTATATTCTGATCATCAACATCTAGATGCAGAGAAGGTGTTGTAGACAATTCTGGAGTTTGAGTAGCATCAGTAAAAGGTGTTGTTGATGGATTAATTGTTGTTGGAGCTTCTAAGTAGAGAACCTCAGGCACAACCAGGTTGTGAATATCAATTTCAGCACTTGTGCCTGGGTCTACAGGAGATACAGTTTCATGTACAGCAGACACAGATGGTGTGTTTGCCTTATCGGTAACAGCTTCCTGAGTTGGGGACAATGGAGAAGGAGATGCAGTAGCTTCAGCAAATTCTGGTTCTTTTGAGATCAGAGATTCCTGATCTCCTTCCTTAGCTGCTGCTTCCTCATCGTCTGAAGCTGGCCTTTTAGCTCTCTGTTTCTTGTATCTCTTTGAAGGCGGGGATCCCTTGGGAGGTTCAGCATAAGTCATTCTTCTAAGCCTTTTGAGAAGCTTAGATCCCCCAATTCCAGAATCCTTCTGAGAAGGGACCTTCTCAGCTTCTTACATAACAGGTTCTGATGCAGAAACCTGTTCCTCACTATCAAACTCATCTCTCAGAACAATCCTCCTTTTCTTCTGTGGTGTCTGACAGACAGTCCTTGTCCTCTTGGGCTTGGAAGATGAAGGCTTCACAGTAGGTGCTGAAGATGAAGGTTGAGCTATCTGTGAAGGTTTGAGATGTGTTCTGATAGAGGATTGAGGTATAGATGTATGAGTGGTATTTTTGGATGGTTTTTGTGGTGTTTGGGATGTGGTGGTAGATTGAACATCAGGATAACCAGATCTATAGGTTTGAGGATCAGCATTTACCAGGATCTGTTTTACAGACTGAGGAATCTGTAAAGGTCTAACCACCATTTTCTTAAGATCAGCATTTACCAAGTCATTAAAAGCCCGTTTTGCAAGTTTAAAGGGTGGAAATAAGTCAGTGGTAGGTTGGGGTTCATCAGCACAATAGAAATTATATATAAGCTGACAGAATCTAGCAAAGTAGACAACATTCCTATCCTCTGTCATTCTATCCCCTATAAAACCTAGCATAACACTTGCAAAATCAAAATGAGTTTGGTTAATAATAGCATACCCGATGTGCTGACTCATTATTGGAATGGCATCAAAGTTGGAACACTTATTCCCGAAGGCTTTAGTGATGCAGTCGAAGAAAAAGCTCCATTCCTTTCTGATATGTGCTCGTTTCAACTGTCCAAGCTTAGCCAAACTCTTCTCATACCCCAAATTGGCCATGAGCTACTGTAGAACTGGTTCCTCCGGTGTTGAAAAAATGCAGCCTTCTGGTAAACGTAGAGCCTTACGAACTGTTCCAGGAGTTACCACATGTTCAAAATCATCCACTTCAAAAACAATGCTGGGAGTACCAGTAGCACCACCATTATCAAAATGCCCAGTCCGCCAAAACGTCAGAACTTGTTGGCTTGAAAAGACTGGTGGCTGGGTCAATGCATACCCAATTTCACTGTGTGCAAGAAGATCTTGCACAAAGTGCAACTCAGATGGAGCTTCATCATGATTTAAGATTGTAGCATAGTTGTTGGGAACAAACTTGGCTCCATCTATGATCAAATCCTTAGGTGCCATGAGAAAAATTGTGAAATAAGTTTGCCTGTAAGGTGTTTGACAAAATGTCTGTATGAAAAACAGTGTCAGGAGATGAGATAGAGTAAAAGTAAAGAAAGAGAGATAAAGTGTAAAAGTAAATAAAAGATTGTATAATCTTCTCTCTCTCTTACTTATACATGGTTAAAAAAAATAACTGTTGGACACCTGTCAGACATGCAGCAATAATGAATAGTTAATGGGCATGGGAAAACAGTAATCATTACTTATCACATGCAGTTTTTCAAGGAAAAACCGTTCCACTTACCAAGTAATCCCATTAATTGAGGTAAGTCAGTTTTAATTCAAAATTTAAATTGTTCCCACTTTTTTAATCATTTTTACTGCAAAACCCATTTTCTGAAAAAGTATAAAGTGTGAGAATGACCAAAAAATAAATCAAGTAAACAAGTACTGCCATTTCAGAATCAGAACTTAATTTATATCAGCAATTAAAATGGTCATCAGAATATGGATATATCAGGATTTAAAAATGCAATAGAATTGCAAACATCTCAGAGACAAAATCTTGCAAAAATATAAAATTCCATTAATATATTAAGAGAATACATTCATGCAATTGAAATTTACATCAGAACATTACAAGACTGTCCTAAGCTACAAACTCCAACATCAACAACTTTTGTCCTTTGCTAAGAAGCTAGACAAAGCTGACGATGAAGAAAAACAGGAAGAAGAAAACAAATTATTTCTTCTTCCGACTCTCTATAAAAAGAATAGCGAGTCGAATGATTCACTCTTGTTGGCGGAGAGCTTCCAGCCTTTCTTCTTCCAATCGCTCAAGATGGCGATGGTAGTCCATGTAAAAGAACAGGAGGCGTGTGAGAACCTCCTGGGGAACCGAGTCCCAAATCTCACCAGGAATGGCAGTAACATGCCATTCCTGCTGCCAGTCCACACAGCTCAACTCCATGTTGAAGGTCTCATAGTTCAAGAACATGTTGTAGTTAACCATAATTTTGTTGATATGAAGGAAAAGAGAGTGAGTGTTTAAGAAAAGAACTGATGTGTAGGCTGATTTGAGGTGTTGGTTTATATAGGCAATAGAATGCCAGGAGACGCAAGGAAATTTAATGCTGACAGGTAGAAATAATTCTACCTCGTCTCCCTAGACTGGGAAGAAGAAAAAAACAGTCATTGGAAGAGTAAAACAGGGTTTAATACACACAAGAAACAAGTAAATATTACTGTTCATGTACGTGTTCCACTAACCCTAATTGTATTGACTGTTAATATCTCACCCGTATATATTCTGATTTAAAATAAGACTGTTTCAGATTTTAACCACAAATAAGTCAAGTAGAGGATCTGTAACGCCCCAAATCCGGGGTCAAGATTTGGTGTTACTAAACCATTATTACATAAAGTAAAGAAATAAATAAATAACCCCTTGAGTCCGGATCTTTTACAGGTTATGGTATGAAACAAGAAGCTAACCTTCTACAACTCACTTCAACTATAATACAAGTTTAAATACCTTTGAACTAATGCTCTTGTCACATTCTTCTAACACCTTCAACCTCTCGCAACGGAAACTTCTCTAACTTCTGCTGTCTATCAAAGCTATTCACTTTAATCCTTATCTGTTTCTGGCAGAAATAAGAATTGACAAAGCAAGAGTGAGCCAAAAATGCCCAGCAAGTATATATTTTGAGTTTCAAGAATTAAAATCAAAGAAAACTTCCGGATAAAATCTCTGAAATATTTTGAAAAGCGAAACACGAAATCATTTAAAGGATATACTTCATTATCTAAACCAGCCTGATAAGGACGGGTTGAATAATTAAGAAGATCTCAATTCATTCAAGATTCTAATTATTACTGAGCAACTAATGCTGCAGCAACAATCTAAACCTCGAATTTATTTAGAAACATTGTAATTTCCCGAAACTGAGTGCTAAAGAAAATTAACTTTAATTTATAATCACATTTTATTTCAAGAAGGAATGCCATTAATGGCGATCAACAACAAATTAGACTGGACACTAGTTCACACTTATATCCTGCTGATCAGTCAGGATACAGTGCAGATCTATAACTACCCGTATAGATTCAGTCGGGTCCCCAGGCACTACGGCCTATCTCAAGGCACCGATTATGTTTCGGTTCTTAGGATTAAGTAAAACTTAATCCCCAAAGTATCACTATCCAGCCCGTAGAGTGTTTTGATGTCAAACCATTTTGAAGTCAAAACTTCCCAATTCAGGGTTCGCAAATAACCCGAAAGAATGGGTATTTGCTCACGAGAGCAATCGAATTATAGGAACAAGAATAAATGAATAAGCATAATATGAGTAATTGCAGCGAAATGTAAAACATTTAACTATTCTGAACTTAGAATAGGAACGAATAAATATTTACAATATTTAAAAGAAAAATCAAGAATACTTGCCTCAATAAGCTTTAACTGTTATTACTGGTTGACTTTGGTTCGACTTTGTCGTCCACCTGCTATCCTATTCTCGATACAATCCCAACATTCAGACCCTTTGGTTGGAACTTCGTTGATCTCGATGTCTAATCTCTAGATCATTCCTAGTCTGATATCAAGTCTCGGGTCTTCCGTCTAAAACCTACAGGGTTAAAATACCCTAATTCAGATAACCGCTTAAACTTAACATCAAATTGTCATCCTATTCTACCCATACGATTTCATAACTGAATTCATATTTATATGTATTATCGAAATACACATAGCAGTTATGGTTCACATCTTCGAAATTCGGTTCGGTATTTATTTTCAGAAAATACGTATACTCGTCGTTTTCAAAAACAGGGTAATCGATTATTTATAAATTATCTTGTCTCAATCGCAGTCCAGTTCATATAATATAATTGTATATGATTATTCGACGTTTCCGATAATTATAGGTTACGTTCCCGATATTTCGAAATTAATTTCCCGAAAATCGGGCAGCGCCTCCTTTGTTTATCGGCCTACCCGTCGAGATCAAATCGACGTCAATCACAACATAACAACAACCAATCATCCAATTCACAATCCATACGCCAATCCCAATCACCAATACAATTCAATTATTACTTTTATTCATTTTGAAATTTTACAAACCTACATTTATTAATTAAATAAATTAGTTTGTGATAATAATTATGAAACGAAAACGAATAAAATTTAGGACTCAGATAAGAATCATCACCGTCCACCGTCGGCTCGCCGAGGCTCATCGCCAACGGCGGTAAAACTTGTCGGTACCCGATAATTTCGGGTTTCCATACGAGTTCCACCAATTAAATCTCGATTATTAAAATAAATATACTCTAATAATAATCGAAATTTTATTTGGGTTTATATATAGATATATATATATATATTATTTTATTTTTATAATAATAATAATTCGAATAAATCGAATTATACAGTCAATACAAACGCAGCAGAACAAGGTAACAAAACACAACCACACAACTGTACATGCACACACGCGCCGCACGCACATACACCGTCACCGCCATCTCGCCGAAAACCGGCGAAAGGTGGCCAGAATATTCAATCAACACATATATACATACGTATATGTATATGTATCAAACAATCAGGGATCAAAACAAATGAACCGAGAACCGAAAATGGTGGCTGGAAAACTCACACACACACAGACATGATACCCACACGCACGAGGTCCCGACAAGCCAACAACGACACACGCGCCCCCACCTCGCCGGAGCGGCGAAGGGCGGCGACCACAACCCTGCACAACAGAGGGGGAAACTTACCAGAAAACAGAGAAGAAGGGGGCGGGGAAAGAGAGAAAGACGAGAGAGCAGAGGGCGAGAGAAAGAGAGAAGAGAGATTGGAGAGAGAGACACAGGGGAGGGGTGAGAAAAAGAGACGAGGGATACGGTGGGGGGGTGAATTGGGGGAGAAAGAAAATTAAATAGAAAAAATGAATAAACTATTCTGTGTTTATCTACTTGAACCTGAATCTAGCACCGATATTTATCAGTTTAACGAATAACTCACGGTTAATTAAAACCAGAAAATTATTAAATATCATATAAATATCTTAAACAATTAAAAAAAATTATTTAAGATAACTTTTACATAATTTTAAATTTATTTTTAAAGTGCAACTCGTATCCGTATTTAACGAGTAAATGAAACAGCGTGCAGGTAAATCTAATCCGAAAATTTCCAAAATAATTTTAAAATTATCGAAATATTCCAAACTTAATAAAATAAAATTTTCATAATTTTTGAAGTATTCTGGAATTTAATATTGATTTTACAATTAAATGGAGTCAGAAAATCATTTAAGGATAATTAATAAATAAAATATCAATTTCTAAATTTTATAAACTCCTAAAAATAATAAATAAAATTATAAAACAATAAAAATAATTTTAGGAGCAATTTTAGTATTTTTAGGAACAAATATTCGATAAAATCACTTTAAAATGAATTATATTCATACAGCTCAATAATTAATTATAAAATCAACCTTCGCGTCCAATAATTCACAAACGATTAATAACACAGCAACACATCACTGACAGGACCATCACCTATTTTATTTGTTTAATAAATTCAATAATTACATTTACAGATCGGATCCGCAAATAGGTTACTTAGCCGCTAAGTAACTGAAATGACGATACGATTTTAATACCAGAATTGGATAATTATCAAAACAGGGCTTCCTATAAAATAATTTATACGAAATTAAGGTAATAATGTCTCGCCTTTTGAGAATATGGGTTCATATCGATATATAAAATGGTTTGCGTATCGAAAATTTCACACCGGGACTCGTACAGGTCAAACCGTACCCCGGATTGAAAAAGTCAAAACATGGAAAGTGTTCAGAATTATCAGATTAGGTTAGGTAGGAGTTTTCGGAAGAGTTTCGGGTTGTAAAAACGCAAAAACAATTGAAGTGGGACGATTTCTGATTCTAAAAATTAATTTTTATAATTATGTAAAATAATCATTATAAATTCTATAAATTCTTATAAAATCATATGATAATCCAAAAATTACCAGAAAAATACCAAAATTATCTATATTTAATTCTGGATAATTGGAAATTAAAATATCTTAATTTTATCAGAAACAAACATTCAAATATTATTATCCATCATCAAAAAATTCACCAAAATTCACACAAAACTCACATAATAATTATTTATTGATAAAAATAAATACATAATATTTCTCGGGCGTTACAGGATCAGAATTTAATATCGGCACTTAGACTTATATCACAACTTACCAGTCATCAGAACATGATTTCTTAACTCGAAAAGTGAATGGCTATTTCTGTAATTCTTCACACAAATTCTGATTTCGGTTCTTCAGAACTTAATCATCAGAACTTTCATCAAAACCTGTCCTCAGAATTTATGCAATCTGACACATAAACTGTTCATCTAAAACAATATTGAATGCCACAGTAGTTTTCATCATTCATATGGAGTGTAAGTGTGTGCATTAAGCAAAATATCAGACAAAGAGTAAAGTCTGATTCACTTCAGTACATCTTAGAAATAAGGCATAACTAAGAACTTTACTAAAAATCTGTCATTATTCTGAAGTTTACTTTTGAATGAGTTCATGCATGAGTCCACCTCAACTGTTTTGTGCTTATTTTATTCATCTTTTGAAATTCCATTTTACAGTGGCTTCTCAGTGTAAGTGAGTCACGACTGCTTATCAGAATTTATTCTTTTATCAGAGTATTTCTCCAGTAATCATAGAGTGTGAAAAGTCACCAAGAAAAATAATTATTTGCTTTTCTGATGCATATTACTTAATACCAGCAATGCACTTGGGTCGTCCCTTCCACATTTTTACTCTAGATCTCAAAGGAGTACCTGATTTTTATTCCTTGTTTCTTTTTCTTTTTTCTTTTGATAAGTGAGGTTTATCAGCACTTAGTACATTCAACAGATTTACTAACATCAGAACTTAACAGATGAGAAGCATTATTCTAGTTTTTGACTTAGTAATAAGATAGACAAAGTAAACTTAACTAAGCTCAATATCAGAATTTGCTTGTGTCAATAGATTTCCACATAAATAATTACTTCTAACATGGGATATCTAGTATATTAAAGACTACTAGGTCAACATCTAGCACAGTTATCCTCATAGGATTGAATAGTCACATAAACAGTCATATCACTATCAGAGTTTAGAAATTCACATCAGACAACAATCAGTACTTAAGCAATTTTCAATTAAGCACATAATACACAAAGAGAGTAATTTCTATAAATACTGATCATAAAGCTGATGCATCAGAACAAGAGTTAAGTAGATTTAGAGAAAGAACCTGAAACCATTTTAAGTTCATTTACCAATCTTGTAAAAGTAGCTTCACACAGTGGTTTTGTGAAGATATCTGCTAGTTGTTGATCTGTTGGAACAAAATGCAATTCCACTGTAACTTCATCAACATGTTCCCTTATGAAGTGGTACCTAATGCTGATGTGCTTTGTCATTGAGTGTTGAACTGGATTACCTGTCATAGCAATAGCACTTTGATTATCACAGTAAATAGGGATTTTAAAATATGTGAACCCATAATCCAGTAACTGATTCTTCATCCAAAGAATCTAGGCACAACAGCTTCCTGCAGCAATGTACTCTGCTTCTGCAGTTGATGTGGAAATTGACTTTTGTTTCTTGCTAAACCAAGAAACCAATCTGCCTCCAAGAAATTGACAGCTTCCACTTGTGCTTTTCCTGTCAATTTTGCAACCTGCAAAATCTGCATCTGAGTAACCTATTAGTTTAAAAGCTGATTCTCTGGGATATCACAATCCCAGATCAGCTGTTCCTTTAAGATACTTGAAAATTCTTTTCACGGCTGTTAAGTGAGGTTCTCTTGGATCTGCTTGAAATCTTGCACAAAGACAGGTAGCATACATGCATTCCTCTCAAAACAGCCCATAAAATTCTTCAGCAAATTTCTGGTGTACTTGGTTTGACAAATAAAAGTGCCTTCTTCATTCTGCTTGACTTGAAGGCCCAAAAAATAGCTAAGTTCCCCCATCATACTCATTTGATATCTTGACTGCATCAGTTTGGCAAACTTCTTGCAAAGTCTGTCATTTGTAGAACCAAAGATGATATCATCAACATATATCTGAACCAGACGTAAGTCCTTTCCATGGTTGAGGTAGAATAGTGTTTTGTCTATAGTTCCTCTGTTAAATCCACTTTCCAGAAAAAACTGAGCTAAAGTCTCATACCATGCTCTTGGAGCTTGCTTAAGGCCATAAAGTGCTTTATCAAGCCTGTAGACATGATTAGGATATTTGGGATCTACAAAGCCTGGAGGTTGTTCAACATATACTTCCTCCTCCAATTCTCCATTGAGAAAAGCACTTTTCACATTCATTTGAAAGACAGTAAACTTTTTGTGAGCAACATAAGCCAAAAATATCCTTATTTAAGTCTTGAGTATCTTATTGAGTATGCTCAAGATGCACCTATGCAGGGGGAGCATACTCAAAGGAGGTTGTATCTTGAGTATGCTCCCCCTGCATAGGTGCATCTTCCTTTGGCGTAGTCACCACAGTTTCAATAACATCAGAGTTTAATCCATCAGAGTTTGCAGTATCAGGATTTAGACTGTCTGGATTTTCAGTATCAGAATTTAAGTCTTCATTTTCAAATCTCAGGTGATCATGATCATTGAAATCTTCAAGTCCAGTAATCTTCTTATCATCAAAAGAGACATTGATAGATTCCATGACCACTCTTGTTCTCAAGTTATAGACTCTGAAGGCTTTTGTGGAAAGTGGATATCCAACAAAGATTCCTTCATCGGCTTTTAGATCAAATTTGGATAGCTGTTCAGGGTGAGTCTTAAGAACAAAACATTTGCATCCAAATACATGAAAATACTTCAGATTTGGCTTCTTTTTCTTCACCATCTCATATAGTGTCTTTCCTTGCTTGTTAATGAATGTTGCATTATGAGTAAAACAAGCAGTCTGCACAGCTTCAGCCCAGAAATAGGTTGGAAGTTTTGCTTCATCAAGCATTGTACGTGCAGCTTCAATGAGAGTTCTATTCTTTCTTTCAACAACTCCATTTTGCTGTGGAGTTCCAGGAGCAGAGAATTCCCGCTTGATTCCATGGTCTTTGCAGAACTCTTCCATTATCAAATTCTTGAACTCAGTACCATTATCACTTCTTATTATCTTCACTGAATATTTGACCAATTTATCCAGTTGCTTGACATGATCAATCAAGAGAGATGCAGTTTCACTTTTTGTGTGCAAGAAATACACGCATGTGTATCTGGTGAACTCATTCACTATGACCATAACATATTTCTTCTTTGCAATAGACATGATATTTACTGGACTAAATAGATCAACATGTAGTAGGTGATAAGGCTCAAGAATTGATGATTCAGTCTTGCTCTTGAATGAGGATTTCCTTTGTTTAGCCTTTTGACAAGAATCACAAAGGCCATCAGGAGCAAATACTGACTTTGGCAGTCCTCTCACAAGATCTTTCTTGACTAGTTCATTTATATTGTTGAAATTTAAATGAGAGAGTTTCTTGTGCCAATTCCAGCTTTCTTCAATTGATGCTCTACTCATCAGACAGATTGCAGAACCATCAGTACTTGTTGAAAGCTTGGCTTCATAGATGTTACCATGCCTGTATCCTTTCAGAACAGCTTTGCCTGTAGATTTACTAATAACTTCACAATGTTCTTCAAAGAAATCCACATGATAACCTCTGTCATAGATTTGACTAACACTCAGCAGATTGTGTTTAAGTTCTGAGACCAGAGCTATTTCTTTAATGATGACATTCCCAAGATTGATATTGCCATATCCCAACATTTTTCCAATGTTTCCATCTCCATAAGAAATACCTGGGCCAGCCTTCTCCACAAAGTCTGATAGCAGGGCTTTATTTCCAGTCATATGTCCTGAACATCCCTATCCAGAACTAGGATGTTTTTCCTATTGCCCTGCAATCACAAAGACCACTAATAATTAGTTTTAAGGACCCAGACTTGCTTGGATCCTTTGGCCTTATTAAGTTTGTTAACATTTGCAGCGGATTTAGCATCAGAGTTTATGTTAACATTTTTCTTATTAGAATTTACACTATCAGACTTTGAATCAGAACTTACACTAGAAGGAACAATGGTAACTTTCTTTAAAGAAGGTTTTATTTGATAATAATCATAGTACAAACTATGATATTCCTTACAAGTATAAATGGAATGGCATAAACTACCACAATGAAAACAAGGATTTTGTGGCTTATATCTAACAGACTGACTCTTAACTCCTGACTTTGAATATAAGGAGTTTATGTTCTTATTCTTCCTGCAAAAAGAAGCTAGATGGTTAGAACTTCCACAGTTATGACACATTTTTCTAGGAGCATTAGGAACAGGCTTATAATCATTGCTTTTATTCACACCTTCCTTTCCATTCCTATTTTTCCTAGGTGATTTTACCTTGTTTGCATTCTTAACATCTTTCAGCTTATGCTTAAGCTGCTTCTTTGTCATTAAGCCTACGTTTACTTCAGTTGTCTTTTCCTGTTTTAGTTTATCAGAAGTTAATTCCTTTTTAACTTCTAATTTCTCTGTATCAGACTTTACAGCTACAAACTTAACAGGTTTTATCTTTGGCTTTTGTTTAACAACTATAGGCTTAATATCTACAGTTCCTTTATCATTCTTATCATCTCCATAACCTAAACCTTCTTTCCAGTTTTCACTACATAACAAATTCTGAGTTGTTCTGCCAGAGTTAGTCCAAGTCCTGATAATCTCTCTTTCCTTTTCTAACTCAATTTTTAGAGATTCATTCATTTTAAGTAATTCATCCCTAACATAGAAAGCATCATCTCTATCTTTCTGAGTTTGATGGAACATGACTAACTCTTTTTCTAAATAATCATTCCTCTTTTTACAAGCAAGATTTTCAGAAGTTAATCTTTCACATGTTAAAGTTTGATCTCTATAGCTAATGAATATGGTTTTAAGATATCTTCTCAACTCATTAATATCATCAGTATGAAAGGCATAAGTAGTTTGAGGTACCTTTAACTCAGCAGCTTCAGAACTGCTTTCAGCACTTGCCATATCAGCATTTGCCATCTAGGCATAATTCTCCTCACTTTCAGAATCTGAGGTGTCTGTCCAGCTTTTGTTCTTTGTGACAAGAGCCTTGCCTTTGTCACTCTTCACTTTCTTGCAATTAGGAGATATGTGGCCTTTCTCACCACAGTTGTAGCATTTGACATTTATATAATCTCCTCTGTCAGACTTTCCTCCTTTGCCCTCAGATTTTCTGAAATTCTTCTTATCAGAACTTGCACCTTTCCTGGAAAACTTCTTTCCCTTCCTGAACTTCCTGTATGCAATCTTTGTGATTCCTTTCACCATAAGGGCACACAGCTTCATCATCTCTTCATCAGCATCCGTCTCAGGCAAGCTTTTAGATTCTGAGTCATCATCACTATCAGAACTTGATGACTCAGTATCAGACTTTGTGAAGAGCGCTTTACCCTTGCCTTTCCTTGAGGTAGCTTCCTTGGGGGATTCTTCTTCAGCCTTAAGAGCAACTGTCCTTGACTTTCCTCCTTTCTTCTTGCTTCTTTGTTCCATTCAAGTTCATGAGTCTTGAGCATCCCATAAATTTCATCAAGAGTTGTTTCATCAAGATTATAGTTGTCTCTTATTGTTGTTGCCTTCAAATCCCAGCTTTCAGGAAGAGCCAACCTGAATTTAAGGTTTAAATCTTCAAGATCATACTCCTTATCAATCAGTGACAAATCATTCAAGAGTTTGACAAATCTATCATATAAATCAGTCAATGACTCATTAGCCTTTGAGTCAAAGTGTTCATACTCTTGAGTGAGTATTGTCTTCCTGTTCTTCTTAATCGTATCAGTTCCCTAACATCTTGTTTCCAAGGCATCCCATATCTCCTTTGCAGTCTTGCAGTTTATTACCCTATTTGACATTACATTATCAATGGCACTATACAGTAAGTGTCGTACCTTAGCATCCTTAGCAATTGATGTGATATCTTCAGCAGTGTAGTCACTCTTCTCCTTTGGTACTGACTTTGCTGCTTCACCTGCAACTGCAACAGCGAGCTTTGTTGGTTTGTGAGGCCCTTCCTTGATTCTATCAAGATATTCTGGATCTATAGCTTTCACAAACATAGTCATCCTCACCTTCCATATGGGATATTCAGATGGTCGCAATATAGGAACTCTAATAGCCTCATATCAGCTATGGATTTGTGTCTTTGGAGGTTCTTCAGTTTTGGTGGGCTTAGTTGGAGTTTCTACTTCAGACATGATTATTTTTGGATCTTAAACTATTTGTGTGTTAACAGATAGGCTCTGATACCACTTGTTAGGTCACACACACTGTAGAGGGGGAGGGGGTGAATACAGTGTATAGCACAATCAAATCGAACTCTAATAACTCAAGTAACAGAAAACAAACTTTATTCAAAATAATAAACTCTGTTACAGTATGGAATTGTCCTCTCTCAGTGATGAACAAATATCACAAGAGCTGCTAGGGTTATAATGAATAATCTTCTCGATAATGATAACACTTATAGTGTAAACCCTATGTCTGTGTTTATATACTATACAATTACAAGATAATCACTAATTGATATGGAATATAATTCTGCTTCCTAAAATATATCAATCAGATATCTTTTCTTCCAAGTATTCTATTCTTCATAGAATTCCTTCTTCATGTATATCTCTTCTTACGTTTGTCTTGATCTTCTTTTCCTTTAATCAGCTGCCTTCCTTATCTGAATATTTTCTTTAAGTCCTAATATTATCTTCTGATAAATATCTCCTGAACCTTAAGTATTGATAACTTAAGTTCTGACTTCAGTATAAGTGCTGATTTCAGTTAAGTACTGATTTGTCCTGTTTAAGTAAGATCTGAAAACTAAACATAAATCATATTAGTCATGACATTATCAAATATATCTAACATGATCCTTTCTCAATTATGTTCTTTATCTGTATAAGTATTTCCAATTCTTCTAGGATGGGGGTGTCAGTTAGAGCCTCTATTAGTTTCAGCAAATCTGGCTTAGGATAACTAGCTAACATCCCTATCCTGTATCTTGACAAAGAGCCAGCTTTTACATTCAGAAATTTTCCATCCTTTGATATTCTGCTCTTTCTTACTGCCTTCAACTCTTCTGATCTTCTAATATACTCATTAATGTCATGCTCATACTTTCTCATCTTTTCAGCTAGCAAAGCTCTATGCTCATCTCTCATCTCCTCTCTGTTAACCACAAACACTGCCAATACTGTTCTCCATGCCTTAGTGGCTGAATTTTTACCATTCATCAAGCTTATCACCCTTTTCAGTTCAACAATTGAGAGAGAATCCATTAGTCTATTTCCAAGCTGTTCAAAGGACCCATCACTGTAGTAGATTCTAACTTCTTTGATGTTAACAACCCAAACTCTGACAATTCTTTTAGCTAGTTGTTGGAAGTAGTCTTCATCTGAATCTACAACATTTAGAGGTTGGAAATCATCTTGATCATATCTGTTCCAGATGGCCTTTTCACCAAATCCATGATCATTGAGAAATTCAGCTTTCAGTTGTCTTCTTCTTTGTCTTCTGAGTCTTCTCTTGACCTTGGCTTCTTTTGGACCTATTCCAACTGTTTTGAAGTGTGTTTTATGGGGTGGCTTGAATGAAGGTACAGTTTTGAGTCTTTTCAGAGAAGTTTGGTTGTGAGTGATTTGAGTTTTGATGAGAGAGTTTGCAGTGAGCTTGTAGAAATATTTAGACTTAGAGGTTTGAGGTTGAGCAGTTTTTGATGAGGTTGAATGTGAAGGTTTAGCAATTGGTATTTGGATATTTAGGGTTTGGAGGGGTTGTGAGGTATCATTCTTTTGTCTTTGTCTCCTTCCACCCCTCCTTTGAGTCTCAGATCCACTTTTCTTCTCCTTCTCTTTCTTACTATCACTTTTTCCACCAATTGCCTTGCTAGATTGACTTGAGTTTGAGCCAGAAGGGTTTTGACCATCTTTCTTCTGCTTATCATCACCCAAGTCATCTGTGTTGATTTGAGTTTTAGGCAAATTGGCTTCAGGGTTATCAATGTATCTCCTTAGAATCTTGATCATAGCTTCATCTTCACTAGTCTTCAATTTCTTACTTTTCAGCCCAGTCTCAAGCACCATTATCAGTCTTCTGTTGGCCATGACACAGTTTTTAGGTACTTGGAAATGTTTTCGTTTCTTGGTTGTAGAGCAGATATAGTGCACCCCTTTGCTTGGATGTAGATAGGCTTCTGGGAATGCAACTTCTTGAGCCTTCTTCAACTCTGCTAGTAGCATTTTCTCTTCATTGGTGATTATCCTGACCTTGTTAATCAAAATATCCACCTCAGATGCTCTTTTAGAAATTAGATAATTGAAATTGACTTGCATACATCTGTCTACACCAGAATCATTAAGATTGATCACTATCCTTTTCTCCAAAAACTGGTCCTTGACTGGGATCTGCAGCACCCTGATGTAATTAATAGTCTTTTCCAAGGTCTTTTTGTAAGTGAAGAAGTTGTTGTTGAGAGAGTTCCTTAGTCCATTGAGCAAATTGTCAAACTCTTGTGTCATTCTTGGACCTTGGGCAGCCATAAGGAGCCTCTCTTGTTCTAGACCTTGTACTTGACTTTTGAGTTTTGATTGTGCTAGCCTTGCATCTATCTCCCCCTTAGTCTTGGTGACAGGCATGAGTAGGGGAGTAGGAATCTCAGGTCTTAGATCTTCAGGCAATGCTGGTAGTGGTATGTTGAGTTTTCCTATAATGGCTCCCAAAGCAACTGTATTCTGCATTTGTAAATGCTTATGGGACTCCACTAGGGCCTGAATATCATGCTGTTGACTCTCAACCAATGTGGTTAGAGCTGTGACTTGTGAAGATAAATCTGAGTTGGAAGCTTGAAGTGAAGAAATTTGATCTTGAAGTTCTTTTATTTGAGGAGTAGAGGTTTTGGTTGAGAAGGACCCAAAGTGTTCATCAATAAATTTTCTGACACCCTCCATGAGAAGAAATGAAGGCTCATACCTAGCAGTATGCATTTGATTTAGCTTGACCATGGTATCATTTGAATTTGTGATATGAGCTTGAACTTGATCAAACAGGGTCTTGAAAGAACTCTTCATATTTGACACTTCCTTCTCTATGGAGGCCAGATTCATCCTTGACATTTGCTCAGTGAAAAACTGGAATTTATCCTTGATGTCCTTTTGAGAAGGCACAATGTCATCCATCTTTTCCTTGATCAACTTCCTGATTTTATCTTCATGTCCAGTCAATTTTACTTCAAGGGCCTTTCCAAAGAGATGGAAAGCCTTGAGTTGAGCTTTGTGCACATCCATGATGGCATCATAGACTTCAGGAGGAGTGAGAGATTTAGCATTGCTTCCCATGATAGTTATGTACTCCCTCCTGAATCTAGCCAAAACTTCATCCATTTTTGCCACATGGTCATCAGACAACCAGGCATCTACATTGCCATCCTCTTCAGCCTCATCTACTATCTTCTCCTTCTGTTGTTCAACCTCTTCATTGAAGCATAGCAGTATAGCTTGATAGTCCTGGTTCCCCATGTCTGAAGTGAGCAATTGCTGAGAGAGATTGGCCAAGCCTGAGATTTGATCTACCAACATATCATCAACTGTAGAAGGCTGAGCTTCTATATCTTGTAGCCACTGAGCCATGACATGTGGTTGGCTGGATTGAGATGTGGATGGCTATTGAGAAATGTCTAGATTACCACCCGTGACTGAAGTCACAGTTTGACTCACAGATAAATCTGTGGTTTTGACAGTTTGTTGTTCACCACATGTAGTGGGAACCTCCATTGGAATTGGAGAGGGTTTGACTGGGTTACTGTCATGTACACCAGCCTCAAACCTTTGTGCACCTTGCAGAGCACTGTCATATAAATGTGATGAACTTGCCTCTCCCATAACAGGGTCATTGGCAATTGTACTCCTAGCTTCAACTCCCAAGGTAATTTCAGCTAGGGTTTTGAGGGGAGTTGTTCCTTCTAGAGGAACCTCCAATTGAATTGGAGAGGATTTAGATAGCTCTCCCTCAAGAGTACTACCCTCAAACATATTCATCTGTGAAGATGATTGTGCACACGAAGGTGCAAGAGTGATCATGGGGTCTTCAGTAAAAACTGATGAAACCCCCATGTTTTTGATGGTGTCATCAAGGTCTACCCCAACTAGTAGCCTCTCACCATCTAGATGTTGGTTTTGGGTGGTGAGCACAGTTTCATGAACCATGTCACTTGAGTGTTGGTGCACTTGAGAATTAGATTCAAGTGCTCTATATGATGAAGAAATTTGAGAGATTAGAGAGGTTTGCTCAGTTTTGAGTGTTGGCAGCTCCCCCTGAATAGATGAGGGAGCTTCAAATGATGTGCCCTCAATGTGTGTTCCATCCTTATTTCTTCTACCATACACTCTAGGTGCAGGTTGTGCTGACTCAGTACAGGATGTATTGGGGTGAATGCTCTTTTCAATAGATACACCCTGTTGAGAGGATGCATCTAGTAACTATTTACTCCCCATTTGTTCAATTGTGCCCTTTTGGAAGGACACAGAGGTGTTTTGAGTGGTCAACTCAGGTATCTTACTCTTCTTTGGTCTCTTGACCAAGTGTGACTCTGGTTCAGTTTGAACTGTTTCACTCTCAATTACAACAACAAGGGTTGGTTCCTTTCTCTTCTTTTTACTCACTTCAGTCTTTTGAGAGACTAAAATGGTTGGTTTTCTAACATCTAATGGTTTAGAAGAAGGGGTTGCAGCTTTGGAAGGTCCCTGTTGGTGTGCCTGTGTTTGTACTTCCACAGGCTCAGGAACCATAGCTGAACTAGAAAATTGAGGAGCCCTCATGTCTGGCATAGGGTAAGGATAAGTCCTGAATCTCTCCAACATAAATGGAGTGATTCTAAGACTTACACTCACCTTATTCTTTGTAGTAAGTGAGTTAAATATTATTTTGGACACTTGCTTACAATTACCAATTCTACTACTATCAATACCAGCTAACAAATTTATGTCATTTACTTTATGAGCTAAAGTAGACATAATAAACCTTGGAAAAAAGATTTCTTTACCTCTATTCTTCAAAGGCATAGTAAGCCTGGTAGCCAGCTCCTCCAGAATTAGAGCCCCAACATTCAGATGCCTGTTGTGAGCTATTGAGAACACCAGCTTCTGCACCACACTTGAGGTGTTGTCAAAGCCAGTTTTTCTGCAGGTGAAAGCCCTCACTACAGAATCAAACACAAAGGACCATTCCTTCCTAAGGTTTGTCCTGTTCAGGCTTGCCAAGTTGATTGAGCCACTGTAGTTGATAAAGTCCATGAATTCACTCAGCTCATCTGCATTTGGCATCTCTCCATAGTTCTCAGTTGGCAATCCCAGGGCTGTATTCACATCAGCAGCTGAAAACTCTATTTCTTGGCCTCCAATTGTGCAGGTGACCACCATAAAGTGACATTCTCTAGAACAACTGTCCTAGTTATAGCTGATGTCCAAAATTCATGAAGAACGTCCAAATACAGCACAAGACTTGTAGTTAAAGCACCTGCAATATAGGATTCAGAAAGAAACTTCACAAACCCCTTGAAACTATCAGGGGCTTGGTTAGCATCAAGAAAAGCAATAAAGTTGGTTCCCTTCTCTGGAATGATAGCTCTAACAATGTTTTGTGCCATTTTAGTGTGTAGAAGTAGTGGGTAAGAAATTTTTTTGAGAAAGGAGCAAAAATGAGAGAGAAATCGCCTGTTGTCTAAAAGTTAGGTCACTTGAGATCTCGAAAAAGTGTAAGTACAGTGTATGTATCGAGAAGTCTGGGTATTTATAGAAAAAGTAAAAGACTGATCGAGAAGTCAAATAAATGTTTGATATTAAACTTATCGAGAAGTAATTTTGAATTTGAAAAAGGTACATTCGATAAGTCATTTTATTAATCCTTTTCGAGAGCTAAGATATGACTTATCGAGAACTCTGAGAAATGCCCAGTTTGTCCGAAAATGGACTAAAGATGATTCTAATTTATTTGAATTGAATCAAATTGAAATCAGAATAAATTTTCCAAAAGTATTTGTCTAAAATAATTCATTGAATTAAAGTATTTTAGTTCTGAGTTATTGATAAGTCTCAAAATATCCTTGTCGAGAACTCTGTGAATTAACACTATTAGAGAACTCTACATGGTCTTCTCTATAAGTCATAATAGAGCTTATCGAGAAGTCATTCGAGAAGTCTGTAAATAGACTTATCGAGGACTCACTCGAGAACTCTAGAATGACTTGTCGATAAGTCATTTTGACTTATCGAGAACTCAGTTCTCTATATCTTTGAGTACTGTTATTCTGCCTTGTGTTAATTTTACACATTTAAGATGTAAATTAACAACTAAGCAGTTTACTTAGAATTTGAAATATTCTAAGTTAATTTTTGAGTTTTTTTTAATAATAAATATACAGAGATTCTGAAATATTTATAATTCATATTTCAGTTAATTTCCAATTAAATCAAACTAGGTTGATTTATTAGAAATTAACCTGCTGCAACACATTAGCTGAGTTCTTGCCTTAGGATGAAGAATTGAGCATTCCAATTTCACTCACAAGTCTACTGAAGGTTGCTTCATCCAAAGGTTTAGTAAAAATGTCAGCTAATTGTTTCTCTGTTGGAACAAAAATGAGCTCAATGGTACCATTTGCAGCATGTTCCCTGATAAAATGGTACCTAACATCAATGTGCTTTGTTCTAGAATGATTAACTAGATTAGCTACTATAGATATGGCACTAGTATTGTCACACATAACAGGAATTTTGTGTAACACTAGAACATAGTCCATTAGCTGATTTCTAATCCAAAGCACCTAAGCACAACAACTTCCAGCAGCTATATATTCAGCCTCAGCTGTGGAAGTTGACACATATTGTTATTTCTTACTATACCAGGATACAAGTCTTTGACCAAGAAATTGACAGCTTCCACTAGTACTTTTCCTATCAACCCTGCATCCAGCAAAATCTGCGTCTGTGTATCCAACAACTTCAAAACCAGTTCCTTTAGGATACCATAATCCCAAGTTTGGAGTTCCCTTTAAGTATCTAAAAATCCTTTTTACAGCCATCAAATATGATTCCTTTGGATTGGCTTGAAATCTAGCACATAGACAAGTAGCAAACCTGATGTCTGGTCTACTAGCAGTCAAATAAAGCAATGATCCAATCATCCCTCTGTAGCTTGAAATATCCATACTCTTGCCTTTCTTGTCTTCATCCAACTTGGTTGCAGTAGACATTGGTGTAGATGCAGGTGAGCTATCCACCATACCAAATTTCTTCAATAAGTCATTCACATATTTGGTTTGGTTGATGAAATTACCATCACTTCTTTGACTAACTTGAAGGCGAAGGAAGTAACTCAACTCTCCCATCATGCTCATTTCATACTCACTCTGCATTAGCCTAGAGAATCTTTGACAAAGCTTTTCATTTGTAGATCCAAAGATGATATCATCCACATAGATTTGAACTAGGATCATATCTTCACCATGCTTCTTGTAGAAGAGAGTCTTATCAATAGTACCTCTGGTAAATCCATGTTTGAGTAGAAATTTTGACAGTGTGTCATACCAGGCTCTAGGTGCCTGTTTCAATCCATATAGTGCCTTGAGTAATTTGTAAACAAAGTTAGGAAATTCTGGATCTTCAAAGCCAGGTGGCTATTGCACATAAACTTCTTCTTCTAGTTCACCATTAAGAAAAGCACTCTTGACATCCATTTGATACACCTCGAAATTTGAGTGTGCAGCAAATGCCAGAAAATTTCTTATTGCTTCTAGTCTTGCAACAGGAGCAAAAGTCTCATCATAGTCAATTCCCTCTTCTTGTGAGTAGCCTTTAGCAACTAGCCTTGCTTTGTTTCTAGTAACAATTCCATTTTCATCCATTTTGTTCCTGTACACCCACTTAGTTCCAATTATGCTTCTGTTCTTTGGTGCAGGGACTAATTTCCAAACTTTGTTTCTCTCAAACTGATTCAACTCCTCCTGCATAGTACATATCCAATCAGGATCCAATAGGGCTTCTTCAGTTTTCTTGGGCTTCACTTGAGATAGAAAACATGCATGTAGGCATTCATTAGTAGTTGCACTTCTAGTTCTCACACCGGCTGAGGGATCACCAATAATAGCTTCTACTGTATGACTCCTATCCCACTTTCTAGTGTGTGTCTGTTGACTAGTGCCTTCATCATTTTCTTCAGTATTACCATGACTGTCATTTCCATTCTCTCATTCTCCCCCTGAGTTTATGCCACCAAATTCAGGTGTCTGAAGAGAGCTTTCATTCCCATGATTTTGTTCAAATGTCTCTTCATTTGTCATTTGTTGTGCCACAACTTTATCTTCCTCATCAGAATCACTATCAATGGTTAGATTCTCAAATGCAAGGGCTTCAACATCATTTACATCAAGGCATTCCAAGCCTGGACACTTGTCATCATCAAAAGTCACATCTGTGCTTTCCATAATTTTCTTTTGATCAATCACATAAACTTTGTAGGCTGTTCTTTCCAATGAATATCCCATAAAAATTGCTTCAAAAACTTTAGAGTCAAATTTTCCCACATATTCAGAGTTGTCTTTTAGAATATAACACTTGCTTCCAAACATATGTAGATGCTTCACTGTAGGCCACCTGTTAGATATGATTGAGTAAGGTGATTTGCCATGAGCTTTGTTGATGAGATATCTATTTTAAGTGTAGCATGCAGTATTAACAGCATCTTCCCAAAAACTAGTTGGCAACTGAGCATCTTGTAGCAAGGTTCTAGTAGCTTCAACCAATGTTCTATTTTTCCTCTCAAATACTCCATTATGTTGAGGTGTTCTAGCTGATGAAAATTCTTGAACAATGCCTTTGCTTTTGCAGAATTCACTTAATGTTGAGTTTCTGAATTCTGTTCCATTATCACTCCTCAATCTTTTCACACTAACTTTTCCTTCAGCCTACTTCTCAATTTTCTTGATGTGCTCAATTATAATGTTTGGAGTTTTATCTTTAGAGTACATGAACTCAACCCAAGTGTATCTTGAAAAATCATCAACCATGACAAGGGCATATTTGTTCCTTGAAATGGACAAGACATTTACTGGCCCAAACAAGTCCATGTGAATAAGTTGCAGATGTGCACTTATAGAATTCACAGATTTTGACTTGTGACTTGATCTTTTCATTTTTCCTTTCTGACAAGCTTCACAGACTTCCAGTTGAGCAAATTCCAGATTGGGAATGTCTCTCACAAGCTCCTTCTGACTAAGGTGTTGATTGCTTTGAAATTCAAGTGAGATAGCTTCTTATGCCACAATTTGCTTTGCTCTTCTAATGCCTTGGTGTAGAAACAACACTCTCCATCCTTATTTGTTGAGTCTAATTCTGCAACAAACAAGCTTCCCTTTCTTACTCCTTTAAGAGCAATTTCACCAGTCTTTTTGCTAATAAAAGCACAATCTTCTTTGTTGAAAACAACTTGAAAACCTCTTTCTGCAAATTGACTAACACTTAGAAGATTTAATTCTAATCCAGCAACTAGTGCTACATCTTCAATGACAACATTTCCAGAAACAATCTTGCCATATCCCATTGTGAATCCTTTGCTGTTGTCTCCAAAGGTCACCAAAGGGCCAACCATCTCCTCAAATTGTGATAGCAGGGCCTTATCACCTGTCATATGCCTGGAACATCCACTATCAATGATCCATATGACCTTCTTTCCTTTACCCTGCATACAATGAGGATTAAGTGTGTTTAGCTACCCAAGCTGTGTTGGGCACTTTCTTCTTGTTAACTGATTTTACAGAAGTAGAATGAGAAATTTCAGATAAAATAGAATACATAGACTGTTGAGAATTTTCCCTCTCAAATATAGAACCAACTTTTGATTCTATGAGATCAATTCTCAATTTGTGGCAACTCTTCATCACTTTCATGTTGCAGGGAATGCAGTTAAACTTGTCACAAAATGAATAGGGATCATTAGCCTTAGCTTCATTGTACTTGCAGACTCCTTCAGGTGGATTGCTAACAATCTTTTTACAAAGGTGAGTTAGGTGATTCATTGATCCATAATTCTCACACCTCTTTCTAGGAGCATCTGTAACATAAGCAAAATTATTGCTTTTGTTTATCCCAATCTTTCCATTTCTATTCTTCTTTTTCTTTTTGACCTCTTCAGCTTTAATCTCCTTCACAGGCTCCTTAGTTTCTTTATTGGGTTTTAGTGTTTCAACAGAGATGGAAGACTGAGTTGTCTCATTATTTTTCTTTTACTTGTCCTCATCAGCTATCTCCTGTTTGATGATCAACTCTTCTTCACTGAAGTTCATCTCACATGCCTTGAACAAAGGTGATTCAACTTTCTTCAAAATAATTGGAACTTTCTCAATTTCAGTTGATTTTCCTTTATCACTGACAGACTTCTTTTTGTTGTTCAAACCCTCATAATCAAGACCAATGGCGATGTTTTCACATGGCTTGTTCTTTTCATGATATTGGCCAATCAACTCAGAAGCATTTTTGAAGGATTTCAGCTTCACTTCATTCTTCTCTATCCTTTCTCTCAATACTACTTCAATTTCACTTGCACACTTTAATATGTTCTTTAAGTATGCATTTTCTTGCTTAGCAGCATCAAGCTCAACCAGCAATAATTTAGTCTCTTGTTTTTCACTCTCAAGTTTTTCATTGATCTTTTTCAATCTGCTAACTTCCTCATTTGCAGCAACCATGCTTGTATGAATGTGGAACATTGTTGTACTCATCTTTTCAACAGTTTCCTTATATTGACTCACATTTAAATCAATTGTGGTAAGAGTTGGTACCTGTGATTTAGATGATGAAGAATCTCCTTGCTCCAAGGCCATGAGTGCATAGTTTCCAACTTCTTCATCTTCATAATTATCTGAATCATCCCAGCTTTTGCCCTCAGTAATATAAGCTTTCCCTTGTTGCTTCTTTAGAAGAGCATCATACTTTGCTTGCAATTCAAGATAGGCTTTGTCTTTCTTTGCCTTCTTGGGTTTCCTACATTCTGTAGCAAAATGGCCCAACTCATCACAGTTCAAGCACCTTATGTTTGATCTATCAACAGATCCAGTTTTGTAGCCAGTTTTACTATCAGGAGTGTACTTCCCTTTTCCTTTCCAGCTGCTGTCTTTGTTGAAGGACTGTCCTTTGCTCTTGAAAAATCTTGGTTTCTTCACTCTAATGTTAGAGAATTTTCTAGCCAAGTAGCCATTGATTTGTCTAGCTCATTAAGCTCATCAAGAGTGTAGAACTCATCTTCTTCATCCGATTCCAGTATGACTTGCTCTTTAGTGTCATTGACTCTTTTCTCACTTGTAGAAATTTCTGGAGTTTGGGATCTTTGCTCATCATTAGAGGTCTGGCCATCATTCACAATCAGTGCACTTGATCCATCCATTACATATCCTTGACCAACCCTTAATGATTTCTTTTGAATCATTTCAAGTTCATAAGTTTTCAGAACCCCATAGAGCACTTCCAGTGTGATTCTACTCAAATCCCTTCCTTCTCTGATTGCAGAGATCTTTTGTTCCAAATTATCAGGGAGAGTAAGCAAGAACTTCAAATTCACTTCTTCAACATCATAAAATTATCATGAAGCTGCAAGTCATTTATCAGCTTATTAAACCTTTCAAACACATCAGTAATACCTTCCTTTAGTTTAGCCATAAAACCCTCATACTGAGAAATCAATATCCTTCTTTGATTTGACCTAACCTCCTCAGTTCCTTCACAGAGTATCTCAATCTTTTCCCAGATCTATTTAGCAGTGTCACAGTTGACAATGTTATTATACATTACATTGTCAAGTGACTCAATTAGTATCAGTTGCAAAGCACTGTCTAGGGAAACTTTCTCTCTTTCAATATCAGTATACTCAGAGGCATCTTTGGGAGCAAAATGAGCTGGAATAACCATGTCTCCATCTGTGATTTCCTCAACTCTAACCATAGGGGTGAAGGGCCCATTCTTGAGGATCCGAATGTAAAGGTGATTGGCCATTCTTATAAACAACAACATTTTCTTTTTCCATAAAGTATAGTTGGCCTTATCAAAGGGAGGAATCTTGATACTACTAATTTTTTGTGTATTCATTTTTCAAAGATCTAATCTGTTTACTGTCAGATTTTGCTCTGATACCACTTTTTAGATATGAATACAACACAGAGGAGGGAGATGAATGTGTTTTGGCTTAAATGTCTACTTTTTGATCGACTTTGGGTTTAGCAGTTGGTTGTTATCAATGATTTTGTAGAACAGATGTTAAACATAAATAACAATGCAAATATGTAAAACAAAGATCTTCAAAACTCACTTAATTTTATATTAAAAATCAAGCAGTGTTTTGCTACAAAATCTCTAAGTTCTTGGTTTAGAACTTAGCTTCTTTCTTGAGAGAGAATACAATTTCTAATCTATTCAGTCCTCTCTCAAACAAAGGACCTCAGTTAACTTTATATGATAGTTAACTTTGGTTTACACAGTGAACAATAAGAAGTGCTAATCACTTTTCTAACCTATCACTAATCACTTCTATTTAAAGGAAAAGTGAGATTTCTATATCTAGATTAGCATATCTTCATCCACTGTGTATTGGTTGATCCTCCTTTGTCAGTTAATCTTCACCATTAATTTTACACATCTCTCAAGCTGCTTTTTGTAGACTTGTCAATTCAGCTGTGTGAATTGTTTATTGATTTGCAACCTTGGATATTGAACTGTTCTGCAATTCTGTACTTAGAGAAATTTCTTCACTTCGAGATCTCCAATTAAGCTGTAGAGAACTCGACATCTCGATAGGCATGTTGGCTTGTCGATATCTCTTAAACTTCATTGTTGACTTGACTTATCGACAACTCTGAGTTCTCTAGTGAATTTTGGTTTATCGATAACTCAGAGTTCTCTAATGGACTTTGGCTTATCGATAACTCAGAGTTTTCTAATAAATGTATACTTGTCGATATCTCTGAGTTCTCGAATGGGTATCTGACTTATCGATATCTCCAATAGCATTTCCTGAGTTCTCGATAGACAATTCCTGACTTCTCGATAGGTCTTTCTGAGTTCTCGAATGAGTATCTGACTTGTCGATATCTCCAATAGCATTTCCTGAGTTCTCGATAGACAATTCCTGAGTTCTCTATAGGTCAATCTGAGTTCTCGAATGACTTCTCTATAACACTAATTCTGTGACTTGTAGAGATCTTGACTTAGAATGTTTTTCACCAAACAGAATAATTCAACTCCAAGCTTCTTCATAATTCTTCTGAGTCATGACCTTCTTGATCTTCTTTCAGATAGAATTCTTAGGCTTGACACTGTTTAGGGAAAAATGCTCCAGTCTGCTCCATTTACATTTTACAGACATTAAGTGTTACAAGTATAAATTACAGATTAAGGTTACAATACAACTAATCTTAGAGCTGTCAATATGACTTAGTCTTGTTATGATACAGGCATGTCTTGCACAACAGTTTCATTGACTGCTTCTTCATGTAAACTTATATTCTTTATATTTTCCTACACAACTTAAATAATAACTTGTGTTTTCTGCAAGACGTGGATGAGAAACTCATATAATAATATTTTCAGTGCATTTGGGAGCATTTTAGTGCATTTGGGGGACATTGCTTCAAAACCTAAAGTTAAGTTTTTTATCTTATAACTAGAATTATAACTATTTATCTTTTTTAAAATTATCAGGAACTTTTGCTTAAAGTATCTTCTATAGTCACAAAGTATCAAGGTTATTGTTCAGTAAATGCAAACTGTTGTGGATATGTTGTGAACTTGATGTTTTCATTAAAAAACACCTTAGTAGATTTAACTTAGTGAAAAATGTAGCACTCGACGGATAAGGAATATAGTCCCGATGGATGACTCAATATAGTCCCGACGGATGATGATTTGTTATCCATCGAGTGAGTAGCTTGTGTAATAATAAGTCATGAAGCACATTTCTGCAAACACCTTTGTTTAGATTCTGTAGTAGCATATAAGTCATGTTGACTTTAATTAGATATGCAGAATAGGTTGATTAATTGTATATAGATGATATCTTATATTCTGCATAAATGAAATGAAGTCAAGTGCCAAATAGCTACCCAACGGATGATCAACAAAGCTACCCGACGGATGATCAACAAGGCAACCCGACGGATGATCATGTACCCGACATATAATCAATTCAAACATCAGTTGACAGTGACAACACAGTCATATGCATCGAGTGTATGCAAAAGGAATGTGGAAGCCTATTCAACTGGGTTTTTGAGAACAAAGAAGCATTACCATTTCCATGCTATTATGAGGATATTCAAAGATGCTGGAATAGAGTAATGAAGCAGCATAGTATTAGACTTGATAGGTTTTATTTTATTATCTTGTCTTATTACTGTGTAATCTTGGTGACATATAAACCAAGAGTAACAATTAGAACAACAAGAAGACTAAGCAGGTATTTTCTCAGAGAAACATTTGTAAGCTGTATCCTTAACATTTCTCTGTAAGTTTAATTGTTCTTATTTGTAAGCAGCTCTGAGCTATTCAAGCTTCACTGAGTTCTCTTGATATATTTATATATATATATATATCTGGTGGACACATTCAAATCCACCAGAAAGTTTTAAAGACTTGCGTTTTTATTATTTTGTGTTTTGATTCATATTTAAGTTGTTATTCCGCAATTTGCAAATCAAAACACTGTCATATATATATAGATCTTAAGTTAGAACATTTTATAATTCAGAAAAAGTTTCAAGAATTCCATTCAACCCCCTTCTGTAATTCTTGTTGCATTGTTAGGGACTAACAAAAACTATGATGCTTGTTGTTTTTGTTATGGGTTTCTTTAATCCTCCAGATACATTAGCTTGTGTATTTGTCGATCAGGACGATCCCTTTTCATTGAAATTAGGGTTGTAAATGAGTCAAAATCTTAGTGAGCTACTCGAGTTTGTCTTATAAAATATTCGAATTTTGTTCGGTAATAATCGAGCCGAGCTCGAACTCGAGTTATTCGAATTCTCAACTGATCCGAACTCGAGTTTCAAATACTCGGCTCGTAAGGTTCGCGAGCCTTATCGAGTCTTTACTATTTTTAATTTTTTACTATAATAAATTTTATATAAAAACTTAATATTTTATTTATATTTTTTGTATTTAATCGAATCAAACTCGAGTTGAATCGATCATATATCAAGTTTTTGTCAATATTTGGTGAAATCGATTCGAGTTTTTGAATCGAACTGGAGCCTATAGAACTTCTTGTGAAGCAAACTTCGAGCTTGAAATTTAAGACTCAGTCGAACTCACGCTCAAACCCGAACGTTTTTAATCGAGCTCGAATCGAGCCTGACAGTGTTCGACTCGGCTCGATTACACCCATAATTGGAACCAAATACTAATAATGTTATATTGATCTTCCTATCCAAGACATGCTCCATTTTAGTTGATGTTAGATAAGATCAGGTGGGACTTGGATTCCTGACCACTTGTTGTATCTTTTATGTAACGTTTTAAAACGTATTTCGTATGTATAATTACTTCTAGAACAAACTTGTATATTTTTTGAACTATATTGATTCTGTATGATTACTTTCACCCTACCAGATAATGAGAGTTTTGGACACATGAAACTCCCGTGGATTTGGATTCATCACATATTAATCTTTTAAGACGTTTGATGCTCCTATCGAGGTTTGTTCTTTTGCCGATTATTAACTCGTTATATATTAAGTGCATCATGGCACAATGTACATCCCCTCTCAATACTTCAATTAAAATATTTTTTTTTCGCTACTAGAAATTTGTCAATAGACATCGCCCATTAGACACGGTACACTATCATGCGCTAGTTAATATGCATTAAATGTTATCATCGTGTATGATGGATTTAGTCATTATATTCCAAATCGAATTCTAAAAATAATTCCGTCTATTTTTTTCTTTTTCAACAAGTATTGGTTTTTCCCTCCAATTCCTTTGACTTCAATTATGTCCACCTCCTTCCTTGTTTGCACCTTTTCCAGACCAAATTCTGATTTTATTTATTTTTCTATAAAATAAAGTAAAATAATTTACTTATAAATAAAATTACAAAAATGGACATCAAATAGGTATTAAAAATGTAAATTATGGGCCTATCAAATGCCCCCACCTATCTTTTGCTCGTCCTCAAGAAAAATCAAAAATAAAAATGCTAACTAAGGAAAGTCATATGCTATTTTTCGTAGGCGTGACATATAATTTTTGGTTTACCAACCCGTTAAACTTATAGACGTTCTTTATAGGAGGACTGTTGTTTCCCAAGGGTGTACAGAAAACATACCCATAACATATGTACAATAATGTAGCAAATCTCCAAACTCTAACAACAATAACATTTATCGGTGTCAACACAATTTTTTTTAGGAAAATACATGTCTTTAAGACTCTTCTTATAATAACCAAGATGTAGGTATCAACAATCCACTTATACTGACTCTGAACGTTTACAAAATATCCCATGGTGTATCGTGAAAGTAGGTCTCTAAAGAATTAATTAAGTATATTTCCTCTTTTTCAACCAATATTGAACGAACCAATCTCAATTAAAACAGGTCTCTAGCCAAAATTCATATTTTTTTTTTATAATTGATTGTACAATGTCTATTTTCTTAGGCTTTATATGTTACCCATGTAGCGAGCTCGAGGCCAATAACTCTCAAACTAGTTGGTCTCAGGGCATTATTTTTTGAAATGCCCCTATGGACTTAACTACTTAAGTAATGAAGGCCACAAAAATAATAATAGTCAATTACACTACTTATACCCATCATCTTAATTTTTTTTTATTTGTGAGGAATATTGGTGATATGGATAGAAAATACATCATAAAGTCATATTAAATGTCACATTAATTACACTAAAAATTCTTGTTCAAGGTCCAACACAGACTAGGCTGGTCTAGGCCCGTAGTAGACTAAAGATGGCCCAAGCGATCAAGGCCCACTAGCAGAGGTCGTCAAGATCCACGAACATGAGATAATCACGGACTAGGCCCAATACGGCTAGAAGAGCAGAGACTTGTATCCAAAACAAACACAAATTCTTACAAGAAAGGATCTGGAATTCCTTCTCTTATAGGAGTCCTAATTACCATCTAAGTTGGAGACTTGTCCGCCAAGTCTCTCAACACAAGTCTAAACCTAGACTCATCTCTATATAAAGAGCTCTACCCCTCAACCCAGAACTACATTTTTCGCTTAATTCTCTATAATACAGAGATACGTAGGCATCTTGCGAGGACATCTAGTCCTCACCGCGAGAATAACCATTAAAGTTTGAAGTTCAAATACCCTAGCATTAATTACTAACGCGTCCTAGTTTTATTTCACAATATTTGGCACCGTATGTGGTAAGACAACAACAACCATGATATCACACGGAGCAGAAATAACAGTGGAGCTGATGGTCCTATCCCATCATAAACGATCTCCTCAATAGTGAAGATACCCCGCATTCAACCTATGCCTCCAACCGAGGTGGAGGAACCCCTGTTGGGGCATCTGAGGCTCAGCCTCAAGAGATGAATCCCTCAATTTAAGATCCTCCACAAGGGACGAATCTCCCGGCTCCTCAAGTGATGAATCCCCTATTTCAGAAACTACATGCAACAGTGAACCCTCAATCCCTGGGGTATGAGTACTCCACGATTGTGACCACCAACCCACCTTGCGGGATTCCTCTATACCCCGATGTTGAAGGAAGTGGACTCTCTAATCGAAGCGAAGGACAAGGGCGGATGCCCCAATACATCCGTGGCTTGGCTCCCATATCTGAGAACCGAGAGTTCTCTGGACCCTACACTGCTATAGACTTGGAATCATCGAACGATGAAGTCTCTTCGAGGAGGAGGCGTGTTGGTAAGGAGCCAATGCCTAGTGGCTACCAACAGTCCAGGATCACTCAAGGGATGATTCCCCAAGATGTATAAGAGAGGATCAAGGCTCATGAAGACAAGATCCAAAGGCTGAAGGTGACTTGGAGACGCAGTTGACCCCAAGACCTCCACTCGCAGCGAGGAAACAAGATTTTCCTCCTGTCATAAACCTGGAAGGTCCAAGACCAAGAAGGGCTGCAGCCCCAAGGGCTGATCCAAGTAATTTGATGCCCCTAGGAGATCCTGAAGATCCAAACTCACCATTCACTGAAGAGATAATGAATGTCCATATCTCGAGAAAGTTCAAGATGCCCATCATCAAAGCATATGATGGTACTGGTGACCCGGCTAACCATGTCAGGATGTTATCTATGTTGGAACAATATGATCTTGGCCATTTATTTTATGATATAAATTTAATGAGTGCGAACAAAATATTAACCTTAATCGCCACGGTACAAGCGATTTAAATCCACGTCTTCTACTGTATTCCCTGATTCTCCTTGGACAAAGTGTGGGCTTCGATCTCCCAAGGTGTACCTCTCCTTAAAGCTCCAAAAATCCAAAACCCTAGCTGGCTCCTTGAGAAAAATGGCTACCTCTCTCAAACCCTAGGATCTTATTTTATTTTTGAGTTCTTGTGTTCTCACCACTTCTAGTTTCAGGAGAATTAGAATATTTATAGGCTACAGTAGGGATCATGGACAATTAGGTCGGGCCTCCCTATGACATTCTGGGCCATGCCCAATGTCATTAAATATTAATTCAATCCAATAAAGAATTAATATTTGCACTACCTTTCCTAATTCCGTAAATTAATTATTTAATTCGGCTCCCATATTATTTCCTTATTAAATTCCCCATGTTTAAGATATCGCATGTCCATTAATTAAATTAATCAATATCTTTAATCCTTGATCATCCACTCAACCTTATAATTGTGCAAGAACAAATCTGCCTGCATGACCAAAGCACAATTCTCTTTATGAGATTTGAAGAGGACATCATCACCCGAAATATTTTTCGGACACGGTTTTCTTTTATAGTCAATATCCCACTCTATATATAATGTCATTGCCCAATACATAAATTCGCAATTTAAAATAAATTACTTAATATATGAATCAAGGCATGTGCATTATATACAAGTGTCAATCACTATATCCGGATTAAGAACCTAAGCAATAATAATATCATTGAATCTTAGTTCTTCTTTATTGTCTGAATAAAAGAAAGAATTATTCTACTATTTTGATCCCGTGCAATATACACAAAGTATACACGCATTATTCAATACTAAAGATATACTTTTTCTAAATAATACTTCAGCCCTTCCAATGGTTTGTCTAACACCACTTAGACTGTGAACCTTTATTATATTATATAAGGAGCTTGACAATCTAATCTTCTGTTATCCCATTTGATACTAGACTGTCTACAATATATAATATACAGACAATGTGAAAACATGCATTCAATATTCTTAAATGATTATTATAATATTATATACTTCAAACGAATAGTTCAATATAAACCCTAACAATCTCCCACTTATACTCGAGCTATTCCTTGAGTATATCAATATTTATTACAATCAATCCACTACCAACTATATAACTATGTGACCAAGTGTCTGACTCCTATCGCTTCCACGTGCTCCTGAAAAGCCTTAGCCGGTATGCTCTTCGTGAAAGGATCTGCCCGGTTATCCTTTGACGCTATATCAACCATAATAATATCTCATCGCTTAAAGAACTGCCGTATGAGGTGATACTTACGCTCTATATGTTTTGCTGCCTTATGGGCCTGTGGCTCCTTGGTATTCACCACAGCACCAGTATTATCACAATAGATCATGATTTGCCGTGGCAAATTAGGAACTATATCCAAATCCAGCAGGAAATTTCGGAACCATATAACCTCTTTGTCTGCCTTAGAGGCTGCCATATACTCGGCTTCCATGGTGGATTCTGCAATGCATTTCTGCTTCACACTCCTCCATATTAAGGCTCCACCTCCCAAAGTAAAAACACATCCTGAGGTGGAATTTCTCTTATCCTTATCTGTCTGGAAATCTAAATCGGTATATCCCAGAGGCAACAAATTTGAGGACTTGTAAACTAACATATACTCCTTAGTTCTACGCAAGTACTTGAGTATTATTTTTAATATACTCCAATGTTCATATCCTGGGTTTGACTGGTATCGGCTAACCATGCCCATGGCAAAACATATATGAGGTCTCGTACATAATATAGCATATAGATAAAAGAATACGGATTGACTTAAGCATGACCAATGGCGAAAAGATTTCCTCATAATCGATACCTTCTTTCTGAGTATACTCTTTCACAACAAGTCTTTCTTTCCAGGCTTTCACCCTTTTATCTGATCCCCTCTTTTTCTTGTAGATCCACTTACATCCAATAGGTTTTATACCTTTGGGTGGTTCTACAAGCTCCCATACCTGATTATAATACGTCGATTCCATCTCAGATTCCATTTCCTTTTGCTAAAGATCTGCATCTTTGACTTGCAGTGCATCTTCATATGTCCGGGGATCATCATCATGTTCACTAGAGACCAAGTCCAAAGACTCTCCCAAAAACATGAATCTATCAGGTTGTCGAACATCCCTCCCACTACGACCAGGCACTGGTGCGGTATTAGTGACGGGTTGTGCATTTTTTTTGGCTGTTCTACCTGTACTATAGGTTTCTGGGTATTATCTGTCCCTCCCACTAGTTCCTCTAAAACAATACTACTCATGGGTTTGTGATTCATTATATAGACTTGCTCTAAGAATCTAGAATTGGTGCTAACAATGACATCCCGATTCTTCGGACTATAAAATAAATAACCTTTCGTTCCCATAGGGTAGCCTACGAACATCCTTACTTCTGTACGAGATTCTAACTTAGGCGCATTCTTGTTCAGCATATGTGCTGGACAACCCCATATTTGAATGTGTCTTAGGCTCAGTTTGTCCCCGGTCCACAATTCTAAGGGGGGTTTTAGGAACCGATTTAGAAGGGACTAGATTCAGAAGATAAGCTGATGTTTCTAAGGCATGCCCCAAAATGACTTGGGTAATCTAAATAACTCATCATTGATCTAACACTCACTAAAAGAGTCTGGTTCCTTCTCTCTGCTACATCGTTCTGCTGGGGTATTCCTGGTGCAGTTAACTGGGATTCTATCCCATTTTCTGATAAATATTCCATAAATTCTCCAAGAAAGTATTCGCCATCACGATATGATCGTAGTGACTTGATACTTTTATTAAGTCGCTTCTCTGTTTTAGCTTTGTACTCTTTGAACTTCTCAAAGCACTCTGACTTATGGCGCAATAAATAAATGTACCCATATCTAGAATAATCGTCAATGAATGTGACGAAATACTCATAGCCACCTCTTGCTTGGATATTCATGGGTCCACATAAATCAGTGTGAAACAATTCTAACACTTCTTTGGCTCTATTCCCCTTTTCCTTGAAATGCTTATTAGTCATTTTACCTTCTAAGCAGGATTCACAAACTGGAAATGGCTCCACTGCCAATGAGCTTAAATGCCCGCCTGCTACCAGTCTTTGAATCCTCCTCAAGTTAATATGACCTAATCTCAAGTGCCAAATATATGTTTGGTTCAAACTAGAAGGTTCCTTTCTTTTAGTAGAGGTAGAAGACGTGTTGTTCAATTCCCTATATTGTAGTTGCAATGCAGGTTGACTAGGATTAATAATATACAAATTGTCTTATAATGTACCAGAACATATAATTTATTTATTCATCATAATAAAAACATTACGATCCAAACAAACATTATAACCATCCATAGCAAGCTTAGAAATCAAAATCAGATTTCTTCTAAAAGAAGGCACATAAAGATAATTGTTCAAAACCAAAATCCTATCAAAACCAAAATATAAATGAATAACTCCTACTGTAACTACTGCTACTTTTGTAGCATCTCCCATGAATACGTATATCTCACCATCTCTAAGCATTCTGGATAGCTGGAATCCCTGCATAGAATTACAAACATGATCAGTGGCTCATGTATCTACACACCAAGTTCTCGTAGATATAGCCGCTACATATGATTCTGTAACTAGAGAAAGAGATATACCAGTATTGTTTATCTTCCTAGAAAGAGGAAAATCATGTTTCCAGTGACCTGACTGCTTGCACCTGAAGCACTTTCCCTTAGGCTTTTTCACACCACCTTGAACTCCTACTGCCTTCACAGCTTTCTGTGTCTGAGCCTTTTTCTTCTTCTTCATACATTTCGGCTTAGAGGAAGAACCTTTCTCAGCCACATTCACTTGAACACTTTGCCGAAATAATCCTTCAGCTGCCCTGAAGTTCTGTCAGGAGTTCCGCGAAACTATACAACCTCTTGTTCATGTTGTAATTCAATCAAAACTGCTCAAAACTCTTGGACAAGCTCATAAGGATAATGTCAATCTGGGTTTCCCCGTCAAGTTTAGCACCAAGGATCTCTATCCCATTCAGATGTGACATCATCTTCAGAATATGATCCCTTACAGGAGTTTCTTCAGCCATCTGAGTGTTCATTAAAGCCTTCATGGCTACTAGACTGATGTTGATGCTGCAAAACACCTGACATTGCTACCAGAATATAACATTACGATATCTCATCAGCCTAAATCCACCGCTTATAATGCTCTTTCTCATCTTCAGGAGCATCAGCAGCAGGCTAATCTGACTTGGGTTCATAAGTGCAAAACTTGTACTCCTCAGCAGTCAACACAATGTCCAAATTTCGTTTCCATTCAATATAGTTAGGTCCGGTAAGTTTATTATCCTTAAGTATGGTGAACAGTGGATTAAAGCCCATTATATCATGAAAATCATGCACAAAAACATCACATAACACATAAAGGGTGCATTAAATATTAAGACATATTGGTTCCTCTAACAATTATTAAAATTAATGCACTAACATTTAAACACCATAAGTTTCTGGTACGCCATGATGTGTGACATGTATACCACCTAAATTTGTTTAAATGTTACTTTGGTCATATTACTAAACAATACGCCACATTTGGGTGGTCTATATTATTTTCATAGCTAAGTGTATACTATCATCAAATCTTAAATTAAACATAATTATCTTGGGTTCATAAGTGCAAAACTTGTACTCCTCAGCAGTCAACACAATGTCCAAATTTCGTTTCCATTCAATATAGTTAGGTCCGGTAAGTTTGTTATCCTTAAGTATAGTGAACAGTGGATTAAAGCCCATTGTATCATGAAAATCATGCACAAAAACATCACATAACACATAAAGGGTGCATTAAATATTAAGACATATTGGTTCCTCTAACAATTATTAAAATTAATGCACTAACATTTAAACACCATAAGTTTCTGGTACGCCATGATGTGTGACATGTATACCACCTAAATTTGTTTAAATGTTACTTTGGTCATATTACTAAACAATACGCCACATTTGGGTGGTCTATATTATTTTCATAGCTAAGTGTATACTATCATCAAATCTTAAATTAAACATAATTATACCAGATGCCATTAAATGATATCTTATAATTATCCAAAATCTATGAAACTTGGTATGTCATGATGGGTGACATATAGACCTTCCAATATTCGTCATTAATTTAAGAAGTTTGTCCAAGCAATTTCTTTAACATTCTAGACACCATAGATTATATGCCACGATGGGTGACGTATATATAATTTATATTTGTCTTTATGTTAAATTATATACAAACAATAATGGAGACCATGGGATTTAATTTCATATTAATTCCCTCTCCTACTTAGTATTTACTTTGAGGATTTTAAAGTATATGCATCGTCCTATGTTATTTCTTTGAATTCCACATGTATTGTGTCAACAATAAAGAACATATAACATAGCAGCATACTCTTATGATTAAAGCATTAATTAATACATTCTTATGTCCATGTCATTCTAGCATGCTAAGGGTAAGTATCATATGGCATAATAACACATAAAAGAAACACATATTAACAATAATCAAGATTAGCATAAATTATATAAAACATAATAAAGCACATTCACTATTATGGCCCCATATAAGCTGATTAACGGATGACTTGATCAACGGGTATCTTAATCACCGGATGTCTTGAATTCATCCTTCGAAATTTTTCGAAAACTTCGAGAGCCCGGTTGAAAGCCTAAATATCCTCAGAATGACTTGAAAAGTGGGGCAATAGATCTTTAGTTATATTTCAGAATGTCCATCTCGTTCTGCCATTTCTGAAAAGGTATTGCAAGCCCAAATCGGACATCGTATGCAAAATCTGCAGCCACAACATCGAAGCTCCCCGAAAACAGAATACAATAACGGGAAATATATGTTCTTGCAGCTTAATCGCTCAACAATTACATACAACTTAATACATCTGAACAAGCCTATTCTATTACATCAGAAAAATCAGAATAGGAAAAACTATCACGATCAACCCTCGTGATTTTTAACAAAACCACGATAAACCACGTGGGATCTTAATCATAACAAAATAACCACAATTAAACCACGTGGGATCCAAAAACATGGCCGTAATAGTGAATATCAACCTGCATCACCGAATCAATACAAGCATACCACTATAAATATGCATATATGATTATGACATGGACTTCATATCATAAAATGCAGAACCTAGAACCTGGCTCTGATGCCAATTGTTGGAACAATATGATCTCGGCCCTGTGTTTTATGATATAAATTTAATGAATGTGAACAGAACATTAACCTTAATCGCTACGGCACAAGCGATTCAAATCCACATCTTGTACTGTATTCCCTGATTCTCCTTGGTTGAAGTGTGGGCTTCGATCTCCCAAGGTTTACCTCTCCTTAAAACTCCAAAAATCCAAAACCCTAGCTGGCTCCTTGAAAAAAATGGTCGCCTCTCTCAAACCCTAGGATCTTATTTCATTTTTATGTTCTCGTATTCTCACCACTTCTAACTTCAGGAGAATTAGAATATTTATAGGCTACAGTAGGGATCATGGACAATTAGGTTGGGCCTCCCAATGACATTCTGGGCCATGCCTAATGTCATTAAATATTAATTCAATCCACTAAAGAATTAATATTTGCACTACCTTTCCTAATTCCGTAAAATAATTATTTAATTTGGCTCCCATATTATTTGCTTATTAAATTCCCCATGTTTAAGATATCGCATGTCCATTAATTAAATTAATTTCTGAATTAATTTATTCAATATCTTTTATCCTTGATGTTAGGAGCAATTGATGATATCAAGCAGAAACTATCAGAAGTTCACATCTGAACTTATATCAACGAATGTTGATGACATCAACGGATGATGATATCGACGGATAATGATATCAACGGATGATGATATCAACAGATGATGAAATTAGGATTTGTCACATCAGTTGATCTTCGATAAGGAAAAGGAAACAGGAACTCAAGGCGGTGAAGGAATTTATCTCAAAAGCAATTGTATAGGTTTCCTTGTTGTTGATAGAATTGGATTTCCTTATACATTGTGTAAATGTGCTCTATATAAAGCACATATTAGGTTCATGCTATATGCATTGTGACATTATAATATCTTTTGCATAACCTAGCATCTTTCAAGGATATTTGTTCATCCTTTCGATAGAGTACATTTGTAATAAGTTTTTATCAATTAATATAAAAACTGTTGATTCTATTGAAGCTTTGTCGAATTGATTGTATTAACTGTATTCACCCCCCTCTACAGTTGATTAAGGGCCTAACAATTGGTATCAGAGCTTGTTGTTAACGTACAAATAGTTTAAGATCTCATGTCAGATAAAGAAGAAGAAACACAAAATCCGAAACCACAACCCCCAGCCACATCACAGATAAGTAGCAACATGAGTAGGTATGAAGCAATCAAGGTGCCTATCATGAAGATACATGAATATCCAATCTGGAAAGTTAGGATGGCCATGTGCTTGGAAGCGACATATCCTGAATATTTGAACAGGATCTATGATGGTCCTCATAGACCAATGAAGGTAGTTGTTTCGCCTGCAGGAGAACCAGAGAAGATGATAGACAAAGACATGAAGGACTATTCTCTTGAAGATATCTCATATATCATGAAGGATGCTAAGGTCAGACACATCTTGCATAACAATCTTGATAATGTTATGTCCAATAAAGTTATTGGATGTAAGATAAAAAAAGAGATATGGGATGCTTTAGAAGTCAATTGTCAAGGTAAAACCGCTATCAAGAAGAACATGATTATAGTACTTACTCAAGAATATGAGAATTTTGACTCAAGGGACAATGAGTCCTTAACTGAGATCTATGACAAATTTCAGAAGTTGATAAATGACTTATCCCTTGTCAACAAAGAATATGATTTGGAGGACTCAAACCTGAAATTCCTACTTTCTCTCCCTGAAAAGTGGGACTTTAAAGTCACATCAATAAGGGATAACTATCAACTTGATAACACACCTCTAGATGAGATTTATGGAGTTCTAAAAACTCATGAACTAGAGATGGAGCAAAGAAACAAGAGGAAATGATCTAAATCTAGACCAGTTGCACTCAAGGTTGAAGAGAAGCCAAAGGAGAAAACTAGGAGGAAAAGCTACTCCAAAGGAAAAGCCATGATTGCAAAGTCAGATAGTGAATCATCAATTCTGATGATGAATCAATTACTGATACTGATCTTGATACTAACAGTGATCATAACAACAATAAAGACATGGATCAAATGGCTGCCCTACTGGTTAAAAGCTTCAAGAAGATAGTCTACAAGAACTTCAAGAAAGGGAAAAGATTTTCCACAAAAGGTTCCAGTTCCTCAAACTCTGATAAGAGGAACAAGAGGAGAAATACTGATGGGAAGGAATCCAGATTTGGAAAACTTGACAAGTCAAAAGAGAGATGTTACAGCTGTGATGGAATTGGACACTTTGCAGCTGACTGCAGAAAACCCAGAACTGAGAAGAAATAAGCCTTGATCTCAAAGCATAGAAACTGGGATGATTCATCAGATTCAGATGATGGACTCAATTATGCTTTCATGGCAAAAGCTGATACTGAGGATGACAATGCTGAATTAAAGGTACCTCAGACTACTCTTGCTTTGGATATTGATTATATTTATGAATTAAGATTATTTTTTAAGTCTCTGCATGTTAGTTTTAGGGATCAAACCTTAGAGAATAATAGAATCAAGAGTGAAAAATTTGTATTAAAGAAAAGGAATGATCACCTAGAAATTGAGTTGCTTTCCATGCTAGAAATTCAAAAAGAAAGATATAATGTTGTTTACGTTAAGGAAAAGTTGTTAGAAAAACATGCTTATCTAGAGAAGGAGCTAGCAAAAGAAAGAGAAGTCATTAAATTTTGGACTAACTCACGAAAATCAACTCAGAAAATTCTAGAGAATGGTTTTTGGGGATCAAGATTAGGATATTCAGCTAGATTTAATTCTGATAAGAAAAGTGGAAAAGAAACTGAAAGAACAGAACCAATAAAAACTGATAGCAAGGTCAAGCTAAACAAGGTTCAAATAAAGACCATTAAGTTTAATATTAGTGCTAATACTATTAAGTCAATCTATGAGGAAGGTACAACCTTAGAACCTAGATCAAACTTAATTACTGATAAGAGTGAACAAGTTCAGATAAAATCAGTAAATATTGGTTCAATGACTCAGAAATAGCTTAAGCAAAAGTTAAAGGATCTACATGAAAGACAAGAGGAAAAGGTCTAGGAAAAATTAGAATGGAAAGGTAGGTGTTAATAAGAATGGAAATTATGTAACTCCACCTAATGCAACTAGAAAGACCTGTATAAACTGTGGTAGCACTAATCATCTTTCTAACTCTTACAAGAAGAATAAAAAGATAAATGTTATTTCTTTTAAATCAGAGTTTAAGAATAAAACAGTTAGATATAAACCACAGAGTCCTTCTTTTCATTACGGAAGTGTTTGACATTTTATTTATACATGTAAAGAGTATCACAGTTTGTATTATGATTATTATAAACTAAAACCCTCTTTAATTAAAGAAAAATCTATTTCTACATGTATAAATACTGATAGTAAGGATGTTAACATAAACTCTGATAAAAAGCCTTCTGCTGTATATGTTAACAAACTTAAAAGGCCAAAGGATCCAAGCAAGTTTGGGTCCTTAAAAAAACTATCTGATTCAAATTACTGATTGTAAGGTGACAGGAGGAATGCTCTAGTCTTGGACAGTGGATGTTTAGGACATATGACTTGTTATAAATCCTTACTATCAGAATTTGAGGAAAAGGCTGGCCCAACCGTTTCTTATGGAGATGGCAACTTAGGAAAAATCTTGGGATATGGCAAAATCAAAGTTGGAAATGTCATCATTAAAAATGTAGCTCTAGGTGCAGGACTCAAGCATAATATGATTAGTGTGAGTCAAATCTGTGACAGAGGTTTCCATGTCAACTTCTATGAGGAGCATTGTGAAATTATCAGTAAGTCTGATGGCAAGATCACATTGACTGGTGTGAGACATGGTAGTTTATATAAAGCAAGGGTCTCCACAAGTATTGATAATTCAAAAGTTTGTCTACTGAGTAGAGCATCTGTGGAAGGCAGCTGGAACTGACATAAAAGACTTTCTCACCTCAACTTGAACAATATCAATGAACTAGTGAGGAAAGATCTTGTTAGAGGATTTTCCAATGCAGTTTGTACTCCTGATGGCTTATGTGACCCATGCCAGAAATCCAAGCAAAGAAAAACTTCTGTCAAGAGTAAAACTGAATCCTCAATTCTTGAACCATATCATCTACTTCATGTTGATCTCTTTGGTCTAGTGAATGTTATGTCAATTTCCAAGAAGAGGTATGCACTCGTAATTATTGATGAATATACAAGATACACATGGGTGTATTTTCTACACACCGAGGATGAATCTCCATCTATTCTTCTTGATCATGTGAGGGAGCTGGAAAAAGGATTAACATAAAAAGTGAAGATCATCAAAAGTGATAATGGAACTTAATTCAAGAACAGTTATATGGAAGAGTTCTGCAAACTCAAGGGGATAAAACAAGAGTTTTCTGCTCCTGGAACTCCACAACAAAATGGAGTTGTTAAAAGAAAGAATAGAACTCTGATAGAAGCTGCAAGAACCATGCTAGAGGAAGCAAGATTGCCTACTTACTTCTGGACTGAGGCTTTCAAACTGCTTGCTTTACACAAAATGCAACATTGATCAACAAGCATGGAAAAACACCATTTGAGATGGTGAAGGGAAAGAAGCCAAATTTGAAGTTCTTTCATATTTTTGGTTGTAATTATTTTGTTCTCAAAACTCATCCGGAGGAGCTGACCAAGTTTGATCTGAAAGATGATGAAGGAATTTTTGTGGGTTATCTGTTGACCACAAAAGCCTTCAAAGTTTACAATATGATAACAAGAACAGTCATGGAATCTATACATGTATCTTTTGATGATAAGAAGATAACAGGTGTAGAAAATTCAAATGACCATGACAAATTGAGATTGAAAATGAAGTACCTTATGCTGAACTTTTAAATCCTGACTATAACGACTCGTGTATTTTTATTTCTAATATTGGAAAGTGTAATAAAAGTTTAAGTAAATAAATAAAAGGTGTGTATTGATTTTGGCAGCGGTTACTGATTGTTATTTAATTATTTATGATTTGTGATATGTGAGATTGGAATTTTGTGATTTATTGGTAAGTTATATGATTTTATTTCGCTTGTAAAAGTAATTTTATGATAATTTTAATTCCATAAATATTTGGGTTGTCTTTAAAATTGGTTTTCTAATTTTATAATTTCAATAATTATTTTTAGGACTTTATAAAATTGAGAAATCAATATTTTATTAATTATTCATGTTTAAATGATTTTCTGAGAGTGCTAAATGCTAAAATCCATATTTAATTATGGGAATCTTTAAAAGTTATGAAACTTATATTTTATTAAGTTCGTATTATTCTGAGAATTTTAAAATTATTTTAGAAATTTTCGGAGATCGTTTTACCCGCGCGTTGCTTCGTTATTCGTTAAAAAGCGGGTATAAAGCGTACCTTAAAAATTGTTTAAAAATTTCAAAATTTACGTTTTTATTTACTTCGGGATATATTCTAATATTTTAGCGCTGTTTTCGTAATTTTCAGAGATTGTTTTCGAGGTACCCTGACTCGTTGATTTCAAAATTCGGTTAAATAATTGACCCCTAATACTCAGGGACACGTGTTAATAATTCATAAAAGAATATCAACACGCGTCCCATTTGAAGGACACGTGCAGGCAGACAGTTTATTCCCAAAAACATTATCTCTTTGTCCCTGTCTCTCTACCTCGATCTCTCTAATCTCCGTCTCTCTCTCTCTCTCTCGTGATTTCATCTTCTCTGTTTCTTGCTCCATCTGTTCCTGCTCTTCCTTTTTTTTCTTTCTTCCATCCCCGTTGCTTCCTTGTGCGATTGCCGCCATTGTGATTCCTATTCCGGTGAGCCTGGTAGTTCAGTCAGTTATGTGTATGTATATATTTATATATACGCATGTGTGTGTGTGTTCGTGTGAGCGTGTGTGTGTGCCGTGTGTGTATCTGTGCTTTTCCGGTGGTGTTGCCGCCCCTGTGTTTTCAAGCCGTGGTTTTGGTTCGGTGTGTGCAGCGCATGTTATATGCGTGTGTTGGTGATGGAATTTTAATTATTTTATTATTATTCTGTAGGAAATTATCTTGAATAATATTTGTGATATGAATATTTGGTTACGGGAAATTATTTTTAATCGGTGAAATTTTCGGTTGGAATCCGAATTACTGGGTACCCCGAGAATTTTGCTGCCGTACCGTGATGACTTATTACGAGCGGACAGTGGACGGTGATGATATAATTCTGAGTCCTAATATTTTAAAATAAATAAATAAAATACGAATAATAATAATAATGAATTGATTCAAATCGGTGGTTGAGAAATTATGAAATTTGGATTATGATTGGTTTGGACTGAATTGATTGGTTGTGATTTGACGTCGAGTTGTTCGACGGGTAGGCCGATAAACAGAGGAGGTGCTGCCCGAATTTTTGGAAATTAAATTCAGAAATTCGGGACATACCCTGTAATTATCGCAACATCGAACGAGTATAAATAAGTATATACATATATTCTGTGCGAAACTTGATTGTATGATGTGATGAACTATTTTGCCAAGTCGATAACCCTGATTTCGTAAATTCGAGTATACGTATTTCCGGAAACAAACATCAAACCGATTTCTCGAGAACGTGAACCCTGACTGTTGGAGGTGTTATTGTATTATAATAATATATAAATACGAGTCGGGATTTGATATCGATTGGGTAGAATTGGTATTGAGGATATATCAAGCATACCTAGACGTCTAACGTAGGATATTTCGACTCTGTAGGTTTTGGTCGAAGGACTCAGGAATTGATATCGAATTAAGATAATCTAGTGATCAGTCGGCAAGTGCCTCGAGGTTCATAAGCAAAGAACCCTGAGAGTCCTGGATATTATTTTGAGATAGATTGCCGCGAAGCAGGGATGTCTTCTAGTGAGACAGTCATTTTTCCATGAGAGCCTGAACGTTCAAGTCTATCAAAATCAGTTAGAGATGGTCGTAAAGCTCTGCAAGGCAAGTACCCCTGACCATTCTTTTATGGTTCAGTATATGTGAATAACTAAATATTTTACTTTCGTAATGGAATAGAAACATTTTAAGTTACGTATCCCCTATATATGAAAATATTGTTTAAAATTGTGTTTTGGGGAAAAGTAACTTCTGAAAACACCTATCTCTAAATGTGATCTAAATGAAAAGAGGATTTGAATAATATGCTGTGACAGAATGGATTTTTGAAAAGAGATAGGTAAAAGTGACGATTTTGAAAACTGGATTAAAACGATCAGATATGGGATACGTTGGGGCCAGAGTAGGCCTATTGAGTTGGCGTAAGAGGCTAATTCGGTTGCGCGCACTGTATAACCGATTAGTCCAGCCAGTCAGAGACCTAGCTAGTCTCTGAGTTCCGGAACAGGTAATTGAAATGGCAGTTGGAGCCATGAATGAGATGGCAGTTGGAGCCGTCTGGTGTTGATAGCCTGATCAGCTGTCTTCACATATCCGCTGCGTATCTGATTTGATTTTGTGTGAATCCCGTAAGGGCGTGAGTAGTTGATATAGCGGATTTGGAAATGAAAGTGGCATGCTAGAATTATTCTTTGGTATTTATGCACATCACACTACTGATGTTATTGTTTTACAGAGCATGCTAGTTTTGATATCCAGTTTGTATCTGTTTTACATGTTTCTGGAAAGTATGAATTCTGTTCCTGTAACCGTTTCACTTTAAACTGTTTTACATGTTATTCATATAATGGTGCTGCTGAGCAAGCAATTGCTCACCCTTGTAGAATGTTTTATATATGTATTGCAGATGCCTAGGAGATTCTTCGGTGATAATCAGGCAGAATTCCAGTTCCCTTTGTGTCAGACTCCTCTGAGATGGTTGTGCTAGACCAAGGGTGGTCTGTTGAGTTGTTGTGTTAAGTTAGCTGCGTCGAGATAATGGTTGTAAGTTTGAGTTGTGTTAGTTGAGTAACCTAAATCATAATTAAACCTGGAAAAGGTCTTGGTAAAGGGGTCGTAGTTATGTTTTAGACTGAATTATAATTGTTATTATTGTTGTTGATGACGTCAACTCCTGACCCCGGGGTTGAGGCCGTCACACTGACTATGATACAGTAAGTCCTGATATCACTCAAAGCTCAGATGTTTCACAAAACAGTGGAAATACTTCTAACACTGAAGCATATGTTGAGGGGGAGCAACACGACTCAAATTCAGAGACTAGTATAAGTGATTTATCTCAAGAGACATCAGTAAAATGATCATCACACTCATCTTCCTCAAATTCTGATGAGTCAAATACTAATAACAATGGGAACACTAATTTAGGGGGAGCATCAGGAAATAATAGTGGTACTAATCAAAGAAATAACAGAGAGTTCATGGATCAAGGGGAGGTTCGTCTTCAAGGAGTCAAATTCCATCTGCAAGAAAATGGTCTAAGTCACACACCTGACTTAATCATTGGAAACCCTGACAGTGGTGTAAGAACAAGAAAAGCAACTTGAAATGAATGTCTCTACCATTCTTTTTTATCTCAAACTGAACCTATTAAGGTTGAAGAAGCTCTACAAGATGCTGACTGGGTCACAACAATACAAGAGGAACTTAATAAATTTGAAAAGAACAAAGTCTGGACTCTTGTTCCAAGACCAAAGAACAGATTTGTAGTTGGCACAAAGTGGGTGTTCAGAAACAAAACTGACAGTGAGGGCATTATTGCAAGGAATAAAGCAAGACTGGTTGCAAAGGGATACTCACAACAAGAAGGCATTGATTATGATGAGACATTTGCTCCAGTTGCAAGGCCAGAGGCAATAAGAATCTTTCTTGCCTATGCTGCTCACAAGAAGTTTAAGGTGTTCCAAATGGATGTGAAGAGTGCATTCTTAAATGGAGAACTTGAAGAGGAAGTTTATGTTGAACAACCTCCAGGGTTCATTGATCCAAGGTATCCAGATCATGTCTACTTACTGGATAAAGCACTCTATGGACTAAAGCAAGCTCCAAGGGCCTAGTATGAAATACTTGCTCTATTTCTGCTAGAGAGTGGTTTCATAAGAGGTACAATTGATAAAACTCTCTTTTATAAATACCATGGTTAGGACTTGTTTTTAGTACAGATTTATGTCGATGATATCATTTTTGGATCTACTAATGATAAACTCTGTGAGACATTTGCAAAGCTAATGCAGTCCAGGTATTAAATGAGTATGATGGGAGAACTAAGTTATTTTATGGGGTTACAAGTTAAACAGACTGATGAAGGGATCTTTATAAATCAATCCAAATATACCAGTAATTTACTCAAAAGATTTGGAATATAAGACTGCTCAACTGCATCAACTTCCATGGCCACTGCAATCAAGTTAGATTTAAATACCGGTTCTTCAGTAGATATAACTAAATACAGAGGTATGATTGGCTCACTCCAATATATAACTGCTTATAGACCTGATATCATGTATGCTACCCGTCTCTGTGCAAGGTTCCAAGCTGATCCTAGAGAACCTCATCTATAGCTATGAAAAGAAATTTTAAGTATCTCAAAGGCACTATGAATCTGGGATTATGGTATCCTAGAGATTCAGAGTTCGAGCTAATTGGATATTCAGATGTTGATTTTGCAGGATGCAAAATAGAAAGGAAAAGCACTTCTGGAAGCTGCCAATTTCTTGGTGGCAGATTGGTTTCTTGGTACAACAAGAAATAATATTCAATTTTCACATCAATTGCAGAAGTAGAATACATTGCTGCAGGAAGCTGTTGTGCTCAGATTTTATGGATGAAGAATCAACTGCTGAATTATGGGTTAGACTATTCCTCTATTACTATATATTGTGATAATAAAAGTACTATTACAATGACAGGAAATCCAGGGCATCATTCAATGACTAAACACATCAGCATCAGGTACCATTTCATAATGGAACATGTGGAAGCATGTACAGTGGAATTGGTCTTTATTCCAATAGATCAGCAAGTAATAGATATGATAGGTCACACAATACTGTAGAAAGGGCTTGAATACAGTGTTTAATACAATTAAATCAATTTTGAACACAAGTAACAGTAAACAGATATATTCAATATAATAAACTCTGTTACAATGGAACTGTTCTTTCTCAGTGATGAACAAATATCACTAAGAGCTGCAAGGTTATAATGTATGATCTTCTCGATAATCATAACACATATAGTATAAACCTATGTCTGTGTTTATATAGTACACAGTTACAAGATAACTTCTAAATGATATGAAATATAATTATGTCTCCTAAAATATATCAATCAGATATCTTATACAAGTCTTCTTATCTTCTAACTCTTTCCATGCATATCTTCTTTTGTTTTAGTCTCGATCTTCTATCCTGTAAATCAGCTTCCTTCCTTAACTGTAAGTCCTCCCGCACTTAATTTCTGACATAACCTTAAGTTCTGATATGACCTTAAGTTCAGACTTCCAGTAAGTACTGATTCCAGTAAGTACTGATATCTCCTGTTTGCTAAGATCTGAAAACTAAACATGAAACATATTAGACATGACATCTCAAATATATCTAACAATCTCCCCCAACTTGTAAATTATGCAAAAATATACAAGTTAATAGATTTAATGATGTCAAAAACATTTAAGTTCAAATGCAATGAGAGTTTAATAAGGCTATTAACTACAACTTACAGAACATGCAGCTTTACCATCATCACTGGATCAATCTGAATCCATAATGATTCTTAACAAAATCTTTTACCAGCTTATTTTCAGCTTTTCTCAGAACTAACTAACTATGCTTTGACCTGCATCAGTTCTTCATCTTTACTGTCACCAATTTGATAAATGGTTGTTCTGAGAGCTTGAATTGATGTTCTTTCAAGTCCATCACCAAGTCTGATAACTCTAGGATGTGAAGAGTCTTCATTATAACATAAGCATCTTCCTTTCAGAATAACTTCCACCTTAGCAGAGTTCTTCAGCATAGGAATTTCTCTTCCATCATCTTCAGTAATCATTGGAATGTACTGAGAAGCCTTTGTACTAGAGATTCTGAGAAGATCTCTTATAGCCTTCAAAATGTATTCTGACCATCTTCTTGTAATATCAGATTTTACTTCCAGAAGATAGTGAATATGTTGAAGCTCTCTGACAGGCTTCTTTAGCACATCAGTATCAGCTAGTCTGTAAGTTCTTCTTTCATTGAGAAATAAGATCAATTTCTCTTTTAGATGATCTTTATCATGAGCATCTATCACAATTTGAGCAGACATCACTTTGTCAAGGTGCTTTTGTTTGATTTGTTCATATGGTTTGTCTGTCAACATAAAAGGATCTCTTAGAGTAAATTCTACTCCTGTTTGTATCTTTTCTTCATCAGAACCTAATCCAGCTCTATCTCTAGGTTGCTTGGCTCTCAACCCAAATGTTGCGAGTTGATTAATCATAATATTGGATTTTGGTTCAACTGGAGTAGCTTTCTTCTATAACAGCTTCTTCTTATCAGCAATTGTCATATTTTTCAAATCAACTTGAACATTGTCATTGGTTGATGTCTTGATAGCTTGATCAGAATTTGCTATTTCTTCTGTAGCTTGCTGTTCTTCATTCTGAACAACTTGAGCAGTGTCAGAGGTTGTTTTAGATTCTTCAATTAACTTTCTTCTTTTCAGAATTTGAACAGCTTCATCTTCTATCAAATCATCATCATGCATTGTAGCTTCATAGACAGGAACAAAAGAATTTATCTTTTTCTGAATCTTTAAAGGTTCACCAACCTTTTCTTTTCCTTTTGAATTAGGATCAATCTCAGTTTGTGATCTAGTCTTGGACTTTGAAGCCTCATAATTTGACTTTTCCTTGATCACAATACCTTTTTCCTTAGGCCTTGGAGGTTTCTTTGTATCAGAAGCTTTAGACTTTAGATTTGTCTTCTCAGCTGCAAATCTAGCTTCTTCCTCCTTGAGAGTTTCCAAATCCATTCCTGGATTTTGTTTCAGAAATAATCTTCTAGCTATCTCCTCATCAAGTGTCTGGATTTTAGGAACTTTGTAATAAACGATAGTCTTCTTCCCCTTTAGCTTCAGAGTTTATAAAAACTTCTGAGAGTCTTTAGATCCTGACTGAATCAGGATATCAGAACTTGACATCATACTTTGCTTATCAAAACTTGACTTCAGACTCTTAACATTCACAGCATCAGAATTTGACTTGTTCTGTGTAGAAGATTAGCTAACATCAGAAATTACTTTTGGTGAAGATTTTCCTTGACCTTTTCCTTGACCTCTGTTCTTATCAGAGTTTCCTTGGTCATCACCTTTGTCATCCTTCTTCTTCAGTATTTGAGTAGGTGGGCATTTGGACTTAACTACCTTCTCCCCCTTTTTGGCATCATCGGGAAGTAGGAGAGAGATAAGAAGTTCAACTGAAGAGTGGATCTCATCCAATTGAGCTTTCTGAGAAGCTTGATTTTGTAGGACTTCAGTACTTTGGGCCTGTTGCTTCTTTTGAATCTTCTCAATGGCTTCAACTTTCTCAAGAGTAGGTCTGATATATTTATTCTTGTCAAGCTTTATCTGTAGATCTAGCTTATCAGCATTTTCATTTAGTGTATCAACCTTAGCATGAGTAATAGAATGTAGACCATGCAGACTTCTTGTACTCATAGCTGTAACCTTGAGTTGAGTCTTGAAATCAGAATTGGACAATAACTCATTAGCTTTTGACACATGCTCTGTCAGAATTTTGGTGCTTGGAATAAAATCTGATTCATTCCACTTCTTGGTCCACTCCACACCTCTGTGAGTATCCTCTCAAGGAATAGGTGCATCATGTTCAACAAATTTCTTTACCAATGCTTCCTTGCCCAGAATGGGAGCTGGAGTCTCAACAGAAACACTGTCTTCAGAACTTGAGGAAGACTCATTATGTTCTGACAGCACTACTGTGTGTGAAGCAACTGGAGATTCAGGAATAACATCATCTAAATTCTGAGCATCAAAATCTATCTCCAGAACTGGTGTAGATGGTATCTCAACATCTAAGATTGGAGAGTTGACTGTAGATGGCTGAGCTGCTGTAGGAGCTTCCAAATAAAGAACAGTTGGAATGTGCATCCTAGTGATATCAATTTCAGGATTTAATCCTGAACCTTCAACTGTTGTCTCTCTTACCGGAGAAATAGTAGGAGTGATCACTGTATTAGGAATAGTGTCTTGAGCTTTAGCTGGAAGGGCTTCAATGATAATTGGCTCTTTTGAGATCAGAGATTCCTGATCCCCTTCCTCAGCTTCTCCAGAATCTTCAGATGGAGATTTAGCATTATACCTCTTTGCCCTCATTATCTTTAGTCTCCTTGCCAATGAAGGAGTTGCCTTTTCAGCAGAGTTTACAGTTCTTTTCCTCTTCAAAGTATCAGAACTTTGAGCTTCAGCATTTACTTGAGGGATTGACCCTTCAACTTCTGTTTCTTTCTGAAAATTGACATTCTCAGCTTCAACTATCACATGTTCTGAAGCATGAACCTGTGCTTCAATTTTCTCTTCATTATCAGATTCATCTCTGAGAATCATCTTCCTTCGCTTTTGTGGAGGTTGAGGAACAGACTTTTCCCTCTTAGAAGGTTTGGAAGATGAAGGCCTGATGGTATGTGCTGATGGTTGAGATGATTGTGTTGGTTTGAAATATGTCCTGATGGTTGGTTGTTATTGTTGTTGAGAAGTTTGAGGTGTTTGTGTGGTGGTGGTAGGAGTTGAAGGTTGAGGTTCAGAAGGTTGAACATCAGGATATAGTACAGTGTATGTAACTGGATCATAGTTTATTAAGGCTTGTTTGACGGATATAGGAATTTGGAGGTGTCTCAACACAGCCTTCTTATTATCAGTAGATAATAAGTCATTAAAAGCTCTTTTAGCTAGTATAAATGGTGGAATTAATTCACTAGCTAATTGGGGCTTATCAGCACAACAAAAACTATAAATAAGCTGACAAAATCTAGCAAAATAGATAGTATTCCTATCTTCTGTCATCCTATCCCCAATAAAGCCTAAAACAGCACTTGCATAATCAAAATCAGTTTGATAAATGAGAGCATACCCGATTTGTTGACTGAGTATAGGGATTGCATCGAAATTAGAATATTTGTTGGCGAAGGCCTTTGTAATGCAGTCAAAGAAGAAACTCCATTCCCTCCTTATGTAAGGTCTCTTCAATTGACCCAGCTTTGCCAATGTCTTTTCATACCCCAGACTGGCCATCATCTGTTGAATAACTGGCTCCTCAACAGTCGAATAAATGCAATTCTCAGGTAATTGCAATGCTTGGCGAACTATAGCCAAAGTCACGACATGCTCATCCTCCCCTGTTGTAAAAATGATACTTGGGGACCCTTGAGCACCACCATCATCATAGATTCCACTTCTCCAAAACTCCAGCACTTGGGTTCCAGAGATTGCTTCAGGTTGGGTCAAAGCATACCCAATATCAGAATTAGCAAGGAAATCCTGAATAAAGTGAAGTTCCGATGGAGCTTCATCCTTGCTAAGAATAGACGAGTAGTTGTTAGGAACAAACTTAGCTCCATTAAAAATCAAGTCTTTTGGTGCCATCTCTGTAAGAAATTAAGTGAGAAAGAGAGTGTTGGCAAGGTGTTTGATAAAAGTCCTGTAAGAAAACGCTTCAGAGAATATTAGAGAGAGAGAGAATAAGAGAGATTAAGAATAAAAAAATAAGTAAAAGATTAGAAAATCTTGTAACTCCCATATATATACTCTCTCCACTCAACAGTTATATTTTTGAAGCATGATAGATAATTTACACCTGGCAACGTGTGAACAGTCAGTAAAAAGTTAAAGCAGGAGTTAATGGGAACGATATATAAGCAATAATTAACGTGCACATGCAATTTTTCAGGACAGACACGTTTACCACTAACCCTTAATGATTATGACTATTTTTATCTCACCTAATTATATTATGATTAAATATGACCGTTCAGTATTTACCACAAATAAGTCAAGTAAATAAATAATGCCACATAAGCATCAGAATTTCCATCAGGATTTACATTAGAACTTGACTATTATCAGAACTTAATGGTCATCAGAATATGGCTTCTGTACTCAAAAAGTGAATGTTTTTTTCTGTAATTATTCATACAAATACTGACTTGTTTTCTTAGGAGTTTAATCATCAGAACTTCCATCAGAATTTGTCCTCGGAATTTATGCATATGACATTTAACTGTTTGTCAGAAACAACTTAATCACCACAGTAATTTTCATTATTCATATGTGTCACGCCCCCAACTTGAAAATACATATTATGCAAATTATTACAATAGCTGACAAAAGAAAGTAAATAAAACCGAATCCAAGATCTTACAGTTTAGGGTTTGGAACAACCCAACACTATTAACTATTACAACCTGATTTTTTTAATATCGAGTCCTCACACAAAACTATCTCTTATTCTACCTGAGTTCGAACATACGCATCGGCATCATAAGTCTTACGAACTGTCTGCTTGAATCTAACCATAGCTGATAGCTTTAATATCATTTTGAAAGTAAGTAGTGAGCCAAATGCTCAACAAGTGCTAAACAATACGATACAGAACATAAATCGAGATATATAAGAATGACAATGTGAAGACTGAGCGAATAATAACAAGAGATGAACTTTTAGGTGATGGCATCATTTGTTTGTATCAAAACATTTCCAAAATCATTTCTTAATTAAAAACCATTTTATGACGCTACAGATTACAGCCGGTGATCAGCCGCGAAGTAATCCCGAACCTCGCTGGGTTCTAAAACATTAATAGGATCCCTAGGCAACTTTTAAGCCTACAATCTAAGTGCGGAAAGGACTTGCGTGTCAGTCCAGATCCACTATTTAAAGAAAACATTTGTCCACCTTTGGGACTGAAAATCCAAAATTTTAATCATTTCAAAAACTGATGCCGATTGACAATTAATTTATTAAACAGTAAACATCTTTATCAAGGGTTATAGATCCACTTTGAAACACTGGGAATATATCCACTAGGGCCATGATCCACTAGACTTTACTTTATCAGGGTAATTGAAAGGTTTCTATTTACAAGGAATTTGACAAGGAGATTTAGTAAGGCTATCGGATAATATGAAAGAGTAATGCCAGACTAGGCTTAAAGCAATGGTTTCAGATAAGGTATAGGTATTCAAATATCAAGAAGATAAGCATTACTGGTTCCAGGTATGATATAGGTGTTAAAATGCAAAGAAAGTGATCATTAGCTCAAGGTATAACAGGGTATCAAGCTTTAGGGTAAGGATAGGGTTATCACACAATCATGAACGACTTTAAAGGAATGACTGGCTTTTAGGTATCAAAAAAAGTTTTTATCGAGGTTCTTACAAGAGTTGAATCAAAGTATCAGGGTGTAATATCAAGATTTCTTAGGAATCAATAGCATGTTAATTAAAAGGATCAATAAAGTGTTATAACAATTCTCTATTTTATCATGGCATCACAATTACTTTGGTATACTAGCATAATATGACATTTTGATCTACTTGCATAACAATCTTCCAATAAGGTTAAATTACCTGCAATTGACACTTGAGGGTTCATGGCATTTCTATATAATATGAAGATAGAATTGAAAACCACTTGGTTCATGTATATCAAGGTAAATCAGAATACTCGCATCATATATAGGAATTAGTTATCACACACTTGTAGTGTAAATGAAAAAGGCAGGTTGAATCACTTGCCTTGAGAAAGGCTGGACTGAACTAGCAGGTAGGAGCAACTGGAATCTTTACTTAACTTTTAAGGCAAGTTTTCCCTCGACTCGAGATCCTACACAAATAATAATAACCTCATTATAATATATTATCACCAACTCAACCTATTTGTAAACCGAAATTAAACACGATGGCACTTAGGCCTATATGCACATCATTTATAATCAATTTATAAACATAATAGTACACATAGCCACATATGCTCACATACCATATTTAAGTACCAAATAATATCACACACGCTATATTGCGACACTAGGCTTGGATGATCTCGCTCCACATACTTAAGTCACCTGGTCGCTAAACTAGACAAAATCTCCAAATTTTGGCTTCCTAACTCGAAGTGCCTTTACTAAACCGTCCAATTCCTATTGACCCTAACTTGGGCCTTTCACTCTAATTAATTTATGCTATCTTGCAACTATGGTGGTCAACCTAGGCCTCACTCATAAGTGCTTTAAAACTATGTGGTAAGTGAAAGTGCTTATTATGGTAAATTTCAGAATGACATCTAAGGTTTCTTGGGTGCATTTGACACTCTTACACTTCAAGTTTACCTCCAAAACTTCTACACTAGACTCTTCTGATCATAAGGAAACTCCCAAACTTGATGTGGCTCAAGGGCCTAGCTTGGGCCTCCCTAGGCCTAAGCTTAAATTCCATGATTCCCCTATTTTTCTGGGCAAAAAAAGTCCTGACTTGAACTAACTTGTGATACAATATTCTAACTCAAATCCTATGAACTATGGCTGGAAAAAATCCTCTGACATTCCCTCTAACTAAGGCCCAACCGGGCCTAATGAGGTTCTACCTATGACATGGTCAAAACTTCCCATTTCTATGTTGCAACAAAACTGTCCCCTGCTGGACAGATTTGGTGCTTCCACTCGTGCACCTAACCAAACGTCTTACAAACCTCCAACAAACACCTAAAACCTATTTTATACTCCTAGTGCTAGCTTCGGGTGGCTTGGGCCTCAAAGTGAACAACAAAGACCAGGTCAAATCTCACTCTAAACCTCAGGGTACCAAACTGATTTTTCTGCAGAAACTAATACTCTACTTTCACCAAGGTTCTTACTTAACAAACCCAACCAACAACCAAAAACCCAAACCAAACCTTAACTGAGGTGTTCTACTAAACTAACTCCCTTACACTCAAAATAAGCTTGGCGGAGATCATCTTTACCTAAGGTGCAACATAGCAAAATAAAAGTTAACACATTACACAAATTATAAATCATCAAGTTTTTGAAAACAACAAGTTATACTTTCTTTATTAATATAAATGATTTAGCATCACATATTAAGGAGCACAAATCTTAATTAATATCTTAGCTCAACTGAAATTAAAGCTTACTAACAAAAATCAATCTGAATGTTCAAGAACTTCCGAAAATCAAGAGTGGTTTACATGCATGCATGCCTTCGAATCTTACAAGCCAAAACAACATGATTTCCAAATAAATTTTTCATCATAAATCAACATGCAAGCCTAACATGGATTATAACTAAATGATCAACTAGCATGCAAAAGGGTTTTATCAAGTTTCTACTAAAAAAATTCATGTTATCATAACAAAAACACACACAAATAAAATAAGGCAACAAAACACCATCCATTCGGCTCCTATCAAGTCATGGCCGAATGGATTAGGGTGAAAACAACATTTGCATAAGTGTAACACACTCATGTCTAGCCATTCTCAACCCTATGATACTATAACTCATGGTGAAAGCCTTAGATTCACAAGAATCAAGGTTGTTCACTTTGAGTTTAACAAAAACACCACCATGCAAGGTAAAAATATAGGTTTTTCACTCTAAACTTTTGAAATATATAAGAACAACATGTAGGGAGTAAGATTACTTGAATATAAGAAATCGTTTGAGTGAAAGAATGAAGAAAAGAAGGGGATAGGAGGCCTCGGCTATGGGATGGCCGAGAGGGAGGGAAGAGGAGAAAGGGGAGGGGTGAAGTGGTGGAGTGGAAATGGAGTGATCATCACACTTGGGTTTGTTTTCATGTCTTTAATTTGACTAAAGGTGAGTGGATTTAGGAAATGACAAGAGTAACCCTCTACCTAAAGTTAGGCCATTTTGCATGCAAGGTCAATGAGGTAATTTGGCTAACAAAATGTGAGTTAGTGGGGTTGGAAATGTCTTCTTTGCCCTTTGGTTGAATGGAAGAGTATTTGCATGCAAGGGTAACCATGTAATTTGCTAATTACTAAATAACTAATTTTCAAAGATTTATTTTTATAAAATAAAATAAAAGTTCAAAAATTATAAAATTTATACCATAAAATAACTTGGATTTTTAGAAATTTTATGAGATCACTTTTGAAATTTGTGAATGAAATAATTTTTAAAAGATAATTTTCCAAGGCATAGAATATTCTTTATAAATAAAAAATAAGGGCAATTAATAAAACTCTTACTTTGAAAAATTTATAATCCACATAAAGAAATTTATAACGCAACAAATTCCATTCACACAAACGTACAATCATTAAGTATATTTATAATCGGCTCTAATATTATACAAAGTTCACAAATAATATTATACAAAATGCCGGTCGTAACATCCTCTCCCCCTTAAAGGATTCTGTCCCCAGAATCTAAGAGAACAGATGAGGATACCGGGAACGCATATCAGACTCTAACTCCCAGGTTGATTCTTCGACCTTGGGGTTCCTCCAAAGTACTTTTACTAACTTTACTGACTTATTTCTAAGACTCTTTACTTGCCAGTCGAGTAATTTGACAGGTTGCTCAACAAATGACATGTCTGCCTGAATTTCTATAGGTTCGTATTCTATCACATGGTTGGCATCAGGATTGTACTTCTTAAGCAATGACACATGAAGCACATTATGCACATGTTGATACTAAGGTGGTAAGGCTACCTCGTAAGCCACCTTCCCCACTTGACTCAAAATATCAAAAGGACCTATATATCTAGGCGCTAACTTCCCTTTCTTGCCAAATCTAGACAACCCTTTCCTTGATGACACTTTCAGCAACACGGATTCGCCTACTTGGAATCTAACATCCTTATGCGCTGGATCCGCATACTTTCTCTGTCTATCTTGAGCAGCAAGCAACCTTTTCTGAATTAATTTGACCATCTCGTGCAACTGTTGTACCAATTCTGGGCCTAGAATCTTTCCTTCTCCCACTTCATCCCAACTTGTCGGTGATCTACATTTCCGTCCATATAAAACTTCGTATGGTGGCATGCAAATACTGGAGTGATAGCTGTTGTTATAGGAGAATTCTACCAATGGCAAATGGTCGTCCCAACTTCCTGCAAAGTCAATTGCACAACTGCGCAACATGTCTTCGATTGTTTGAATTGTCTTTTTGCTTTGACCGTCATTCTGCGGATGATATGCCGTACTCATGTTCAACTTCGTGCCAAGACTCTCTTGAAATTGCTTCCAGAATCTCGAGTTAAATCGGGGATCTCTGTCTGAAACTATCGATACAAGCATGCCATGCCTTAGTACGATTTCACGCACATACAGATGAACCAATCTGTCCAATGATGACTTCTTATTAATTTGAAGAAAATACGCCGAATTCGTAAGGCGATAAACTATAACCCATATAGCATCATGTCCGGATTTCGTTCACGGTAGTCTCACTATAAAGTCCATAGCAATGTTTTCCCATTTCCATTCTGGAATCTTTAGGGGCTGAATTAATCCGCTTGGTCTTTAATGTTCTGCCTTCACTTTCTGACAAGTATAACACTTCGCAACCCATTCTGCCACTTCTCGCTTCATATTTGGCCACCAAAAGTTCTGCTTCAAGTCTCGATAAATCTTGGTGCTTCCCGGATGGATTGAAAATCTTGAATTGTGGGCTTCTTGTAAAATCTCATTCTTCAATTCAGGTACATGAGGAATCCAAATTCTTGAGGAGAACCTTATTATACCTTGCTCATCCTTCTGAGTACCAATCTCTTCTCCAGTTAGCTGATTTTTCTGTTTCTTCACTACTTCTTCCTGACATTACCTTATCTTTCCCAATAATGTTGGCTGAAAAGTCATTGTACGACAAACCTCTTCAACTATCCCACAATCACAAAGTTCCACTCCAAATCTCTTAATCTCTTCCGATAATTCTTTTGGTATTGCTATCATATTCAATCTTTCCTTTCTACTCAAAGAATCGGCTACGACGTTTGCCTTTCCCGGATGATAATTTATCGAGCAATCATAGTCCTTAATCAATTCCAACCATCTCCTTTTCCTCATATTGAGTTCCTTCTGAGTGAAAATATACTTTAAACTCTTGTGATCCGTGTAGATCTCACACTTTTCTCCGTAGAGGTAATGTCTCCAAATCTTAAGTGCGAATACTATGGCTGCTAGTTCCAAGTCATGCGTAAGGTACTTTAATTCATGCGGTTTTAACTGTCTTGACGCATATGCGATCACCTTATTGTGTTGCATTAGCACACAACCCATTCCTTTATGTGAAGCATCACTGAAAATCACAAAGTTTCCTTGATCTTCTGGTAGTACTAACACCGGAGCTGTCACCAACCTCTGCTTCAACTCTTGAAAGCTATCCTCACATTCTGCATTCCATTCGAACTTTTTATTTTTCCTAGTTAACTTAGTCAATGGCGTGGCGATTTTCAAAAAATCCTTGACAAATCTTCTATAATATCCCGCAAATCCTAGAAAACTTCGCACTTCCGTAGGTGTCTTTGGCCTCTCCCAACTCATAATCGCCTCAATCTTTGCCGGATCTACTTTAACTCCTTCATCTCCAATAACGTGTCCCAAAAATTGAACTTTCTTTAACCAAAACACACATTTAGAAAACTTGGCATACAACTTCTCTTGTCGGAGTATCTCCAATGCTATCCATAGATGCTGCTTATGTTCACTTCCGACTTTGAATAAATGAGGATGTCATCAATGAATACCACTACGAACTTGTCCAAATACTTTTTAAATACCCGGTTCATCAGATCCATGAATGCTTCCGAGGTGTTAGTCAATCCAAAAGGCATTACTAAGAATTCATAATGTCCGTATCTTGTCCTGAATGATGTCTTTGGGATGTCTTCTTCTTTGATCTTTAATTGATGGTATCCTGATCTTAAGTCAATCTTTGAAAAGCACTTCGCTCCTTTCAGCTGATCAAATAGGTCATTTATTCTTAGTAGTGGGTAACGGTTCTTAATCGTCACCTTATTCAACTCCCGATAATCTATAAATAACCGCATACTTCCATCTTTCTTCTTTACGAACAGAACAGGTGCTCCCCATGACGATGTACTTGGCCGTATCACTCCTTTCTCCAACAATTATTGTACCTGGCTCGCCAACTCTTTCATTTCTGCTGGTGCCATCCTATATGGGGCCTTCGAAACTGGTTCCGTTCCCGGAGCAAGGTTGATCTCGAACTCGATTTGTCGATCTGGCGGTAAGCCCAGTAGTTCGTCTGGAAACACATCTGGGAATTTGTTGACTACGGGAATATCTTCTATGCTGAGGTTGTCCCTTTCTGAATCTACTACATAAGCTAGGAACGATTCACAACCTTTCTTAAACAACTTCTTAGCCTGGACGATTGTAAGAAACAGTTGCTCTTGCCTCTGTCCCTTAAATACTACTTTCTCTCCACTCTCCGTCTTTAAATATACCTTCCTGGACTTACAATTAATCTGAGCGTTATTCTTCCCTAACCAATCCATGCCTAAAATTATATCGAACTCTCCCAACTTGAAGAGTATCAAGTCGGCTGAGAATTTATACCCTGAAATATCAATCTTACACTTTGGACAAAGTTGACTCACATGAATCTTCTCTTGATTCGCAATTACCACATTTACTACCTCGTTCATAACCATTTTATCACATTAAAGTTTATCAACAAAAGTTTATGATATGAAAGATCTTGTCACTCCGATTTCAATCAAACTTTAGCTTCGACATTATTTAGTAAAAGTGTACCTGCTATCACCTCAGAATTCTGAACAACGTCCTTCATTTTTAAATCGAATGTCCTTGACGTTGCTTGTAGAGTTATTATAGGTGGTGGAGGTAAGGCCAATACCTCAGCTGGCACGCTTGCACTAGTACTTGCCACGTTCATCAGAGCTTTGACTGGTCCGATTGACTTGCACTCCCTAGCTATGTGTCCAGTCTTTCCACACTTGTAGCATGTAACTCCCGGCTTTGGCATCTTACACTCTTTGGCCAAATGTCCCTTCTGGTTGCACCTATAGCATGTCATGCTCAGCTTATTACACACTCAAGGGTCCTTCTTCCACAATGCTTGCATTCTGGTCTCTGAAATCTGTTTTCTCCAACTTATCCTTGGCTTGCCTGGTTGTTCCCCTTTGATTCTTGTCTTTTGCTCAAATTTCCCTTCTTCTGAAAATTTCCGCCTTTGTGGAATCCAATCCTCTTCACATTCCAGTCTTGTGAGTTTCCGGCTTCAGACTTTTCTCCATAGAATGGAATCTTCCTCTTCTTGTTATCCATTTCCTTCCTTAACTACATCCCATTACTCTCAATCAGAGCAGCTTTTTGCACTATGCCTGCATAAGTATCAAGCTCAAACATAGCCACTCTATATCTGATCCAAGACTCTAATCCTTGTTGGAATCTCTTTACTTTTTCCTCCTCACTGCTGGTATACTTTATCACAAACCTTGACAGCTCTGTGAACTTCTTCTCATACTCCTGTACAGACATACTCCCTTGCCTCAATTTAAGAAATTTAAGCTCCATCTGATTCTGCATGTACTTAGGGTAATACTTCTCCAGGAATAACTTCTTAAATCTTTCCCAAGAAACTTGCTGATTTGCTTCCATAGCTTTCACTGAATCCCACCAATAGATGACTTCACCCTTCAGGAAGTAAGTAGCATATGGTGTCTTCTGATCATCCCCTAACTGTACCAATTCAAAAGCCCTTTCCATTTCCTTAATCCATGTGTTAGCTATTACTGGATCAGTGATATCATGAAATGCAGGTGGATTCACATTCTGAAAAGCTTTGAAAGTAACAACTTGTCGAGGTGGTACTGGTGGATCAGGTGGTTGGTGTGGTTTACTGTAATATCCCATATTTTCAAATATTATTATTATAATTATTTGGAATTATTTATGTGATTTTATGTGAATTTTGGTGAATTATCTGATAAGTGGAATTGATGTTCGGGTGTTTATATGCGATATTATTTGAGGATTTTAATTTTTATGTGCTCAAAATAAAATATAGATAATTGTGATATTTTTCTGGTAATTTTTGGACTGTTAGATGATTTTATATTGATTTATGAATTATTAATTATTTTCTGAATAATTACCAAAATTATTTTATAAAGCCGGGAATCATCCGACTTCAACCGTTTTTGCATTTTTACAACCCGAAACTCTTCCGAAAACTCCTTCCTAACCTAATCTGGTAATTCCGGACATTTTCCGTGTTTTGACTTTTTCGATCCGGAGTACGGTTTGACCCGTGCGCGGCCCTGCGCAATATTTTCGATACGATAGTTATTTCGGTAATCAATAAAACCCGTATTCTCGAGAGACGGGATATTTTTACGTTATTTTCATATATAGTGTTTTATAAAAAGCCCGGTTTTGATAATTATCCAATTCTTGTATTGAATTGTATCGTTTTTATAGTTACTTAGCGGCTAAACAACTAATTTAACGATCCAAAAAGATCCAGAACGATCCAATATTCCATAAAATAAATAGCCTATTTCTTATTTCATTTATTCCGTTTATTCATTTGCAACCAGTTAAAACACCGTAAATACAGAGAAAAACCCGAGAAACCGATACGTTCCCGAGAATCAAACACACGAACGAAGGCGTTATCGAACTCCGATTCGGGCGTGCAGCATATCAAAACGAAGCTCTCGAAATCCTCTTTCTGAATCAATCATCAGTTTCTTCCCAGAAATCATGGTAATTTTCTTACTTATTTATTTATATTCGAATTATTTGATAATTAAATTATGAAAATTTGTTCTTGATGTTGTTGATGTGATTTGATGCTTCCATGTTGTAGAGCATGTTTTTCTGGTCGATTTGGTATATTATACTTCAAAAATAGGGTTCAGTATCATATAGAAATTGAGGTTTAATTTTCTGAAAATTTCTTGAATATGTGTTCTTGGTGTTCTTGAAAAATTCTGAAAATCAAAGTCAGTTTTGAAGGTGTTACTGAACACCAAATCACAAGTATGAATAACCAAAATGAATCACAGACCATTCTCTATCATTTTATATCATCAAATCGTACCAACAGTTGTTAAATTTTAAAATTGATTTTTGGGGTTAATATTCGAATTTTGGGGGTTTATAATTTAGCGATTTTTGACTGTTTATGATGATTGAATGTTGTTCCTGAGGTCACGAGGATTATTTTGATATGTAATTTGTTGATTTTGGTCGAGTATTTGCTGGGATCGTGTTTCGCCGGATTTTGTCACCGGTTTTAATGGTGAAAATGCCGGAACCGAGGCTATAATCCCCGTTGTCGTTGTTGTTACTGGGTTTGTTGATTCTGAGTCGAGTTTGTGCGATTATGTCAAAAGAAATGATCACAGTACTGCTTGTTGTCTGAAATCGGGGCTTCGCCGGGAATTCCCCTTGCCAGAATCTGCAGAATTATCCGGCGAGTCGGGGTCATTCTTGGTGACCCGATTAACCCGGTTCTGACCCGTTTTCCAGAAATTCCCGACCCGGTTTTGATTCAAAATGCCCCTTCTCTGTTTTTCCAAACCTGTTTGTGCATTTTATGATTTATTAGTAATTCAAAATTCTGTTTTAATTCCTGAAAAATTCATTTTTAATTCTAAAAATCATTATTTTAATTCTGAAAATTTATTTTAATTCAAAAATAAATCCAAATTATTCACTTAATTAATTTTAGTTGATAATTAATTATTTAATTGGTCAATTAATTTAAATATTAATCGATTAATTAATTTAATTAGTTATTAATTAATTTTAATTGATCTAATAATTAGATTTAATTATTTATTTTTGATTTAAAAATTCTGAAAAATAGTTTCGAGCTTTAAAATATTATTTTAAATTATTTTTCAGGCTCGATAATTCTTATAAAATTATTTTCGGGTGTTCGAGCCATATTATCTTATTATTAAATGATTCGAAGATTGTTTTTATTCCGAAAAATGTTCAAAAATCCATAATAAATCAATCGTTCTTCCGTTTAATACGAAACGAACACGTGTAGACTCAGAAAAATATTCCGCTTTCCATAAAAATACTTTTGAGACCCAAATCCTTTTGTTTCGAAAGGTCGCTTGTTTACGAATGATTCTGAGCCGTTTATTCATCGATAAATCATATTTTTGACCTAATTTCAGTTTTAAACGTATTGAGTCGAACCTTTTGGCGAACCGAGTCATATATGATATGAATTATGCGATACGTGGCTTATATGATTATGTGTTTATATGTTATGTGAAATACGTGTGTATGTGGCTCAAGAGTCCTGTGTTAGTCTGTTATATTTATGTGTGGGCTATCGTATGGGTAGACGATAGGCTTTTGACGCGCAGTTCGTCGAGTGATTATCGATTAGACAATTAAAGTTATATATTTTAATTATAGATGCGGATCTCTCGAGTTGATCGGGACAAGACCTTGGATAAAGAGTGAGATGGAATGGCATTTGGATATCTGGCTTCTAGCCATTGCAGGAGCAGCATATCGGTGAAGTGTTGAAAAGAAGGACGGTGATGTTTTGAGACAGAATGTCAGAATAGATGCGTGTTTGCGAGTGTGACTAACTGCTAAAACCCAAAGGCAAGTATTTTTATCATCACTTATTGTTCAAGTGATCTTTATTTTGAATCGTATCATGCAAGTATTGCTTTCCCTATCTCAGTTTAGAATCGATAAATGTTTTACATATCGCTGAATTAAATGATTTTGTTTACGCAAGTACCCTCTGCTATTCTATGTTCAGAATAGTCAAGTGATTTTACTTATCCAATTATTGGATTTATAAATATTTTGGGATTTTGAGAAAAGTGATTTGGTTGCGAATATTCCTACCCAAGAATTGGGGGAAATACAATTATTTCGGGTGTCGAGTATCATGACCCCATTTCAATAAAAAGGTTTTAAGATTGGATCATAATTGCGTAAGTGACCGGGACGGACGGTCCAGCGGAGGGCTATTTCCAAGTGCCATATGGAATATTATGACACAATTTTTGCCACAGGCTAGTTATGCCTTTTATTTGAGTACTCGTGTTTTTGGGGTCACGTTTCTATGAATCATGACCTTGTGCTATCACACGGGCTGATCAGCATGTGATAGTACGTCCGTCGGATGATGATCCTAATCTAAATTATCATATCATTTTTGATATTCATAGAATAAATGATTTATCAACTGATTCTGTTTTGGAATAATGGTAAAGTGCGGTTTTGATTCAGATTTTGATTTATGCTGATACTTTCGTTGTTGTTAAATATCAAAGGTGGTATTAGTATAGATGAATTATGTTGACTTCAGTATGGAATGTTGTGAGCATCAGAGTTCGTATTGATATCTAATTTGACATGACAGCAAAATAAGTATTAATTTGAAGAGTTCGGTTTTGAATAAAGTTTATGATTCAATCCATAATCATTGTTTCATGTTATTGTGGTTTACGATATTTCCGTAAACACTATTTTACGAGTTTTATTCTCGTCAAGATTCAAAGTATTGCTGCAGCAATTCGCTCAAAAATATCAGAATGGTTTTGAATACAATTAAGGAATCAATTCTGGGGTTCCTCAACTAAAATTTTATGATCCAGCAATTATGATTTGAAATGTTCTGCTCTAATGTAGATGTCGGTTTTATATCAAAACAACCATATATATGTTATAATGATCTTGCTGAGCATTTCTTTCGCTCATACTTGCCTGTTTTCAAATTTAACCTCCAGTGAGGATTAGCTTGCGCTGTTTAGTTGTGTAATTCGAGGAAGCAAAGAAGAAGCTCTTGGAAGGTGGTTGGTCCAGGGTTTGCGGGCTAATGTAAGTTTTATTTTGTAAAGTTGTTTATATTATATTATATTATAGTTTTGTATTTTATTTGGGCCTAGTATACTTCATTTCGAAGTTATACTTGTGGGTTTAGTTTTTAGTTGGAATTTATTGAAAAGAGTTTCAAAAGAAAGAGAAAGATTATTTATGGAATTTTGGAATTCTTGTTTCTAGAACTGTAACCTTAAAAGATCTTGGAGTAGTTTGGGGTCATTTATGATAATTATCTTCCGCTATGTGAGGACGTTTGAGCTCATATCGAGTTCCTGTTGGACTATTGGATATAGTACCAACGAGTAAGTTAAGATAAGGCGTATTCGTTTGAGATGGTTGTGCTGAGCTGGATGGAACTCCTGGCAGTTGCAAAACATCTATTGTGGAACCTTTCTAGGCTACTACGTTTTGACGACGATGAAGATTATCGATATCCTTGGAACATGAAGAAGCGTCTAGAATCAGATGGCGAGTCAACTGGAGAGTTCAAATTGAAGATAAATATTAAGACTTTGGCAATACCTTCTCTTTCTATAATTTCTTTTGGCCTCTCTCAAAAGAGGTATCTGTTAGAGGATATATTCCCTAACACTCATTTTCAATCCTATCTGTGTTTTAAATGTGCCAGAGGCTGTCATGAAGCCTATTTTTCAGGTTTTGATAGCTCTGTCAAGTTATGATAATTAATTCCATTTTTCTTATTTGGTGGATAGTTTCTTGATGATGTGACACCAGTTCATTCATTTTGTGCCAGAATTTTTTTTCTTATTCTCTGGACTTCATTTCCTTCAGAAATATCAGCTTTGAAATCTTTTCAGTTTTATTAATTTGATTTTGAATTCCTTTGATATTCTTTAATTCTGACTGAGATGAACAAACCTAACTATAGGGGACACAAGGTATACCTGTCTGTGTGATAGGAGTTGGATGGGACGCCATCACTTGTGTGTATTATGAATACATGAAGGTTAACAACCTTTAGTAGTGTCTTAATTTGGGCACGCAATACCAAGTTCGTTTGATCATATTGATCTCTCGGTTATTCTTTTATTTCAACAATATTTTTTCTCAAATTCAGATTTTGGTTCCATTATGGTATCAAATTCTTTTCTTTTTGAAATTTCATGATTTTTATTATCTCAAATATTCAAAGGTATGCCAATCAAGTTAAGCTGAGTTATCCTGGTCAAGTCAAAGCAGGGTTATGTGATGGGATTACCAAGAGCAACAGTGGACTGCAATGCGATTAGAATATCAGTGGCATATAGCGAAGTCAATCTGTTCTTTTATTTCTCTCTCTATCTTTCTTTCTTTTCTTTCTCTCTATCTTTCTCTCTATTCTTCATTCTCGCGATCAGTAAAAGTGATTCTATTGAGGAATTGGTCAAAGGATGTAGATAGAACAGTGGTGCACAGCAAAGCTCCTGTAAAAGTTTTATTATACAAGGAATACAAGAGTTATTTGAGATTATGGAAAATTAAGATTATTTGGAAATGGAAAGTTGGTTAGAAAACCCTTAGTGCTTTCTTCTGCTGATTCCGAGGACGGAAATCCTTATAAGGAGGGTAGATTGTAATATCCCATATTTTCAAATATTATTATTATAATTATTTGGAATTATTTATGTGATTTTATGTGAATTTTGGTGAATTATCTGATAAGTGGAATTGATGTTTGGGTGTTTATATGCGATATTATTTGAGGATTTTAATTTTTATGTGCTCAAAATAAAATATAGATAATTGTGATATTTTTCTGGTAATTTTTGGACTGTTAGATGATTTTATATTGATTTATGAATTATTAATTATTTTCTGAATAATTACCAAAATTATTTTATAAAGCCGGGAATCATCCGACTTCAACCGTTTTTGCGTTTTTACAACCCGAAACTCTTCCGAAAACTCCTTCCTAACCTAATCTGGTAATTCCGGACATATTCCGTGTTTTGACTTTTTCGATCCGGAGTACGGTTTGACCCGTGCGCGGCCCTGCACAATATTTTCGATACGATAGTTATTTCGGTAATCGATAAAACCCGTATTCTCGAGAGACGGGATATTTTTACGTTATTTTCGTATATAGTGTTTTATAAAAAGCCCGATTTTGATAATTATCCAATTCTGATATTGAATTGTATCGTTTTTATAGTTACTTAGCGGCTAAGCAACTAATTTAACGATCCAAAACGACCCAGAACGATCCAATATTCCATAAAATAAATAGCCTATTTCTTATTTCGTTTATTCCGTTTATTCATTTGCAACCAGTTAAAACACCGTAAATACAGAGAAAAACCCGAGAAACCGATACGTTCCTGAGAATCAAATACACGAACGAAGGCGTTATCGAACTCCGATTCGGGCGTGCAGCATATCAAAACGAAGCTATCGAAATCCTCTTTCTGAATCAATCATCAGTTTCTTCCCAGAAATCATGGTAATTTTCTTATTTATTTATATTCGAATTATTTGATAATTAAATTATGAAAATTTGTTCTGGATGTTGTTGATGTGATTTGATGCTTCCATGTTGTAGAGCGTGTTTTTCTGGTCGATTTGGTATATTATACTTCAAAAATAGGGTTCAGTATCATATAGAAATTGAGGTTTAATTTTCTGAAAATTTCTTGAATATGTGTTCTTGGTGTTCTTGAAAAATTCTGAAAATCAAAGTCAGTTTTGAAGGTGTTACTGAACACCAAATCACAAGTATGAATAACCAAAATGAATCACAGACCATTCTCTATCATTTTATATCATCAAATCGTACCAACAGTTGTTAAATTTTAAAATCGATTTTTGGGGTTAATATTCGAATTTTGGGGGTTTATAATTTAGTGGTTTTTGACTGTTTATGATGATTGAATGTTGTTCCTGAGGTCACGAGGATTATTTTGGTATGTAATTTGTTGATTTTGGTTGAGTATTTGCTGGGATCGTGTTTCGCCGGATTTTGTCACCGGTTTTAATGGTGAAAACGCCGGAGCCGAGGCTATAATCCCCGTCGTCGTTGTTGTTACTGGGTTTGTTGTTTCTGAGTCGAGTTTGTGCGATTATGTCAAAAGAAATGATCACAGTACTGCTTGTTGTCTAAAATCGGGGCTTCGCCGGGAATTCCCCTCGCCGGAATCTGCAGAATTATCCGGCGAGTCGGGGTCATTCTTGGTGACCCGATTAACCCGGTTCTGACCCGTTTTCCAGAAATTCCCGACCCGGTTTTGATTCAAAATGCCCCTTCTCTGTTTTTCCAAACCTGTTTGTGCATTTTATGATTTATTAGTAATTCAAAATTCTGTTTTAATTTCTGAAAAATTCATTTTTAATTCTAAAAATCATTATTTTAATTCTGAAAATTTATTTTAATTCAAAAATAAATCCAAATTATTTACTTAATTAATTTTAGTTGATAATTAATTATTTAATTGGTCAATTAATTTAAATATTAATTGATTAATTAATTTAATTAGTTATTAATTAATTTTAATTGATCTAATAATTAGATTTAATTATTTATTTTTGATTTAAAAATTCTGAAAAATAGTTTTGAGCTTTAAAATATTATTTTAAATTATTTTCCAGGCTCGATAATTCTTATAAAATTATTTTCGGGTGTTCGAGCCATATTATCTTATTATTAAATGATTCGGAGATTGTTTTTATTCCGAAAAATGTTCAAAAATCCATAATAAATCAATCGTTCGTCCGTTTAATATGAAACGAACGCGTATAGACTCAGAAAAATATTCCGCTTTCAATAAAAATACTTTCGAGACCCAAATCCTTTTGTTTCGACAGGTCGCTTGTTTTACGAATGATTCTGAGCCGTTTATTCATCGATAAATCATATTTTTGACCTAATTTCAGTTTTAAACATATTGAGTCGAACCTTTTGGCGAACCGAGTCATATATGATATGAATTATGCGATACGTGGCTTATATGATTATGTATTTATATGTTATGTGAAATACGTGTGTATGTGGATCAAGAGTCCTGTGTTAGTCTGTTATATTTATGTGTGGGCTATCGTATTGTAGACAATAGGCTTTTGACGAGCAGTTCGTCAAGTGATTATTGATTAGACAATTAAAGTTATATCTTTTAATTATAGATGCGGATCTCTCGAGTTGATCGGGACAAGACCTTGGATAAAGAATGAGATGGAATGTCATTTGGATATCTGGCTTCTAGCAATTGCAGGAGCATCATATCGGTGAAGTGTTGAAAAGAAGGACGGTGATGTTTTGAGACAGAATGTCAGAATAGATGCGTGTTTGCGAGTGTGACTAACTGCTAAAACCCAAAGGCAAGTATTTTTATCATCACTTATTGTTCAAGTGATCTTTATTTTGAATCGTATCATGCAAGTATTGCTTTCCCTATCTCAGTTTAGAATCGATAAATGTTTTACATATCGCTAAATTAAATGATTTTGTTTACGCAAGTACCCTCTGCTATTCTATGTTCAGAATAGTCAAGTGATTTTACTTATCCAATTATTGGATTTATAAATGTTTTGGGATTTTGAGAAAAGTGATTTGGTTGCGAATATTCCTACCCAAGAATTGGGGGAAATACAATTATTTCGGGTGTCGAGTATCATGACCCCATTTCAATAAAAGGTTTTAAGATTGGATCATAATTACGTAAGTGACCGGGACGGACGGTCCAGCGGAGGGCTATTTCCAAGTGCCATATGGAATATTATGACACAATTTTTGCCACAGGCTAGTTATGCCTTTTATTTGAGTACTCGTGTTTTTGGGGTCACGTTTCTATGAATCATGACCTTGTGCTATCACACGGGCTGATCAGCATGTGATAGTACGTCCGTCGGAGGATGATCCTAATCTAAATTATCATATCGTTTTTGATATTCATAGAATAAATGATTTATCAATTGATTCTGTTTTGGAATAATGGTAAAGTGCGGTTTCGATTCAGATTTTGATTTATGCTGATACTTTCGTTGTTGTTAAATATTGAAGGTGGTATTAGTATAGATGAATGATGTTGACTTCAGTATGGAATGTTGTGAGCATCAGAGTTCGTATTGATATCTAATTTGATATGACAGCAAAATAAGTATTAATTTGAAGAGTTCGATTTTGAATAAAGTTTATGATTCAATCCATAATCATTGTTTCATGTTATTGTGGTTTACGATATTTCCGTAAACACTGTTTTACGAGTTTTATTCTCGTCAAGATTCAAAGTATTGCTGAAGCATTTCGCTCAAAAATATCAGAATGGTTTTGAATACAATTAAGGAATCAGTTCTGGGGTTCCTCAACTAAAATTTTATGATCCAATAATTATGATTTTAAATGTTCTGCTCTAATGCAGATGTCGGTTTTATATCAAAACAACCATATATATGTTATAATGATCTTGCTGAGCATTTTTTTCGCTCATACTTGCCTGTTTTCAAATTTAACCTCTAGTGAGGATTAGCTTGCACTGTTTAGTTGTGTAATTCGAGGAAGCAAAGAAGAAGCTCTTTGAAGGTGGTTGGTCCAGGGTTTGCGGGCTAATGTAAATTTTATTTTGTAAAGTTGTTTATATTATATTATAGTTTTGTATTTTATTTGGGCCTAGTATACTTCATTTCGAAGTTTTACTAGTGGGTTTAGTTTTGAGTTGGAATTTATTGAAAAGAGTTTCAAAAGAAAGAGAAAAATTATTTGTGGAATTTTGGAATTCTTGTTTCTAGAACTGTAACCTTAAAAGATCTTGGAGTAGTTTGGGGTCATTTATGATAATTATCTTCCGCTGGCTTTTATTTATTATTTTAACAGGTTAATTTGGATTGAAGTTTTATAGTGACGACCAAATCCTCTGACCCCGTATTTGGGGGAGTTACATTTACGGTTATCCTAGTTTTCAAATTGTTGTTGAACAATTAGTTTTTGTTGGGCTATAGCGTTTGTTTGTTGTTGTAAGGTTTCCAGTAATCGAAGAATATTAGGATCTGTGGTTAATGTGGTTGTTGGGTTCCTCTTTTTGGGTGGCATGATCCTGAAATAAAAGTTACGTCAAAACAGGTATGAACAATGAGATAATTCGAGGGTGTCACATGGCGTTCTTGTTCACATATGAGGTCAAGTTTCAATTTAAACAAATAGGGTGATGCATATAAAGGCGTAAAATAGCATTTGAAAGCAAACAGAATGATAATGCATAGTAATTGAAATTCAAAGGTCAAGATACATCAAGATTAGAATAAAGTCTGAATATAGGAATAATATGCTTATTTAAAGGAAACAACGGAGAATTCTACAAAGTCCAACAATACAACATCATAAAAGGTAGATAATGGAAAGAACTAAGGCTCCACTCCTTCAGAACGGGGTTTGGTAGTCTTATCTTCTCGAAGCGTCTTCACAATACTCTGGAGCTCGTCTGCAACCATCTAGATGATATACTGGCTGGTACGGTCTTGGTGCGATGGCATTTCCTCAAGATTAGTGTTAACGTACTGAACCAAAGTCTCAAGTCTCGCAGTCATCTACTCCTTCGGCTTTTCTTCATAGTTTCGGCTGTCCGAATACAGGTTCTTCAACCGGTCCAACAGTCGGTCGTACTTGCCCTGAAGCATGTCAAACTCGCGCCTCAACTCAGCATACACGGAGAAAGCAATAGTGTCATCCGACCCAGAGGATGACTGAAAGAGATATGTCCTAAGTCCAATCATGTATGAGGATTTAGGAATAACTTTTATGTAATCTGTTTTGATTTCATTGATATTAATAAAAGACTTGTTTTATTTTTATTACGGGCTCTATCTATTTAAATGTTTAAATAAGATATACCACAGTTTAGAGTAAAGCTTTTTATGGATTGTGATGAGATCATAATAATGAGACCTAAAAGATGATAACTCTAAACTTAAATAGTTCCTGGTCGTAGGATTACTAACTGGTAATTAATAATCCGCTAAGATCGGTACATACTATGCTTGCTTTATTATGAAGGATGTTTGTTCTCATGGACATTTGTGTGGTGACACTATAGCTAGTATGTAGGTGCTTATTATAGAATAAGTTCACTGAACATGACTCACACAGCTGAACAACTGATGGAGTTCACTCACGTGTCAGCAGTTGTTCACATAGTGATAGTTGTACAAGTATCCTTAAACTTGAGGTCATCATAGTCATCTTGTGTACACTGAACTATGCTTTGGTTTAGTTCTTAGTCTCAAGGGACAATTACAAGGGCTCTACTAGGTATAGGAATTTGTACACGAAGATAGTGTATGATCAATAAAGGATCTACCCCTTCCAGTGAAGGAAGAGAATGTTCAATGCTGATCCACTTATGCTAGTTCAGGAATCTCAACTATAAATATACTATTATAGACCCTATTTTTGCCTCAACCAAAAAGATTTACAAAACCCTTCAATGGCATCAGAGCTACTTGCGAAAAGTTTTTAATTCGTTTATGTGTTTAACTGTTTTCGATATATGAGCATGTACGTGATTCGCCATGATTTGATGTTGATATAATATGCTTATATATGTATGGTTTTGAATATATGATATTCATGTGAGTTGTATAATCATAAGATGATTATGTAATCTGTATATATACTGATATATACATGATTTATGTTTGTTCTAATTATGAGAATCATATTAGATACGGATTCTGAATTGACTACTGCAGATTTGCTGAAATCTGGGTCTGGTGTCCGATTTACGCAAAAGAATGCCCTATTCCATAGGTAAACGAGCGTCTGAACAAAACTGATAGCAAATGCTATCAACAACTCGTCTGTAAGGCGTTTGACGTCGTTTACTACCCGTAAACAGTGATTCTTGTTTTTCTGATTTGATTCTGATTTTTCTGATTTTGTCATATTTTCTTTTTATGATTAGATCATGGATAATATGATATGTTAAGATCAGATTATGTGTTTTAACATGCTTTTATGTGTTGTATGAGCATGGTGGATGGTTATGGCCTTTCAACCTTAGTGTAATGGTTTTGGTTTTGGTTTTAAATACGACTTGCATGTCGTCAATCTTTGTAATCATAAATCTCGAAAGTAACTTGAGTTATTCTTGTAAGTTCATTAGATTAGTTTTACTTTCAATCATGTAATGTAGTTGAAGACTCAAGAAGGCTATCCAATGGAGGTGATACAAAGAAGAAGTCGAGGCATACAAGAAGTCTAAACAAAGAAGAAGACTTATGTAATAAGTAGTTGTATTTATTTCCATCACCGTATTAGATTGACCTTGATCTTTATCATGAGCTTGATAAAGATCACATAGGATGGGGCCATAACCAAACACATTTACTTTATTGCACTTTACATTTACTTGTTTATTTAATTTTATATATGAGATATATGCCTATGTTTACCATGCGATGATAGATTTAGGTGAACTTAAATCAATATAAGGCGTGCTCTAGAAAATCTAGAATAAGAATCGTTTCTTGCCTTAACAATAAATATTATGAATACGATCATGAGATTCTTGTGTTTATGAAACACGTAATTGAATATGAATTTTTAATATTGAGAGAAAGGATGATTCTGTCAACAACAGATTTCTATCTGTAAGAAAGGGTTATTAAGTGACGCCTCTTGACAATGCTCCACCCGATCTGGGAATCATCTGATTATCGATTATTGATTTGAAATATTTAATTTAAAAGGAAGAATCTCTTTAAAATATGATTATGATTGTAACGTAATATAATCCCTCTAAAATTAAATAATATCAAGTAGTAATTGGCCAATGACACAACGGGCTTGTGTCGGTCATAGCCTTCCAACATGGTAGAAAGTGGTTCTTATTTTTAAATCATTGTCGTTTCGTGCTACAGCCGAGGGCTTTGATTTCAAAATAAGAAATACTTGTCTATTACATAGAGATGTGTACATTGAATTAGAATCTAAAGGTCGGTACGTGCTACAGCCGTGGGAAGTTGGAGACTTATTCAATTGTACGAAATGTTGGGTTAGACTTGACTTAGAATATTGAGTTTATCGTGCCACAGGCGTGACTCAATTATTCAAAAGGCTAAACTTATATTAGGGAATAACATAAGATGTAATTGACAAGAGTTGTCTGCCTATTGAACATCACATAATGTTTCGTGCCACAGCCGAGGTTGTGTGATGGAATGTAGGATTCCTACTCCCACTAGCATTATGAATGCTTAATTTTCACTTAGGGGGTTGAAAAAAATTAGATAAACTAGTGGGAGACACTTATGAATAAAGACCCGATTCATATAGTGTTTTGAAATGAAATTGAATATTTGCTAAGTGTTGTTATGTGTTTATCATTTACAGATTTACTATATTCATCATGTCTTCTGCACTATCACTCCGGAGCATACTAGATGCTCACAAGTTGACTGGTCCTAATTTAGCTATTTGTTTTCACTGTAACAAGTTGGGGCACTGGAAGAGGAACTGCAAGGTTTACCTTGCAGAATTGAACAAGAAGGGTAGTGAGACTACCGCTTCTGATTCAGGCATGTTCATGATCGAAGTTAATATGTCACTAGGTCAAATTTCTACTTGGGTATTAGATACTGCCTGTGGTTCTCATATTTGCAATTCGTTGCAAGGACTAAAGGGAAGTAGGACTCTTGAAAAAGATGAGGTGATTCTACGTATGGGCAATGGAGCAAGGGTTGCGGCCATATCTGTAGGATCATTTAGTTTACATATGCCTACGGGCAAGACTATTATTTTGAATAATTATTATTACGTTCCCTCTATTGTGAGGAATATTGTTTCTATTCCTATGTTGGATGTGGATGGTTTTTTATTTATTATTAAGAATAATGAATGTTCTATCCTTAGAGATAATGTTCTTTTTGGATGTGGCATTTTAAATAATGGTATGTATGTATGTGACGTAGAGCATGATTTACTTCAGATTGAACAAACTAATAAAAGAAAATGAGATGATGAAAATATGACCTATTTATGGCACTGTTGGCTAGGTCATATTAGTGAAAATAGACTGCGGACATTGCATAAGGAAGGGTTACTTGACCCCTTTGATTTTGAATTATATCCTACATGCGAGTCTTGTCTATTAGGTAAAATGACCAAATCTCCATTTAGTGGACATGGAGAGAGGGCTGCAGATTTGCTAGGATTGGTACACACAGATGTATGTGGACCAATGTCTACGCAAGCCATGGGTGGATTTTCGTACTTCATTACTTTCATAGATGATAGATCTAGATTCAGATATGTGTATTTGATGAAACACAAGTCTGAAGCCTTTGAAAAGTTCAAAGAATATAAACATGAAGTGGAGAAACAAACCAAACACAGTATTATAACTCTTCGATCAGATCGAGGTGGTGAATACTTGAATGGAGAGTTTCTAGATTATCTCAAAGAAAATGGTATAGTCTCCCAGTGGACTCCTCCATATACTCCACAGTTCAATGGGGTATCTGAAAGGAGAAATCGAACTTTGTTAGACATGGTTCATTCCATGATGAACTATGTGAATCTTCCAGTATTCCTATGGGGTTATGCATTGGAAACCTCAGCATATTTACTGAATAAGGTGCCTTCCAAATCTGTTCCTCAAACACCATATGAGATATGGAAAGAAAGGAAACCGAGTCTTAAACACGTTAAGATTTGGGGATGTCCAGCTTTTGTCAAGAAAGTTGACCCAGATAAGCTGGAATCTCGATCCGTAAAATGTAATTTTGTGGGATATCCTAAAGAGACTTTGGGGTATTACTTTTACACCGATCATCGGGTGTTTGTCTCCAGATATGCTACCTTTTTGGAAAAGGAGTTTATCCTTGAAGGAAACAGTGGGAGCAAAATTGAACTTGATGAAGTTCAAGAAGCACAAACTACTACGGATCAAGTGGAAACACCTGTTCAGACTGAACAACCTTCTATGGAACAACCCATTCGTAGGACAGAGAGAGTGTTTCGCCAACCTGAGAGGTATTATGGCCTTGTCATTGAGAATGACAATGAGTTGTCAATCATTGATGATGACGACCCTGTGACCTATAATAAGGCTATGAGTAGTGTTGACTCAGAGAAATGACATAGTGCCATGAAATCCGAAATGGAATCTATGTATACCAACCAAGTATGGACTCTGGTTGAGGCGCCTGAAGGTGTTAAGCCTATTGGGTGCAAGTGGGTATACAAAAGAAAGATTGGAGCAGATGGCCAGGTGGAGACCTATAAGGCCAGGCTCGTGGCAAAAGGATTCAAACAAAGGCAAGAATTGACTTTGGTGAAACTTTTTCTCCTATAGCCCTGTTAAAATCAATTCGGATTTTGCTTGCGATTGCTGCTTACTACAACTATGAGATCTGGCAAATGGACGTGAAAACGGCCTTCCTCAATGGGGAACTTGAGGAGGAAGTGTATATGACACAACCAGAGGGTTTTCTTTCCAAGGGAAATGAACACCTAGTGTGTAAGCTGCTGCGAACCATATATGGTTTAAGGCAAGCTTCTCATAGATGGAACATCTGTTTTGATGAGACAATCAAAGAGTTTGGTTTTATCAAAAACATAGATGAACCATGTGTCTACAAGAAGGTTAGTGGGAGCGCGGTAACATTTCTTGTATTGTATGTGGATGACATACTTCTTATATGAAATGATATACCGATGCTACAATTAGTCAAAGTATGGCTATCAAAGAACTTCACCATGAAGGACTTGGGAGAAGCATCCTACATTCTCGGTATGAAGATCTATAGAGATAGATCTAGAAGAATGATAGGTCTTACCCAGGGTACATACATCCAGAAAGTGCTTAAAAGGTTTAGCATGGAAAACTCCAAAAGAGGTCTCATACCGATGAGCCATGGAGTGTCCCTTTCCGAAAAAATATCTCCTAAGACACCTGAGGAAAGAGAGCGTATGAGTAAGATTCCTTATACTTCAACAATAGGATCTATCATGTACGCGATGTTGTGTACAAGGCCTGATGTTGCTTATTCAATTAGTGTGACGAGCAGATATCAGTCCAATCCAGGTGAAGACCACTGGAAAGCAGTGAAAAACATCCTTAATTACTTGCGAAGGACTCAGGACATTTTTCTTGTTTTTGGTGGTGAATCTGAGTTGAAAATAGAGGGTTATACTGACTCTAGTTTTCAATCAGAAAGTGATAGCAAATCCATGTCAGGGTACGTGTTTACTCTGAATGATGGTGCGATTAGTTGGAAGAGTTCCAAACAGTCTACAACGGCTGACTCCACAGTGGAAGCAGAATATATAGCTGCAAGTGAGGCTGCAAAAGAAGCCGTTTGGATGAGGAAATTTGTTTCTGAGTTGGGAGTTGTTCCTAGCGTTGAAGAGCCTATTGTGTTGTATTGTGATAACAACGCAGCAATAGCACAAGCCAAGGAACCTAGGTCTCATAGAAATTCCAAACATGTCCTGCGGCGCTTTCATCTGATTAGGGAGATTGTTGAAAGAAGAGATGTCAACGTCGAGAGAGTTGACACACATAACAACGTAGCAGACCCACTCACAAAGCCACTTTTTCAGAGTCACTTTGATCGTCATAAAGACAAGATGGGTATTAGATACCACAGTGATTGGCTTTAGTACAAGTGGGAGATTGAAAGAGATATGTCCTAAGTCCAATCATGTATGAGTATTTAGGAATAACTTTTATGTAATCTATTTTTATTTCATTGATATTAATAAAATACTTGTTTTATTTTTATTGCGGGCTCTATCTATTTAAATGTTTAAATATGATATACCACAGTTTAGATAAAGCTTTTTATGGATTGTGATGAGATCATAATAATGAGACCTAAAAGATGATAACTCTAAACTTAAATAGTTCCTGGTCGTAGGATTACTAACTGGTAATTAATAATCCATAAAGATCGGTACATACTATGCTTGCTTCATTATGAAGGATGTCTGTTCTCATAGACATTTGTGTGGTGACACTATAGCTAGTATGTAGGTGCTTATTATAGAATAAGTTCACTAAACATGACTCACACAGCTGAACAACTGATGGAGTTCACTCACGTGTCAGCAGTTGTTCACATAGTGATAGTTGTACAAGTATCCTTAGACTTAAGGTTATCATAGTCATCTTGTGTACACTGAACTATGCTTTGGTTTAGTTCTTAGTCTCAAGGGACAATTATAAGGGCTCTACTGGGTATAGGAATTTGTACACGAAGATAGTGTATGATCAATAAAGGATCTACCCCTTCCAGTGAAGGAAGTTAATGTTCAATGCTGATCCACTTATGCTAGTTCAGGAATCTCTGACCAGAGTGAATGAAATTAGAAAGGAGTTTCTAATTTACATTAAATAGAACTAAGCATAGTGAATGGGAAAGAAAGTGATTAAATAAGATAGGCTTGACATAAGTTTCATTCCTTGTATTTAATCATGATATTGCAGGGTAGAAGGAATTGATTGTACGGTAACTACTCACTGAATAGGTTCTTGGTATTCTAAGAAGTGAATTCGTATTATCCGGATAGTCGCGATATGCTGAGAAGTATCCCTCACGATGTAGAATAAATATGATTAATTAATTAATCATATTTAATGAATTAGAGAATTTATATAAATAATGATAAAATAGTTTTATTATTATTTATTTCTACTACCGGCTTAATATTAAACCTACAGGGTCACACCATAAAAGAGAATGATTTAATGGTGGAGGAATTAATTAATAATGGCTGATAATTATTTATTTATAAAATAAATAATTAATTGGCAAATTTTATAATTGATTAAAGGAGATTTAATTGATTATAAATTAATTAAGAAAAGGTTCTTAATATTATTAATTAAGAATTTAATTTTTGGAAATTAAATCAAGTGAGAGAATTATTTCTAAAGAGTTTAGAAAAAGGATTAATAATTAAAAGGTGTTTTAATTATTAGTGAGAATAATAAAGGGTTAATAATAATATTTTATGGGAAAATTTTCAGCTGAAAATTTTGCCTATAAATATACTATTATAGACCCTATTTTTGCCTCAACCAAAATGATTTACAAAACCCTTCAATGACGAGGAATGCACCCTTTGCTGACAAACCATACATAGATATATATAAGAGGAGTATTAATAATAAATTTACTTAACCTACTCTCTCGCATAATATCTATAAATTATATATATATCCTATAACCTATTTGGGATGTCCAGGGACTCTAAACCGTAGCTCTGATACCAAAACCTGTCACGCCCCCAACTTGAAAATACATATTATGCAAATGATTACAATAGCTGACAAAAGAAAGTAAATACAACCGAATCCAAGATCTTACAGTTTAGAGTTTGGAACAGCCCAACACTATTAACTATTACAACCTGATTTTTTTTAATATCGAGTCCTCACACAAAACTATCTCTTATTCTACCTGAGTTCGAACATACGCATCGGCATCACAATTCTTACGAGCTGTCTGCTTGAATCTAACCATAGCTGCTAGCTGTAATATCAGGGTGAAAGCAAGTAGTGAGCCAAATGCTCAACAAGTGCTAAACAATACGATACAGAACATAAATCGAGATATATAAGAATGACAATGTGAAGACTGATCTAATAATAAAAAGAGATGAACTTTTGGGTGATGGCATTATTTGTGTGTATCAAAATATTTCCAAAATCATTTCTTAATCAAAAACCATTTTATGACGCTACAGATTACAGTCGGTGATCAGCCGCGAAGTAGTCCCGAACCTCGTTGGGTTCTAAAACATTAATGGGATCCTAGGAAACTTTTAAGCCTACAATTTAAGTGCGGAAAGGACTTGCGTCTCAGTCCAGATCCACTATTTAAAAAAAACATTTGTCCCCATTTGGAACTGAAAATCCAAATTTTTAATCATTTCAAAAACTGATGCTGATTGACAATTAATTTCTTAAATAGTAAACATCTTTATCAAGGGTTATAGATCCACTTTGAAACACTGGGAATATATCCACTAGGGCCATGATCCACTAGACTTTACTTTATCAGGGTAATTGAAAGGATTCTATTTACAAGGAATTTGACAAGGAGATTTAGTAAGGCTATCAGATAATATGAAAGAGTAATGACAGACTAGGCTTAAAGCAATGGTTTCAGATAAGGTATAGGTATTAAAATATCAAGAAGATAAGCATTACTGGTTCCAGGTATGATATAGGTGTTAAAATGCAAAGAAAGTGATCATCAGCTCAAGGTATAACAGGGTATCAAGCTTTAGGGTAAGGATAGGGTTATCAAGCAATCATGAACGACTTTAAAGGAATGACTGGCTTTTAGGTATCAAGATAAAGTTTCTATCGAGGTTCTTACAAGAGTTGAATCAATGTATCAGGGTGCAATATCAAGATTTCTCAGGAATCAATAGCATGTTAATCAAAAGGATCAATAAAGCGTTATAACAATTCTCTATTTTATCATGGCATCACAATTACTTTGGTATACTAGCATAATATGACATTTTGATCTACTTGCATAACAATCTTCCAATAAGGTTAAATTACCTACAATTGACACTTGAGGGTTCATGACATTTCTATATAATACGAAGATAGATTTGAAAACCACTTGGTTCATGTATATCAAGGTAAATTAGAATACTCGCATCGTATATAGGAACTAGTCATCACACACTTGCAGTGTAAACGAAAAAGGCAGGTTAAATCACTTGCCTTGAGAAAGGCTGGACTGGACTGACAGGTAGGAGCAACAGGAAGCTTTACTCAACTTTTATGGGAATTTTTCCCTCGACTCGAGATCCTACACAAATAATAATAACCTCATTATAATATATTCTCACCAACTCAACCTATTTGTAAACCAAAATTAAACACGATGGCACTTAGGCCTATATGCACACAATTTATAATCACCTTATAAGCATAATAGTACACATAGCCACATATGCTCACATACCATATTTAAGTACCAAATAATATCACACACGCCATATTGCGACACTAGGCTTGGATGATCTCGCTCCACATACTTAAGTCACTTGGTCGTTAAACTAGACAAAATCTCCAAATTTTGGCTTCCTAACTCGAAGTTCCTTTACTAAACCTCCAATTCCTATTGACCCTAACTTGGGCCTTTCACTATAATGAATTTATGATATCTTGCAACTATGGTGGTCAACCTAGGCCTCACTTATAAGTGCTCTAAAACTATGTGGTAAGTGAAAGTGCTTATTATGATAAATTTCAGAATGATATCTAAGGTTTCTTGGGTGCATTTGACACTCTTACACTTCAAGTTTACTTCCAAAACTTTGACACTAGACTCTTCTGATCATAAGGCAACTCCCAAACTTGATGTGGCTCAAGGGCCTAGCTTGGGCCTCCCTAGGCCTAAGCTTAAAGTTCATGATTCCCCTATTTTTCTGGGCAGAAAAGGTCCTGACTTGAACTAACTTGTGACACAATATTCTAACTCAAATCCTATGAACTATGGCTGGAAAAACTCCTCTGACATTCCCTCTAACTAAGGCCCAACAGGGCCTAATGAGGGCCTACCTATGACATGGTCAAAACTTCTCATTTCTAAGTTGCAACAAAATTGTCCCCTACTGGACAGATTTGGTGCTTCCACTCGTGCACCTAACTAAACCTCTTACAAACCTCCAACAAACACCTAAAACCTATTTTATACTCCTAGTGCTAGCTTCTGGTGTCTTGGGCCTCAAAGTGCACAACAATGACAAGGTCAAATCTCACTCTAAATCTCAGGGTACCAAACTGATTTTTCTGCAGAAACTAATACTCTACTTTCACCAAGGTTCTTACTTAACAAACCCAACCAACAACAACCAAAAACCCAAACCAAACCTTAACTGAGGTGTTATACTAAACTAACTCCCTTACACTCAAAATAATCTTGGTGGAGATCATCCTTGTGGCGCCCTCCAAACCCGGGTCAGAAGTTTGGGGTCCACACACACACCTTAATTATAACCTGCTTATAACAATAATAAAGATAATAATAATATATGCAATGACCCTACTTACCAACCACCACGGATCGCAACAGGTTAAAGTATGCACACAAGCCAAACACACTAATATATTATAAACCGTTCAAATCCCAACTATTTCAAATTCAAACTGAGTATTAAACATTATTACAAACTTTCACAAACTTAAATTATTCCAAAAGAAGCCTACTAGCTCAGCTTTCTCAACCTAAACCCCTAGCTCTCGCGCTGGACTAGGGATCCTCTTTACCAACTGGTTCCTTTTTAACTGGAAAGAATATAAACAACATCGCACAAATGAGCTAACTAGCTCAGCAAGTCACAATGACAAAACTGAGAATAATGATCATCAGGTGAATATGGTTATGATATCAAGTGAACAATGGATTATGATTTAGAATTGGATAATATACTTTTAATTTAAAAACCAAGGTTAGGCTGCTGATCAGTCATGCACTAACCCCGAGCAAGGCACACAGCATTGCTCTAACTACTGGATCCAAGGCACACATTGGCCTAACTTGACCATTATATGGTCTGACCACGAATCTGGTCCACAATTTTATAAAAACAATCCAATTCTAACATAATAACAGAATATGCAATAATAAACGATAACCGAAATCATTAACAACAATAAATGTTTAACAATGAAAAGGGTTTCAATCCTTGTAAGGATCAATAAGGCAATTTAAAAGCTTGGATGCTGGGTAATGAAAGAATTGGATAACAAAGGAATCAACGTTTCAAGGTTTCAAGGATTTGGTCTTTTAAAGTATAAGATACCATGGGTTGAGTATATAATAGTTCATTTCAGTGTTTGGTATTTAGTTTGTATATATTTGTAGAGTAGTATCGTAGATTTGTGGTTCTTGTTTGGGTATACAATAATCAATGGATTAGAGATAATATGATTCATGGCTCAAGAACAATAACTGAAATCAGGATTTAGGTTTCTGTGCTTCGAAGCACTTGCAATATCACAGGATTATCAAGTACTATAATATCTCGAGAAAGTTTAGAACACTTGCCTGGTATTAGCTTACTATACTGCACTCGCTTCCAATCACAACCGTTTTACTCCTCAACTATCTGTTTCCCTTTCCTACGTCTTGCCTCTTCTGCTCACATATCATAAGCATCTATCAATAATTTACTCATGGAATTCTATTGAACACATACTTCTATCTACCCTTCGTTTTACCCAAATCCGATTAACGGATTGAAAGTTATGCAATAATCAAGTAAACACCGAATATATAGACTGATAGTCAATAAACAAGTCACATATAGCACATAATACATCACGTAATCAATGATATATTATTTATAAAGAAGTCTCGGGTCATAAATAGGCTTTCTGGTATTTAAAATGATTTTTAAAACATTTTTCGGAGTTAAAACGGGTCGTTGGATCAATTTCGGGTTAATAAACAGGGTTCGGTTGGCCCATTCTGGCTCCGAAATAATTTTAGAATAATTATCGAGCCTTGGAAATAATTTAGAATAATATTTTAAAGCTCGGAACTATTTTTAAGAATTTTTAAATCATTTTTAAATAATTAAATCTAATTAAATAATTAATTAAAATCAATTAATAATTAATTAAATCAATTAATCAATTAATTTTCGAATTAATTGACCAATTAATCAATTATAAATTAACTGAAATTAATTAACTAATTAATTTAGATTTATTTGTGAATTAAAAATAATTTTCAGAATTAAAATAGTAATTTTTAGAATTTTCAGAATTTAAAAATGAATTTTTATAATAAAAATAAATAGGAAATATGATTTTTAAACATTTTATAAACAGGAATCCTAAATTTGCAAAGTCTGGAAACTTCAGGGACCTAACTGCATCGTTTTCAAAAGTTGGGGTACTAAACTGTAATTTTCCAGCTCTTCGTCGGAAAACAGTCGGGTTCGCCGGAGAACACGTTCCCGGCGTCCTCACCCCACCAACACCTCCAGATCACATCTACACAACATCAGGAACACAACCATGCAATCAATTCATCCTAACAATCCCTGAGTTGGCCGGAATTTGGCCGTGAAGTTTTCCAGTTTCCGGCGAACATAGGGAAACTTCAAAACACAACTCCCTTCTCTACAGACCTCGTTGGTTCATGAAACTAATACGACTAGATTGCAAATTTCACAGAGAACACAACCCACTATAACACAACATCAATCTATCACAGAATAAGAAACCCCCAAATTTCAATTAAGAACATTCATACGGGTTATAAACCCTAATTTTGAAATTCGAAAATTAAACCCACTTTTGAGCATGTTATTGAACTCCAAGTCAGACGTATCACATATGAAAATCATCAGGAAAACAAGCTCTACAACATGCAATCATCAAATCATACAAACAATCATCCGAACAAAAATTTATATTTTTAATAAAATAAATTCGAAAATAAATAAATTTTTAGAAAAATAACCTTGATTTCTGCAGTGAAACAAAGCTCAGAATCTGATAGAACACTTCAAATCCTTCGTTTTGGTTACTCAAGCTTTGAAACAGAGATCCGTAACGCCTTCGTTTTGCTGTTTGATTCTTAGAACAGTTTTAGGAAATTAGGGCTTTTCTCTGAAAATTATATAATTAACTATCTGCAAATGATTTTGATACGAAATAAAATACGGTAAAAGGCTATTTATAATTACGGAAAATTTGTATCCCGTTGGATCATTCCGGATATAAAACGGTACGTTTATTTGTAAAAACTGATCCAAACGGTATCGGTTTTCGGGATAATTATCCAAATCAGTACAATTTGTACTGCGGTCTTGGTCTCAGCGCCTGGTTACACGTATTACGAAGTGATAATTGTGATAGTTTAATAAAAAGCTCCCGTTTATCGAAAATACGGGTTTTATTGATTTACCGAAACGAATATTGTATCGAAAATGTTGCGCCGAGACCCGCGCAGGACAAACCGTACGCCGGATCGAAAAAGTCGAAACATGAAATATGCTCGGAATATTACAATTAGGTTAGGAAGGAGTTCTCGAAAGAGTTTCGGGTTCCAAAAACGTAACAACGGTTGACGTCGGTTGGTTCCCGTTTTTATAAAATAGATTTTAATTACCCGGAAAAAGATTTTAGAAATTTCATATGATTCTTATAAATCCATAAACCAACATAAAAATAATTAGGAAGATATGACAATTATCTATATTTTATTTTGAACATATAAAAATTAAAATACTCAATTAATATTATTTTTGAATATTCAAGTACAGATAACACTTAACAATTAGCTCACAGAATAGATACTGAACACACATAATAATTATATAATAGCAAAAATAATTACACGATATATCCCGGATATTACAATCCTTACCTAAGGTGCGACATAGCAAAATAAAAGTTAACACATTACACAAATTACAAATCATCAAGTTTTTGAAAACAACAAGTTATACTTTCTTTATAAATATAAATGATTTAACATCACATATTAAGGAGCACAAATCTTAATCAATATCTTAACTTAGCTGAAATTAAAGCTTACTAACAAAAATCAATCCAAATGTTCAAGAACTTCCGAAAATCAAGAGTGGTTTACATGCATGCATGCCTTCGAATCTTACAAGCCAAAACAACATGATTTCCAAATAAACTTTTCATCATAAATCAACATGCAAGCTTAACATGGATTATAAATAAATGATCAACTAGCATGCAAAAGGGTTTTATCAAGTTTCTACTAAAAAAATCATGTTATCATCACAAAAATACACACAAATAGAACAAGGCAACAAAACACCATCCATTCGGCGCCTATCAAGTCATGGCCGAATGGATTAGGGTAAAAACAACATTTGCATAAGTGTAACACACTCATGTCTAGCCATTCTCAACCCTATGATACTATAACTCATGGTGAAAGCCTTAGATTCACACGAATCAAGGATGTTCACTTTGAGTTTAACAAAAACACCACCATGCAAGGTCAAAACATAGGTTTTTCACTCTAAACTTTTGAAATATATAAGGACAACATTTAGGGAGTAAGATTACTTGAATATAAGATGATTGTTTGAGTGAAAAAATGAAGAAAAGAAGGGGATAGGAGGCCTCGGCTATGGGATGGCCGAGAGGGAGGGAGGAGGAGAAAGGGGAGGGGTGAAGTGGTGGAGTGGAAATGGAGTGATCATCACACTTGGGTTTGTTTTCATGTCTTTGATTTGACTAAAGGTGAGTGGATTTAGGAAATGACAAGAGTAACCCTCTAGCTAAAGTTAGGCCATTTTGCATGCAAGGTCAAGGAGGTAATTTGGCTAACAAAATGTGAGTTAGTGGGGTTGGAAATGTCTTCTTTGCCATTTGGTTGAATGGAAGAGTATTTGCATGCAAGGGTAACCATGTAATTTGCTAATTACTAAACAACTAATTTTCAAAGATTTATTTTTATAAAATAAAATAAAAGTTCAAAAATTATAAAATTTATACCATAAAATAACTTGGATTTTTAGAAATTTTATGAGATCACTTTTGAAATTTGTGAATGAAATAATTTTTAAAAGATAATTTTCCAAGGCATAGAATATTCTTTATAAATCAAAAATAAGGGCAATTAATAAAACTCTTGCTTTGAAAAATTTATAATCCACATAAAGCAATTTATAACGCAGCAAATTCCATTCACACAAACGTACAATAATTAAGTATATTTATAATCGACTCTAATATTATACAGAGTTCACAAATAATATTACATAAAATGCCGGTCGTAACAATATGGAGTGAAAGTGTTTGCATTCAGCAGAATATCAGATAAACTTCAATACATCTTAGAAATAAGGCATAACTAAGAAAAGTTCTTAAAATCTGTCATCAATCATGAAGTCTACTTTAGAACAAATTTATGCAGGAGTCCACCTCAACTGTTTGTACTCATTTTATGCATCTTTTGAAATTCCTTTTTACAGTGGCTTCTCAGTGTAAGTGAGTCACAACTGCTTATCAGAATTTATGCTATTATCAAAGTATTTCTCCAGTAATCATAGAATGTGAAAAGTCACCAAGAAAATTTTATTTGCTTTTCTAATGCATATTACTTAATACCAGCAATGCACTTGGGTCTTCCCTTTTACATATTTACTCTAGATCTCAAAGGAGTACCTGACTTTTCTTTTCTTTTCTTTTCTTTTCTTTTGATAAGTGAGGCTTATCAGCATTTAGTTCATCCTTAAGATTTACTGACATCAAAATTTGACAGATAAGAAGCAATAATCTAGTTTGTGACTTAGTAATAAGATACACAAAGTAAACATGACTAAGCTCAATATCATAATTTGCTTGTGTTAATGAGTTTCCACATAAACAACTAATTCAAACATGGGATTTCTAGTATGTTAAAGACTACTAGGTCAGCATCTGGCACAGTTATCCTCATTGGATTGAATTGTCACAGAACATTCAAAACACTTATCAGAATATATAGATCCACATCAAATAACAATCAGCATTTAATGAATTTCAATTTAAGCACAGATTACATGAAGATAAGATAATCTGTAAACACTGATCATAAAGTCTGATGCATGAGAACAAAAACTAAGCAGATTTAGAGAAAGAACCTGAAACCATTCCAAGTTCATTTACTAGTCTTGTAAAAGTAGCTTCACATATTGGTTTTATGAAGATATCTGCTAGTTGTTGATCTGTTGGAACAAAATACAATTCCACTGTTCCTTCCATCACATGTTCCCTTATGAAATGGTACCTAATGCTGATGTTCTTTATCATTGAGTGTTGAACTGGATTACCTATCATAGCAATAGCACTTTGATTATCACAGTAAATAGGTATTTTAGAAAATTCTAACCCATAATCCAGTAACTGATTCTTCATCCAAAGAATCTGTGCACAACAGCTTCCTGCAACAATATATTCTGCTTCTGCAGTTGATGTGGAAATTGACTTCTGTTTCTTGCTAAACCAAGAAACCAATCTTCCTCCAAGAAATTGGCAGCTTCCAATAGTGCTTTTCCTGTCTATTTTGCATCCTGCAAAATCTGCATCTGAGTAACCTATTAGCTTAAAATCTGATTCTCTAGGATACCACAATCCTAGATCAGCTGTACCCTTGAGATACTTGAGAATTCTTTTCACAGCTATTAAGTGAGGTTCTCTTGGATCATCCTGAAATCTTGCACAAAGATAGGTAGCATACATGATATCAGGTCTACTTGCAGTTAAATAGAGTAAAGAGTCAATCATACCTCTGTAGTTAGTAATATCTACTGATGAACCAGTATCTTTATCTAACTTGGTTGTACTGGCCATGGGAGTGGATTCAGTTGAACAATCTTGCATTCCAAATTTTTTCAGTAAATTTCTGGTGTACTTGGATTGACAGATAAAAGTACCTTCTTCATTTTGCTTGACTTGAAGTCCCAGAAAATAGCTGAGTTCTCCCATCATACTCATTTGATATCTTGAATGCATTAGTTTTGCAAACCTTTCAAAGAGTTTGGCATTTGTAGAACCAAATATGATATCATCAACATATATCTGTACCAAAAATAGGTCCTTTCCAAGGTTGAGGTAGAACAGTGTTTTATCAATTATACCTCTGTGAAATCCACTTTCCAGAAGGAATTGAGCTAAAGTCTCATACCATACTCTAGGAGCTTGCTTAAGGCCATAAAGTGCTTTGTCAAGCTTGTAGAAATGATTTGGAAATTTTGAATCTACAAAGCCTGGAGGTTGTTCAACATAGACCTCTTCTTCCAATTCTCCATTAAGAAAATCACTTTTTACATCCATTTGAAAGACTTTAAACTTTTTGTGAGCAGCATAAGCCAAAAAGATTCTTATAGCTTCCAATCTAGTAATTGGTGCAAATGTTTCATCATAATCAATACCCTCCTGTTGAAAGTAGCCTTTAGCAACCAGCCTTGCTTTATTCCTTGTAATTATGCCATCACTGTCAGTTTTATTTCTGAACACCCATTTTGTGCCAACAATGGATGTGTTCTTTGGTCTTGGCACTAGGGTCCAGACTTTATTTCTTTCAAATTCATTTAACTCTTCCTGCATTGCTTGCACCCAATCAGCATCTTGAAGAGCTTCTTCCACTTTCTTTGGTTCAGTCTGAGATAGAAAAGAATGATAGAGACATTCATTTGATGTTGCAGTTATAGTTCTAACACCTGCTTCAGGATCCCCAATTATTAAGTTAGGTGTATGTGATTTGGTCCACTTCCTTGTAGATTGAAGTTGACTTCTAGAACTGGATCCTCCCCCATGATCCATGTTGTCTCCATCAGCATTTTATGATGCTCCCCCTGTAGTTATGCTCTCTGAGACTTCAAAATTTGACTTGGATCCTTCAGGATTTGAAGTATTAAAGTTTCCAGAATTATCAGAATTTGGCTCATCAGAACTAGATGAATCAGAACTTGAAGAGCCAGTGACAGGTTCTGTTGCTTCTTGAGAGTCTTGAGATGTGGTAGGATTTCCAGCTTGCTCTCCCTGGACAGGTGCATTTTCCTTTGGAGTTGTTACCACAGTTTCAATGACATCAGAACTTAACCCGTCAGAACTTAGAGGATCAGATTTTAAGTCATCAGAATTTGCAAAATCAGAATTTAAGTCTTCATTTTCAAATCTCAGCTGATCATGATCATTGAAATCTTCAAGTCCAGTAATCTTCTTATCATCAAAAGATACATTGATAGATTCCATGACAACCCTTGTTCTTAAATTGTAGACTCTGAAGGCTTTTATGGAAAGTTGATATCCAACAAAAATTCCTTCATAAGCTTTTAGATCAAATTTTGACAGCTGTTCAGGATGAGTCTTAAGAACAAAACACTTGCAACCAAATACATGAAAGTATTTCAGATTTGGCTTCTTTTACTTCACCATCTCATATGGTGTTTTTCCATGCTTGTTTATGAGTGTAGCATTCTGTATAAAATAAGCAGTCTGCAGAGCTTCAACCCAAAAGTAGGTTGGCAGCTTTGCTTCATCAAGCATAGTTCGTGCAACTTCAATGAGAGTCATGTTCTTTCTTTCTACAACTCCATTTTGCTGTGGAGTTCCAGGTGTAGAAAATTCCTGTTTGATTCCATGCTCTTTGCAGAACTCTTCCATGATTGAATTCTTGAACTCAGTGCCATTATCACTTCTTATAATTTTAACAGAATCTTTGACCAACTTATCGTGCTGTCTGATATGAACAGTTAGAGTAGATGCAGTTTCATTCTTCTTGTGCAAGAAGTACACCTAAATGTACCTTGTGAACTCATCCACTATAACCATAGTATATTTCTTCTTTGCAATTGACATGACATTGACTGGACCAAGTAGATCAACTTGTAGTAGGTGATAAGGCTCAAGAATTGATGACTCAGTTTTGCTCTTGAAAGAAGATTTTCTTTGTTTTGCCTTTTAACATGAATCACAAAGGCCATCAGGAGCAAATATTGATTTTGGAAGTCCTCTCACATGATCTTTCTTTACAAGCTCATTTATGTTGTTGAAATTTAAATGAGAGAGTCTTTTGTGCCAATTCCAGCTTTCTTCAATTGATGCTCTACTCAACAGACAGATTGCAGAACCATCAGTACTTGTTGAAAGTCTGGCTTCATAAATGTTACCATGTCTGTAACCTTTCAGAACCACTTTGCCTGTAGAATTGCTTACAACTTCACAGTGTTCTTCAAAGAAATCAGCATGATAACCTATGTCACAGATTTGACTCACACTTAGCAGATTGTGTTTAAGTCCTGAGACAAGAGCTACTGTTTCAATGATGACATTCCCAAGATTAATATTACCATATCCCAGAGTTTTTCCCATGTTTCCATCTCCATAAGAAACTCCTGGGCAAGCTTTCTCCACAAAGTCTGAGAGCAGGGCTTTATTTCCAGTCATTTGTCCTGAACATCCATTATCCAGTACTAGGATGTTTTTCCTGTTGCCCTGCAATCACAAAGACCACTAATGGTTAGTTTTAAGGACCCAGACTTGCTTGGATCCTTTGGCCTTTTTAAGTTTGTTAGTATTTGCAGCGGATTTAATATCAGAGTTTATGCTAACATGTTATTTATCAGAACTTATATCAGACTTTGCATCAGACTTTACACTAGAAGGAATTAAAGTAACTTTCTTCAAAGAAGGTTTTATTTGATAATAATCATAGTACAAACTATGATATTCCTTACAAGTATAAATGGAATGCCATAAACTACCACAATGAAAACAAGGATTTTGTGGTTTAAACCTAACAGACTGACTCTTAACTCCTGACTTAGGAGGTAAAGAGTTTATATTCTTATTCTTCCAGCAAAAAGAAGCAAGATGGTTAGAGTTTCCACAGTTATAACATTTCTTTCTAGGAGCATTAGGAACAGGCATATAATTATTGCTTTTATTCACACCTTCCTTTCCATTCCTATTTTTCCTAGCTGCCTTTACCTTGTTGACATTCCTTATTTCTTTCAGCTTATGCTTAAGCTGCTTCTTAGTCATTAAGCCTATGTTAACTTCAGCTGGTTTATCCTGTTCTAATTTGTCAGAAGTTGACTTTTCCTTAACTTCTGTCACAGACTCTTTCATCTTTTCAGAATCAGACTTTATAGTTTTAGCTACAAACTTAACAGAATTTACCTTTGGCTTAGCAGTCTATTTAATAACAATTGGCTTAATTTGTTCAGTTCCTTTTTCAGTTTTATCATCTCTATAACCTAAGCCCTCTTTCCAGTTTCCACTACTTAATAAGTTCTGAGTTATTCTGCCAGAGTTAGTCCAAGTCCTGATAATCTCTCTTTCTTTTTCTAAATCAGTTTTTAGAGATTGATTCAATTTTAGCAATTCATTTCTAACATATAAAGCATCATCTCTTTCTTTCTGAGTTTGATGGAACATAACTAACTCTTTTTCCATATAGTCATTCCTTTTCTTATAAGCAAGATTTTCAGAAGTTAATCTTTCACATGTTAAAGTTTGATCTCTATAACTAATAAACATGGTTTTAAGATATAATCTCAACTCAGTAATATCATCAGTATGAAAAGCATAAGTTGTTTGAGGTACCTTCAATTCAGCAGTTTCAGGGCTGCCATCAGCATTTGCCATTAAAGCATAATTCATCTCATCTTCAGAATCTGAAGAGTCTGTCCAACTTTTCTTCTTTGTGATAAGTGCCTTGCCTTTGTCACTCTTTCCTTTCTTACAGTCAAGAGATATGTGGCCTCTTTCACCATAATTGTAGCATTTGACATTTGAGTTGTCTCCTCTGTCAGACTTTGCACTTTTGCCTTTATACTTTCTGAACCCTTTCTTATCAGAACTTCCACCTTTCTTGGAAAACTTCTTTCCCCTTCTAAATTTCCTGTAGGCTATCTTTATGATACCCTTCACCATAAGAGCACACAATTTCATCATCTCTTCATCATCATCTATTTCAGGTAAACTTTCAGTTTCTGAATCATCATCATCAGAACTTGATGATTCTGAATTAGACTTTATGATGAGAGCCTTTCCTTTCTTTGAGACAGCCACCTTGAGGGATTCCTCCTCAGCTTTAAGAGCAACTGTCCTTAACTTTCTCCCATGTCTCTTGCTCCTTTGATCCATCTCAAGTTCATAAGTCTTGAGCATACCATAAATTTCATCAAGAGTAGTTTCATCAAGAGCATAGTTGTCTCTTATAGTAGTAGACTTCAAATCCCAACTTTCAGGAAAAGCTAAGAGGAATTTTAGATTTGAATCTTCAAGATCATATTCTTTGTCCACCAGTGACAGATCAGTCAAGAGTTTGAAAAACCTGTCATATAAGTCAATTAATGACTCATCAGCTTTTGAGTCAAAGTGCTCATACTCTTGAGTGAGTATAGTCCTCCTGTTCTTCTTAATTGCATCAGTTCCCTGGCATCTTGTCTCCAAAGCATCCCATATCTCCTTTGCAGTCTTGCAATGAATTACCCTGTTTGACATGACATTATCAATGGCACTATGTAGCAAATGCCTTACCTTTTCATCCTTGGCAATGGATGAGATATCTTCAGCTGTATACTCACTTTTCTCCTTTGGTATGGTCTTTGCTGGCTGATCTGCAACTATAACAGAGAGATTGGTTGGCTTATGTGGTCCTTCATTAATTCTGTCAAGGTATTCTGGATCTGTAGTTTCCAGAAATATAGCCATCTTCACTTTCCATATGGGATACACAGAAGGTCTCAGTATGGGAACCCTAATAGTCTCATATCGACTGTGGGTTTGAGTCTTTTGAGTTTCTTTAGTTTTAGTGGGCTTGGTTGGAGTTTGTTCTTCTTCAGACATGATTGTTTAGATCTTTACTGTATGTGTGTTTACAGATAAGCTCTGATACCAATTGTTAGGTCATACAACACTGTAGAAGGGGGTTGAATACAGTGTTTAATATAATCAAATCAATTTTGAACACAAGTAACAGTAAACAAATATATTCAATATAATAAACTCTGTTACAATGGAACTGTTCTCTCTCAGTGATGAATAAAAATCACTAAGAGTTGCTAGGTTATAATGTATGATTTTCTCGATAATGATAACACATATAGTGTAAACCTATGTCTGTGTTTATATAGTATACAGTTACAAGATAACTTCTAATTGATATAGAATATAATCATGTCTCCTAAAATATATCAATCAGATATCTTATACAAGTCTTCTTATCTTCTAACTCTTTCCATGCATATCTTCTTTTGTTTTAGTCTCGATCTTCTATCCTGTAAATCAGCTTCCTTCCTTAAATATAAGTCCTCCCGCACTAAAGTTCTGACATAACCTTAAGTTCTGATATGACCTTAAGTTCTGACTTCCAGTAAGTACTGATTCCAGTAAGTACTGATATTTCCTGTTTGATAAGATCTGAAAACTAAACATGAAACATATTAGACATGACATTTCAAATATATCTAACAAGATATATTCACCAAGCCTCTCTGTGAAGATATATTCACTGTAATATCTGGGATGTATCGTGTAAATATTTTTCTAATAAATAAATATTCTGTATTTATTCTGTGATTATTTTGTGAATTATTTGTTAAGTGGTATATGTGTTTGGATATTTAAATATGATATAATTTGAGTATTTTAATTTTTATAGGTCCAAAATAAAGTGTACATATTTGTCATATTTTCTATTAATTTTTATGTTTTTTATGATTTTATAAAAGATTTATGGATTAATAAATTATTTTTCCGAGTAATTGAAAACTATTTTGTATAATCGGGAACCAACCGACTTCAGCCGTTCTTATGTTTTTACAACCCGAAACTCTTCCGAGAACTTCTTCCTAACCTAATTGCAATATTCTGAGCATTTTCCATGTTTTGACTTTTTCGATCCGGCATACGGTTTTCCCCGTGCGGGTCCCGGCACTGGATCCAAGGCACACATTGGCCTATCTCAACCACGAATCTGGTCTGACCATGAATCTGGTCCACATAAGAAAACTATCCAATTCTAAAACAGTTTAGTATGATAAACAATATAATTCAATAAAAAAAGATCATAATCAATGATGATAAAACACTTAAATAAAAGCGTAATATAATTCATGGGTATCACAAGGGTATATCAAGGTATGTCTGAGGAATGGTTTTCAGCCTGTAGGAAAATCAGGTTTTAAATGAATAATGATTTTACAAGGTTTAGTTATTTGATGTTATAAGGTATGATTGAGTATAAAAGTTTATGTATGTTTAAGCAAGTATGTTCCAGTGTTTGGTGTATGGTGGATATATCTTTGTTGAGTAGTATTGTATTTGTGTGGTTTAATGTCTAGTAAATCAACAATGGATGGTTTACAAAAATAAGGCTTACAGCTCAAAGATCAAATGATGTGATTGGGGTACAGGTTGAATCATCCAAAGTACTTAACATAAAACAAAACTATTTTGAATACTAACAATGTCATTAGAGAATTTAGAAATATTTGCAATATATCTCGAGAAAGGTTCAAAAGTACTTGCCTTGTAGGGCTTTACAACTATTACCGATCGACTCTGAGCCAACTTGGACGCTCAGGCTTTAATGTCCAACCACTAGATCACCTTGGATTCGACTTCAACACTCAGGTTATCTTCGGTTAAAACCCTACTGAGCTCGTCGATGGTATACTAGGTTATCCTCAGTTCGACTTCAACTCTTGAGTCCTTCGACTAGAACCTACAGAGTCGAATTACCCTAAGTTAGATGACTAATTATGCTTGACAGATCCTCACAACAGTTCTACCCGATGATAACAAAAACCAACCCGTAAATATACGTATTATAATAACACACACAACAATTAGGGTTCATGTCCCCAAAAATCGGTTCGGTGTTCGTTTCAGAAAATACGTATACTCGTAATTTTACGAAATCAGGGTTATGGATTGTAACAAATTATTTCATCATATCGTGTAGTCAAGTTTCATATAAAACACATATGTATCTATATAACCACTCGACGTCCCAATAATCATCGGATACGCTCTCGTATTTCCGTAGGTAAATTTCCCGAAAATCGGGTAGCGTCTCCTTTGTTTATCGGACTACCCGTCGAAATAATTCGACATCACAACAACCAATCAGATAGTTAATTCAACAACCACCATTTATAATCCAAACTACTCAACAACAACCTCAGTCAAATTTTATAAGTCCCAACCACAATCTCGATACAATCTCTAAATACCCAATAAACATATATCCTTTTTGAAAATAACGTTATGAACTAAATTAATAATTTAAAATTTTAGGACTCAGAAATAATCATCACCGTCCACCGTTGACTCACCGAAGTTCATCGTCAACGGTGGTACAATTTATTGGCGCCCAATATAATACGGGTTCCCAAATAAATTATACCGATTAATATTATTTCCCACAATGAGAATTTTATTTCACGAATAATACTCATTCATTTTTCCTGTAGAGAAAGAAAAGAGGGATTAAAATTTTAATAACCAAGCCTAATACTCCCATTCAGACCAACAGGGAAGGCCCAAACAATCCTACCCCACTGTCAAGCCCAACAGAAAACAACCCAATTGAACCAAACGGCCACAGCAAACAACACAGCACTCATGCACGCGCCTCACGCGCAAGAACGGAACAAAAAAGAAAGAGCAGAGTAACTAACACCGGAGGAAAAGTCCCCGGCGGCCAAAACTCAGGCCACCACACTACACACGCACGCCCACAACACACGCACACACACAACATAAAATCACACACACGGGCACATACATACATGAGTATATATATATACACACAAAATTTGAACTGAAAAGGTATGAAACCAACCGGAAAAGAACGGTCGGGAAAGGAAAACGGCGAACCATCGCAAGAAGTAGAGAACCCAAGAAAGAAACGGAGAAACAGAGAGGTAGAGGAGGGAGAGAGATTAAAGGGAGAGATAGCAAGAGAGGAGAGACTGAGATTGATGTTTACTCGCATAAACCCCCAACAAAAGACTCACCCCCACTGTAAAACAATTACACGACATGTGTTCGGAATAACTGGATACATGTCGTTTTATTCTATATTTTGACTGACTACAAGCCCGGTACATCGCTTTAATCTATTTTTAACGGTATAACTCGCGAATAAATCTTAATCAAAATGCTATCAAAATAATCATAAAATTTTATAAATATCCCGAATTTCATTAAAACGTAAGTTTCCAAATTTTAAAATAATTTCTGAAATGCAATTTTGTACCCGCTTTTATCAATTAACGACTCAACGGCCAGGTGAAATTAATCCCAAAAATTTCCAAAATAATTTTAAAATACTCGGAATAATCCAAACTTAATAAAATATGAGTTTTGAAATTTTTGAAGAATTCTGAAATTAAATACGGATTTTACAAATAAATACAATCAGAAAATCATTTAAAGATAAATAATTAATTAAATATTGATTTTTAAATTTTATAAAATCTCAAAAATAATTATTGTAATTATAAAACCATAAAAACAATTTTAGAGACATTTCAAATATTTATAAAAATAAATTTGCATTAAATCCACTTTTAAAAGTAAAAACAATTCGATACAATTCCATAATTAATGAAGCGAACAACCCGATACACCATAAATCACACATAGATAATAATAAAATAATACCGAGTTGACAGAAGCTATACACATATTTTATTTATTTAATACTTCCATAATTACATATTTAAATAATTCAAAAATACACGAGTCGTTATACAAAGTCAAATCCTAAGATGCTTGATGTTACAACTATAGAGAAGGATCTAGAAGAAAAATGGAAAAAGATAGATGCAAATATACAATAAAAGTTTGGGCCAATTCAGAAACCAGATAAAGTCTTCAGTCATCACTCTCAAGTCATGAAAATCTCTGTGAATGACATAAGTATGAACTATCTGGAAAAGGGTCAAACTTCCTGCATAAAATCTCCAAAAGCAAATCTCATCATGAAGACTAAAAGAAACTATCCAAAGTTTTCAGACAAAAATCATATGGATACTGTGTATGAGACACCTAGGCCTGATGAGAAGAAGCTGCTGGCTAGGTCAATTGCCTTCTACAAAGATCCAACTGATTTAGTACTAAAAAGAAGATTAGCAAAGATTTACAGAAATGGTAAGGAAATTTGTGTGGTGGCTGGACACCCCATGTTTGTGGAAGCTAAGAAGGAAGAGAAAGATAAAATTAGGCAAGAAAAGAAGCAAGCTGCTTTGGATGCTAAAAAGCTTAAACAAAAGAAGAAGCAAGCTGCTATCTTGGCCAAGCTTCAAGCTGTAAAAACCACAACAGAAATTCCTGTACAACCAACTGTAATTGCTGAACCTAAGGATCTGAAAGTGCAAGAAGAACCGCAGCAGAAAAGAAGATTCAGATACGAACTCCATTTTAAGAGGAAATTGAACTTTAGTGATGAGGAAAAGGAAGACCAAATTCCCAAAAAGCATATAACTACAACTCAGACATCAAAACCCTAAGTGGTATTTAAAGAATTCAAAGTGGTTGATCCAATAAGGAATATTCATGGTGAGCCAATTGTTCTTAAGGATGAGCCAGTAGACTGGGATAGTTTGCCAATTCCTGAGCTAAATTTACCCATCTTCAAGACAAAGAAGACAAAGACAAGAGCAAACAAGAAAGTGAAGCATGTGATTCTCAAATCCAAGACCCCAATCAAAGCTAAATCTATAGTCAATAAGGGAGACATATTGTACATCTGTGACATGAAGGAGTTTTCTGACATAAACCTTTATTTAGATGAATTGGATGAAGTTAGAGGAATTAATGCTCATAAACATCTCCCTGAAAGGCTGGTATTCAAATACAAGGAAAGAAGAGAGATCATATGGCCACTTCACAGGATTCTTCTAGAAAGCCAATCTGTTTTGATAAAAGTCTACTCTTCATTCAAAAAAAACTTTGGGTACAATGTAACAACAAGAAGACTAGTTCTAAAGAAGATTGAGGAGCTGAGGAGTACTAGAGCCAAAAATGCACTACCAAAAACTCTGTCAATTCCCTTCACATAAAAGAGAGTGCATATGAGGCCCTATTGGCTGATGGAATTTAGGGATGAAAAAGGAGTTCGAAGATTCTTCAGATTGGAGGACCAATTGAGTATCTCTATCAATGAGACTCTTTTGGAAATGCAGGTAATGCTAAATCTCTCAGAAGCTGATGAACTTGAATTCCACAGACAACTCCAGAATCAAATTGAAGAAAACAACAGAAGGCTTGGAAAGAAATCCAGACAATCAAGGAAATAGATCTATCTGCTCAGACTAGAGGAGCACCTTGATAATTATTGTAAGCAATTTCTTTATGTACTTTGCATTGTTCAATTTTCAGTAATTTGTAGCACTTATCAGTTTTATCTACTATTCTTCAATCTGTATTTTTAGGATGTTTTGTTATCATCAAGTTTTTCTTAATTTATGGCTACAATTCCAGTAGACATAAATTGGGGGAGATATTTAAGAATATGTTGTGTACTTGATGATAAGCTAGACAAAACACCTTAGTATATTTAACTTAGTGAATTTTGTAGCACCCGACGGATGATCAATTATAGTCCCGACTGATGATTCAATATAGTCTCGACGGATGACTAATTGATATCCACCGGGTGAGTAGCTTATGTAACAATAAGTAATGTAGCACATTTCTGCAAACAACTTTGTGTAGATTCTGTAGTAGCATATGAGTCATGTTGACTACTAGTAGATATGCAGAATAGGTTAATTAATTGTAAATATAAGATGTCTTGTAATTCTCCATAATTGAAATGGAGTCAAGTGTCAAATAGCTACCCGACGGATGATCAACAAAGCTACCCGACGGATAACAAGCATGTACCCGACGGATGAGCAATTCAAATATCTGTTGATAGTGACAACATAGTCACATGCGTTGGGTATTTGTAAAAGGAATGTGGCAGCCTGTTTAGCAATAAAATGAGAACAAAGAAGCATTACCATTTCCATGCTATTTTGAAGATAGTCAAAGATGCTGGAATAGAGTAGTGAAGTAGCATGGAGTTAGACTTGATAGGTTTTGTTTTATTATCATGTCTTATTACCATGTAAACTTGGTGATATATAAACCAAGTGTAGCTAGTAGAACAAACAACTAAGCAAACACATTTTAGAAGAGAAATAGATAAAGCTATAACTTTTAAGAATTTCTATGTAGTTTGTTTGTTCACTTGTAACATCAGTTGTCAGCTATTCAAGCTTCACAGGGTTCTCTCGATATATATATATATATATATATATATATATATATATATGTGTGTGTGTATGTGTGTGTGTGTATATATATATATATATATATATATATCTGGTGGATACATTCATATTCACCATAAATATTTAAAGACTTGTGTTTTTATTACTTGTGTTTTGATTTATATAATTTTTTCATTACGTACTTAGCAAATCAAGCACTTATATATTATTGAGTTAGAACAATTTTAAATATCTCTAAAAGAAGCCAGAATTCAATTCAACCCCCCTTCTGTAATTCTTGTTGTATTGTTAGGGAATAATAAATATAATTAGTCTTTTATTATATTTTTATCCCGGATTAACAGTTTACATTATTATGTTTGATCCTTTATCAATAATTTACATGAATGTGTTTTAACGAAGGCCCCTGATCAATAACTTGCATTATTTTGTTTTAACCCACGACCCGTTATTTCGACCAAATTCAACTAATTATGTATAATTTGAATTTTTTTTAAGCAAAAAATGATAGGATAATTTTGTTTTAACCCGCATAAATAGGATATATATAATATTGTTTTAGTTGGTCAAATTATATTTTGATTAAATTTTTTATTCGGATCAATTGTATAATATTTTTTAGCCTGAATGAATAGTTTATGTTATTTTATTTAAACTTGGTTTAATATTTCTAGGTTGGTCAATAATATTTATTATTTTGTCTTAACCCGATATATATTAATATCAATAAAATATAACTAATTATATTTAATTTGATTTAAATTTTAATATATCTCAGATCAATAGTATAATTTTATTTTAAAATTATTTTTTTTATCTCGAGGCAGTAGTTATCTTATGACTATATAGATATAGATATTTATAATATCTAATCGATATTAAAATATATTTTATATTTTATTTAAATATGAATTAAATTGGTTGTTATATTAAAAATTATATTTGGATAGTCAGTTGACTCCAATATTAATTAAAATAACATAGAGTTTAATATGAATTAAAATTTAAATTGGTAGGGACTTAAACATCAATAAAAATAATATAAAGATCAAAACGAATTAGAATTTAAACTGGTGGGGGAAGTTAACTTCAATATTAATTATAATTAGAATTGACCGACCTAAATTGGTTGTCACAGTAAAGATTGTTTTAGAATTTAATTAAACAAAATTATATTTGTAGAGTAAGTTGACTTCAATATCAATTTAGGTTGTTAGGCCCTTAATCAACTGTAGAGAGGGGTGAATACACTTAATACAATCAATTCGACAAAAGTTCAATAGAATCAACAATTTTTATATTAACTGATAAAAACTTATTACAAACGTACTATCTCGAAAGGATGAACAAATATCCTTGAGAGCTGCTAGGTTATGCGAAAGATATAACAATATTGCAATGCTTATAGCATAAACCTAATATGTGCTTTATATAGAGCACAATTACACAATGTATAAGGAATCATATTCATCAACAACAAGGAAACCTATACAATTGCTTCTGAGATAAAGTCTTTCACCGCCTTGAGTTCCTGTTTCCTTTTCCTTTTCGAAGATCAACTGATGTGACAGATACTGATTTCATCATCCGTTGACATCATCATCTGTTAATATCATTAACCATCGATTATCAACATCCGTCGATGTCATCATCATCCGTCGATGTAACTTCTGAAATGAACTTCTGATAGTTTCAGCTTGATATCATCAATTGCTCCTAACAATCTCCCCCAACTTGTTCATTATGGAAATATGGACAAGTTCCAATTAATGATGTCAAAACTATCTAAATGCAGGAATTAAGTATGCATATTCAATCTTGCTTTAGTGAAAATCAAACTTTACTCTTCATCCTGAACTGCTTCTTTAACTTGAGCAATGTCGGAGGTTAATTCCAGTTCTTTAGCTCAGAATACTTCAATAATCTTCCTTCTTCTTCTTCTTTATATTTTTCTACAGTATCATGAGTTTGTACTACTGTATAGATTGGACCTATCAGTATTTGAGATTTAGTCTCCTTAGATACTTTTTCTTTTTCACGACAGCGTTGGCTTTAGACTTTGAAATCTTTAACTTTTCTTTTATCTTCTCTTTTCCTTTAAGCTTCATGTCGGAAATTACTGTAACTTGTGATCTGAGATCTTCTGCCTGACTGATTTCCCTTATAATTACACCTCTGTTGGTCTGTTAGAAGGATCATCTTCATAAGGTACTTGAGAAATAACAGCAATATCAACACTTGTTGTCTTTATAGAATTTTTGAAGTCTTCCTCCATTTGCCTTAGTTGTTCAAGATCAACTCCAGGATTTTCTTTTGCAAATATTCTTCTACTCACCTCAGAGTCAAATAATTGAATCTTTAAATCCTTTTAGAACAGAGTTGTCTTTCTTCCTTTAACTTTCAGAGATTGAAGAAATTGACTTGCTTCAGTACCAGCTTCTATCTCCAGAATATATTGGTCTTCATTAGCAACAGTTGTGACGTGAAGATTTTTGCATTTTTGTAGTCACAGTCAAATCTTCAACTCTTCTTTCATTCCTCTTACTTTTTCCTCCTTGTCTAGATTGAAATCTGGTGATTGCTTTTGATGAACCATGTTATGCCCAAAATTTGGTATAAACTTTATTCGGGTCAAAACCGGGTCAATTGGTCAGAATTGGGATGTCGGTGCCTAAAATTAAGGAAAAGATAAGACATCTATTTTACTATAAAGGAAGAAGGCGCGCCCTACAGGTATGGGGAGGCGTGCCCTTATGCATACGAAAAGAGTAATGCTGGCGCCTTACATAATCAAGGCGCGCCCTCGTTGGTGAAGGAGGCGCGCACTATTAATATATGAAAAAAGGAGTTCAACTGATTCTTAAAGCTATCCCCTAAGGTATTAGGGCGCGCCCTAAGTGAGAAATAGCTTGGATGGGACTTCAACATGGTTACTTGGATGGGTTCTTTGGATGATTCTCGGAAGAGGGAGATTATTATTACTAACCTATTTGATGCAGGTACTCTTTTGAAGAACTCCTTCCTGTAGCTTATCTACAGGAAAGGCGGTGTCCGTGGTCAGAGACCTCCAGGGGTATGCCTGGACTAAAGGCCTCCTCCTGTAGTCAATGGGTGTCCTCATTGGGGATGTGGGGTGAAATCTGGTGTGTGCTTTGGGAGCTCTGTCTCTGTAGTCAACGGGTGTCCTCGTTGGGAGACTTTGGAGTATCCTGCACTTTGCACCCAAAAGCTTGGGATCACTTGTCCTGCAATCTGGTAGGGGCTCCTTATCGAGGGACAAGGATGCGTTCAATATTTGGGGTGAACCACGGCTATACCTGCGTCCACGGACTAGAGAAACAGCTGGTAGCGGAGGGTTATCCTTGGCCAGGGAGATGCCTCATCCGTGAAGTCTCGAAGCCGCGGACGAGCCTTAGGCCTTTGTGGTTGGGCCTCATCAGTGGACATTCCTAAAGCTAGTAGAAGACGGTTTCCAGTGGGTTTCCCATTGGGCCTCGGGATAAGAAATCTAAGCCCATTAGGTTTCTTGTTCCCCAAGAACTACGTGGGCTTGATCCCCTATAAATAGGGGTACGTAGGCAAATTGTAAGGGGTCAGAAGCGAGAGCGCAAAGGAGCCACCACTAACCCTAAGCAATCTCAGCCCCCAATAATCACCACCACCAAACACTGTTCATCTTTTCCGACGAATACTGTTCATCGGATCCACCGACTACTGTTCACTTTTCCGACGAAGAACCGTCATCACAGATCTTATTTCCGGCTACGAACCTCAAATTTTGTTGTTACCAAATTCCTCCTTCAACAAATTGGCTCTAGAAGGAGGGGCTAATCAAGATCAAAATCTCAGGAGGAAGAGATGTCTCATCACGATGAAGGTTCTTTGATGCAAGAATTGAAGGATAGCCACGGAGGAGTTGCATACAATGGCCACGAAGGAGATCCGTGAATAACTGTTTTCGGCAGGGGGTCGAAGGAGATTTGAGTATAGTATCCACGGCCACGAGGGAGATCCATGGATGATGATATCCAGCCATGGAGGTTGAAGTTTGCAGCCATAGCCACGAAAGAGCGAAGTTGGATGGAAAATTCGGATTTGATGGATTAAGCGATTTGCTTACACTGTTTGGGCCATATCTCGAGTTCCGTAAGTCAGATTTGAACGATCTTACAGTCTACACAAAGCTTATTGAATTCCCGTTAATTCGGAGATGATATGACTACGAGAATAAAAGTTGAGCAGTCCGAAAACAGAGGAAAATAGTAGCTGCGAATTTTTCCAAAAAATCCTATTTGGTTTAGAAGATTGGGAGAATCCTATTTGGTTTAGAAGATTGGGAGAAACCTCTTTGGTATTGAAAATTGGAGTATCCTATTCTAATTAGAAGATTGGAGTATCCTATTCTAATTAGAAGATTGAAAAATCCTATTCTAATTAGAAAATTGAAGAATCTTATTACATTAAAGAGATTGGAGAATCCTATTCCAACAAGAAGAATGAAGAATCCTATTTGATTTAGAATATTTGAGAACACTATTCAGTTCAGAGGACTTAACCAGGAGCAAATCTGAGGAGGATCGGGAGGAGAACACTTCAAGAAGAAGGCATTACTACCATGAGCTAGTCATCGCCGTTAAGATGATTCCACGAGGTAGCTCTCGACTAGTTTTGTTGTGTTTTCCGTTAATTATTTCTAGGACTTGTGCAGGAAGAATATTGTGAAAGAGATTTAGCACGGAGGAGACCCCCACAAACACTTCGAACGCGCTTTGATGAAGACATCTGAGGCCCAGGAGACTTCTAACATATTTCAGGAGAGTTCGTTGATTGGACACGTCCGTCCCTCTAGGACGCGTCCTCCAGGTAACATTTAAAGTTCCATATTAATTGTATTTCTTGCAGGTAGGAAATCTTATCTGGAAAAAATCTCATGATTTGCGAAGCACAGTATCACAATCTATTAAGGCGCGCCCTCTGCATGTGAAACATTCAGTGGAAAATTGCCCTCCCAGGGCGCGCCCTCAGAAGAAAAATGGAAGTTTTCAATGAAGATGTCTTGATGATCAGATGAGTCATAGTCAGTACTTGAAGAATGGCTCGACTAGAACTAATTTCTTGTCTTTCAAGACGCGCCCTTTCTTTAAGGCGCGCCCTCAAAGAAATATTGAGAGTGAAATGCCCTTTATTGGATGACACTTCGTGAGATGCCCAAGAGATGTTTTCTACATGAGATGGTTTTGGCATCCCTTGAGCTTTGTAGAAGAATATTGATCTTTGACTTGGTTTAATTACATGAAGATTCTGTAGAAGACCCTTGTCGAGGTAGATGCTCCTGTTACAGTGGACGCGCCCTCGACAAGATGATTTTCCCTTGTCGAGGTAGATGCTCCTGTTACAGTGGACGCGCCCTCCAAGGATGATTTCCCTTGTCGAGGTAGATGCTCCTGTTACAGTGGACGCGCCCTCGACAAGATGATTTTCTTTGTCGAGGTAGATGCTCCTGTTACAGTGGACGCGCCCTCCAAGGATGATTTCCCTTGTCGAGGTAGATGCTCCTGTTACAGTGGACGCGCCCTCCAAGGATGATTTCCCTTGTCGAGGTAGATGCTCCTGTTACAGTGGACGCGCCCTCGACAAGATGATTTTCTTTTTCGAGGTAGATGTTCCTCTTCCAGAAGACGCGCCCTCCAAAAATAAATACCCTTATCGAGGTAGACACGCCTCTTACAGAGGAAGCTCCCTCCAAGGATGATTACCTTTATCAAGGTAGACGCGCCTTATATAAAGAACGCGCCCTCCAAGGATGAACACCTTTTTTTGAGCAAAACGCTCCTCGTAAAGAGGACGCGCCCTCTAATTCACAGATAATTTTATTTGAGGAAGACGCCGCCACTATAAAGGGCGTGCCCTCTAAAAGTATATGATTATAGAAGATCGTAAAGGTTTTGACTATGAGTTAAAATGAATCACACTATTTGTGGAAAAGATGAGATCAACGATTTAGAGTTATGATTTGACAAGGAGAAAGAAATCAAACATGGAATGGTATTGTGTTGTTCATGAAAGGATCACTTTCACCAACAAAACACGTCCTCCTTCATCAAAGATTATTTATTATTTGAAGATCAAAGAACTGGTCTTTTATTCTGGTTATGCCTTCCCTTAGAGAGCACCCTCTAATTATGACCCTTTCTGTTTAAGGCGCGCCTATAGGAAACCAATATTAGGATGAAAAAGTTAGAAGGAACCCTCAAACCTTTGTTAAATGAATTATTCTTTTCCAAGGTACGCGGGGTGCACTCTTTTATACGATTTCTCTTGTTTCTTACGCCGAGTTAGCTTATGTAAGCTTAGAGATGTGGTGCATAAGTGGTAAACCTCCTTAGGCAAACCAAAGGTTAAAGTCACTAAGAAGAAAAGCGGTAGAGAGTGAAAGATGTTACGTTGTGTGGTGTGAAGCTGTTGTCTAGATTCATGAAGCGCGCTTTTATCTGGGGCGCGCCCTGTCATGTTCAAAAAAGAAATAGAGCAGGATGAAGAAAGAGGAATGAATAAGTTCGTAAGGGCATACCCTCAATTTTGTAGATGCTCATACAAATTTTTCAAGTTTGCTAGGGGGGTTGAAAAATCCAATCCCATTTTAAATGGCATATGGAATTTGGAGGGTAGTTGTTATGCCCAAAATTTGGTATAAACTTTATTCGGGTCAAAACCGGGTCAATTGGTCAGAATTGGGATGTCGGTGCCTAAAATTAAGGAAAAGATAAGACATCTATTTTACTATAAAGGAAGAAGGCGCGCCCTACAGGTATGGGGAGGCGCGCCCTTATGCATACGAAAAGAGTAATGCTGGCGCCTTACATAATCAAGGCGCGCCCTTGTTGGTGAAGGAGGCGCACACTATTAATATATGAAAAAAGGAGTTCAACTGATTCTTAAAGCTATCCCCTAAGGTATTAGGGCGCGCCCTAAGTGAGAAATAGCTTGGATGGGACTTCAACATGGTTACTTGGATGGGTTCTTTGGATGATTCTCGGAAGAGGGAGATTATTATTACTAACCTATTTGATGCATGTACTCTTTTGAAGAACTCCTTCCTGTAGCATATCTACAGGAAAGGCGGTGTCCGTGGTCAGAGACCTCCAGGGGTATGCCTGGACTGAAGGCCTCCTTCTGTAGTCAATGGGTGTCCTCATTGGGGATGTGGGGTGAAATCTGGTGTGTGCTTTGGGAGCTCTGTCTCTGTAGTCAACGGGTGTCCTCGTTGGGAGACTTTGGAGTATCCTGCACTTTGCACCCAAAAGCTTGGGATCACTTGTCCTGCAATCTGGTAGGGGATCCTTATCGGGGGACAAGGATGCGTCCAACATTTGGGGTGAACCACGGCTATACCTGCATCCACGGACTAGAGAAACAGCTGGTAGCGGAGGGTTATCCTTGGCCAGGGAGATACCTCATCCGTGAAGTCTCGAAGCCGCGGACGAGCCTTGGGCCTTTGTGGTTGGGCCTCATCGGCGGACATTCCTAAAGCTAGTAGAAGACGGTTTCCAGTGGGTTTCCCATTGGGCCTCGGGATAAGAAATCTAAGCCCATTAGGTTTCTTGTTCCCCAAGAACTACGTGGGATTGATCCCCTATAAATAGGGGTACGTAGGCAAATTGTAAGGGGTCAGAAGCGAGAGCGCAAAGGAGCCACCACTAACCCTAAGCAATCTCAGCCCCCAATAATCACCACCACCAAACACTGTTCATCTTTTCCGACGAATACTGTTCATCAGATCCACCGACTACTGTTCACTTTTCTGACGAAGAACCGTCATCACAGATCTTGTTTCCGGCTACGAACCTCAAATTTTGTTGTTACCAAATTCCTCCGTCAACAAACCACTAACTCCAACTAGCTCTTCACCTTTTCTCCCTTTACTATCCTTCTGTCCCCCCTTATTACCTCCATCAGGATTTTCATAACCAGTACTTGTCAATGACAGCTGTTTGCATTCAGATTTAATAATTTCTCCCCCTTTTTGGCATCATCACCAAATAGTAGAGAAAGAATCATCTCCATTGAATTTTGTACTTCTGTAAGTTGAGCAGACATTTGATCTTGTTTAGCTTCCAATCTAGCTCTACTGGTTTCAATTGTAGTTTGTCTGGCAACTATTGGTGAAATTTGTTTCTGAATTTTCTGATGAGTAGTCAGTTTTGAAGCAATCAAAGATTCTTTAATCTGATTGATTTGAGTAGTAGTTGCTTCATGAGCTGTGTGTAAGGATCTAACAACTAAAATTTTCAGATGATTCAGCATATCAGGATTTGTAATCTTCTGTTCTGTTATTTCCAGATGTGCAACAGCTTGTGTTCTGGAAATAGGATATGTATTATCTTTCCAATAAGCATTCCAGAGATAATCAGAATAATCCTTTTTCTTTCATAGCACCTAACTCTTTCAGTTTCTGTTGTCTCACATGCATAGGCATATCTTCAGGGAAGAAAAGATCATCATCTGGATCTATAATAGCATTAAAAACATTAGTTTCTTCACCACCATTAGATTCTTCAACAGTAACCGTATTTTGCACTAATTGCTAAACTTTATCACCAGCTTCAACATGTAGAATAGAATTAAAAATTTGTGCAGTATGTGATCTAGTAGCTTCAGAAGCTTCCACACCTTCAATAGTTAACTCCACATCTTCAAGTATTGTAGATAAATGAATTGGAGCTTCGAGATTAACTTCCAGAACCTCAGTTCATGTAACATGTTGTGGTGATTCTGAAATGAATGAAACTTTATGAATGGAATGTTTTGCTACTACATCTTTAGCAATAACATGAATTTCATCAGGTAATGGAAAAGTAGAGTAAATGGACTGTTTTTCTACAAAAACAGGGATTGTACCATGTGGTGGAATAGAAGAATGTATGGACTGCAAGAAAGTATCAGTACTTAGACTTGTAGGGAGATTAATAGCCCTTGGTGTATCAGAGTGTTCTTGATATTCAATAGACTGCTGTTCAGCATCTATTTCTTTAGTACTCTGAGCACCTACAAACATATAGCAAATAATCCTTAATCTCTCTATTATTTTAAAGTAGTCTCACTACTCCTCACACAAACATCTCATGACTTTTAATAGTCAGAGCTTCCTCATAAGGATTACTAAATCCTATCTCTCATCTACCTCTCTTTTTGCCAGTAAGGATCTCGCCTCTCTTAAATTCTGTTTTTCTCTCAATCTTTTCACACATCTCACAAAAAAAGGCTCAGAAAAATTGTCCTACAAAAATAAAAGGTGGCTAAAGAAGGGTGATATGTTGTCATACAACTAGAGGTAGTCTTCAAATAAGGTCTAGGAGTAATAATGCCAACATATTTTATATCATGAAAAATATAATAAATGCTGAAAGAACTAGACCAGTATTTAAAATAAATGCTGATAAAGTAATAACAATATTTATACCTTGTGAATATGAAGATGCAGATTCCGTGCGAATATTCAATTATAGTACTGACAAAATATCAGTAGATAATTGAGACGGATGAACTCTGCCTTCAACATCAATAATAAGAGTCACTACAGCAGGAGTAAGGCTTGCATTACAACTTTGATGCAATGGTTCTTGTCTAGCTGGAGAATCAGGAGTTGCTGGATGACTTTGACAACCAGGTTCTTGTGTACTTTTATCCACAATTGCAGTAATAGAATCCCGAGCAGCTTCAATCAAAGGCTCTTGTTCTTCAATATCTGCTGCACCACTTTGAGGTGCAGGTTCTTGTTTGATTGGATCAGAAGATGTAGTTGTTGTACCCCTTTGAGATATAGGTTCTTGTATGCTTGATCCAGGAAAAAGTCATTTCCCTTGCAGCCTCTTGACACTAGCTTCTACTTGCTCATGAGAGACTCCCTTACTCTCTTGTGATATTGCATGACTGGAGTTTTAGACAGTTCTACAAGACTAGATGTCAGAATTTGGATTTGATCCATTCTGTGTCTCCTTAGCAATCTCCTGTTTAATCTGGAGCAAGTGTTGATTGTAATAGGCCTTGACCAATCTCCTTTTCTTTGGTCTGGGATTTGTATTAATATCAACAGTTGTGTCCTTTTCAGTTGACGGAATAACTTGTTTTTGAGAAGAATCAGATGAAAGGTTTGGAAATTTGGAAGCTAAGGTAGGACTGTCCTCATCTGAATCTCTTTATAATCCAACAAGTACAAGTTTCCTCTTTACAATTTCTGAAGGTTTTGAAAAATGAGGAACTTGAGATGCTTCAACTTTTGACTTGGCTATAGCAGGATTTATAGCTCTTTAAGTCAATTCTTTCTTTATTTTTACAACAAGTGTATTTGGAAGACACCTGAGGTGGCTTCCGTTCGAGATTGTTTTGGTGGTTGAGTTTGTGTTTGGATTTGTATTTGAGTTGTTGTGTTGGGGTGAACTACAGGGGGGTTTCCAATGGTGATTTCTTGCATTTAGCACTCTGACTGTTAAGCAGACCATAAGTTTTAGGAAGCCTTGCTAAAATCAAGTTTCTCGCAACTAGTGATAACCTCAAAGAAGCCAAGTTCAATCACTTTTCATCTTGTGAAATTAAGTCGGAAAAAGCCTTTTTTGTCAACTAACAAGCATTGAAAAATCAACTGACAGAATCTATCATAATATACTATATTTCTATCAGCATTTATCCTATCACCAAGAAAACACAGAATTACTCTACCATAATCATAATATGAACCATGAATTAGAGAGTACCCTATCTACTGTGTCATAATGGGCAAGGCATCAAAATTCAAAGATTTGTTATTGAAAGCCTTTGTGATGCAATCAAAGAAGAAATTCCATTCCCTCCTTAGCCCATTCCTTTTTAATTGACCAAGGTTCTTCAAATCCATGTCATAGCCAATCTCAGTAAATAACCTCCTCATCTCAATATAACCTATTAGACTTGAGTAGGACGTATGAGTAGGCAACTGTAATGCATCCCTTACAATTTGAGGAGTTACAACCCTTGTTGTATTATCAAATTCAAATACAAGACTTGGAGATCCATTGGCTCCTCCATCATCAAACACTCCAGTCCTCCAGATAGCAAGCACCTGGTCACCAGAGATTGTGGGTGGAGCTGTGAGAGCAAATCCAATCTCGCCGGATCTAGGAAAGTCCTGAAAAATGTGAAAATCAACTTTCACGCTATTGTTATTCAGGATAGCTGAATAGTTGTTAGTCACAAACATTGCACCAAATCAAATGATTTTGAAGCAGCAGGTGAAGTCATGGTTATTTTTTCAAGAAATATTTATGAACAGTGTTTAGGGTTTCAGAGTTTACGATTTTGAGAAGGGTAAAGTAGCAGAGAGAGGATAATGAAGATAAGCAAAGTATTATCTAAAATCAAAAATTGATTTTATACACCACTGTTCTCCACTAATTTAGTCACATTCAGTTTAATAGGACACATGGAAATATATGATTGACTTTAAAAGTAATCATGTAAACATGTGTTCCCGAGAATAAAGTTATGCATTAAACGAACGTGTTTCAGAACCTTACTCATTGCAAAAACTTTTGTAACCATGAAAATTTCCATCTGAGGCGAACTTCAACCTTGTAATTACAATACTGACTAAAACAATATCTTCATAAAAATAGTCAATCAATGTTTGACCATTATTAGCATGTAATCACAACTCATCAGGATTTATCAACTACTGATAGAACCTATTAGTCAAACAAGTTTAACTAATAACAGACCATGTAAGAAAAATCAGTAGTTCAACATGCAGTTTTCACATAAAATCATTTAGCACAATTTGCATGTTATTACCTATGTAGCGAGCATTAGGTTAGCAGATCCCATACTATACAAGCCTTAGGAAACTAGGCAAAAAGTCCCCTAGAACTTAATTGCTCGAGTATTAAAGAGCTCACCCTTGGTCAATTCTGCATGTACTAACACATTTTTTTTGATGATTCTGAATGAGTGTGTTTCGCTCCATTTCATTCAACCCTAGACTACTCATAAAAATATGAGCCGGCTACTAGCCATTTGACGCCTAATTTTATTCACAACTAGCCATGATATCCATATTTTTCCCTAGTTTAAAAATTCAGTGTTCTTACGTCATTACGAGAATAGAAATTTTTTTAAATATAACCAAGTGATTAAATTCCAACAAACAAACAAGTATGATCATGATCTAGTTCAAAAGTAACCTATAAGACTTGTGAAAAACTTTGTTTTTGGGCATGTAAATCAATTCATTGGGACTTAATCATCCCTCTATTCGACATCACTACACTCAAATCAACACCGACCTACCAATCAAAAATAGCTCATCCTACGGGATCATGTTGTATGCATGCAAATGAAACTACATGGACTCACATAATAACATGAACAAATATGCAAACAAATATGACCTATATAAAAAATCATGCAAAAATAATAAACAAACTACAACTAAACATGCAATATGAAGCTATATGAACACGACACACAACTAATCCTTACATTATCACCCCCAAACTTACAATATTCTATGTCCTCATTGAAGGTAATAATAAGGATACAAGGCATACCTAGTCATCGATGGGATCACCCTCCTCGGGTGGAGAATCAGGTGGCGGGTAGACAGTGCTCGCTCTAAATACAGGCCAATCGACCTCGACACCAGTGGCTCTAAAAACAGTACTCAAAGCCTGTGTCAAATCCTGAGCAAAACGGCTGTGAATGTCATGCATGACATCTATACGCCTAGTCAATCTCCTGTACCGAGCATCTCCAAGTCAAGTCATATCCCCTGTCTGTTGTTCACGAGAAGATCTAGCGGCTGCACGAGTGGATCTAGTAGTTTCCTGCAGTTCCTGAGAAGAACCCCCTGCATACGTCTGGTCAGCTGGTTGGCCACCCGGTAGATAATCATATGTATAACCTAATCTCTTCTCATCGGCTTTACCGATATACCACTCCTGCATCACCGAAATCATCGAGCTATCAATGGGAGCACTCGGCATCTGCAGCTGCTCATGCTCGGGCCACCAAACACCAACCAAAGTACACAACTTCGTAACAATAGAGGCATGAGGAATCGCCCTCGTGGTTCCCCCCACAAAAAATGCAGCATACTCTAATGAATCACATAGCCGAGATCAACATATTCTTCATTCAAAATCCCCCATAACAGAATATCCTGATCCACAGTAACCTCGTCTGAATGCGAAGATGGCATGATATTAGCACACACAAACAGGTTCCAAGCCCTAACATACCTGTTCATTTAAGAAGCAGGAAAAGTAAGTGGCTCAGTGGTGCCTACTTTATAATTCCACACCGTGCCTGGAACACACAACTCTGCCAAAATGTAATCCAAGTCCAAATCCTCCCTAGTCTTCTGCACCCAATCATCAGCACCCTAGGCCTCGCGGGTTGATTTATAACCCGACGAATAGCATCAGGCCTATAATCCACAATCAAAACTCGCACCACAGAAAAACCATTCTTTTCAGCCCTAGGATTGGCATAAAACTCCCGCACAATGCTCAATTGAACCGCAACGAGTACCTCACAAAAACTCTCCCAACCCTTCTTTGCAATCATCTCCAAAAGCTTCCCATCCTGAGTCATAGGCAAGAATCCCCTATCCTTAGCAATCGGCTTAGACATCAACCTAGTGAACTCCTCCTGAGCCTCCGATGAAGTAAATCTATTCTTCGTTCCACCCACATTAGAATCCTCGGTAGACGAGGGATGGGTGCTGAAGGGTTTTTAGCACATAAACGCAACGAAAACGTAAATTTAAATCTTAAAAAAAAATGAAACCCTTCGCAGGATCCATGCAAAAAATAATATTTAATTCGTAGTTCAGTATGTTTACCTTAAGAAGCTTTACGTTAACGAAAAGATGGGGGTCTTTAATGGCGATCTAAAAATGATGAACGGAGATCCTTAGCAGCTGCTCCTCAAGTGTGAAGCACTCCACCGGTATCCACCAAGAAAACGATGTAATGAAGGAGGAGGAGATGGAGAGAATTAGGGTTTTGTAAATCTTTTTGGTTGAGGCAAAAATAGGGTCTATAATAGTATATTTATAGGCAAAATTTTCAGCTGAAAATTTTCCCATAAAATATTATTATTATTAGCCCTTTATTTTTCTCACTAATAATTAAAACACCTTTTAATTATTAATCCTTTTTCTAAACACTTTAGAAATAATTCTTTCACTTGATTTAATTTCCAAAAATTAAATTCTTAATTAATAATATTAAGAACTTTTTCTTAATTAATATATAATCAATTAAATCTCATTTAATCAATTATTAAATTTGCCAATTAATTATTTATTTCATAAATAAATAATTATCAGCCATTATTAATTAATTTCTCCACCATTAAATCATTCTCTTTTATGGTGTGACCCTGTAGGTTCAATATTAAGCCGGTAGTAGAAATAAATAATAATAAAACTATTTTATCATTATTTATATAAATTCTCTAATTCACTAAATATGATTAATTAATTAATCATATTTATTCAACATCGTGAGGGATACTTCTCAGCATATCGTGACTATCCGGATAATACGAATTCACTGCTTAGAATACCAAGAACCTATTCAGTGAGTAGTTACCGTACAATTAATTCCTTCTACCCTGCAATGTCACGATTAAATACAAGGCATGGAACTTGTGTCAAGCCTATCTTATTTAATCACTTGCTTTCCCATTCACTATGCTTAGTTCTATTTAATGTAAATTAGAAACTCCTTTCTAATTTCATTCACCCTGGCCAGAGATTCCTAAACTAACATAAGTGGATCAACATTGAACATTCTCTTCGTACACTAGAAGGTGTAGATCTTTTATTGATCATACACTATCTTCGTGTACAAATTTCTATACCCAGTAGAGCCCTTATAATTGTCCCTTGAGACTAAGAACTAAACTAAAGCATAGTTCAGTGTACACAAGATGACTATGATGACCTCAAGTCTAAGGATACTTGTACAACTATCACTATGTGAACAACTGCTGATACGTGAGTGAACTCCATCAGTTGTTCAGCTGTGTGAGTCATGTTCAGTGAACTTATTCTATAATAAGCACCTACATACTAGCTATAGTGTCACCACACAAATGTCTATGAGAACAGACATCCTTCATAATGAAGCAAGCATAGTATGTACCGATCTTTTCGGATTATTAGTTACCAGTTAGTAATCCTACGACCAGGAACTATTTAAGTTTAGAGTTATCATCTTTTAGGTCTCATTATTATGATCTCACCACAATCCATAAAAAGCTTTACTCTAAACTGTGGTATATCTTATATAAACATTTAAATAGATAGAGCCCGCAATAAAAACAAAACAAGTCTTTTATTAATATCAATGAAATCAAAACAGATTACATAAAAGTTATTCCTAAATCCTCATACATGATTGGACTAAGGACATATCTCTTTCAATCTCCCACTTATACTAAAGCCAATCACTCTCGTATCTAATACCCATCTTGTCTTTATGACGATCAAAGTGACTTTGAGAAAGTGGCTTTGTGAGTGGGTCCGCTACGTTGTTATGTGTATCAACTCTCTCAACGTTGACATCTCCTCTATTTTCAACTCAGATTAACCACCAAAAACAAGAAAAATGTCCTAAGTCCTTCACAAATACTTAAGGATGTTTTTCACTGCTTTCCAGTGGTCTTCACCGGGATTGGACTGATATCTGCTCGTCACACTAATTGAATAAGCAACATCAGGCCTTGTACACAACATCGCGTATATGATAGATCCTATTGTTGAAGCATAAGGAATCTTACTCATACGCTCTCTTTCCTCAGGTGTCTTAGGAGATATTTTTTCGGAAAGGGACACTCCATGGCTCATCGGTATGAGATCTCTTTTGGAGTTTTCCATGCTAAACCTTCTAAGCACTTTCTGGATGTATGTACCCTGGGTAAGACCAATCATTCTTCTAGATCTATCTCTATAGATCTTCATACCGAGAATGTAGGATGCTTCTCCCAAGTCCTTCATGGTGAAGTTCTTTAATAGCCATACTCTGACTGATTGTAGCATCGGTATATCATTTCCTATAAGAAGTATGTCATCCACATACAATACAAGAAATGTTACCGCACTCCCACTAACCTTCTTGTAGACACATGGTTCATCTATGTTTTTGATAAAACCAAACTCTTTGATTGTCTCATCAAAACGGATGTTCCATCTACGAGAAGCTTGCCTTAAACCATATATGGTTCGCAGCAGCTTACACACTAGGTGTTCATTTCCCTTGGAAAGAAAACCCTCTAGTTGTGTCATATACACTTCCTCCTCAAGTTCCCCATTGAGGAAGGCCGTTTTCACGTCCATTTGCCAGATCTCATAGTCGTAGTAAGCAGCAATCACAAGCAAAATCCGAATTGATTTCAACAGGGCTACAGGCGAAAAAGTTTTATCAAAGTCAATCCCTTGCCTTTGTTTGAATCCTTTTTCCACGAGCCTGACCTTATAGTTCTCCACCTGGCCATCTGCTCCAATCTTTCTTTTGTATACCCACTTGCACCCAATAGGCTTAACACCTTCAGGCGCCTCAACCAGAGTCCATACTTGGTTGGTATACATAGATTCCATTTCAGATTTCATGGCACTATGCCATTTCTCTGAGTCAACACTACTCATAGCCTCATTATAGGTCACAGGGTCGTCATCATCAATGATTGACAACTCATTGTCATTCTTAATGACAAGGTCATAATACCTCTCAGGTTGGCGAGACACTCTCCCTGTCCTACGAATGGGCTGTTCCACAGAAGGTTGTTCAGTCTGAACAGGTGTTTCCACTTGATCCGTAGTATTTTGTGCTTCTTGAACTTTATCAAGTTCAATTTTGCTCCCACTGTTTCCTTCAAGGATAAACTCCTTTTCCAAGAAGGTGGCATGTCTGGAGACAAACAACCGATGATCGGTGTAAAAGTAATACCCCAAAGTCTCTTTAGGATATCCCATAAAATTACATTTTACGGATCGAGATTCCAGCTTATCTGGGTCAACTTTCTTGACATAAGCTGGACATCCCCAAATCTTAACGTGTTTAAGACTCGGTTTACTTTCTTTCTATATCTCATATGGTGTTTGAGGAACAGATTTGAAAGGCACCTTATTCACTAAATATGCTGAGGTTTCCAATGCATAACCCCATAGGAATACTGGAAGATTCGCATAGCTCATCATGGATCGAACCATGTCTAACAAAGTTCGATTTCTCCTTTCATATACCCCATTTAACTGTGGAGTATATGGAGGAGTCCACTGGGAGACTATACCATTTTCTTTGAGATAATCTAGAAACTCTCCATTCAAGTATTCACCACCTCGATCTGATCGAAGAGTTATAATACTGTGTTTGGTTTGTTTCTCCACTTCATGTTTATATTCTTTGAACTTTTCAAAGGCTTTAGACTTGTGTTTCATCAAATACACATATCCGAATCTAGATCTATCATCTATGAAAGTAATAAAGTATGAAAATCCACCCATGGCTTGCGTAGACATTGGTCCACATACATCTGTGTGTACCAATCCTAGCAAATCTGCAGCCCTCTCTCCATGTCCACTAAATGGAGATTTGGTCATTTTACCCAATAGACAAGACTCGCATGTAGGATATGATTCAAAATCAAAGGGGTCAAGTAACCCTTCCTTATGCAATATCCGCAGTCTATTTTCACTAATATGACCTAGCCTACAGTGCCATAAATAGGTCAGATTTTCATCATCTCGTTTTCTTTTATTAGTTTGTTCAATCTGAAGTAAATCATGCTCTACGTCACATACATACAGACCATTATTTAAAATGCCACGTCCAAAAAGAACATTATCTCTAAGGATAGAACATTCATTATTCTTAATAATAACTGAAAAACCATCCACATCCAACATAGGAATAGAAACAATATTCCTCATAATAGAGGGAACGTAATAATAATTCAAAATAATAGTCTTGCCCGTAGGCATATGTAAACTAAATGATCTTACAGATACGGCCGCAACCCTTGCTCCATTGCCCATACGTAGAATCACCTCATCTTTTTCAAGATTCCTACTTCCCTTTAGTCCTTGCAACGAATTGCAAATATGAGAACCACAGGCGGTATCTAATACCCAAGTAGAAATTTAACCTAGTGATATATTAACTTCGATCATGAACATGCCTGAATCAGAAGCAGTAGTATCACTACCCTTCTTCTTCAATTCTGCAAGGTAAACCTTGCAGTTTCTCTTCCAGTGCCCCAACTTGTTACAGTGAAAACAAACAGCTAAATTAGGACCAGTCAACTTGTGAGCATCTAGTATGCTCCGGAGTGATAGTGCAGAAGACATGATGAATATAGTAAATCTGTAAATGATAAACACATAACAACACTTAGCAAATATTCAATTTCATTTCAAAATACTATATGAATCGGGTCTTAATTCATAAGTGTCTCCCACTAGTTTATCTAATTTTTTCAACCCCATAAGTGAAAATTAAGCATTCATAATGCCAGTGGAAATAGGGATCGTACATTCCATCACATAACCTCGGCTGTGGCACGAAACGTCATGTGATGTTCAATAGGCAGACAACTCTTGTCAATTACATCTTATGTTATTCCCTAATATAAGTTTAGCCTCTTAAATAATTGAGTCACGGCTGTGGCACGACAAACTTAATATTCTAAGTCAAGTCTAACCCAATATTTCGTACAATTGAATCAGTCTCCAACGGCCCACGGCTGTAGCACGTATCGACCTTTAGATTCTAATTCAATGTACACATCTCTATGTAATAGACAAGTATTTCTTATTTCGAAATCAAAGCCCTCGGCTGTAGCATGAAACGACAATGATTTAAAAATAAGAACCACTTTCTACCATGTTAGAAGGCTATGACCGACACAAGCCCGTTATGTCATTGGCCAATTACTACTTGATATTATTTAATTTTAGAGGGATTATATTACGTTACAATCATAATCATATTATAAAGAGATTCTTCCTTTTAAATTAAATATTTTAAATCAATAATCGATAATCAGATGATTCCCAGATCGGGTGGAGCATTGTCAAGAGGCGTCACTTAATAACCCTTTCTTACAAATAGAAATCTATTGTTGACAGAATCATCCTTTCTCTCAATATTGAAAATTCATATTCAATTACGTGTTTCATAAACACAAGAATCTCATGATCGTATTCATAATATTTATTGTTAAGGCAAGAAACGATTCCTATTCTAGATTTTCTAGAGCACGTCTTATATTGATTTAAGTTCACCTAAATCTATCATCGCATGGTAAACATAGACATATATCTCATATATAAAATTAAATAAACAAGTAAATATAAAGTGCAATAAAGTAAATGTGTTTTTTATGGCCCCATCCTATGTGATCTTTATCAAGCTCATGATAAAGATCAAGGTCAATCTAATATGGTTATGGAAATAAATACAACTACTTATTACATAAGTCTTCTTCTTTGTTTAGACTTCTTGTATGCTTCGTCTTCTTCTTTGTATCACCTCCATTGGATAGCCTTCTTGAGTCTTCAATTACATTACATGATTGAAAGTAAAACTAATCTAATGAACTTACAAAAATAACTCGAGTTACATTCGAGATTTATGATTACAAAGATTGACGACATGCAAGTCGTATTTAAAACCAAAACCAAAACTATTACACTAAGGTCGAAAGGTCATAACCATCCACCATGCTCATACAACACATAAAAGCATGTTAAAATACATAATCTGATCTTAACATATCATATTATCCATGATCTAATTATAAAAAGAAAATATGACAAAAATCAGAAAAATCAGAATCAAATAAGAAAAACAAGAATCACTGTTTACGGGCAGTAAACGACGTCAAACGACTTACAGACGAGTCGTTGATAGCTTTAACTATCAGTTTTATTCAGACGCTCGTTTACCTATGGAATAGGGTATTTTTTTGCGTAAATCGGACACCAGACCCAGATTTCAGCAAATCTGCAGCAGCCAATTCAGAATCCGTATCTAATATGATTCTCATAATTAGAACAAACATAAATCATGTATATATCATTATATATACAGATTACATAATCATCTTATGATTATACAACTCACATGAATATCATATATTCAAAACCATACATATATAAGCATATTATATCATCATCAAATCATGGCGAATCACGTACATGCTCATATATTGAAAACAATTAAACACATAAACGAATTAAAACTTTTCGAAAGTAGCTCTGATGCCAGTGAATGGTTTTTAGCATATAAACGCAACGAAAACGTAAATTTAAATCTTAAAAAAAAACAAAACCCTCCGCAGGATCCATGCGAAAAATAATATTTAATTCGTAGTTCAGTATGTTTACCTTAAGAAGCTTTACGTTAATGGAAAGATGGGGGTCTTTAATGGCGATCCAAAAACGATGAACGGAGATCCTTAGCAGCTGCTCCTCAAGTGTGAATCACTCCACCGGTATCCACCAAGAAAACGATGTAATGAAGGAGGAGGAGATGGAGAGAATTAGGGTTTTGTAAATCTTTTTGGTTGAGGCAAAATAGGGTCTATAATAGTATATTTATAGGCAAAATTTTCAGCTGAAAATTTCCCATAAAATATTATTATTATTAACCCTTTATTATTCTCACTAATAATTAAAACACATTTTAATTATTAATCCTTTTTCTAAACACTTTAGAAATAATTCTCTCACTTGATTTAATTTCCAAAAATTAAATTCTTAATTAATAATATTAAGAACTTTTTCTTTATTAATTTATAATCAATTAAATATCATTTAATCAATTATTAAATTTGCCAATTAATTATTTATTTTATAAATAAATAATTATCAGTCATTATTAATTAATTTCTCCACCATTAAATCATTCTCTTTTATGGTGTGACCTTGTAGGCTCAATATTAAGCCGGTAGTAGAATTAAATAATAATAAAACTATTTTATCTTTATTTATATAAATTCTCTAATTCATTAAATATGATTAATTAATTAATCATATTTATTCTACATCGTGAGGGATACTTCTCAGCATATCGCGACTATCCGGATAATACGAATTCACTGCTTAGAATACCAAGAACCTATTCCGTGAGTAGTTACCGTACAATTAATTCCTTCTACCCTGCAATATCATGATTAAATACAAGGCATGGAACTTATGTCAAGCCTATCTTATTTAATCATTTGCTTTCCCATTGACTATGCTTAGTTCTATTTAATGTAAATTAGAAACTCCTTTCTAATTTCATTCACTCTAGCCAGAGATTCCTGAACTAACATAAGTGGATCAGCATTGAACATTCTCTTCCTACACTGGAAGGGGTAGATCCTTTATTGATCATACACTATCTTCGTGTACCAATTCCTATACCCAGTAGAGCCCTTATAATTGTCCCTTGAGACTAAGAACTAAACCAAAGCATAGTTTACTGTACACAAGATGACTATGATGACCTCAAGTCTAAGGATACTTGTACAACTATCACTATGTGAATAACTGCTGACACGTGAGTGAACTCCATCAGTTGTTCAGCTGTGTGAGTCATGTTCAGTGAACTTATTTTATAATAAGCACCTACATACTAGCTATAGTGTCACCACACAAATATCTATGAGAACAGACATCCTTCATAATGAAGCAAACATAGTATGCAGTGATCTTTGCGGATTATTAATTACCAGTTAGTAATCCTACGACCAGGAACTATTTAAGTTTAGAGTTATCATCTTTTAGGTCTCATTATTATGATCTCATCACAATCCATAAAAAGCTTTACTCTAAACTGTGGTATATCTTATTTCAACATTTAAATAGATAGAGCCCGCAATAAAAACAAAATAAGTCTTTTATTAATATCAATGAAATCAAAATAGATTACATAAAAGTTATTCCTAAATCCTCATACATGATTGGACTTAGGACATATCTCTTCCAGGTGCTACTACTCCCCGTGGTTCGTGCTCTTTTGGGTTCCATAATCACAAGTGATAGCGATTTGGGTGTATGTTCTGTATGTAGGAGAGGCTAGGGTTTGTGGGTATAGAAGATGTATTTGTATGTATATAGATGTATATATATATATAGGATAGAGATAGGAGGGGTGGGGAGTTGTTTAGGGTGTAGAAATAGGGTTAGAATTATGGTAGAATTCGAATTTGGGCTTGGGTAATCTGATTTTCTATTTTTTCACTCTTTTTTTCTTTTCCAGAGGCCTCGCGCAGGCGCGCTTGATATGGGCGCGGGCGCGCCGCACTTCTGGAATTTTTTTTAATTTATTCAAATTTTTTTCTTCAGCAAAAATACAACAAATACATGGGTTGCCTCCCACGAAGCGCTTGTTTTACGTCTTTAGCTTGACGTGAAAGTTCAAAATCAAGTTACCACAAGAACGGCGCTCAGCACCTCCCAGTTTGCTGTATCCCCATAATAATGCTTCAACCTCTGACCATTTACTTTGAACGCTTGGTCCGGATGCTTATCAAAAATTTCCACAGCTCCATGTGGAAACACAGTTTTGACAATGAACGGACCTCACCACCATGACTTAAGCTTTACTGGAAAAAGTCGGAGACGAGAGTTGAACAATAGAACTTGTTGACCAGGCATAAATATCTTGTGCACTAACCTCCTATCATGCCATCTCTTGACCTTCTCCTTGTATAACTTGTTGTTTTCATAAGCCTGTTGACGAAATTCATCGAGTTCATTAAGTTGGAGCATTCTCTTTTCTCCAGCAGCTTCCATGTAAAGATTCAGCTTCTTCAAAGCCCAATATCCTTTATGTTCTAGCTCCGCAGGAAAATGACACGCCTTCCCATATACCAACTGGAAAGGAGACATGCCTATAGGAGTCTTGAATGCTGTTATATAGGCCCAAACAGCTTCATCTAGCTTCAAAGACCAATCTTTCCTTGGCGAACTCACAACCTTCTCCAGGATTCGCTTGATTTCTCGATTAGAGACTTCAGCTTGCCCATTAGTTTGAGTATGATAATCTGTGGCCACACGATGATTCATATGATATCTTTCCATTAATGTAGTAAATTTGCAATTGCAGAAATGCGATCCCTCATCACTGATTATGACCATTGGCATACCGAAACGTTTGAATATCTGCTTATGAAGAAAATTGATCACCACCTTAACATCGTTGGTTGGAAAATCTTTAACCTCAACTCATTTAGACACATAATCCACCGCAAAAAGAATATACTGATTATTGCATAACGAGATAAATGGTCCCATGAAGTCTATTCCCCACTCATCGAAATTCTCAACTTCCAAAAGCACATTAAGAGGCATCTCGTCTCTCTTGGACATATTTCTAACTCGTTGGCAGCGATCACATCTCAACAGGAACTGATGAGCATATTTAAACAAAGTAGGCCAGAAAAATCCCGCTTGAAGAATACGGGCAACTGTCTTCTCTCCACCGTAATGGCCACCATACACAGTAGAATGACATTCTCGCAAGATACCCTCCGTCTCACTATAGAGAATGCACCTTCTGATAACCTGATCTGTCCCCTGTCTAAACAAGAACGGATCATCCCATCGATACCACTTTACCTCATGTGGAAACTTCTTCTTTTGAGCATAAGAGAGTTCTGGGGGAATAACATTACTCACAAGATAGTTCACATTATCTGCAAACCATGGTTCTTCTTCCTGCACCCCAAAAAGTTGCTCATCTGGAAAAGATTCATTGATCAATATCTTATCCTGTGAGCAAGATCCTCCCATGTCGCAATAGAACCTGGCGGGAGAGAGTGCAACCAACTCTTAGCTTTATCCCTCTGAAAAAATGGGAAAAGTCTTGGTTTCACCGCATCTTCTAAAATATTGTTGAATTTGAAGGTGTCGCAGATCTCGATGAAATCCCTAATGTGCATATTGGGATCTTCCGTTGGAGAACCCCCAAACTAGACTGAATTATGTATCATTGGAATCGTGTCAGGCTTGATTTCAAAGGTATTAGCCGCAATGGTTGGTCGAACAATGCTAGACTGAATGTCATTGATTTTCGGTTGAGAATAATCCTTCAACGCTTTCGTTTCTGCTGCTGATTCTCCCATTGCAACAAAAACTTCTTCAATTTTTTCAACTTCTTCAAAAACTTCTTTTTCCTCTTCTTCAACTTCGTCTAGTATTTTCTTGCGAGATTGAGAACATGTTTGCATACAAGCTCGATCGAATATTTGGAACACACAAACAAGGTAAACTTTGTAAGAGAATAATCCGAGTCAGTGAACTTTTACGACCACTGATGACAAGCACATAAACTAAATTTAACACTGGTCCCCGGCAGCAGCGCCAAAAAATTGTTCACATAAAACCACGCAGGCGTACGTGATCACAAGTAGTATAAGATTAAGTTAAGTTTGTTCCCACAGAAACTGGTTTAAACAAAATATGCACTTATGCAACCATGTATGGTTATTATTCACTGCTAAGACAAGTATCAATTTTGAGTTGATTGACTAATTAAAGTTATTACACTAGCATGCATTAACTAAGAGAATAAAACTGATTTACTTATATAAGATAAAATATGGGATTCTAACTTTATTAAATACTTCATTCAGAATTTATGCCTTTAATCTTAGCATGTGATGGTGATGACAACTAATCAGATAACACGAAATTAATATACACTATCTTTTGATATACATATACCCTACTACTATACATCCACAAATAAGATAGAAATTGAGCATACACCAATTATGCTTAGACCCTATATGTCTATAAGTTTTGAAAATATAACAGTTTAATGAGCAAGTTATCTATTGAGATTACATAGGACATCGTAAGATGGTTAAAATTACACTACGAATTATGCAAGATAACATACATAAACCTATGCTAGCATGGCAAGTTCTAAACCTCTATATCCACTTTTGCTTCAATAAAGATTAACAAACTACTTAGATGTTAGCTACGCATCTAACAAGAATAAGTACAACCATACTAGGAAATCATAAATCACCATACACTAAAGATTTAGAACAATCAACTATTGAAATCCATAAATAAATCTGCTAGAACCCCATGACAACGATTAGTTCATGATCGCACACATGTCACTATGGGTTCCAGTGAAAACATGATAATAAATAAGTTCAGAATACTATGAGATAATATAAAAGTACTAGGATTTAGAACCAATCAAAAACAAGCATCCAAAAGTATCGCCTAAATTGAAGAATATAAAAGTGAAAACTAAATCTTCTTCTCCTTAGCCGTCTTGTGTGCTTTAGGTCTTCTCTAAGTTCTCCCTAGCTTCCTTGTTCTTAAAAACGTCTTCTTATCTTTATATATACAGCCCCGGTTGATCCGGACTCTCGAAAATACCAAATTCTAATCAAATCAGGATTCTGCAGAATCTGGCTGGCGGGCGCGTGCTTGGTATGGGCACGGGCGCGCTCCCTTGGGCGCGGGCGCGCCTATTCTTTGTAAAATTCCTACAGCTTTGTTCTTTTTATGCTTCGTCCTTCGTACAAACTTCCACGACTCCTTCCCTGATCTCTTATCAACATATAATAATTTAAAAGCTCATTTCCACCTCTGACTAGTGCCCTGCAATGACTCAACACAAAACTCATCAAAAACACCAAATACTTGAGTCTAAAACACCAACTTAAGCCGATATGAAGCGTTCCAAATAGATATAAAATCTACTTATCAGTTATAATGGCATCAACATTTAGCACAAGAATCAGTATCTAACAAATACTGATAAATAATAAGATACCATGCTTCAATAATATCAGCAGACTTAATTACCAAAGTTTGAGAATTGTCCTGAAATCATTCCCAATTCATTCACCAATATTGTGAAAGTAGCTTCACAAAGAGGCTTGGTAAATATTTCTGCTACTTGCTGATCTGTTGGAACAAAGACCAATTCCACTGTACCCGCTTCTACAAGTTTCCTTATGAAATGGTACCTGATACTGATGTGCTTAGTCATTGAATGCTGCATTGGATTTCCTGTCATTGTAATAGCACTTTGATTATCACAATATATAGGAATAGAAAAATAGTCTAACCCATAATTCAATAATTAATTCTTCATCCATAGTTACTGAGCACAACAGCTTCCTACATCAATGTATTTTGCTTTTACAGTTGATGTGGAAATTGACTTTTGTTTCTTGCTGTACCAAGAAACCAATCTGCCACCAAGGAATTGGTAGCTTCCAGAAGTGCTTTTCGTGTCTATTTTTCATCCTGCAAAATCAACATCTCTGTAGTTAGTTATATCTACTAAAGAACCAGTATATAAATCTAACTTGGTTGCAGTGGCCAAGAGAGTTGATGTAGTTGAACAATCTTGCATTCCAAATCTTTTGTGTAGATTCCTAGTGTATTTGGATTGATTTATGAAAATTCCTTCATCAGTCTGTTTAACCTATAACCCCAGAAAATAACTCAATTCTCCCATCATACTCATTTGATACCTGGACTGCATTAGCTTTACAAATCACTCACAAAATTTATCATTAGTAAATCCAAAAATGATATCATCAACATATATCTGTACTAATAACAAGTCCTTACCATGGTATTTATGAAAGAGAGTTTTATCAATTATACCTCTTGTGAAACCACTCCCTAGCAGAAATAGAGCGAGTATTTCATACAAGGCCCTTGGAGCTTGCTTCGGTCCATAGAGTGCTTTATCCAGTAAGTAGACATGATCTGGATATCTTGGATTAATGAACCCTGGAGGCTGTTCAACATAAACTTCTTCTTCGAGTTCTCCATTTAAGAATGCACTATTCACATCTATTTGGAACACCTTAAACTTCTTGTGAGCAGCATAGGCAAGAAAGATTCTTATTGCCTCTAGCCTTGCAACTAGAGCAAATGTCTCATCATAATCAATACCTTCTTGTTGTGAGTAACCCTTTGCAACCAGTCTTGTTTTATTCCTTGTAACAATGTCGTCATTGTCACTTTTGTTTCCGAACATCCATTTTGTGCCAACTACAAATCTGTTCTTTGGTCTTGGCACAAGAGTTCAAACTTTGTTCCTTTCAAATTCATTGAGCTCTTCTTGCATTGATGTGACCCAGTCAGCATCTTGCAGAGCTTCTTCAACCTTCTTAGGTTCAGTTTGAGATAGAAAAGAATGGTAGAGACATTCATTCTGAGTGGCTTTTCTTGTTCATACACCATTGTCAGGGTTTCCAACTGATCCAGGTGTGTGTGACTTAGACCATTTTCTTGCAGATGGAAGTTGACTCCTTGAAGACGAACCTCCCCATTGATCCATGAACTCTCTGTTATTTCTTTGATTAGTTCCACTATTATTTCCTGATGCTCCCCCTGAATCAGTGTTCCCATTGTTATAAGTATTTGACTCATCAGAATTTAAGAAAGATGAGTCTGATGATCTTTCTACTGATGTCTTTGAGATGAATCACTTGTTGTAGTCTATGTATTTGAGTTATGTTGCTCCCCCTCAACATGTGCTTCAGTGTCAGAAGGATTTCCACTGTTCTATGGAACCTCAGAGCTTTGAGTGATATCAAGACTTATTGTATCAGAGTCAAGATTTAAAAGTTTAGCATAAGGTACTTCATTTTCAATCTCAATTTTTCATGGTCATCTGCATTGTAATAACCCCAATTTTTGGAATTTTTGAAACACTGATGAATAGTAACTTTTTGCTGATGATGCTGATTAAGGAAAATTATCATACCACACTATATAGGAGTACTGTTATGGAAATTCTAAGATCGTATTAGTATTCCATAAAGTAAATGAGTATCTGTAAAGATCGTCAGAATCAAAATTCGAACACTTTGATTTTTCCCAAAAATCCACCAGATACCGAAAGAATTGAGTATAAGATAACATGATTAAAAGGATTTAAATTTCAAGGATTATAATAGAGGATCATAAAAGGAATATAAAATATTGAGAAAGGTTTAGGGGAACCCAAGTAATAAGATCCCGAATATGATCCCTCAAACGATGAATGAGAACGAAAGTTAAGCGAACCGTATAACAGATAAGCGGTCATTAGCCGAGTAATTAAGGGTTAATCAAAGAGGTTAGTGGATGGTGATGTCATCACACCATAAGGAGAAGGCATGTGTTAAAAAGATGACACAAGCATGGTGACATAAGCATGACAAGGATTTTTGATTTGTTGGTTGATTTATAGCCAAGTAAAATTTACCATGGTAAAAAGCTAAAACATTTTCAAAGACAAAAAGGAGAAGCAACCAAGCAATTATCATAAAACACAAAAATTAGAAGTTGACTTTTGCTTCCAAGAACAAAAGCTCTCGGCCAAAACAATACCAGCAACTTCAAACTGCCATAACTCCTTCAATACTCACTCAAATGTTGTGTTCTATATCTTGTTGGAAAGGTATTAAGATGTCCTACAACTCTTGTTCACAAGTCTCGTCCAAATAAGCATGTTAAGACCCTCATTTTTAGAGTTCCTTAAATAAGACTTTTAGAAACTTCAAAACCTAACTTTGTGTTCTTGATTTCTTTGGAAAGATCAAGCTTGTAGGAGGTTAGATTAAGGCTCCCTAAGGCTTCCTAGCAACTTAACACCTACCAAGGAAGGTATAAACTTTAAACCCTAGCCTTTACTTTATTTGTTAGTAAGTTTAATGGTTGGTTTTGTGAAATGAGAAGCATGAATTGTGATTATTAGTAGTTTGGTTTGATTTGGAAGTGTTTTGGTAATTGAAGCTTGATTATAGTTCATAGGTCTTGATTGTGGTTGTTTGAGTTGAAAACCTTGGAGGTTATGGACTGATGTGATATGGTTTAGGTGAAATATTATTGTATTGATGGTTATCAGTTGGTTGGTGGTTAATTGGAGTAGTTTAATCATTGGTAATAACATAAACAAAGCCTTCATAATACATGTTTTTATTCAACTGCTTGTTCTTAGTTTTCAGGACATAAAACTCAATAACCAATCTGTAACATTGCCATGTTTATCTAGATCATGTCGTAAGCTTCGTTTTGATATGTGGATCGCTTGGTTCCGATTTACGGTTTAGGAGAAATGACCGTTTTAAGTAACGGCGTTTCGCGAACGAACCTTTACCCCTCGCTTTACTTTGAGACCTTGTTTAAGGCCCTTAAAAGACTAATTGGATTATGAAACAATTATGTAAGGTGGGTTAGGATGTTGGTAGATTATTCGCGAAAGAGTCGTCTTAAAATTCGTAACGGTTAATTTAATAAAATTGGTGGAGTCGAGGGTACGCAAGCGATTAACGCAAATCGTTAAGCGTGTAAGCGACCGTTAGGGTATGAGTGAGTTTTGACTAGTTTCTTAAGCGACCGTGGTCTAATTCTGGATTATGTTGTTGTTCATAGGTTACCGGACCCACTCTAAGTTTAAGTCTATCCCGGAACACTCAGGCAAGTTTTCTACCCGTTATACTATTGTTGTGATGTATATAAGTATATGCATTATCTTGTGATAAGTGCATGATTGTTATTAGCAAATCTTGTGATATATTGGAGCATGTTGATATGATATATATACATTCATGTTTCGTGATCTTGATATCTTGTTATCGATTCAATTGTTTATAAACTGCATAATCCCTATGCTAGAGATAGGCATTATTTGCGTATACCCTTAGTATATGAGACCCAGAGTTGAATATTTTTCTAAACCGGGAGGCGATGTTCCCGAGTATATTATATATATATATAGTTTTCAAAACTATTAAATGAATAATGTTTATTCGATAGTTTTATTTTATAAATGAATATTATTTTGAATATTCATTCAAGGACTTATGACTCCGCTTATTTTATTTAATGAATATTATTTTGAATATTTATTCGAGGACTTATGACTCCGTTTATTTTATTAAATAATATTCTTTAATTTATTAAAGAATAATGTTTCGATATTTGCCAAAGTATTCAGAAAATAGTTGATAGTATCAAATCATTCTTACTTTAAATATTTCCAGAGATTATTTTCAAACTTTATCAAAACTATTTTTGGAAGGTGAGAGCGCATCCCAAAACTCGTTTTCAAATTTAAGATCTTCCTTTCGAAGGGGATTTAAATACTCGCTCAAAATCTGAGGGATCCGGCTCCGTGATGTATATTTATATTCGCAACAAGGTTGCTTTTTTGATAAAAGAATTTGTATTACTTACCCAACACTCGGGAAGTAAAATTATTGGAATAAGTTAATCCATTAACAAGCATCGCCTGGGAAATATCGGTGAGTTTTCCTTTCCAACTAGATACAACTTCTTGGTGGAGCCGTATCAACAAGTTTCTACTTGGGGAAAGGGGGGACGAGCTTTACGTTTCAGAGTCATGGATTTCATCTGAACTAGGAGTGGCGTAAGTGGTCGAGTTGCGTCGGCCCAGCCTTATTATATTGTCCCAAATGGCCCGGAAGTTCCGCTAAGACGGTCTTTTCCTTAGGAGTCCAGTGTTTGGTTGACAAGTAAATCCGACTGTTCTCCTCTATATGTAGAAAATGGCGCGGTTGCACTACTGCGGCTGATCATCGTGAGTGGTCTTCCTGGCTCGGCAAACTCCCGTAATGAGTTCATCATCCAGTTGGATATTTTTACAACACTAACCAGAGCACTTCGATAGAAAGGCTACGGTTGGGCGATTGTTGAGTGTTGGCAGGGTCGAGTTTTCGAAATGACGTTTTCATCAAATGAAGTATCTCGTAGCTTCATTTCATTTTGATGATATTTCAGAGATTGACTCTATACAAGTTTTGTCTTGTAACTTCATCTGTGGGATATTTATACCTTGAACGATGGTAGTTCAAGTAGTATTCGAAAAAGATATATTATATTGGAGTATCTTGTAACTTCATTTTTTCAACTTAAATCTAGTAAATGATTATCATATGCATGACAAAGATTTGTAGAAAAATGTTGAGACAAGGTTAGATATATGAGATCACCTTGCAACGATATCTTTATACAGTTATAAATTGGAACTCTGTACATATTATACATGTCAAAGGATTTCAAAGATTTTGAGAAGTATATATGTATATATATACTGAATATTTTCCGACTTCGTCGCATTAAGATATCAAACTTGGTTCATTTCTGCTTGACCAAGACTTTCATGAGTACTATGAAGATGCTCATATATAGTTAATTATTATACATATTTTTTCAGTGGGCTTATTGTTCACCCTTGCTTTCTTCTTTCATCACACAATAACAGATAGACTAGATGAACATGACCAAGCTCCCAATTCGCGAGCGGATAGGAAACGTGCCATAGTTTCTTATAGGCGTTGATGCCGCTGTAGCCGAGGTAGGAACTACCAATAGGCTAGGCTTTCAACTTTTGATGTACCAGACTTATGTATATTATGAATTGTAATAATGGCAAAGAATATGTAAATTTATTCAGAAACCCTTTTGAGGTGTATTGACTTATAATTGTTGAATAAAATGACTTGTGTTATTTTGGTATTCATCTCTAAAACTATAACTTGTGGTGGGTGTGTGTATATTGTGGGGTCACAGTACGCAGTAGTTGGTTGTTTATTAAGATTAAGTGTTATCAAAGGAAATAGAACTCGTGACAACCTGGATCCCCGACCCCAGATTTTGGGGTGTTACATGCATCTTCTAGACCTGTTATCTTCTTGTCATCAAAAGATACATGTATAGATTCCATGACTGTTCTTGTTCTCAGATTGTAAACTCTGATGGCTTTTGTAGTCAACGGATAACCCATAAATATTCCTTCATCAACTTTCAGATCAAACTTAGTCAGCTGCTCCAGAAGAGTTTTGAGAACAAAACACTTACAACCAAAAATATGAAAGAACTTCAAATTTGGCTTCTTTCCCTTCACCATCTCAAATGGTGTTTTTCCATGCTTGTTAATCAATGTTGTATTTTGTGTAAAGCAAGCAGTTTGCACAGCCTCATCCCAGAAGTAGGTAGGCAATCTTGCTTCCTCTAGCATGGTTCTTGCAGCTTCTATCAGAGTTCTATTCTTTCTTTCAACAACTCCATTTTGTTGTGGAGTTCCAGGAGCAGAAAACTCTTGTTTTATCCCCTTGAGTTTGCAGAACTCTTCCATATAACTGTTCTTGAATTAAGTTCTATTATCACTTTTGATGATCTTCACTTTTTATGTTAATCCTTTTTCCAGCTCCCTCACATGATCAAGAAGAATAGATGGAGATTCATCCTCGGTGTGTAGAAAATACACCCATGTGTATCTTGTATATTCATCAATAATTACGAGTGCATACCTCTTCTTGGAAATTGACATAACATTCACTAGACCAAAGAGATCAACATGAAGTAGATGACATGGTTCAAGAATTGAGGATTCAGTTTTACTCTTGAAAGAAGTTTTTCTTTGCTTGGATTTCTGGCATGGGTCACATAAGCCATCAGGAGTACAAACTGCATTGGGAAATCCTCTAACAAGATCTTTCCTCACTAGTTCATTGATATTGTTAAAGTTGAGGTGAGAAAGTCTTTTATGTTAGTTCCAGCTGTCTTCCACAGATGCTCTACTCAGTAGACAAACTTTTGAATTATCAATACTTGTGGAGACCCTTGCTTTATATAAACTACCATGTCTCACACCAGTCAATGTGATCTTGCCATCAGACTTACTGATAATTTCACAATGCTCCTCATAGAAGTTGACATGGAAACCTCTGTCACAAATTTGACTCACACTAATCAGATTATGCTTGAGTCCTACAACTAAAGCTATATTTTCAATGATGACATTTCCTACTTTGATTTTGCCATATCCCATGATTTTTCCTAAGTTGCCATCTCTATAAAAAATGTTGGGCCAACCTTCTCCTTAAATTTTGATAGTAGGGATTTATAACCAGTCATATGTCCTGAGCATCCACTATCCAAGACTAGAGCATTCCTCCTATCACCCTACAATTTGTAATTTGAATCAGTTAGTGTTTTTAAGGACCCAGACTTGCTTGGATCCTTTGGCCTTTTTAATTTTGTTAACATTTGCAGCAAAAGACTTTTTATCATAGTTTATGTTAACATCCTTACTATCAGTATTTATACACGCAGAAACAAATTTTGCTTTATTTAAAGAGGATTTTAGTTTATAATAATCATAATACAAACTTTGAGACTCTTTACATCTATAAATAGAATGCCAAACACTTCCATAATGAAAACAAGGACTCTGTGGTTTATATCTAACTATTTTATTCATAAACTCTAACTTGCAAGAAATAGTATTTATCTTTTTATTCTTCTTACAAGAGTTAGCAAGATGATTAGTGCTACCACAATTTGAACAGGTCTTTCTAGGTGCATTAGGTAGGGTTACATAATTTCCATTCTTATTAACACCTACCTTGCCATTCCTATTTTTCCTAGACCTTTTCCTCCTGTCTTTCATGTGTAGATCCTTCATCTTTTGCTTACGCTATTTCCGAGTCATTGAACCAATATTTACTGAATTTATGTGAACTTGTTCACTCTTTTTAGTAATTAAGTTTGATCTAGGTGCTGAGGTAGTACATTCCTCATGAATTGACTTAACAGTATTATCACTAGGATTAAACTTAATGGTCTTTATTTGAAACTTATTCAGTTTGACCTTGCTATCAGTTTTTATTGGTTATGTTATCTCAGTTTCTTTTCCACTTTTCTTATCAGAGTTAGATCTAGCTGAATATCCTAATCCTGATCCCCAACAACCATTCTCTAGAATTTCCTGAGTTGATTTTCCTGAGTTAGTCCAAAGTTTAATGACTTCTTTTTCTTTTTCTAGCTCCTTCTCTAGATAAGAATGTTTTTCTAACAATTTTTCCTTAATATAAACAACATTATCTCTTTCTTTTTGAATTTCTAGCATGGAAAGCAACTCAATTTCAAGGTGATCATTCATTTTCTTTAACACAGAGTTTTCACTCTTGATTCAATTATTATCTAAGGTTTGATCCCTAAAACTAACATGCAGAGACTTAAGAAAAAATCTTAATTCATAGATATCATCAGTATTAAAAGCCAGAGTAGTCTGAGGTACCTTTAATTTAGCATTGTCATCCTCAACGCCAGCTTTTTCCATGAGAGCATAATTGACTCCATCATCTGAATATGATGAATCATCCCAGTTTCTCTTTCTTGAGATCAAGGCTTGTTTCTTCTCAGCTCTGGGTTTTCTGCAGTCAGCTACAAAGTGTCCAATTCCATCACAATTGTAATATCTCTCTTTTAACTTGTCAAGTTTTCCATATCTTGATTCCTTCCCATCAGTATTTCTCATGTTGTTCCTCTTATCAGAGTTTGAGGAACTGGAACCTTTTCTGGAAAATCTTCTCCCTTTCCTGAAGTTCTTGTAGACCACCATCTTGAAGCTTATAACCAGTAAGGCAGCCATTTGTTCCATATCTTTATTGTTGTTATGATCACTGTCAGTATCTGATTCAGTATCAGTATTTGAGTCATCATCAGAATTTGATGATTTAATATCTAACTTTGCAATCATGGCTTTCCCTTTTGAGTAGCCTTTCCTCCTAGCTTTCTCCTTTGGCCTCTCTTCACCCTTGAGTGCAACTGGTCTAGATTTAGATCCTTTTCTCTTGATTTTTTGCTCCATCTCTAGTTCATGAGTTTTCAGAACTCCATAGATTTCATCTAGATGTGTTTTAACAAGTTGATAGTTATCCCTTATTGATGTGACTTTGAAGTCCCACTTTTTAGGGAGAGCAAGTAGGAACTTCAGGTTTGAGTCCTCCAAATCATATTCTTTGTTGACAAGGGATAAGTCATTCAGCAACTTCTGAAATCTGTCATAGATCTCAGTTAAGGACTCATTGTCCCTTGAGTCAAAGTGCTCATATTCTTGAGTAAGTATTGTCCTCCTGTTCTTCTTGATAGCAGTTGTACCTTGACATTTTACTTCTACAACATCCCATATCTCTTTTGTTGTCTTACATCCAATGACTCTATTGGACATAACACTATCAAGACTGCTGTGCAAGATGTGTCTAACCTTAACATCCTTCATGATAGATGAGATATCTTCAGGAGAGTAGTCCTTCCTGTCTTTGTCTATCATCTTCTCTGGTTCTCCTTCAAGCGAAAAAGCTACCTTCATTGGTCTATGAGGACCATCATATATCATGTTCAGATATTCTGGATCTGTGGCTTCCAAGCACATGGCCATCCTGACTTTCCAGATTGGATATTCATGTATCTTTAGGATATGCACCTTTATTGCTTCATACATACTCATATTTTTGCTAATCTATGATGTGGTTGGGGGTGGTGGCTTCGAATTCAGATTCTGTGTTTCTTCTTCTTTCTTTGACATGGTTGATTGATTTTCAGATCTTAAACTATTTGTACATTAACATCAAGATCGGATACCAATTGTTAGGCCCTTAATCAACTGTAAGGGGGGTGAATACAGTTAATACAATTAATTTGACAAAGCCTCAATAGAATCAACAGTTTTTATATTAACTAATAAAAACTTATTACAAACGTACTCTCTCGAAAGGATGAACAAATGTCCTTGAGAGCTGCAAGGTTATGCGAAAGATATAACAATTTCGCAATACTTTTAGCATGAACCTAATCTATGCTTTATATAGAGCACATCTACCCAATGTATAAGGAATCTTATTCTATCAACAATAAGGAAACCTATACAATTGCTTTTGAGATAAAGTCCTTCACCGCCTTGAGTTCCTATTTCCATTTCCTTCTCGAAGATCAACTGATGTGACAAATACTGATTTCATCATCCATTGACATCATCATCCGTTGATATCATTATCCGTCGATTATCAACATCTGTCAATGTCATCATCATCCGTCGATGTAAGTTCTGAAATGAACTTCTGATAGTTTCAGCTTGATATCATCAATTTCTCCTAAAAAAATAATATAGAGTTTAATAGGAATTAGAATTTAAATTAAGAGAAGAAGTTAACTTAAATATCAATTAAAAAGAAGAAGAAGAAAAAAGAAGAACGAATTCAGATTTTCGGTGCTAGTACACACCTCCTCCATCTCGGCTTTCGTGTGGATACATATATGGCGTAGATCGTTAAGACGGGATACATGATATTCAGTTAAAGCCAGAATCTTCTTCAGACAACCATAATCGCAAACCTCTTAACACGAGAACATCCATACTATGAATTAAATATTGATTTTTTCATAAATTCTATGGTGGGTTTCGATTCATTCTATTTTACGGTTTTATTAATTATTTTTGTTGTGCTTTTATGCCTCGAAACCCAATAGCTCTGAGCAGAGTGAACTCATGAGTTTAAGTGAAACCCTTAACTCTGAGCCAAATGAAATAGTGCATAGTGAAATACCGTGAGGGCCTATACGTGAGACACCTAACATACCAAACACACCACAAGTTGACATGTCATAATATGTTCGAGCATCAGATCTAGAAGCAATATTAGATGTCAGAGGTCATAAATTTCTTCAAGTTTTAGAAATCAGAGATCGTCAATTCCACCGGGAGTATGGTATCAAAGACAAGAAACATTAAGAGGAATTAGCCATCTATGATAACAATATTAAAAATCTTAACATGAAGCTTGCTATGGTTGTGGGGGAGTTGGACCAAACACAGAAAAAATGCACAATGTTCTTGTTCAAAACAATACAACTACCTCAATTATTGGAGCTGGAATAGGGACATTAGTATGATTAAGTAGATCTTAATCAACCTAAGCTCGGATTCGGGAGGATAACCCAAATAAGGGGGAGATTAGGAAGGAAGATGCTCAAGAAAAAGGCAATATTGTATTATCTAAATTAGTTATCAAAGTTGTAGCTCAAGTTCCTATTACAATTAGAGTTGAAGTTCTAGTGACATTAAAACTAGGTGTGTTAGCTGAGGTAGTTGAAGCTGAAAGAAGACCAATTATCTCAGTCACCGATGCTCTAGAATTTTCCCCATTAGGAGAAGAAAGAGATGACATAAGGTAAGGGTGGAAGAAAATGAAGTTGTTCCATTAAGGAAACAAAATATAGTGGTTGATAAAGCTGGAGGTTTGGGATCATGTGTCTCTCTTATTTCACAAACTATTGATGATGAAAACTAATAGTGGTGTCAAAGTTTAAAAATCAAGATGTTGATATGCTTATAAATAATTTGCTGATGAAGATGCTTTGTTTGAAGATTGTCTATTTGCTCAGATCAATAAGATCACCATTAACAACTTTCGGGAATCACAAGAGCGAATTGTGAGATAGAGGTTGAAATTGCAAGGAGCAAGGGAAAAGGAAGTCGATAGGGCCAAAGAGATATACATCCTTCATACGCGAAATTTTAAGTAAAAGGAAACCTTAAATATTACCTGAAGGACACATCCTAGATATACGAACATGTATGATCAACGAACTCTTTTGAAAAATTGTTGGAAGTGATCCGGGTCTCGTATATCCTTATCAAGACAGTTTTCGGGGATTTCATTCATGTAGAATCTCCTTTTGCGATTTTCTTCTTTCCTCTTGAAGCATTCTCATCCTGATCATCCTCCGATTTGCTCCTAGTTACGTCTTTTAAACTTGATAAAATTCTCAATTCTTGTAACCTGAATATAATTCTTCAATCTCCTGTTTTGTTCAATAAATCTAAATTTTCATCCAATTTAGCTACTTCATAGCCGTGGCCGCAATCTTTAGATTTTGTTCGACCCCCCTGGACGAAGATCGTAATATGTGATCACCGTCGCGATCTCCTTAACCACAGAGGCGAATGGCTATGTGTTTTGTGCGAATGTTATGGCATTCCCACCTTCCAAGTGTGACAATAGCTTCCTTAAATCATTTACATTGGCATTTCCTACTTCAAGTATGTTCTAAATATTGGGTTACGGCAAGACCACAGATATTGCTCCGATCTGAGTTTGAGTTTGCATCACAACCTGGAGTTGCGGTGGTGCAACAATTTATGGCCGAGGCATGACTCCTTGCCGCTGTGTCGGTGTAACATACTGCGGTTGCGGTGGCACTACTACTTGTGATTGTTTTCGTGTAAAATTCTGAGCGTTAATCCTTTATCGGCTTGCCGACTCTTGATATTCCTCTTGTTGCCTTCTTCCATCATTAACTCTTGGGTTTGTGTATATCCATCCCTCCATCATTGTTGGTATAAGCCACTATGAGTATCACCTCTACTTCCCCAGATGTTGCTCCTGCGATCATCATCTTCAGGTTCTTTTTCCTTCCTCCTATGTTCAAAGTTTCTTTTTATTTTTCGATGAAGGGTATCTATTACTACGAGGCCTTTCTTCCTTGGTAAGGGGTGTATATGTACGCCTAGTAAGCCCTAATTCATGTTGATCTCCATTCTTTTGCGTTTCCAGAATTAGCGTATTCAGATCTTTGTCACTTAATTAGATGCCAAGATGCTCCTTCAAACGAGATAACCTCCTTCGTTGTTTCTCAATCTCCAGATCATCACCACAGATCTCGCTATCAGTACGTCCTGAGCGATGTACATGTGGGTTTATCCTTTACTTTTGATTTGAATCTGGTTAAAGCTTTTATTCATCATATAAGACTTCTACAATCGGAACATCTTCAGTGTATTATAAGTGACGGGGTGTTACCCCTGAAAATGTTTTCCGTGTGATGCACGATCGTCCTTATTTTGTTTTTCACGATTTTCCTTAGATTTGTCATCAATCGTGTTCTCCTTAGAATGGTACCTTCGAGGGTGATGTTGGATTTATCCGCCCTCGATTAGACTTAAGCTTCTCATGAAGTGCTTTAAAGAATCACCCATCCGATGGAATTGTTCCAATAAATCACCATTCTTGAAGCGTAATGATGGTTGTTTATCCTCATGCTTCTTGAAGCATCTATCTCCTTGTCGTTGAAAACGTCCATCTTTTTGTCGCTTGAAGCGTCCATCTTCAGGTCCCTTAAAGCGTACATCCTCCTGCCGCTTAAAGCGCCCATATCCATGTTGCTTGTTGTGTCTATCTTCATTTCACTTAAAGCGTACATCATCCTTCCGCTTAGAGCGTCCATCTCCATGTTGTTTGTTGCGTTCATCTTCATGTCGCTTTAAGCGTACATCTCCATGTTACTTGTTGCGACCATCTGTACCGTCACCCATGAGTTCAATGATCGAAGCAGTATCCTCATAATAATTCAATCACCGCGGAGTGTTTGGTACATGTCTAACCTCAGGTTTGTCCACGACCATCCGGAGTAGCTCTCTCTGTCATCGAAGCTTTCCTAAGTGTCTGACCAGATCGAGTTATGTGGCCGCCTCTTCTTGTCTTCCTCTGTTGCGTAGTACTCGATCTTGAGTCAATACTATTAAATACGTCTCCCATCTGATAAAGTTGTTCCGTCAGATTGGCGTTGCTGATGAGAACTGGTGACGCTCTGCTAACTAACGGAGTTCCGCGTTCTTCTTACCGTCCATCTACATTAGGGTTGTAGCCGTTGTCATGAGAGTTTCAACCATTGTTGGACATCTTTTCCTCCTAATATTCGGTTTGATTCAAGCCCCTCCTTCTAGCGCCAATTTGTTAACAAAGAAATTTGGTTAACAAAGATTTGAGGTTCGCGGCTGGAATCAAGATCTGCAATGGTGGTCCTTTGCCGTAAAAGTCATCGGAGTATGATAATTCGAACGAATCGGGGGATGAGATCGCAAGGGTGTTTGGTGGTGACATATAGAGCTCTCACTTCTAATCCCCTACAATGCGCCTACGTACCTCCTTTTATAGAGGATCAAGCTCTACGTAGTTCTTGGAGAATAAGAAACCTAGATGGACTTGGCTTCTCATTCCGTGGCCCAATAGGAGTTGTCGAACCAACTTCTATTATAACTCGAACATTGATTTTCTTTAGGAGTTCCCGAAAATGTGGCCTAGACACAAAGGCCCAAGGCTGAGTTACGACTTCGGGACTTCACAGACAAGGAAACTCCCTGGCCGGTGGATATCCACGTCCGCTACCGCTACTTCTGTCGATCGTAACCGCATATTGTTAGTGTTTGTGCCCTAGAGACAACACTATGATGTTTTAGTTTAAGACATTTGGATTAATAATATTTATGTTCTATCGATTATTCTTTTTATAATTTATTAATTCTTTATTTACTGCGATATAAATGTTAGATTAATAAATGTCTTTGGAATATGATATGAAATTCTATATCTCTAAGTACGTGACTTAGAAATAAGATTATGAGAATAGTATCAATATTCCTAAAGATCCCTAGTCGAGTATTATTATCCAGAGACAATAATAATGCATTAAGACTGGTATGTTTGTTGACTGATGATCACATCTCATTGATCATAGGTATAGTGATAGTAAAGTAAAAAACATGGGCATATGTAAATGTACATGGTGTTGGACATACCCAATGTGAGATTCTACATGTCTGTTGTGTCATAAGTAATTCTCACAGTGATAATGATGTAATGGTCCTTAGACCTGAAGTCATTATATTTCTATACGAGAATTAATATACTTTGATTCTATTAAAAGTTATCCTTGACCGGGTAATGATAATAGTGGACATTGGGTATATTATGAATCGTGATAGGGATAAATAAATTATGCTTGTATAATTAAATACTGCATTAATTGTACAAGTTGTGGGCTGCTAGGCCCAATAAAAAGATATATGATACTCAGACCAGAAAGGTTAAGCCTGATGGACCAGATCAGGCCTGATGGAATAAAAAAGGCCCAAAAGCCCTGATTATTAATTAATTTCGTAATTAATTAATAAGGGACAAATCAGATGTTGAAAAGAGTCCCGATAAGGATATAAATCCTTGGAGATTAGCCTCAAGGGGACCTAAAAGGATAAGGAATCAGTTTCCTACTATCTAGGACTCCAAAGTCCATTCTAATTATGAGACTTGCCCACCAAGTCTCCTATACCAAGTCCAATTTAAGGACTCCCAACATCTATATAAGGGGTCTCACCCCCACCAACAAGAACTATATTTTTTGGCTTGATTCTCTAATTCACAGAGATACGTAGGCATCTCGTAAAGGCAGATTGAGTCACGAAACACGAGATACTTCCTTAATCGACATGATCAACACTCGAGGGGACGAGTATCCGTCTGATGCGCATCTGGACGCGCACGATCATATCAGTGCTTTACGGGATCCCAAGGAGCTGGAAAAGTTGAGCAGCTACTTCAAAATCAAGGAGCCTTTTAAGCTGGTTCTTGCGGGTCCGGCCGACAGGGCCTGTCAGTGGAAGAAGGACGCGCTATGCGTCTATAGGGATACTCTAAGGGCAGGTATTAGACTCCCTTTTCATCCATTCATTCCTTTGCTACTGGCTGATGTGGGCATCAGCCCTTGCCAACTTCCCCCTAATTCCTGGAGGTTGATTCTGTGCTATCTGTCGCAATGCGCCAAGCACAACGTCCCCACATCTGTTGCTGTCTTCAGGAAGATTTTTCAGTTCAAAAACAGCCCTGATAAAAGTCCGGGTTGGGTTTCTATCAACCAGCGCCCCACTATCCCCCATATCGTGAATGGGAAGTCCATCCCTGACAACAACTTGGGGTGGAAGAAAGATTTTTTGTTTGTTATTTGGGAAGGTGGAGATTGGGGCTCCCTGTTTCGATCATCCTTTGGGCTGGCCGTGGACGGGAGCCCGAATGACATAACTTTGTCTGAGGAGGAGGCTAGAGGTTTCAACCTCCTTACGCAAGACAACGACACTTCCCGTTGTTGGGACCTTATCCGGGAGACCGTCCTGGTAGAACGCGGCCTTTCGCCCGTTAATAAGAAAAGTAAGTTCCCTTTCTTATCTCCTTTATTTCCTGCACTTTTATTTCATTGATTTTCAACTGACTTTGTTTGTTGCAGTGGCTGAGAAGATTGAGGAGGCTACCAAGCCGAAGGACCTGGAGACAACCAGGATGAAGAGGGCTGGGAAGGTCTTTAAAGACCCTCGACTTGGTGATCGCTTCCCTGAGTTCCTCCTTCAGGCAATGGAGCCAAGCGAGGAAGGCCCCAGCCAAGTTTTGCGCACCAAGCAGAGGCCAGGGGCCTATTTTCAACCTGCCTGGGGGATCCGGGGCAAGGACTCTATCGTGGGCAGCACGTCGCTGTCCAAGGAATGGTCTAAGCATTCCATCTCCCCGGTGGACTATCAAGATTTTGTCCTTCAACAGGACTTAGAGGGGAATGAGCTATTTGGAGCCCAGGCTCTGGCGACGGTACGTCCTTTACTTATGCTCTTCTTACTTATTTTTCCACGTTTCTTTTCTAAACTTTCGCTGTTTCTCTTGCAGGCTAACGCCCATTTCCAGGGGGCAATCCACCAAGCTAAAGCTTGGAAGGTTGGCCTGGAAGATGCCAACAAGAAGTTGGAAGAGGCCAACCAAAAAATAGAGGCCCTTGAAGCTCAACTGGCCTCTTCCACTTCTGACCTAGAGACGGCCCGGGCCGAAAATGTCATTCTGAAGGCGCAGAAGGACAAAGCCTTTGATGGCTGGATGGACACCCAAGAATTCAAGGACTTGATGGTGGAGCATGATGCCCTTCTTCACCGCTATAAAGAGGGTTGGGATGCTGCTGTGGAGGCCATCCAGGATGAGTTTCCCGAGGTCCTTGAGCAGTCTCCCTTTCCTTGCCCTGTGCGGGTTCCAGAGCTTGGAGGGGTTACTGAGAAGCTTGCTGTTATGATCAAGGACGGAGAGGAGGAAGATTCTTCCGAAGAGGAGTTTGAGCCTGTCGCTAAGAAGGCCAGGGTGGAAGAGCCTCCAAAAGCAACGCCTCAACAGCCAGCATCTCCTGCAGAGGGAACTTCTACAGGGACTTCGGAGGGGACAACCGAGACATCCGAAGGAACGACCGAGACTTCCGAGGAGACTTCAGATAGTGGTTCTGAGGAATCTCAGCCTTCCAAGGCCTAACTTTTTGTATATCTTCTATTTGAACTTCATTCATATATAACTTGTCACCCTTCGGGGTTATATTTCATATGTTGCTTTTCTTCTTTCTGTTTTAACTTTACAATCTTAATACGCATTTGAACTTTAAACATCCTTAGATAGAAATAATTTCAAACTCTTTAATATGAAGTCTGGTTTTCCAAAACCTTACACAGCATGGGTTCGACCCTAATCAACAATAACTAGACAATGTAAATTCTACTGGAATATAAAATCCTACGCAAGCAAAGCTTCATGGTGCTTTTAAACCTACTTGTCAATGACAAGTGAGAATCGTACTTCACCTATCTTACACGTAGTAAACCTTCAGGTTTTGTGCGTGCCAGGTCCTCGGGACTTCAAAACCTTCCATAGTTTCCAGCTTGTAGGTTCCTCTACCCTGAACGCTCTTGACTCTGTACGGCCCTTCCCAATTTGGGGCAAGCTTTCCTTTCTGTCCAACACCAGAAGCCTCTATTTTTCTCAAGACTAGATCTCCTTGTTTAAAAAATCTCTCTTTAACCCTTAGGTTGTAATAGAATGAAGCCTTTTTCTGATATTCTACTATCTTTGCATGTGCCTCATCTCGCACTTCATCAATTAGATCCAGGGCTAACCTTTGCCCTTCCTCATTTTCTACAGCATTGAAAGTCTGAATCCTTGGAGAGGAATGCGATATCTCCACGGGAACTACTGCTTCTGCCCCATATGCTAACATGAAAGGAGTTGCTCCTGTCGTGACTCTACAGGTAGTCCTATAGGCCCATAATATTGGAAGTATCTCATCCACCCAATTATTTCTTGACTTCTCGATCCTCTTTTTTAGTCCATCCAGGATTATCCGATTTGCTATCTCTGCTTGCCTATTGGCTTGCGGGTGAGCCACAGAGGTGAATCGTAACTCAATTTCATTTTCTTCACAATACTTCTTGAATTCCTCATTGTTGAATTGTGTTCTATTGTCAGTGACGAGGATACGGGGAATTCCATATCGGCACATAATATTTTCCCACAGGAATTATGCAACCTGCTTAGTTGTGATTTTGGCCAAGGGTTTGGCTTCGATCCACTTGGTGAAATAATCAATGGCTACAATCAGAAATTTCCTTTGTGCCGTGGCCATAGGAAAAGGCCCTAGAATATCCATCCCCCACATGGCAAAGGGAATAGGCGAGTTGATAGAGGTCAGCATCTCGGGGGGTTGTCTAACAACTGGTGCATACTTCTGACAGCGATCACACTTCTTCACATATTCTTTGGCATCAGCCATCATTTCTGGCCAATAGAAGCCTAAACGAGTTATCTTATGAGCCAAGGCCCTGCCCCCCAAGTGTTTTCCACAAATACCTTCATGCACTTCTTCAAGAGCCAAGCGTGCCTCATCGGGCCTGAGACACCTCAAGTAGGGAACCACGAAAGATCTTTTGTAAAGAATCCCATCTATCAAAGAGTACCTTAGTGCCCGAACAGTTAACTTCCGTGCTTCAGTTGCATCACTTGGCAACCAACCGGTCTGAATGTGAGCCTTGATGGGATCAATCCATGACGTCCCCAAGCCTATGGGAGCCAGCAGCTTAACATCTATGCTTCGTGTCTTCAAAACACGGAAGTACACACTTCCTGAACTTTCTTCAATCTCAGACGAAGCGAACTTTGATAGCGCATATGCCTTAACATTTTCTTCCCTTGGAATGTGTTCAACATGGCACTCATTAAATTGGGTCATCACAGCCCTTACTAGGCGGACATACTTAGCCATCGTATCATCCCTTGCCTCAAATTCTCCCTTTACCTGGGATATGATCAGCTTCGAGTCTCCACGGACCTTTAAGTTTTTGACTCTAAGTGTCCCAGCTAGACCAAGGCCAGCTATCAGGGCTTCATACTCTGCCTCATTGTTTGTGGTTGGAAAATCTAGCTTCATAGCATACTCAATTAAGAACCCATCAGGGCTTTGCAAAACCAACCCCGCTCCACTGGAATTTGTTTTTGATGCTCCATCAAAATAGAGAACCCAATATTCTTTCTCCTTATCATTCTTCTCCCTGTCCCCATTGTCGACTCCCTTGTCTTGAGGTATGGTATCTTCCTACCCCCCGACTTCTTGGTTGGGTATGGTACATTCCACCACGAAGTCAGCTAGTGCCTGGGCTTTTATAGCCGTACGTGGCTTATATTTGAGATCAAACTCTCCCAACTCTATTACCCACTTAATCAGTCTCCCACTTGCCTTGGGACTGTGAATGATATTTCTCAGTGGCTGATTTGTTAGCACTTCAATCTGGTGAGCTTGAAAATAAGGACGCAGCTTTCTTGAAGCCATTACCAAGGCTAAAGCGAATTTCTCTATAGTTGAATAATTCAACTCAGCACCATGCAAAATTTTGCTGACATAGTATACGGGTTTCTGGACTTTCAGTTCTTCCTTAACCAACACCGCGCTCAAGGCGCTCTCTGAAACAGCCAAGTACAAGAATAAAATTTCACTCAGAACTGGCTTGGCCAACAACGGGGCCTGGGCCATATACTTCTTTAACTCTTCAAATGCCTTCTGGTTTTCCTCATTCCATACAAAGTCTTTGATGCTCTTTAGCGATTTGAAGAATGACAAACACTTTTCCCCCGACTTGGAGATGAATCGTCCTAGCGCAGCAACCCTTCCTGTAAGCTTCTGAACATCCTTAACAGTTTTTGGTGGTTCCATGTCCAGGATCGCCTTTATCTTATCCGGGTTAGCCTCAATTCCCCTCTTTGAGACCATCAGTCCCAAGAATTTTCCAGATCCTACTCCGAAAGCACACTTCATCGGATTCAACATCATCTTGTGGTACCTCAGGACCTCAAAAGCTTCCCTTAAATGGGCTATATGATCAGTCTTTACTAGACTCTTGACTAACATGTCATCAACATAGACTTCCATAGTCTTACCAATAAGATCCTTAAAAATTCTATTCACCAACCTTTGATAGGTGGCTCCTGTATTCTTGAGACCAAACACCATAACAAGATAACAATAAACACCAAAGTCAGTGATAAATGATACCTTTGGAATGGCATCCTTATGCATTTTGATCTGGTTGTATCCGCTAAACCCATCCATGAAACTCAGCATCTCATGTCCAGCGGTGGCATCAATCAAAGTATCAATTCTAGGCAGCGGAAAACAGTCTTTGGGGCATGCATCATTCAGATCGGTGAAGTCTATACACATCCTCCACTTTCCATTAGCCTTCTTCACCATTACAGGGTTTGCTAACCACTCCGGAAATTGAATCTCCTCAATGAAACCAGCCTCTAAGAGCTTTTCCACTTCCTGCTTTATAGCCTCTTGTCTTTCCGGGGCAAAATTTCTTTTCTTTTATTTCACTGTCTTCCGGCTTGGATCTACGTTTAGCTTGTGAGTAATTAACTCCGGGTCTATGCCTGGCATATCAGCTGCTGACCATGCAAACACATCACTATTTTCTTGCAAAAATTTCACTAACTTCCCTCTAAGGGGCTCCTCTAATGTGGCTCCAATGAAAGTCGTCCTCTCAGGATTCTCGGGGTCTAAAGGAACCGAAACCAATTCTTCTGCTGGCCTTCCTCTATTCTCATCATTTTCTCGAACATCCATATCTTCAATAGGAAGAACCTGCCCCCCGACTCCATCTGCCCTCAAAGAGGCCACATAACAGCTTCTAGCCATTTTTTGATCTCCTCTCTCTTCTCCAATCCCATTTCGGGTGGGAAACTTCATGACTGAATGGTAGGAAGAGGGGACAGCCTTGAAGGCATGTATCCCTGTTCTCCCCATGATAGCATTATAAGTTGAACTAGCCTTTACCACCACGAAATCCAGCATCTGCGTTGCTTTCCTTGGCTCCGTACCTATGATGGTTGGCAATTTGATTATCCCTTCCACAGGACATTCTACTCCAGCAAATCCATATATCGGCATGTCGGTTGGTGTTAACTGGGAGTCGTTATACCCCATCCTTAGAAAGGTGTCGTAGAGCAAGATATCCACAGAAGCACCATTATCCACAAGGACCCTCTTAACCGGGCTATTTCCTATTATTGGTGTTATGACCAGCGGGTCGTCATGGGGAAACTTCACACCCTCTAGGTCGGAATCATCAAAAGCCAATGTTACTTCTGTCCTGGCCCTCTTCGGGGCTTCTCCAACAATATGCATAACCTCTCTAGTATATGCCTTTCTGGAATTTTTGGACAATCCAGCAGCAGTTGGACCTTCAAAGATTGTGTTTATCACAGGCCCTCGAGGTCTCGGCCCTCCATAAATGGTGTTTATAACTGGTCCTCTAGGCTGGGGGTTTCGCCCCTGATCGTCTTGGTCCCTCCTACGATCCTCAAAGTTCTTCCTTCCATTATTATTCCTATCCCCTCCTTCTCCAGTGTATTTGTTCAATCTTCCTTTTCGAATGAGGAACTCAATTTCATCTTTCAATTGCCTACACTCATCGGTGTCATGGCCAACATCTTTGTGAAACCTGCAATACTTGCTCTTATCTAGTTTGGCGGGATCAGCCTTCAAGGGCTTAGGCCAGCGAACATCTCTGTCTTTCTCAATCTCCATCAAAATCTGACTTCTAGGAGCATTAAGCTTAGCGTATTCAGTGAACTTTTGCCCAGGTCCTCCCTTTTTGGGGGTTGAATCAGGGTTTTGCTCGGTTCTAGGATATTTGTCCTTTGCAATATATTCCAAATCAGTTTTTCGCTTCTTGCCTCCAGTGGGCTCATTACTTACTACGGTCTTCCTCATGCTTTCTTCCACCTTGATATACTTCCCTGCCCTCTCTTGGAGTTGCAACATGTTTTCAGGGGGACGTTTGGCCAAGGACATCTTGAAAAACTCATCCCTGGTTCCTTGTTGTAGTGCTATCATGGCTACCTTATCATCAAGGTCTGGGACTTTTAAAGCCTCCTTTGTAAAACGATTCAGGTAATCTCTCAAGGATTCCTTAGCTCCCTGCACAAGACTCATAAGGGATGCTGAACTTTTCTCATGGACTCTTCCACTGATGAATTGCTTAATAAAAGCCTGACTTAATTCTCTGAACGATCCAATAGAATTTGGGGGCAGGCGACTGTACCATCTTTGAGCCATACCCGACAGGGTTTGAGGGAAGGCCCGACACTTTATAGCATCATTCACGGGTTGCAGCAGCAGTGCATTAGAGAATGTCCTAACATGATTAGCGGGGTCTCCCGTGCCATCATAGGCTTTGATAGTGGGCATCTTGAATTTCCTTGAGATATGGGCATTCATTATCTCTTCTGTGAAGGGTGGAGTCGGATCATCAGGATCTCCAAGGGGAAGGAGATTGCTTGGATCAGTTCTTGGGACAACAGCCCTTCTTCTTACCGGACCATCCAGGTCTATGACAGGAGGAGGATTTCTCCCCCTAGGAGGTATCTGGGGTCTGGTGCCCTGGTGAGCCTCCAAATCACGCCTCAGCCTTTGGATTTCAGCCTCATGAGCCCTGATCATTTCCTGCACTTCTTGGGGATTCGCCCCTAGGGTGCTTTGGGAGCGTTGCCTTCCATCGGCCATTGGCTCTTTTCCAGGACGCCTCCTTCTCGGGGCCACTTCATCATCCGAAGATTCGGAGTCTCTCTCAGTATAAGGACCAGAAAATTCCCGATCCTCAGGAATAGGACCCAAACCTTGTATATAGGGGGGTGACTACCCTCGTGCTTCGCCTCGCCCAGCATATCCGCTTCCTCCAACCTCAGGGCGAAGGGGCATCCCATAAGGGGGGTTAGTAGTAACAACAGTTGAATATGCATACCCGACGGGTCGAGAATTCATAGGTATATGTACTTGTTGAACTTGAGGATTCGTACCTTGAATAGTCGGGGGAGTTGTCCCTTGTGGCTGAGGTTGAGTTGCCCCTGTCTGGGCTTCCCCCTGAGTAGATGCATAAGTTGAATGGGGAGGAACCTCCACGGTTGATGAAATCACCTGGGTTGTCTCTGATGGTGTTCCTTCCTCTAGAGCTCCAATTGTTCTCCGTGTTCTCGCCATGGTTGTTGTTGCTTTTCCCACAGACGGCGCCAAATGTTATGGATAAAAAACTAAGGTTATTACTTGCTGTATTTAATACTAAGATTCGGGAGCTCAAGGCCTTTAATGGCTCTCGATCAAATAGGAAAATCGTTGGACTTTCTAGCCACGTTCATCTTGGCCAAACGGGTCATTCTTTTGTCAGCCATCTGAAAAAAAGTAAGGGGCACGTAAATAGGCTATCTTAAAGTGGCACACAATGGAAAAATAGACACGAAAAGCAAAGGGAGGAATCTTACCTGAAGAAGCGCTCCTGAAAAAGGCTTTGAGCTCCGACTTGCTGTTATTCCTCTGAGAATCTTAGCAGGAAGATGAAGAAGAAAACTAAGAAATGAGAAAGTGAGGAGTAATAGCCTTTCCTCATTCCTTTATATAAGAGGAAAAGGAAGTTGAAGGGACGAAAAGCCCATTGAGGACAAAAGCCCATAGGAAAAAGCCCAGGAAAAAGAATATTCCAGAATATTCCTAGGAATTCTAGAGCATTCTAAACAGGGTGTATTAAGCCCAGATCAATAAAAGAGGCCCAATAAGATTTGGAAAAGCCCAATAATAGAGGCTCAGTAAAATTTAATAAGGCCCAACAAAAAAGGCCAGGCCCAAATCCAATTAGGATTTGGAAAATACAATATCTTAAATTAAAGCTAAATAAAGAAGGCTAGTGGAAGACCAGGAACCAGGTCGAAATCCAGGTCGTGAATCCTGCCCGAAATCTTTCGAGCAGACACCCGAAAATAACGGGTAAAAAAGACCAGAATCCAGGTCGAATTCCAGGTCGTGAATCCTGCCCGAAATCTTTCGAGCAGACACCCGAAAATAACGGGAAAAAAGACCAGAATCCAGGTCGAATGCCAGGTCGTGAATCCTAGTCGAAATCCTTCGACCAGGAAGCAAGAAAATCAAAGAATTTTCGAACAGGATTCAGGTCGAAATATCGACTAGAATCCTAGTCGAAATCCTAGTCGATGGGCTCATGGCAAGAAGCTGGAATAACGGGACTGAATTGAGGTCGAAACTTCGACCAGGAATGAGGTCGAATAAACCAAGCATCTTTCAAAAAAAAAAAAGGGATTAAAAACTCAGGTCGAAGTTCGACTAGGATCCTGGTCGAATTCCAGGTCGTGAATTCTAGTCGAAATCCTTCGACCAGGAAGCAAGAAAATCAAAGAATTTTCGAACAGGATTCAGGTCGAAATTTCGACTAGGATCCTGGTCGAAAAAGGGCTGGAAATCTGAAAATTAGGGAAAATCCCAGAAAATTAGGGAAAATCCCAGAAAATTAGGGAAAAATCCAGAAAATAAGGAAAAAATCCCGGAAATAAGGGAAAAATTCCTGGAAATTAAGATAATTCCTGAATAAAAGGAAAAATTCATTGTAAATGTGTAGGTCGCTCCACACTTTACGGAAAAACGAAACCCTGTAAGGGAACGAATAGACTTAACTTCTGCGAAACCTAATCAATGTTTCCCAAAAGTTGGGGGGCAAATGATAGGGATAAATAAATTATGCTTGTATAATTAAATACTGCATTAATTGTACAAGTTGTGGGCTGCTAGGCCCAATAAAAAGATATATGATACTCAGACCAGAAAGGTTAAGCCTGATGGACCAGATCAGGCCTGATAGAATAAAAAAGGCCCAAAAGCCCTGATTATTAATTAATTTCGTAATTAATTAATAAGGGACAAATCAGATGTTGAAAAGAGTCCCGATAAGGATATAAATCCTTGGAGATTAGCCTCAAGGGGACCTAAAAGGATAAGGAATCAGTTTCCTACTATCTAGGACTCCAAAGTCCATTCTAATTATGAGACTTGCCCACCAAGTCTCCTATACCAAGTCCAATTCAAGGACTCCCAACATCTATATAAGGGGTCTCACCCCCACCAACAAGAACTACGTTTTTGGCTTGATTCTCTAATTCACAGAGATACGTAGGCATCTCGTAAAGGCAGATTGAGTCACGAAACACGAGAGCAGCCATTAAAGGCCTTGAGCTCCCGAATCTTAGTATTAAATACAGCAAGTAATAACCTTAGTTTTTTATCCATAACAAATCGTATGAGAAATATGAATAATCTGGATGAGATTTAACCCTCCTATTTTAGGAGTGATATTATTGGCCTCTTGTGTGAGCTAGACTATGAAATGTGTGACCACGCTCAAATGTTGATTTGATATGAAGTCTACTCATTGATCAAGGAAACTTGGATTAAACTATGATGAGGATGACGCATGACATGCCTCCGATTTAATCTTTAATATTTGGTTAAAGGGATTATATTACATTGTACATTATCACGAAAGGTTTAATCGAATCACCGATTAATTATTATTACTTGAGTTGCAATGATGTATTACTAGATGCCGCTCATTGTTTACGATTTTAAATTAGATTTAAAATTCGTTACCAGCATAATAATAAACTATAGGGTCACACACAAATAATGCTTGAAAGATTATTTAATTTAAATTGGACTTAAATTAAATTAAAGTAATTTGAATTATTTATAATATTAATTAAGTCTGACTTAATTAATTAGATAAATAATGATATTCGAATTTACTATTATTAATTATGAAATTTATTTGTCAAATAATTAAGTGAGACTTAATTATAATACAAATAGGAATTTCGAATTAATAATAACTCCTAATTAGTTAAGAGTTATAATTCGTTTTTCTACCATCTATATAATATCTCTTGTGTGGCTGATTTTGGGCGTAAGACTTTTACTTAAACCCTAGCGACCAAGAGAGAAGATGAAGAGAGCAAGAATAAACGACTTTGTGCTAGTACACATCCAATCCTTGCGTCCAAGCACTCGTGTGAATACCGATAGAGCGTAGATCTACGAACTAAATATATATTTTTCACATGGATCCTGCGGTGGGTTTTGATTTTATTCAGGTTTTAATTTAATTTTATATCGTTTCCATTGCGTTTACATCGTTTCCATCGTAAATGCCAAAGCACATCCTTACCCCCCGGTGAGGATAACCCACCAGACTACATGACAAGTGATTCCAAGCGTAGAAGTGCAAAGTGCGAGATAACCCCAGAGTCTCTCGTCGAGGATAACCCGCTGAATACGGAGACAGGGCTCCCAAAGCACACACTAGATGCTTACGACCGTTTCCCTGTGAGAATAACCAGCAAGACTACAGAACGACGCATGCGTTACATTTATCCGGGATGTTGAGCTCTCAAAGGGCCCTTTTTCTTCATAAGGCGCGCCCTAGGAAGGGTTGGAGTCCTCCGGAGTCCTCTCCCATGTCTAGGGCGCGCCCTAAGTAGGGATAGCTCCCTCAGGGATCCTCCTCTTCTCTTGTATGATTCTTATGCTTTGTTTACTTCCCAGTTTAGTTGCGGGAGCAACATTCTCGCTAATTATTCCTTGTCGTCCCAGTTGCGTTGCGGAGCGGCCACCCCGTGCGGCCATATGGCACGGGGTTCCCCCTAGGAGGATCCGGGGACATTTTCCCGGAACCCGGGTCGTTCTTCGTTTCTTGGCACTCTTTCTCTCTTAGTTTAAGATCATCCTTTATAAACTCTTCATCAATACTTGTTCTTCGTCGTCGTCTTCTACTCTAGCGACTGTCGTGGTATCGTCGTCGTAGCGGTCGTCGCGCACTTCCTCCACTATGGTCGTTGTAATCTCCCGTCGTAATGGTCATCGTAAACCTTCATATACAATTTCACCAATCGTGGTAATAACTTTTCATCATCAATAGTTGTCGTAAGCGACTCCCAAACAAAGAGAGCCCTATAGGGGGTCTCCAAGACTCGTCCGTTTGTCTTCCTCGACAGTCATCTGACCCATTTCTTAAAAATCCGATGAAATACCATGACGATTTTATGGTATAATACACCTTATAGTTTTAGTGCGACTGGTTACTTATTATTTTGTGCAAAATTTTGTCCAAACATTTCCCCATTAATTAATCGGAAAGAATAGCCCTTTCTGATAAACCAACCAAACAAACAAACTCAGAGGCTATTTTCAGCAAAGACCCCACCTTATATGTGCATGTAGATGTGTGTTATAGGTTAAAAGTGATTAATAATGATACATCAAAATATGTAATGTAAGAATTTAATTAACATGAATTTGAGCGTACAATCCATACCTGTGTTCACGTGAGACTTATCTATACTGCGAAACTCTATATCCATTTTATGATTTTATAACCCAAAAAATATGCTTTTGTATTATGATACTTTATTTTCTAGTCCCTTAATTTGCCGTCACATCTTATCAACAACAAGAAAATCCGAAATTCTAAATTTAGAATTCGACCTGATCAAGAGCCCTTTCTGGAATTATGTTAATGTATGACATGATAAGAATGAGAAATAAAATGATATTTAATAATCCCATACGGTGGTAGTAATATATTATAGTTATATGACGTTACTGGGGGTCCTATAAATGAATTGACAAGTATTACTGATTAACTGAAATGTCGTTACTCTTGGCCACCTCCGAGAGTAGTTAGAACCATCAGCTAAGTACTGTTGTACAATGTTTCCTTGTACAAAACCCCTAAATTGCTTTAAATAGTTGAGTAAATAATTAAGCTAAATAAATTTACCTCACTTTAGTTAAAAGTCGTCATGTATGGGAAGTGAATTATTGGGCTCCTGGGTCTTGACTCTTGATGATACTTCGTTCCTTGCTAAAAATGGTAACTAATTCATATTAAATTGGAGTATTTGCTTAATTCTTATTCTAAATTTAATATCGCTAGTTTCTCTTCCGGTTTATAATGTTTATATAAAAATAATTTCATGTCCTATTTTCTTCATATTAAATAATATGAAAATTATTCAGAATATATGTTGTAAATTCTTTAAGCATGTGAAGTAAAAAGTATTTTGATCAAATTCGATAAAGATTCTTACAGAACAAGTTGACCAAAATGGGATTAAATTTTCTAAAAGGACATAAAAAAATTTATTAACTGCTTGAATGAAACAAAAAGTCACAAAACTCATGACAACGACTACGAAATTTTAAACAAATTGGAGTTAAGAGCAAAAAAAATTTAAACATTCCAAATGTATAATGTTTTTGAACTGATGCACATGAAAAATATTTAGGACCATCGAACCACTAAATATTGCTTCACACCATACTATCCCATTACCCTAGCCTCAGAAGTCTCAATAGGTCAGCTGCTTCAAAAGGGTATGTTTTCAGCATCTTTCTGAAGAAAACAAGAAGAAGAAGACTAAAGTCCACGGAGACAACAACCACTGTAAAGTAGTCAACTTATTAGGCCTGTGATTAATTTTTAATAGAAAAATAGTAGGTGTACAGAATGGTGTACAAAATTTTGTAAATAATAATATAGAATGCGTTTTAATTGGAGTAATCCCATATATTCACGTTAACAAAACCAATTAAAACACTACACATTAATTGCAATTTTATTATGTACTCTTATTAATCACAGCACTTAAAAAGTAGTCTTATTGTCTTAAACTATGCACCCCCACATTTTCACATGCCACCATTAACATTAACTAATACTACATAATCCAAGCACAAATATGTCATTCTCCCTTAAAAAAATATCGGCTGCTTTAGGTTCAATAATTTCCGAGCTGAGCATAATGTCACATGCACTGAAATAAACAAATATCCAGCTACAAATTTTATCTATATATAAATATGTTTGTTAAGTAGTTCTCAGAAGCTTAAGAAACTTATTTGCTTGATCAGTTGAATTTGTACTAGTAGCAAAATTATGGGTCGTGAGGTTGATTTGGAGTTGAGCACCAGTACTGAGACAACTCCAAAAGTTGTATCAACAGGTCCAACGCCCGGGGGCTCAGCGCCCAGAACTCCTAAAGTTGTATCAACAGGTCCAACGCCCGGGGGCTCAGCACCTAGAACTCCGAAAATTAGGACACCAGCGCCTATATCGATTCCTTCACCTTACATAATCTCTGCACCAGCATCACAAGCGCAGACTCCCAGGACCAGGGGAGCCAGAACACCGGGATGGTCTAGGAATATAACGCCAAGGTTCTTGACTCCTTTAGGGAGTCCGATAAGGAAGGCTTTAAATTTTGTAAAACTCGACCCACAGGACGCTTGGCTTCCTATTACTGAGTCGAGAAATGGGAACGCTTATTATGCAGCTTTTCATACTTTGTGTTCTGGTATTGGATTTCAAGCTCTTGTGCTCCCTGTAGCGTTCACCGTTCTTGGTTGGTAAGTAGCATAAATTGAGTAAGAAGTATCTTTTTTAACTGCTAGTTATTAGGACCTTTCACTTATAATTTCTACAGACTAGGTTATAGGTAAGTTTACATGCTCATACTAATTTCGTCAGTGTGTACTTTGTTTACTAATAAGAACATGCGGCTTAAAACAAATTAGTATGTCGAATTTTGCAAAATTTACTCTGACATACTTATAATTGACTTTAACTTTGGGTAGTTTATTATGTCATTACTTTAGATTTCAAAACTTATAGTTTGTCAAGTGCACTCTTAAAACTTAGAAACTGTGAAATCAACTTTAGGTATATATTCAGATAATCAATGAAGTAGGTCGAACTTAACATGCAGAGTGTGTTTTGGTGATCGGAGAAGTGGTCAAACTTGCTTATCATAAGTTATAAGCCAAATAACAGAAGCCTTTTAAGAGCTGTTTTGTACAAGGTTTGCACATTAGATTGTACATGTAGATATCTTGTAAGCTAGCTATGACCATGTTTGCGAACATTCATAGGTTCAAATATTGGTTTGCTATGGTAGAATCATGTATTGTGTCTGCACTTTATATGCATATGCTGGCATAGAATGTGGGTGACCAGCTAATCTGAGAACCAAAAAAGTGCGTAAACACTAAATATTTCCTACGATTAATTTCAGGACATGGGGAATCATACTATTGACATTGGCATTTACATGGCAACTCTACACCCTGTACTTGATGGTGCAACTACATGAAGACTTCGACAAAGAAATTCGATACAGCAGATATATGCAACTAGCAAATGCAGCTTTTGGTAATTAACATTACAACGAAAAATGATCATTTGAGGGAGCTTAAGTGTTGGCTTAAATCCTCCGTTATATTGGGAGAGAAATGAGATTCCTTACTCTCCCCATTAGCAAAGTCCGAGAAAGACCTTGATGCACCTCCATATATATATATATATATTTTTATGTTTTATAAATTTTTCCTAACTAGTTTTTGTTGTCTACTTTATAAAACTAATTATGAAAACATTATGATTGTTAGGTGAGAAGCTGAGCAAAGTACTAGCCCTGTTTCCAATTGGCTACTTATCAATGGGAACATGTATTGCTCTAATCATCATCGGAGGATCTTCAACCAAGAGATTCTACGAAATAGTATGCAATCCCATGACATGCAGCTCGCATCAATTATCAACTACAGAATGGTACTTGGTGTTCACAAGTGCTGCAGTGCTGCTCTCTCAGCTTCCTAACTTGAACTCTATTGCTGGTATTTCTCTCATTGGTGCCATCACTGCTGTTGGTTATTGTACAATGATCTGGATTTCCTCAGTTTCCGAAGGCAGAATCCCTCATATCTCTTACAATCCCGAGCTCTCTGGCTCCAAGATTCAGAAAATTTTTGACATCCTTAATGCTATTGGAATTATTGCTTTTGCCTTCAGAGGTCATAATCTTGTACTTGAAATTCAGGTACAGTTTATAGTTGTATAAAGGTACATGCATGCACAACTGCACAAGTACACACATATGATGGAGATGGAGGGATCACTATCTGATCATCTTTGATATTAGCTCAATTTCAGTAGTAGTTTGAAAAACTTATCAACAGCGTTACACTTAAAATAATTGTTGCAGGCCACCATGCCCTCAAGTGAGAAGCACCCTTCGCGAGTACCAATGTGGAAGGGAGTCAAGGTCTCATACACAATTATTCTAATGTGTTTATTCCCTCTTGCCATAGGTGGCTATTGGACATATGGCCAAATGGTTAGTTATTTTATCACATATCTAAGTTCGGATATGATTCCCGCTTAGATATTTATGTTAACAAAATAATCCCAACTAAAATTTCAATTTTTGGAAATAATATACACTAGAAGACTAACACATTTTCTCAATTTTATGGATCACTAGATTCCGGCTAATGGTGGGATCCTAACAGCTCTATTCGTGTTCCATGGACAAGATACTGCAAGAGGCTTATTAGGGTTGATAAATTTTATAGTGGTAATTAACGGAATAAGCACATTCCAAATATATGCCATGCCGATGTTTGATGATATGGAATCAACTTACACAACCAGGTCTAAGAAACCTTGTCCTTGGTGGCTCCGGATCATTCTCAGGGCATTGTTTGGATACTTCTGCTTCTTTGTAGCTGTGGCAATGCCATTTCTAGGAAGCTTTTCCGGTCTAATTGGAGGGATATCGTTACCAGTGACCTTGGCTTATCCATGTTTTATGTGGTTGATTATTAAAAAACCAAAGATTTATACTCCAGTTTGGTGGCTGAATTGGATTCTGGGAGTCGTTGGAATTTGCCTAAGCGTGTTGCTAATTGCTGCTGGGATTTATGTGGTGATACACACGGGTGTTGAAGCTAGCTTCTTTAAACCTCAATAATTTGTTATAACGGGGGTGCATAGGTTTTACAAGTTGTAGCTCCTGCAGGATATGAAGGAAGATACTTCATAATGGACTGCATGAGTTTGTTTGTAAGTTTGATCTATTATATTTGTTAGTTAGAAGTTTGTTTTCAGAGTGTTAAGAAGTATATTGTGATGATGTTAATTTTAAGTGTATTGTTTCTATCAATTTTTCCTTGCATGACTCTAAGTTCTGTTTCTATTTTTCTACAACTATTTGCATTATTTCAAATGCTTTCTAAAACTTGTAACATTCTCTCAAAAGAGTTTTGAGAAGTGAAGGTATTGCTCGCTAGATATAGCATTTAACACTTAATTCTAGCTAGCTAGAGGAAGATATAGTTTGTGTACATCTAACACTTAACTCTAGCTGCAAAAGAAATCTAGCAATCTGCTAGCTAAGGTTATAGTTCGTTGATGCCGGAGTAAATCGAATGTTGCCCCATGTCATCTATGCTGTTGAATATAGAACAAGCCAGTATTAGCTAACAAAAAAAAAACAAACAGCAGTATTACTGATTCATCATTCTAGCCAATATTTTAATTCGAACTATTAATAGAATAGGATACCTAGTCAAAATTATACATTTAAAAATTGGATATTATTGCCAATTGGGAAAATAATCTTTATAATGGAAGAACAAGTTCTGTCTAATGGGAAGGTATTCTAGTGTTGTCCTATTTATATTATCTTTGGTGATCGTATAAACTTTTACACATGTTATATGCAGATTGGGTTCTTTTTCTCTCTACCAAAATTAAAATAAAAATTGTTTGTATACAAATTGTCAAATTGATTGCTTCATGTGCTATATTAGTCTAAGCAAGCATCAAGGTAATTTGAACAATCAGGTGCTCCATTGATATATTATACCTCGAATATCTACCAAATTCATGGGGTCACAAATTCCTCCTAATCTAAAAAACTTCCAGTAGAGGCTTCCAAATTGAAATCAATATTTAAAATCATACAAATATTTTATAAAATTACAAAGCAAACTATTGTTTGGCCTTTTACTAAATAAATAATTCGAATTTTGTTAGAGTTGAGCACCAGCCTCAAATGAGTTGAAGCTACCATAGTGACGACCGGTACAATGCCTAATCTGCTTACGACATTCATTTGACCTCATTACTACTTTAGTTCTCTTGCATAAACTGATTTGACATTGGTGGTTTGTAGCTGGTCCACCATTTATCACCTGACAAAGATTCTAATAATATTGTCGTACAAACATTCTACACTCTTTCTCCCTATATAAAGTTGAGATGGATGGATTCAAAGAAACAGATTGAGTTAGGGAGACTCCATACAAAACAATATTAATAATGGAGGACTCGGTGGAGATAAACATACATGAATTGGTACAAGCAAGATCATCAGGAAATCAGGTTTTGCCAGAAATTAATGAACATGATCGATGGCTTTTGATGATGGGAACTGAGACACTGGACCATTGGCTTCCGATGACAGAGTCACGACAAGGAGGTGCATTGTCTGCTACATTTCTCCTTATCTGCTCTGGTATGGGTCTTCAATCTTTTGCACTTCCTGTCGCGCTCGTCTCCCTTGGATGGTACGTTTCCATTTTTGCATGTTTTAAATTACTTTCATGACTTCTAATCGTTTGCTTATCAAGTTTGTTACTCTGTAGTTCAGGACTGAGATTTTTACAAAATGATATTTACGTTGTACAATGTGGAATTGTAGGTATTGGGGTATAATATCATTTACCATAGGATATCTATGGCAGCTCTACACCACATGGCTACTTGTTGATCTTCATGAATCTGTGCCTCCTGGTATTCGCTATAGCAGATTTATGCACTTGTCAGTCGCTGCTTTTGGTTAGTATGCTAGTTACCAGTATTTTAATCCTTCAAAATTTATGGCATTCTTATTTGTACCTGTTTAAGTAGTCATATTTTGGTCCCTATTTTTTTTTCTCAAGTAGAAATGGTACAATTGCAGGCATGAAGCTGGGAAAATTACTTTCATTGTTCCCAATAATGTATTTATCAGGAGGAACATGTGTTCTCTTGATTATAAATGGAGGAAGTTGTTTGAGAAGTGTGTACATAGAAATATGGGGATATGACAACACGAAACCAGCATCATTCGATGCAAAATGGTGCCTTTTATTTATAATTATAGCCGTTATTCTGTCTCAGTTCTCTCCCAACTTGCATTCTACTGCAAACATAGCTGCTCTTGGAACATTAGCCGCTGTCATGTATTCTACCTTGTTAGCGGTCCTCTCCCTTGTCCAGAATCGTCCCAATGGCATATCCTACAGTGTCAAACAGGCTCCCAAAGAACACAAGGACATTTATGGAGCTATTAGTGCTCTTGGATTGATTGCATATGCCTTCAGAGGCCACAACGTTATACTCGATATTCAAGTGAGTAAAGGAATTTATATATATTTATTTTTATTCGCAGGAATGTATTTTGCACTCTACATAGCATTCCCATATTTTGTAAAACATGTGTTTATCTACTTGGATAATTTGTTTATATGTTATGTTAATGGTGCAGGGAACTATGTCGACTTGTATAAAGCAACCATCAAAAGGGCCAATGAACGGAGCAGTGTCAGTTTCATATCTAGTAATTGCAGCTTGTTTCTATCCCCTTACATTAGCTGGATACTGGTCTTATGGTAACAAATTACTAACTAATGATAACATGCCATTGCTAAGGTCATTCATGGAATATCATCATAGCAGCATGCCAAAATTTGTCAAGGCTTCAATATACTTACTAGTTGTGACACACTTGATAACCATATTTCAAATCTATGGAATGGTAGTTTGGGACAACTTAGAGCGGATTTACGTTACCATGAAAAATGATAGATGCCCCAAGTGGGTGCGAGGAGGAATAAGAGCATTGTTTGGAGGATTTGTTTATTTTGTGGCGGTGGAGGTCCCGTTCTTAGGAGCACTGTCAGCTATTCTCGGAGCGATCACAGCAGTGCCTGTAACATATATATACCCTTGTTTGATGTGGATTATCATTAGGAATCCTGGTCGGACAAGTCCAATGTGGTACCTCAATGCAGGAATTGCTGTTTTAGGTGTAGTGTTGGTTCTGTTGGTGGAATTTGCAGCTATTAGAACTTTAGTTCTGTATGGCTTTAGCCTTTAAGGCTAGTTTCTTCAACCCCTAAGAAATGACCATGCCGATGCATGGACAAGAACAATAAGTTACATATTACCTACACAAAAGCATAAAAAATCCATTATCAGGAATATCTCTTTATCAACAGAGCAGCATATGTTACTAATGTATTGAATATCTCCTAGGAGATTAATTTTTGCCTGTTGTATTAAAACAATAATCCTCAACATCCACATGCCATAGATAGAAATAGTGTGATACATTTTCTTATTTGTTGGTATAAATGTGAAATTAAATAATTTTTTATTTTAATATATTCTTACATTTTGAAAATTTAATAAGAAAGATGGAAGACCAAAAACATCAAGGCCGCCTGAAAATTAGCAATGTGTGTAACTCTTTTACGTAGTGGACGTTTGATTGGTAAAAATAGATGTGATGGATTTTGAGATTAGTGTAGCCACTCACATTGAATTTGTACTCCGTAAATTAAAATGCTCAAACTCACAACTTTTATTTGAGATTGTTAGAATATATATTTATTATATATTATTAGTGATATATTATATTAAGGGTGTTTTCGTAATTTAACTTGAAACAGTTTATTATATAAATATTGAGACATGTATCATGATTATTAAGTATTAATTAAATCCTAGTTGTTTATTTTGTCTCTCTACTTTTATCATGGTATCAAGAGTTAGGTTATGGAAAAAATTAGTTCGTTGATTGCTCTATTATATTTATTTGAGGTTGTTTGTTCTATTCATGGCTTTCGGTAAAGATGATTCTCTTCAGTCGATTAGTATTCAGCAGAATTTTGCTATGCCTGCATCTCCTTCACTAGGTTTGTCCATTATGACTGCTGATGGTTCTCCTATGTTATTGGAAGATGTTGGTTCTGTTGCCACAACTAACGTGTCCCTATCTGATATATATTATGTTTTCAGCCTTAAGATGAATTTGGTTTTCGTGAGTCAGTTATGTGCATCTAGATATTAACTCTCATTCTCTTCTTCCACTTGTTGTGTTCAGGACCCAAGATCTCAGAAAGTGATTGAGATAGCTCGTAGGCAAGGGGAACTCTATGTTTTGGATGAACTGAAAGTTTCGGATGTTAGAGCTTCAACTTTTAATTCATCATCTTTTCGTTTGAGTAATTTTTCGTCAGATTTTTATCTTTGGCATTCTCATTTGGGCCATGTGTCTGTCCCTCGTTTACAGTATATGGTATCTACAAGAGTTTTAGGATATTTAAAAACTCATGATATTTTTTATTGTAGTGGTTGTAAACTGGCTAAATTTGCTGGTTTGTCATTCTATAAATGTGTTTCTTTTATCGTTGCACCTTTTGATATTATTCATTCTGATGTGTGAGGACCTTCACCTGTACCCACAAAGGGGAGTTCTAGATATTATGTGTCATTTATTGATGATTATACTCGTTTTACATTGGTTTATATGATACAACGTAGGTCTGATTTTTTTGATATATATAAGGAATTTCGTGCTCTTGTACATACTCAACATCCTGCTGTTATTAAATGTTTTCGTTGTGATTTGGGGGGTGAATACACTTCTAATGAATTTTTCCAGTTACTTGCTTCTGATGGTACTATACGTCAAACCTCGTATATAGACACGCCTCAACAAAATCGAATTACTGAAAGAAAATATTGTCATATTGTAAAAAAAGCTCGCTCCTTCTAGTTGTCCGCTCAGGTTCCCGGTGTGTTTTAGGGGGGGAGCAGTTTTTAATGCGACATATGTGATTAATATGATTCATACTTCTCAAAATTCAGGTGTGTCTCCCTTTCAGAAATTATATGGAGATTTTCTAGACTATTCCTCGTTGCATGTTTTTGGTTCCACTTGTTTTGTCCTTCTCCCACATGTCGAGCTTACACAATTAACTCTTAAATCTGCTTTATGTGTTTTCTTGGGTTATGGTTTCAGTTAGAAAGGATATCATTATTTTGATCCTGCTAGACAAAAGTTATATGTTTCTCGTCATTTGTGTTTCTTGAGCATATTTCATATTTTTTTGTCCCTGCTAGTTCCCATAATATGACACAGACAGATCTCATTCGTATTGATCCTTTTGAGTCAAATGTTGATGAAACTTTGCCCACGGCTCCTAGTATTTCAGTTCTTGAGACATCTCAGACTCCCCCTCATCTCCTCTCCCGTTTACGACTACTTAATCCTCTCCAGAGATTTTGGATTCTCCTCCTCCCACTCGTCAATCTACTCGTATTCGTAAGTCCACTCGACTTCCTGGTTTTTCTTATTCATCTTATTCTCCTTCATTTGCCTCATTTATTACATCTGTTCACGGTTTATCTGAGCCTGTTTCCTATAGAGATGTTGTTTGTGATCCTTTTTGACAGACAACTATGGCTGAGGAACTTACTGCTTTACATCAGACACATACGTGGGACTTGGTTCATTTACCACCAGTGAAACATGCTATTGGTTGTCGTTCGGTCTATAAAATTAAGACCAAATCTGATGGTTCTATTGAGCGCTATAAGGCTCTGTAATATCCGGGACATGACGTGTAATTATTTTTATCAATAAATGATCATTATGTGATTATTATGTGACTTTTGGTGAATTATTTGATGATTGGTGATATTATTTGAATGTTCATATGTGGTAAAGTCTAGGTATGTTAATTTTATTATATCCAGAATAAAATATAGATAATTAAGGTATTTTTCTGGTAATTTTTGGAGTATTATATGATTTTATATTGGTTTATGAATTTATTAACTATTTTCTGAATATTTACAAAATTATTTTATAAAGCCGGGAATCGTCCAACCTCAACCGTTTTTATGTTTTTACAACCCGAAACTCTTCCGAAAACTCCTTCCTAACCTAATCTGGTAATTCCGGACACTTTCCATGTTTTGACTTTTTCGATCCGGATTACGGTTTGACCCGTGCGCGGCCCGGCGCGATATTTTCGATACGCTAACCCTTTTCGATAACATTATCTCCGTACAATCGTTTTATAAAAGCCCGGTTTTTGATAATTATCCGAAATAGGATGACGTTTATCCAAAACAGGATAGTGCTTATCCAAAACAGGATAGTGTTTATCCAAAAAGGATAATGTTTATCCAAAAGTATATTCAAGGAATATTCCAAAGCATATTCAGGGAATATTCTATCCAAAAATATATTCAAGTAATATTCCAAAGCATATTCAGGAAATATTCTATCCAAAAGTATATTTAAGGAATATTCCAAAGTATATTCAAGGAATATTCTCAAAATTTCCTCTATAAATAGCCCTTTCTGTAGTTTTATTTCGCGCATATAATTATTTCACCAGTAAAATTTTTATAATTATCCTGAGAAAGTAGTAAGTGTTCTTCGTGTTCTTCATAATTAAACCACGATTCGAAGGTGTTATCGAACTCCGATTCGGGCGTGCAATATATCAAAATGAAGCTCTCGAAATTCTCTTTCTGAATCAACCATTTGTTTTTGCCCAAAAATCAAGAGGAAGCGAAACATAAAAAAGGAAAGCAAGTGGTTAGTGAGTGGGAACCAACTGACAAGTGTTAGTGAAGTGAAAGCGAATTGATAAGTTAAAAAGGAATTTGGTGATGGCGGGATCCCCAGTCGAGTGTGCCAGCTAGGTTTACAGGTTGAAGTGGAGAGAGCTAGCGGAAGTTGTGTGGTAGTGTGAGCTAACAGTTGTAATAAAGTTGACTTCAAATATATGATAAATAAATTTGGGATTTGGTACGTTTGTAAAAATAAGGTTGTGGCTTGTGGACATACATTAAACTGTTACGATCCTTGATTGTGGTAAGTAGGATCATTGCATATATATTATTATATTTATAAACAGGGTTAAATATGATGTGTGTATGTGTTGTGGGCCCCAAACTTCTGACCCGGGTTTGGAGGGCGTCACAGGCTCGGCTTGTTGCTAAAGGTTATTCTCAGGAGTATGGTTTGGATTATGAGGAGACATTTGCACCTATTGCAAAGATGACGACGGTTCATACTCTAATTTCAGTTACTTCAGTTTCCAAATGGAACATATATCAGTTAGATGTTAAAAATGCTTTATTGTATGGTGATCTACATGAGGAAGTTTATTTGACACCTCCTTCTGGTTTTCCTCATCAGCTTGGTTATGTTTGTCGACTTCATAAGTCATTATATGGTCTACGACAGGCATCTCGTTGTTTGGTTTGAGAAATTTTCCACGGTACTTATTTCACTCGGTTTTCATTCTAGTCATCATGATTCTGCTTTATTTGTTCATTGTACAAGTGCAGGTCGTATTCTCTTGGCTTTGTATGTTGATGATATGATTATTACTAGTGATGATTGTGCTAGTATTGAGTCGTTAAAACAGGAGTTGGCTCGTTGTTTCGCTATAAAAGACTTAGGTTTGCTTCGTTATTTTTTGGAGATCGAGGTTGCTACTTCATCACAGGGTTATCTTTTATCACAGTGTAAATATATTGTTGATTTATTTGATCGTACTCGCCTTACTGATAATAAGATTGTGGATATTCCTCTTGAGATGAATGTTCGATATTCGTCATTTGATACTCCTCTTTATATCGTACTATTGTGGGTAGTCTTGTTTATCTCACTGTTACTCATCCAGATATTGCGCATGTTATTCATGTTGTTAGTCAGTTCGTCAGTTTTTCTACTACTGTGCATCAGGGAGCTGTTCTTCGTATTTTTAGATACCTTCGAGGGACTCAGTTTCACAGTCTATTATTTCCTTCTACTTCATCTTTAGAGTTACGTGCATATAGTGATGCTGATTGGGATGGAGATCCCGAGGATCACAAGTCTAAAACTGGTTTTTGTATTTTTCTTGGTGATTCTCTAATTTCATGGAAAAGTAAGAAACATGATGTTATTTCTCGATCATCTTCGGAAGCTGAGTATCGTACATTGGCTTCTACTAATTGTGAGGTTGTTTGGTTATGTTGGTTGCTTGCAGATTTGGGTATTAAGCTTACTCATCCTACTCCGCTATATTGCGATAATAAGAGTGCAGTTTATATTGCTCGTAATTCTATTTTTCATGAACGCACTAAACATATTGAGATTGATTATCATGTTATCAGTCATCACTTGCAGCAGGGTACTATCACCTCACCTTATGTATCTTCTTCACTTCAGATTGCAGATATTTTTACCAAAGCTCATTCGATTTCTCGCTTCCGGTTATTGTCTGACAAAATCTTAATGCTTAATGGTGCAGCATGGTGAGTTTGAGGGGATGTTAGAATCTATATTTATTATATAATATTAGTGATATATTATACTAAGGGTATTTTCGTAATTTATCTTATAACAGTTTATTATATAAACATTGAGACATGCATCATGATTATTAAGTATTATATAAAACCCTAGTTGTATATTTTGTCTCTCTATTTTTATCAGACATGATCAGTGACTTCAATTATCATATTTGACAGTTGGAACTATTATTCAAAATAAACAAATCTATTATTCAACAAGAAGTCGTCATGTTTTACCAAGAAATCTACATAATGATGGTTGATGATTCATGGCTACCGACGACAAAAACCGAAACAATTGACCATTGGCTTCCATCTCGACAAGGAGGTGCATTGTCTGCTACACTTTTTCTTATCTGCTCTATTATGGGGTCTTCAATCTTTTGCACTTCATGTCACACCGGTATCTCTTGGATAGTATGTATGTTCTCTTTCTCTAAATATTTGGTTGACAGACATGCACTTCTTCTATTAAGAGTGTAAATAGAGATTCTGACTCATCGGATGATGAAGTAGCTCCGAAGATGAGACGTGCTGGAAAGGAGCCGGTGCTTAACGGCAATCCACAGCCCAGGAATACCCAACAAGATGTTTCCCCACGATGTGCAAGAAATAATTAGGGCACATGAAGCTGAGATTCAAAGACTGAAGCGCGATTTAGAGATACACTTGATGTCAAAACCTTCACTAACGGCAAGGCAAAGAGATCCTCCTCCTGTTATAGACTTGGAAGGTCCAACACCGAGAAGGAGGGCTCCATCCCCAAGAGCTAATCGTAGTGATATGATGCTTTTAGGAGATCCCGATGATCCAACTGCACCATTTATTGAAGAGATAATGAATGCCCACAACTTAAGAAAATTTAAGATACCCGTCGTATGATGGTACTAACGACCCAACTAATCATATCAGGACTTTATCTAAAGCCCTGTTGATATAACTCATGAATTATGCTATTAAGTATCGGGCCTTTCTTCAAACCCTGTCGGGTATGGCTCAAAGGTGGTACAACCGTCTACCCCCAAACTCGATTCAAGGATTTGAGCCAAGCCTTCATCAAGCAATTTATTAGGGGAGTGCATGAGAAAAACTCAGCATCCCTCATGAACATTACCCAAGGAGCGAAGGAGTCCCTGAGAGACTATCTTAATCGTTTCATAAAAGAAGACTTAAAGGTCCCAGATCTTGACGATAAGGTAGCTATGATAGCAATGCAGCAAGGGACTAAAGACGAATTCTTCAAGATGTTCTTACCTAAGCGCCCCCCTGAAAGCATGTTGTAGCTCCAAGATAGGCCCGGGAAGTATATCAAGGTGGAGGAGAGTATGAAGAAGACGGCAGTAAATAACGAGCTCGCTGGTGGCAAAAAGTGAAATCCCGAAGAAGGAAAAGTATTCTAGAGTTGATAGAGACGTTGACTCAATCCCGAAGAAGGGAGGCCCTGGACAAAAATTCACTAAGTATGCTAGGCTGAATGCTCCTAAGAGCCAAATCTTGATGGAAATTGAGAGAGACAAAAATGTGTTGTGCAAGACATGCATGTAATATAAAAAGGCTAAGTCATATTGACAACCCTAAGATTTAGTTGTATGATAGTCTAAATCTGTATTTTGTACTGTATTACTTAAGTCTGTAAAAATGTTAAAGATCAGACTGGAGTATTTTTCTGTGAACAGTCTCAAGCCTAAGAATAAACTCTGGAAAAAGATCAACAAGATCATGCCTCAAAGAAAAGGTGAAGAATCTTGGAGTTGAATAAATTTGTTTTAGGAAAAATGTTCTAAGTCAAGATATCTACTAGTCATAGATCAAGTCATATAGAGAAGTCATTCGAGGACTCCAGAATGACTTATCGAGAAGTCCAAATTGGCTTATAGAGAAGTCCCAGAGATATCGACAAGTCAAATGAAGATATGAAGATTGGAGATCTCGACAAGTCAACCTCTCAGTAGAGATCTCAGAGATATCTACAAGTCAAAATGTATATAGAGATCTCTGAGATATCGACAAGTCATTTTACATATAAAGAACTCAAAGATATCGATAAATCAAAATGAAAATATGAAGATTGGAGATATCGACAAGTCAATTTCTCATTAGAGATCTTAGAGATATCGATAAGTCAAAATGCTTATAGAGATCTCAGAGATATCAACAAGTCATTTCCACATGCAGAGTTTTGGAGACCTCGACAATCCAACTTCACTTATAGAAAACTCAGAGACCTCGACAAGTCAAAGACACTTATAGAGAACTAAGAGATCTCGATAAGCCATTATACTTATCGAGATGTCAGTTCTCTATACAATAAATGGGAGATTTCGATATGAACATCAAGTATATAATGCAGACAAGTTAAAGATTCAAGATTATCAATCAACAAACGATCTAATCACTTAGATTGAAAAGTCAACAAAAGCAACTTCAAGAGTGCAAGATCAAGGGCCAAGATTAACTGACAAAGGAAAGTCACAGACCTACACGATTTGCAAAGATTCACTAAGCCATAAATAAAAAGCTTTAGAGATAACTTAAAGTAGGGTTTAGTACATCTTATTACATGTTGTGTAAACATGTGTTTACTAATCTATAAAGTAAATACCGTTCCTTTGTGTTTAGAAGTACAAATAGATCTAGATTTTCTTGTAACTCTCTCAAAATAGAAGCTGAGTTCTTTACTTACAAAAGAACCCATAAATTTGTAGCAAGACATACTTAATTTTAATACAAAGTTAAGTGAGTTTTGCAAATATTGTGTTTGTTGTGTATGCTTTATTAATTCTATTAAACATAATATCTCTACAAATTAATCTGCTTTGTTCACCATCCACAATAGATTGAAAAAGGCTAAAATTTCCAAAATATAACAAGTGGTATCAGAGCAAAATATGAAAGTAAACAGATCAAGATTTTGTAAGAATGAGTACAGAAAAGATAATCAGTATAAAGATACAAGCCTTTGATAAGACTAACTACACATTATGAAAGAAAAGATGATGTTGTTTCTAAGGATGGCCAATCCCTTGTACATCCAGATTCTGAAGAATGGACCTTTCACTCCTATGAAAAAGATAGAAGAATCTACAGATGGAGACATGGTCATCCCAGCTCATTATGGTCCTAAAGATCCTTCAGAATACACATACATTGAGAAAGAAAAAGTCTCCCGTGACACTGGTCTACAACTAACTCTGATAGAGTCACTCGATGTTATGTATAACAATATTGTCAACTGTGACACAACCAAGCAAATCTGGGAGAAGATCGAGATACTGTGTGAAGGTACAGAGGAAGTTAGGTCAAACCAAAGAAGAATATTGGTTTCCTAGTATGAGGGTTTTATGGAAAAACTAAAGGAGAGTGTTACTGGTGTGTTTGAAAAATTCAATAAGCTGATTAATGACTTGCACTTGAAATTTTTGCTCACCCTTCATGATCATCTTGAACAGAAAATATCAGCCATAAGAGAGGAAGAGACTTGATCAGGATAATACTGGAGGTGTTATATGGGATTTTGAAAACATATAAACTGGAAATGATTCAAATAAAATCCTTAAGAATTGGTCAAGGTCACATTATTGATGGAACAAGTGCACTAGTTGTTAATGACAACAATTCATCTAATGATGAATTAGAGATCCAGACTCCAGTTGTCTCAAATATTGAGCAAAAGTACAAGGAACCAATGAAGCAAGTCATTCTGGAACTTGAAGGAGATGAGTTATATAAATTGGATAAACTGGATGAGTTAGATCAATCCATGGCATATCTAGCGAGGAAATTCTCTAATATTATAGTAAAAAGCCAAAGTTCGTCAAGAGTAAAGGACAGACATTTAACAAGGACAACCGCTGGAAAGGAAAGGGACAGTATACTCCTGGTGGCAAAAGAGGCTACAAGACTGGATCTGTTGACAGATAAAAAATAAGGTGTTTCAATTGTGATGAATTGGTCTATTTTGCTACTGAATGCAGGAAGCCTAAAAAGGTGAAGAAAGATAAAGCCTATCTTGAGTTGGAGGCAAAGTATGAAGCTCTCTTGAAGAAGCAACAGGGTAAAGCTTACATTACAGCAGGAAAGAGTTGGGATGATTCTGATAATGATGAAGATAAAAAGGTTGAAAATTATGCACTCATGGCCTTGGAGCAAGGAGAGTCATCCCCATCAAAAACAGAGGTACCAACTCTTACTACTATTGATTTAAATACAAGTCCAATATAAAGAGACTATTGAAAAGATGAGCATAGAGATGTTCCACATCCACACTAGCATGGTGGAAGCCACTGAAGAGGTTAGTAGGCTGTCAAAAGCTAATGAGAAGCTTGAGGTTGAGAAGCAAAATTTGGAACATCAGCTTGTTGAGCTTGAGACTGTCAAACAAGAAAATGACTATCTAAAGAATAAGCTGAAGTGTGCCAGTGAGATAGAAGCTATGTTAAGGGAAAAGATAAAGAAAAATGAATTGAAGTTGAAGTCTTTCATAAATTCTTCTCAGTTAGTTGGTCAGTACCATGAGAAGAACAAGCCATGTGCTAACATAGCTATTGGTCTTGACTATAATGCCTTAAACATCAATAAAAAGAATGAAGAGGAGTTGGTGATAAAGCAAGAACTTGCTGATGAGGACACTGAGAAGAAATGCACAGAAACAACTCCAACTCCTAAAACTGAGAAGAAGCCCGTGATGGATCAAACCTCCAAGAAGCCAATCAAGGAGGTTAAGACTGAGAATACAGGAAAGAAGAAGAAAAATAGAATTGGGACAATTTGGATAAATAAGAGCAATAATTTTGCATTTGTTGTAGAAGCTCCTAGGAAACAGTGTCAGAAATGTGGCTCTATAAATCATCTAAATCACCTTTATAAAAAGGCTGTTAGTAAGTCAAGATTTGGAGCATGCAAATATAATGAAGCAAAGACTGAAGATCCCTATTCCTTCTTTGATAAGTTTGATTGCATTCCTTACAACATGAAAGTGATGACAAGTTGCCACAAGCTGAGAATAGACCTCAAAAAAGCCAATATTGGGTCTGCAGCTAAAAGGAAACATGCAAATCAATCAATAAACACCATTCTTTCTGAATCAACTCATTCTAATTCTGCAAATTTTGTTAATAAGAAGAAAGTACCTAACACTACTTGGGTAGCTAAACACACTTAATCCTCATTGTGTGCAGGGCAAAATGAAAAAATTCATATGGATCTTAGATAGTGGATGTTCAAGATATATGACAGGTGATAAGGCCCTGCTATCACAGTTTGAGGAGATGGTTGGCCCATTAGTGACTTTTAGAGATAGCAGCAAAGGTTTCACAATGGGATATGGCAAATTAGTTTTTGGAAATGTTGTCATCGAAGATGTAGCACTAGTTGCTGGTTTTGAAGTGAATCTCCTAAGTGATAGTCGATTCACAGATAGAGGATTCAATATTTCATTTAAAAAAGGAGAATGCTTAATCATCAACAAAAAGACTAGTGAAGTTGCTCTGAAAGGAGCAAGAAAGGGAAGCCTGTTTATTACAGATTTACTCTCAACAAATAAGGAAGGAATTTATTGCTTCTACACCAAGGCATCTGTAAAGCAAAGCAATATGTGGCATAAAAAGCTCTCTCACCTGAATTACAAGGCAATCAACACCCTGGTGAAAAGGAGTTAGTGAAAGACATGCCAAATCTGGAGTTTGCTCATATGAAGTTTGTGAGGCTTGTCAAAAAGGCAAAATGAAGAAGTCAAGTCACAAAAGTAAAATTGTGAATTCCATAAGTGCACCTTTGCAACTTATTACATTGACTGTTTTGGACCACTTAATGTCTTATCAATTTCAAGGAAGAAATATGCACTTGTGATGGTGGATGACTACTCAAGATACACATGGGTAGAATTTATGCATTCTAAGGATGAAACTTCACACATCAAGAAGATTGAGAAGCAGGTTGAAGATCAGAATTGTATGAAAAGATTGAGGAGTGACAATAGAACAGAATTCAGAAATGCAACTTTAACTGGATTCTGCAAAGACAAGGGCATTGTCCAAGAATTCTCAACTGCTAGAACACCTCAGTAGAATGGGGTAGTTGAGAGAAAGAATAGAACACTAGTAGAGGCTTCTAGAACAATGTTGTAGGATACCAAATTGTTAAAAAGTTTTCAGGAAGAAGCTGTCAACACTGCATGCTATACTCGAAACAAATATCTCATTAAAAAGAATCTTGGAAAATCACCCTACTCAATCTTATCTAAAAGGAAGCCTACTGTGAAATATCATCATGTATTTGGAAGCAAGTGTTATGTTTTGAAAGACAACTCTGAATATGTGGGAAAATTTGACTCTAAGGTTTTTGAAGCAATTTTTCTGGGATATTCATTTGAGAGAACTGCCTACAAAGTCTATGTTCTTGAACAAAAAAAATATGGAAAGCACGGATGTGACTTTTGATGATGACAAGTGTCCAGGCTTGAAATACCTTGATGAAAATGAAACTGAGGCCCTTAGATTTGAAAATCTCAACATTGATAGTGATTCTGAGAATGAAGTTGAAGTCAACACAAGCAACAAAATGGATGAAGAGTCAACTGAACTAGTAAATCATGAGAATGGAAACTCATCTCAAATACTTGAATTTGATAGCACAGACTCAGGGGGAGAAAGAGGAGAAAGTTCTGCAAGTCATGCCAATGATGAAGAAAATGCAGAAAATTCAAGTCAACAAACTCACACTAGGAAATCGGATAGGAGTCACGTAAGAGAAGTAATTATTGGTGATCTAAATGCTGAAGAGAGGATTAGAAGTGCAATTGCTAATGAATGCCTACATGCATGCTTTCTTTCACAAGTTGAGCCTAACAAAACTGAGGAAGCTCTACTTGATCCTGATTAGATATCTGCTATGCAAGAGGAGCTAAATCAGTTTGAAAGAAATAAATTTTGGAAGTTGGTTCCTGCACTAAAGAACAGACGTGTAATTGGAATAAAGTGGGTGTTCAGGAATAAAATGGATGAAAATGGGATTGTCACTAGAAACAAAGCAAGGTTGGTTGTAAAAGGATACTCACAGGAGAAAGGAATTGATTATGATGAAACTTTTGCTCGAGTTGCAAGACTTGAAGCAATTAGGATCTTTCTTGCATTTGATGCACACTCAAATTTTAAGGTGTATGAAATGGATGTAAAGAGTGCATTCCTCAATGGTGAATTGGAAGAAGAAGTTTATGTGCAACAACCACCTGGCTATGAAGATTCAAAATTTCCAAACTTTGTGTACAAACTACTTAAGGCTCTATATGGATTAAAGCAAGCACCTAGAACATTGTATGACACACTGTCAAATTTTTTGCTTAAACATGGATTCACTAGAGGAACTTTTATTAAGACTCTCTTCTACAAGCAACATGGTGGTGATATGATCCTAGTTCAGATCTATGTGGATGATATCATATGGTTCTACTAATGAAAAGATATGTCAAAGTTTCTCAAAACTCATGTAGAGTGAATATGAAATGAGTATGATGGGAGAATTAAGTTACTTTCTTGGACTTCAAGTCAGTCAAAGAAGTGATGAAATCTTCATCAGCCAAACCAAGTATGTTAAAGATCTATTGAAGAAGTTTCGTATGGTTGATTGTTCACCTGCATCTACACCTATGTCTACAACTACAAAGTTGGATGAATATAAGAAAGGATAAAGTGTAGACATTTCAGGTTATAAAGGAATGATTGGATCTTTTTTATATTTGACTGCTAACAGACCAGACATTATGTTTGCAACATGTTTGTGTGCAAGATTTCAAGCCAATATTAAAGAATCACATTTGATGGCTGTGAAGAGAATTTTCAGATACTTAAAAGGGACTCCAAACTTGGGATTATGGTATCCTAAGGGAACAGGTTTTGAAGCTGTTAGATACACAGATGCAGATTTTGCTGGATGCAGGGTTGACGTAAAGAGCAATAGTGGAAGCTGTCAATTTTTTGGAGAAAGACTTGTTTCCTGGTATAGCAAGAAACAACAATATGTGTCAATTTCCACAGCTGAAGCTGATTACATAGCTGTTGGAAGTTGCTGTGCTCATGTGCTTTGGATTAGAAATTAGCTAGTGGACTATGGTCTAGTGTTACACAAAAGTCCAATTATGTGTGACAATACTAGTGTTATATCTATTGTGGCTAATCCAGTAAATCATTCTCGAAAAAAGCACATTGATATAAGGTACTATTTTTTAGAGAACATACTGCTAATGGTACCATTGAGCTCATTTGTGTTCCACCACAAAAATAATTAGATGATATTTTCACTAAACCTTTGGATGAAGCTACTTTCACTAGACTTGTAGGTGAAATTGGAATGCTAAATTCTTCATCCTAAAGGCAAGAACTCAGCTAATGTTTTGCAATAAATTAATTTCTAATAAATCAAAATTAATGTGATTTAATTGGAAATTAACTGGAATATGAGTTATAAATATTTCAGCAATCTCTGTAAATTTATTTTTCAAAATTCAAAATTTAGCTTGGAATTGTTCAATTCTGAGAAAGCTGTCTAAATGATAATTAGGTAAAATTAGCATAAGACAGAATAAAAAAGAATAAAAGTATATAGAGAACTGAGTTCTCGATAAGTCTAACTGACTTCTCGACAAGTCATTTTAAAACTTCTCGAGTGAGTTCTCGATAAGTCATTTCTCTGACTTCTCGAAGGACTTCTCGACAAGCATTATTAAGACTTCTCGATAAGTCATTGTAGAGATTTCGATAAGTGATAACTTACAGAGTTCTCTACAAGTATGAATTTTAGACTTATCAACAACTTAGAACTAAAATAATTTAATTTAATAAATTATTTTGGTAAAATACTTTTGATAAAATCATTCTAATTCTATTTTGATTTATTCAAACAAAAATTGGAAAAATTCAGTCCATTCAGGACAAACTTGGTATTTATTTGACATCTCGATAAGTCATTTTCTAGATCTCAATAAGAGTCAGGAAAATGACATATCGATATGTATCTATTCTCACAAATATGACTTCTCGATAAGCAAATTCCAAATGTTTATTTTGAGTTCTCGATAAGTCATTTACCTTTTACTATAAATACTCAGACATCTCGACATACACCTCTTTACGCCTTCGAGATCTCTAAGTGACCTAATTCTTCCAAATCCAAGCCCTTTTCTCTCATTTCAAGCTCTTTTTCTCTAATTCTTCTTACCCACTCAAATTCAAACTCTTTAAATTGCATCAAACACAGCTACACCTTTCATCCCAAAGGAGGAAACCAACTATTTTGCTTTTACAAATGCAAATCAAGCTCCTAACAGTTTCAAGAGCTTTGTGAAGTTTCTTTCTGAAACTTACTTTGCAGGTGCTCTAACTACAAATCTATTACTATTCTTGGATATTCTTAGGGATTTCTGGAACACACTTGTGATAAGGACAGTGGTACATGAGAACCAAGCTATATCCATGGTGGTTAACTGCTCCATTCAAGGCCAACAGGTGGAGTTTTATGAAGATAATGTCAATGTAGATTTGGGCATCCCTACTGACAATTTGGTGGAGGTTCCAACACAAGATGAGCTAGTTGAGTTCATGGAATTCATAAACTACAATAAAAGAATCAACTTGGCTAGCCTGAACAAGAAGTACCTGTGGAGGGAATGGTCTTTCCTTTTTGATTCAATTGTGAGGGCATTCACCTGTAGGAAGACAGGGTATGAAAATATTTCAAGTGTTGTTCAGAAGCTGGCGTTCTCTATGGCTCACAACAGATACCTCAATGTAGGACACCTGATAATGGAGGAGCTAAGAACCAGGATCACAATGCATTTGACATCAAGAGGTAAGGAAATCTTTCTTCCTAGATTTATAATGTCTATTTTAAATCATAAAGTGAATGAAATGCATATGCTTAATGGTATAGATAGAACTAAAATAGGCAACTGTAAACAAGTGTCCAAAGTTCTATTTGGCTCACTCATTACAAAGAACAAGGTACCTGTAAGTCTTAGAATCACTCCATTTATGTTGGAGAGATTCAAGACTTAACCTTACCCAATGACTGACATGAGGTCTACAATAACAATTAGTACAGTTATGGCTCCTATACCTGTAATACCCCAAATCCGGGGTCAAGATTTGGTGTCACTAAACAATCCTTACATAGGATAAAGAAATAAATAAATAACCCCTTTAATCCGGATCGTTTACAGGTTATGGTATGAAACAAGAATCTAATCTTCTACAACTTACAACAACTAAAATACAATTGTAAATACCTTTGAACTAATGCTCGAATCATATTCTTCTAACTTCTTCAACCTCTCGCAGCGGAGATTTCTCGAACTTCTGCTGTCTATCTAAGCTATTCATTAAACGATGTTCAAGAAATTCCTAACTATTCAGTATCCATCATTATCGACTAAGTTTCCATAGACTTAGCCTGCTAAACCAGCCTGATAAGGATGGGTTGAATAATTAAGAAGATCTCAATTCATTCAAGATTCTAACTATCACTGAGCAACTAATGCTGCAGCAACAATCTGAACCTCGAATATATTTAGAAACATTGTAATTTTTCCGAAACTGAGTGCTAAGAAAGAATAACTTTAAACCATAATCACATTTTATTTCAAGAGGGAATGCCATTAATGGCGACCAACAATAAATTGGACTGAACACTAGAAACCAATATATGCACTATAACCTGCTGATCAGTCAGGAGATAGTTCAGATCTATACCCAACTGCATAGACCCAACCAACATATGGGGCACCCAGGCAACTATGGCCTAAAGGGTCCGGTCCATCTCCGGCCCATAGGATCCAGCTCATCACTGGTCCTCATAATAATCGTCCAGCCCGTAGAGTATTTTGATATCAAATCATTCTGATTTCAAAACATCCCAAATTAGGGTTCGCAATTAACCCGAACGAATGGGAATTTGTTCAAGAGAGTAATCGAATTATAGAAACAATAATGGAAAGAACTTGCATAATAAGAGTAATTGCAGCGAAATATAAAACAGTTTAACTATTCTGAACTTAGAATAGGAGCGAATAAATATTTGCAGTATTTTAGGAGAAAGGTTAGGAATACTTGCAGTATTTAAAAGAAAGTTCGGGAATACTTGCATAAACAGAATTATTTAATTTAGCGATATGTAAAACATTTATCTATTCCGAACTGAGAATAGGGAAAGCAAATACTTGCATAATAAGCTTCAAAATAAATATCACTTAAACAATAAGTGATGATAGGGATACTTGCCTCAATAAGCTTTAACCACTATTATCGGTTAACTTTGGTTCGACTTTAATCATTCGACTTTATCGTCAAATTTCTATCCTATTTTGGATACGATCCCAGCATTCAGACCCTTCGGTTGGAACTTCGTTGATCTCGACGTCTAATCATTAGATCGATCCTAGTCCGATGTCACGTCTTGGGTCTTCCGTCTAAACCTACAGGGTTGAAATACCCTAATTCAGATAACCGCTTAAGCTTAACATCAAATCGTCATCCTATTCTACCCATATGATTTCATAACCGAATTCATATTTATATGTATTATCGACATACACATAGCAATTATGGTTCCCATTTTCGAAACTAGGTTCAGTATTTAATTTCGGAATATACGTATATTTGTCATTTTGAAAAATAGGGTAATCGATTATTCATAAAATATCTTGTCACGTCACGTAAATAGGTTTCATAAAGTTTAATTATATCCTTGTTCGACGATTCCGATAATTACAGGTTACGTTCCCGTATTTTCGGAATTAGTTTTCCCGAAAATTGGGCAGCGTTTCCTTTATTTATCGGCCTACCCGTCGAACATCCCGACGTCAATCACAATATGTCAACAATCAATCATTCAATTCATAATCCATACGCCAATCCCAATCATCAACACAATTCAGCTATTAACTATTTTTATTCATTTTTGTTTCATAATCATTATCACGAACTAATTTATTTAATTAATGAATGTAGGGCTCAGATAAAAATCATCCTCGCCCACCGTCAGCTCGCCGACGGCGGTAAAATTTGCGGGTTCCCGTTTATAACGGATGTCCGACACGAATTTCACCGATATATCAAAATAATCCCCGCATAAAAATATATTTTATTTTCACGAACCAATCAATTAATTTCCTGCAGGAATTAAGTATAATAAAATAATTAAAAGAATCCAAATCGAACATACGCAAGCAACAGGAAGCAACAGGAAAACATCCCGCCACCAACACGCGCAAACACGCGCGGGCGGCCGGAAGAACACGGAATCGATAACAAAACAGACTTCATCGCCACGCGCAACCGCGCAACAGCCGCCACACCTCGCCGGACTCCGGGAGGTGGCGACAACACAAGACACAGACTAACACACCCACACGGCAGTATATATACAAACGTGGATATATATATATATATATAATTATCAACAAGCAAATCAGTACAGGAACCCACCAAAATCACACCGGAAAAGTAGAGCGGCGGCCGGAGATTCCCGAACAGGGAGAAGAACGGGAGGAAAGAAAGAAAGAAAAAAAAAACGGGAAGAAGAAGAGGGATAGAGAAGAGATGAGGGAGAGATCGAAGGGAGAGAGAAAAGAGAGAGCCGAGAGAGATTGCCGAGAGAGAGACCCGAAAAACCAAAAAGAATACCCGATTAAAAAGAAGAAAGGGGTACAATTTTGGGGGATTTGTCGGATTTGTTGCGTTATTTCTGTTCCTGACACCGCGTTTAACGAATAAATGGGAAATTTACGAATAGAGATAGTTCCCAAAGTTTACTAAAATAACCTTAAAATCCCCGGAATAATTTTAAAGTTAATAAAATAAAAATTTTATAATTTTTGAAGCATTCTGGAATTAAATACTGATTTTACAATTAAATGAGGTCAGAAAATCATTTAAAATTAAATAATTAATAAAATATTGATTTCTAAATTTTACAAATTCCTAAAAATAATAAATAAACTTATAAAACAACAAAAATAATTTTAGGAGCAATTTTAGAATTTTTATGAATAAATATTCAATAAAATTATTTTTAAAATGAATTAAATGCATACGGCTCGATAATTAATTATAAAAGTAATCTTCACATGCAGCAAATCATATACAATTAATAATACAGTGACATATAACTGACTGAACCATCACATATTTTATTTATTTAATAATTCGATAATTGCTTTTACATATTGGATCCGAAAATAGGTTACTTAGCTGCTAAGTAACTAAAAAGACGATACGATTTTAATATCAGAATTGAATAATTATCAAAACAAAGCTCCCTATAAAATACTTTATACGAAATTAAGGTAATAATGTCTCGCCTTTTTAGAATACGGGTTCTTATCGATATATAAAATGATTTGCGTATCGAAAATTTCACACCGGGACCCCTACAGATCAAACCGTACCCCGGATCGAAAAAGTCAAAACACGAAAAATGTTCAGAATTAACAGATTAGGTTAGGAAGGAGTTTTCGGAAGAGTTTCAGGTTGTAAAAACGCAAAAGCGACTAAAGTGGGACGATTTCTGATTTTAAAAATAAATTTTATAATTATGTAAGAATAATCATTATCAATTCTATAAATTCATATAAAATCACATAATAATTATTTATTGATAAAAATAAATACATAATATTTCCCGGGCGTTACATTCTCCCCCCCTTAAAAGGATTCTGTCCTCAGAATCATGCTAAGGAACAGACCATGCTGCTTCTCAAGTATCTTTCTTATAATTTCTCAGTTCTCATCACATTAATCACAACTCAACGGCCTTTTACCGTCATCAACTCTATCAGTTGCTCATGGAACCCCTATCTCAATCTCTACTTCATACATTTGAAGCTAAATGAATTTTCGTAGTCATACACACATGAATGTCTTATAGATTCATTATACCGGTGACAACAAGACCAACTCATCCACACTCATTCTATCTATCTCATTGCCTCAAAGGACTAACTTACTTCACACTAATCTTTTTTTTTTTTTGCAATTCTAATAGTTCGTGTTCATGAACTTTCTATTTTCACTGACTGTTCTATTCTGCTTTTTAAGTTTCCTTCTGTTAGGTTAGCCTGACCTATGATAGTTTCCAATCGTATTAGAGAATCCTTAATCGGTCTCTTGCATTTTCTATCCGTCTACACTCAATACCCTGAGTTCATGACGTCTGATGCTTCAAAATGTTCTACATCTATTCAAATGCTAAAAAGAAAAATCTCGGCAATTGCATTTACTCACCACTTGGTAGCATACTTCTATTTCTTTTCAATCACTATCAAGTAGATTCATTAAGCGAGAATCTGTTACTATTTGAAAGGAAATATTAATTTGGAATAGAATGAATCATAACTTTATTCAAAACCCGGTCTCTTGGTACTAATACTCATTTTGTTGTCCTATCAAATTAGATATCAATACGAACTTTGATGCTCACAACGTTTCATACCGAAGTCAACATCAATCATCTGCATTAATACCACCTTTGATATCCAACCACAAAGTAAGTATCAGCATAACCCAAAAGATGGATTAAACTTATTCTTTAATTTCTAACTTTTCCAATTCTTTTAACCAGAATTCATATCTTTGAAGCTGAGAATGCAGCTGTTATTTTCTAGTTCTTCGCAAGCATAACTTCAGGCGTTCAACTTGGTCTTCCTTAGTCCTTGAATTAGCGAGGATGTTATCAATAAATACAATCACACCATCCCAATACTCCTGGTACATTATGTTCACTTGATCTTCAAACTTACCATTTCTGATAATCGACGCGTGACTTCCATGATCGATTTTGTGCACAGCGCAAAATATTCTTTACTTCATTATACTTTCATTCCACATTTCTGAAGTTTTCCTTCACTTATTATTTCATTTTGATTGAGTTGTACGATACCTGGCTTTTGACACTAGCTTGACTCTGTGCAGTGACCGACGAGAAATTCTCACTTCATTCTTTGAGGTAATCTTGGTAAATCATTCGTTCGAACTTCCGGGACTTTATTTTAATTTTTAAAGAATTTTGACATGAAATTCATTGCAACGTTCTTCTCTAGTAGTTTGCCATTAATACCATTGTTTAATCATTCCGGTTTACACGCATTCCTTGAATGAAATTCCTATCTTCAATTATCGACATTTCACCTCATTCTTCTAACAGTTCTGGCATAAACGACGTTCCCAACTTGCATATCTTCTGGATTATTTTATAAAATTTCTTTATCATCCTTTTGATTCCACTTCTTGTCTTGATTAGTTCTTCATTCTCATTATTCATTATCTTTTTCATATATAATGAATTTCTTTTTCTTAGTAATATTACTCTGTTTATTATTGGATAGGTCATCTCTAAAGTTCACACTGGGATGAAGGCTTTTATTTATACTATTTATATTCTTACTAACAGAGTTATCGAATTTCCTCGGTGGCTATTTCTTTAGCCTTGCTTAACGTATCACAAATTGCGTGTTCGACTTCTCTTCATTGACTATCATCTCTTTTCCTGAGTTCACATGCGGACTTCATCAATCTCCGTCTTTCATTGGATGCTTGAATTTGCGAGCTTCCCATTATTCTACAGCAACTTCTATTCAACCGCCGTTCAAAAGAAGTGTAAATTTAAATTCGTCATTCGATATGGGTACACACCCAAGTTTTTCCTGGAACGCTATTGCAGATGATATATTCTCTTGGATTTATCTCATACCTTCAGGTCTTGAAATATTCTTCTTACTAGCATGAACCAATAACTTCCTATTCCTTTTATTCATCGAAACAGCAATTCTTCTGGATCATACCTTGCACCTGATCATGCTAATTGAGCTAAGCTTTTAATTTACGTTAATGCCATTATTTTCCAAATTTCTTATTATTTTGATTTCGGAGCTGGAAATCATGTTAGAGCTTGACTCAATCTAATTGGAATCGATCTCCATTCAACTACCCATTAGTTGGTAAAGTTGACCAATTAACTCCTGTAACTGATCACTTAAACCAAGTACTGACTAGCTAACTGGAATCAAAGACCAATTATATAAAGTCAGTTTGGTCATAACAACTTTCTCAAGAACCAAGATCGCGATTATTTGGAGTACTGACGAGAACGATAATATACTTCTCTGTCCTTAACTATAGGGTAATTTCTGAAAATTTGGGCAGCACTTCTCCTACACCATTGACTACCAGTCGGACTTACGCCGACACCATCAATCAACCACATCCATCCATTCAACACAATTCAGATTATATAATTTTGATCAACATATGTATTATTAATTGGCATAAGATATATCGGGGAAATTGGGTCTTATACCAACAATGATTAATATACCCATACCCTTCTCAGTCCATTCAGATTATTACGAATTGTTATTAATGAACTTAAGGTTTAATTTCATAATTCTTTTAATTTATTTCTGACCATCATTAATCGGTTTATCTTTTAATAACTGCGCATGGTCTTCATTATTACCGTCACAATCTGGTAGAAACTCAATCGTTAGATCATTATTTCTTGAAAAGTTTCACAATCGCGTCACCATTGCTTCATCTCCACTTATGGCTTCGTATCGAACTTTCGTCACTGACTCGGGTATGAGCATTAAATTCATAATCACTTATTTACGCAAGTTAGAGAACTTCATAATTTCTTAAAGAGCACATTCGAAGTTCGATTATATTTAAGATTTCTTTTATCTTGAATCTTTACGACAAATTTCTTCCCGCGACGAAGGAATATTTCACGTAGTAATTGCATGACTGAGTCATTATTCAGAATTTTCTTAATCTTTGATCGTCGTCCCGATACTCGTTAGCTCCGTCTGACGCACACAACTTTACTTGCTTATTCTATAATTGATCTAATTATTATGGTTCACTAATGATTCATTCCTCATCAAAATCTTCTGATTCGAAGTACATCGCGTTAATGTACTCTAATGTACTTATGAGATCCTCATGACATGAACAACTGTCAGATTTGATGTCCTTGCCACGACCGCGTTGTCGGTGTATTCATTCTTCTTTGTTTGCAAATGTCCCCCATTTAGCGGCTTGCAATCATATTCTTCTTTGACACGTAATTCTACCTGTCGCATGGGACTATTCTATTTCTTTCGTAATTATCAGAGAATGGACTCGATGCAAGAAGAGAGTTTATGAATATGATTTTGAATAAAAAGAAGGATAGGGAATAACAAGACAACAAACAGTTGGAAGAATCTGTAAGTTAATAAATTGAAGGAATAAAATGAGTGAAGAATGAGACAACCATATTCGTACTCAAGATGGCCAGTCTTTCATACTATATGGCATACAGCACATGATTAGGTGGCGTCCCACCAGACTCTTCGTCATTTCGACAAAGCATCATACCACAACACTGTTATCTCAATCAGGAATCAAGAAATTGGAGAAGTGAAACAATTCAGAAGGAATATAAGAAATTTTTTTTCATTTTTGCCTCATATAATTTATCAACAAAAGAAGCTCCTACGTATTCAAAAATCAATAGAAACATACACTGTCATATTAGAAGAAAGAATGTCAATGCCGATCACCTCCACGCTTCACTTACGTATGCCTTCAGGATCGTGCAGATACAGGTTCACGATTCAAGTCATATCATTGCTTCGAAATGCTTCCTGGAAATGCCTTCACATCAACTACTTCAATAATTTGATCTTAATCGCGTCCTTCCGAAATGTATAACCATTGCTTTAGATTCCATTTATTTCGCATAAAATAACCATCGATCACACAACACCTAAGTTTTGTCGATAAAATATGATTTTTATGCCTACTGTCTAGAAGATTCTGCCATTTCCTTCAATTATCCTCTGTCTATTCGAATCACGAATCTCGTTAAATTTTAATAATCTTATAAATTGGGTAAATAATATTTTAATACGTTGATTCAATTATTGATTTTATCAAACAACGTTTACTTTCATTTTTCACAGCAAACTTTAAACCTTCCCCCTGCGGGGGTTAACTTGGCCCTTCGAATTAACAACACTGAGTCTAAATCCATTATCTTTTTAGGTCATTTTCTGTTGGTAATAACAAGAACATAAATAGCAATTCAACAACCAATTTGTAAAACTCATTTCATGCCAAAAATCTTCTGAAAGTTGATTAAGAAAAACTTTTCCGAAATCTCATTTTAAAATTTTTGAAAAATCAAATATTTGGTCATCATTACTACATAAATTACTTGCTATTTTCCTGATTTACCAATGAAATGTCTAATTAAAAGAATGTCCATATAAGGGTCTCTTCACTTTGGTACCTCTTCCACATTTCCTCGGATTCAGCTCGCACAGATTACTCGCCGAAACTTCATTCACCGTCATAAATCATCTTATTCGCAATTCTATCGCAACGCTGACATGTAGTACTATCTTTAACATTCTTGTCGTCGTTCTTGCCGTTATTCTCACACCCACGTGTGTGATTCGGTGTTCTGTCGGTAGATAGGGTCGCATTTCCTTGCTAATCTTACCTATATCTAGAAAGGTAGCTATTATTTCTCGCGCAGCTCCCGATGGTACGTGTCCTAATACCTAATTCTACGTTAAATCGTAACTTTTCTTACACAAATTCTCACAAGAATCGATCGCATAGTATTCAAAACCACATGAAAAATAGGGTAACATACCCAATATCCATCGATCCGTCGATCTGTCGATCCCTCATTACTATAGGATCTAAGAATTCAATATACCTATATCTATAGCGTTGCAATATTCGCCTTGCACTTTCTCAGCAATCCTATCTTAGCAACTCCATCTCGGATCTATTAACCCTAATTCGCATTCAACTCAATTTATCTTGAATGTGCCTAGTGTCTTTCCTATCCTGTACGACCTATCATTCTTATCTTACTCTCACCTATTCTTATTTCAGTGACCAATAACCTGCAGCTCTAATACCAACTGTAACACCCCAAATCCGGGGTCAAGATTTGGTGTCACTAAACAATCCTTACATAGGATAAAGAAATAAATAAATAACCCATTTAATCCGGATCGTTTACAGGTTATGGTATGAAACAAGAATCTAATCTTCTACAACTTACAACAACTAAAATACAATTGTAAATACCTTTGAACTAATGCTCGAATCATATTCTTCTAACTTCTTCAACCTCTCGCAGCGGAGATTTCTCGAACTTCTGCTGTCTATCTAAGCTATTCATTAAACGATGTTCAAGAAATTCCTAACTATTCAGTATCCATCATTATCGACTAAGTTTCCATAGACTTAGCCTGCTAAACCAGCCTGATAAGGATGGGTTGAATAATTAAGAAGATCTCAATTCATTCAAGATTCTAACTATCACTGAGCAACTAATGCTGCAGCAACAATCTGAACCTCGAATATATTTAGAAACATTGTAATTTTTCCGAAACTGAGTGCTAAGAAAGAATAACTTTAAACCATAATCACATTTTATTTCAAGAGGGAATGCCATTAATGGCGAACAACAATAAATTGGACTAAACACTAGAAACCAACATATGCACTATAACCTGCTGATCAGTCAGGAGATAGTTCAGATCTATACCCAACTGCATAGACCCAACCAATATATGGGGCACCCAGGCAACTATGGCCTAAAGGGTCCGGTCCATCTCCGGCCCATAGGATCCAGCTCATCACTGGTCCTCATAATAATCGTCCAGCCCGTAGAGTATTTTGATATCAAATCATTCTGATTTCAAAACATCCCAAATTAGGGTTCGCAATTAACCCGAACGAATGGGAATTTGTTCAAGAGAGTAATCGAATTATAGAAACAATAATGGAAAGAACTTGCATAATAAGAGTAATTGCAGCGAAATATAAAACAGTTTAACTATTCTGAACTTAGAATAGGAGCGAATAAATATTTGCAGTATTTTAGGAGAAAGGTTAGGAATACTTGCAGTATTTAAAAGAAAGTTCGGGAATACTTGCATAAACAGAATTATTTAATTTAGCGATATGTAAAACATTTATCTATTCCGAACTGAGAATAGGGAAAGCAAATACTTGCATAATAAGCTTCAAAATAAATATCACTTAAACAATAAGTGATGATAGGGATACTTGCCTCAATAAGCTTTAACCACTATTATCGGTTAACTTTGGTTCGACTTTAATCATTCGACTTTATCGTCAAATTTCTATCCTATTTTGGATACGATCCCAGCATTCAGACCCTTCGGTTGGAACTTCGTTGATCTCGACGTCTAATCATTAGATCGATCCTAGTCCGATGTCACGTCTTGGGTCTTCCGTCTAAACCTACAGGGTTGAAATACCCTAATTCAGATAACCGCTTAAGCTTAACATCAAATCGTCATCCTATTCTACCCATATGATTTCATAACCGAATTCATATTTATATGTATTATCGACATACACATAGCAATTATGGTTCCCATTTTCGAAACTCGGTTCAGTATTTAATTTCGGAAAATACGTATATTTGTCATTTTGAAAAATAGGGTAATCGATTATTCATAAAATATCTTGTCACGTCACGTAAATAGGTTTCATAAAGTTTAATTATATCCTTGTTCGACGATTCCGATAATTACAGGTTACGTTCCCGTATTTTCGGAATTAGTTTTCCCGAAAATTGGGCAGCGTTTCCTTTATTTATCGGCCTACCCGTCGAACATCCCGACGTCAATCACAATATGTCAACAATCAATCATTCAATTCATAATCCATACGCCAATCCCAATCATCAACACAATTCAGCTATTAACTATTTTTATTCATTTTTGTTTCATAATCATTATCACGAACTAATTTATTTAATTAATGAATGTAGGGCTCAGATAAAAATCATCCTCGCCCACCGTCAGCTCGCCGAGGCTCATCGCCGACGGCGGTAAAATTTGCGGGTTCCCGTTTATAACGGATGTCCGACACGAATTTCACCGATATATCAAAATAATCCCCGCATAAAAATATATTTTATTTTCACGAACCAATCAATTAATTTCCTGCAGGAATTAAGTATAATAAAATAATTAAAAGAATCCAAATCGAACACACACATGCAACAGGAAGCAACAAGAAAACATCCCGCCACCAACACGCGCAAACACGCGCGGGCGGCCGGAAGAACACGGAATCGATAACAAAACAGACTTCATCGCCACGCGCAACCGCGCAACAGCCGCCACACCTCGCCGGACTCCGGGAGGTGGCGACAACACAAGACACAGACTAACACACCCACACGGCAGTATATATACAAACGTGGATATATATATATATATATAATTATCAACAAGCAAATCAGTACAGGAACCCACCGGAATCACACCGGAAAAGTAGAGCGGCGGCCGGAGATTCCCGAATAGGGAGAAGAACGGGAGGAAAGAAAGAAAGAAAAAAAAACGGGAAGAAGAAGAGGGATAGAGAAAAGATGAGGGAGAGATCGAAGGGAGAGAGAAAAGAGAGAGCCGAGAGAGATTGCCGAGAGAGAGACCCGAAAAACCAAAAAGAATACCCGATTAAAAAGAAGAAAGGGGTACAATTTTGGGGGATTTTGTCGGATTTGTTGCGTTATTTCTGTTCCTGACACCGCGTTTAACGAATAAATGGGAAATTTACGAATAGAGATAGTTCCCAAAGTTTACTAAAATAACCTTAAAATCCCCGGAATAATTTTAAAGTTAATAAAATAAAAATTTTATAATTTTTGAAGCATTCTGGAATTAAATACTGATTTTACAATTAAATGAGGTCAGAAAATCATTTAAAATTAAATAATTAATAAAATATTGATTTCTAAATTTTACAAATTCCTAAAAATAATAAATAAACTTATAAAACAACAAAAATAATTTTAGGAGCAATTTTAGAATTTTTATGAATAAATATTCAATAAAATTATTTTTAAAATGAATTAAATGCATACGGCTCGATAATTAATTATAAAAGTAATCTTCACATGCAGCAAATCATATACAATTAATAATACAGTGACATATAACTGACAGAACCATCACATATTTTATTTATTTAATAATTCGATAATTGCTTTTACATATTGGATCCGAAAATAGGTTACTTAGCCGCTAAGTAACTAAAAAGATGATACGATTTTAATATCAGAATTGAATAATTATCAAAACAAGGCTCCCTATAAAATACTTTATACGAAATTAAGGTAATAATGTCTCGCCTTTTTAGAATACGGGTTCTTATCGATATATAAAATGATTTGCGTATCGAAAATTTCACACCGGGACCCCTACAGATCAAACCGTACCCCGGATCGAAAAAGTCAAAACACGAAAAATGTTCAGAATTAACAGATTAGGTTAGGAAGGAGTTTTCGGAAGAGTTTCAGGTTGTAAAAACGCAAAAGCACTAAAGTGGGACGATTTCTGATTTTAAAAATAAATTTTATAATTATGTAAGAATAATCATTATCAATTCTATAAATTCATATAAAATCACATAATAATTATTTATTGATAAAAATAAATACATAATATTTCCCGGGCGTTACAATACCTGTGGAAACACAAACACAGGAACACCAACAGGGGCTTTCCCAAACCGACACCCTTCTTTCTTTACAAATAGAAGCTAGGAAACCAACCGCTTCTGTAAAAATCCAATTTTTTTTGACATCGGTAAAAGACCTTATGAATAGTAACCTTGCGGTTTAATAAAAACTTTTGCGACCACACCATATACGAGTTTTTAATTTAAGATTCCGAGTTGATATTATGATTATACATACCAAATGAGTGTATGTAAATGTTATTAGTTTTCGAAGAAAACGAACTTTGAAAAATGACCATATTTATGAATCATCGAGGATTACGAGGATCACAATATAATTATGAATTTAAAATCCTACGGATTTATATTCAAGGATGATACTTCAAAACATGAGGAATAAATACGAAATGATTTACGTCGCGAACCATTTGCGAGAAAGTATTACGAAAACGTTTAAGCGACCGAACGAATGCGTAAACGATTAAATAAATGTAACGCACTAACTAACCGTGGTAGAAAAGTAACCATGGTTACTTTATTAAATAGTGAGCAAAGGAAGTAGGATGATCAACTAGGGCTAGAGAATAGTGAAGCTAATGGCTAAGCTAATTAGCTTAGCTTGTAATCTAAAAAGCCTAGCTAGAATTGTCTAGAGATTTGGCAACAAAAATCAATCCTATGACTTATACTAGAAGAATAAACAATTTATCACAAAATTATTTCAAGAAGCAACCAAGAAGCAACCAAGAAGCAACAAGGAAGCAACACATTTTCTATGTATTCTCTCTCTCACACACAAAACACCATGCTGATTTTCAAGAACACCATGGAGAGAAAAATTCATATCTCATGTTCTACTCATTCAAGAATCACCAAATTTTTACCAAACCTCTCTATATCATGGGTAAGTCACGCACAAAATTTCATGCCCATCCATGAAGTTCTCAATTTTATAAAAATATTTGAAGTTGAGGGTGAATAGTAACTCCGAAAATCACTAACTTGTTTTCTTGTTTTTTCATGAAAGTTTAAGGCTCCTAAAGCTAGACCAAGGCTTCATCAAGGATCTTAGGACTTTATAAAGTATTAAAAAGCTTCAATAAAGGTATAAACATTCATCCAGACTTTGTTTAAGTTTTAAGTTTCAAGAAAAGTAAGGATCTTGGATATAAGTATGGTTTTGATGATTGATTTGATATTATCTTGATGTTTAGTTAATTAGTTTTAAGGTTGATGATTGTTGCCTCAAGAACATGATGTTCTTTAGAGGAGTTAGTGTTGAGATGATGATTTGATGATTGTTGATGGTGGTATAATGATTTAAGACGTAAACGAAACTCGAATCGTAATCGTAATCTCGTTAAAACGAACAAAACTCAACTTAAGTTTCTGCAGAAGTTCCCGAATGTATACACTGTAGCTTCCTGAAAAGTGCGACTTAATTATGATAGACAATGTTATGAGGATCGTTTAGGCACTTGAATCGATTGATTCCGATTTACGGATTAAAAGTTATGACCGTTTTAGTAAAAGAAATTTACACGACAAAACTGCTACAAATTACGAACTTTGTAAATATAAATAATCGACTTAAAAATATTTAAAAATCATGGAATTTTTATAGAGTAAGAAATAGATTTTATTATATGTCATAAAAATTTTAAGTAAAAATATTGATTTTTCAATTTTATAAAAATATCGGAGCCGAGGTCGCGCGGAGTACGAATGTAAAAAACAACTCCCTGTTAGGAAACTGCCACTTCGGGATTTTCACCCCTGTTATCAGAAAAACATTTTCAAATGATGTATTCTAAATTTTGTCTAGATCGTGCACGCAAAAATGGTGCATCAATTGAGTTAACAGTTTGAGAGATATCAATATTTTAGTGAAAGCGGTTTGAATAATAAAATTCCGTAGTTGACCGAACTTTTGAAATACTTTTCACCTAATTAACTTCATTTTATCAAAATGAAACTTTTAGGATAAATATTACAAGCACTCAAGAAGCTCCTGCAGGTAGTTTCGTATTAAAATATTAATTTTACGATTTATTAAAAATGATGGAGTGCGAGTCGCATAATAGTAATATTCGGTAAAGTCAAATCTAGAAGACCACTTTGACCGTCCGTTTCGACCAAGGAGTATTACTTATTTCGAGTCAGTCGAATGATGAAAGTTATGAAGTATTGAACTTATTAGAAATATAAGTTGGTGATGAGAGTAGGAATACTGATTAAGATTATGATGTTTGTTGATTTAGAAAATCCGGAACGAGAGGAAGTCGGAAAACGTGTCTTGGACTCCACGCAAGTTTTCAAACCCTACCTTTTAAAACTGTTGTGTTGTGTTTGTTTTCAAATAATGTCGATATATATATGATGATATATTTATGATATTTTACGAATTATGTTATATAATATCATACGATATGATAATGATTTTGGTATATGAATATTACCGAATTTCAATCGATAACGCTAGAGTGTAGCGTTGTGTATATGAGGAGTATATTTTAGACCGAGGATCGGTCAGTATAATTTTATGAAAACCCAGAATTATTCCGGAGGTGTTTTATTTAAGAATACAAATGCTATAGTAGAGCGTGATATATAAGTTATAAGACCGAGAGTCAGTCAGTTTTTATTAAGTATAAACTCGGAAATCATCTCGGAGATGTTTTGGACCATTAAAAGTTCGTACTTATTTTATTCCAAGGGACTCGATGTCCACTTGCGAAACATTAAATACCTCGAACTTTTATTAAAATGATTTCCAAAGATCTTATTCCCTCAACTATATTTTATTATTCGAATAATATATATTCATTAACTATTCTATTATGGGAGAAGTATTCTCCAACGATTATTTATTTCAAACCCGATTAAATATTAAAGATTATTAAATTACTTAAACATAAATAAGTTGAGGAATATTATTTCAATATTTTTTTAAAAGTATAACTATTTGAGGTTTAATTATTTACCGATTAATATTTAATTATTTATTATTTATTAAATGATTTATTTATGATTTAAAAATCATAAAACCTGATTTAAAATACTTTCTGATTATCGGAAAATCATTCGAATAATTTCAGATCGTCGGAGAATATTATCTCGACTTATTTTAAATATTTTAAATATAGTTTCAAAAGAAACTCCCCCTTATTTACTTATCTGTTGACAACGGTCAACTCACATTATCCTAGTACATCCTCCGAAAATTCTCGGAAGTACATATGTATATATACTGGGAAAATGAGTTGTGTCTATCAATAAGTTAAATGCTTTGGGAACTCGAGGAGTACGAGTTCTTGGGATATGATAGAATTTCTTAAAGTACAAGGAAGGGGTAGAGATCCAGTACTTCGTGTATTGGGGAGACTGCCAGTACCGTGGGAGACGGTACTATATATACCTAGGGACCTGTGAAGTGTGTGTATACCCGAAGGTGTGTATCACCAAGGAAAACTATTTTTTTGAATAAAACATATTTATCATAGATGACGTTGTACTTGAGTTTATCATACAGTCATTTCATACTGTACATTATTATGCTGGGCATTATAGCTCACTCTTGGTTTCTTTTAAATGACACAACACAACAGATAAACAGTATGCCGGTGTGGGACTTAGTCGCTTGCAGTCATGGGGAGAATCCCTGGTAGCTTTGTCTCAGGTGGGCAAGAGTATCAAATATGTATAAGATATCAGTCGTAATTATTGTAACTTCATGTAGAGGTTATGAATAATTGTTTGAGATCCTGTAAAGTACATTTGAGTGTAATAAAAGAAGATTACATTTTGTACATCGTTTCTAAGGCTATAACTTATGTGTGTGTGTGTGTGCATGAGATTGAGGTCTATTGGATTATTAAATCTCTACAGGTTACACATGAGTGAAGGATGGCGTGACGACCCAGATTCCTGACCCCGGATTTGGGGGCGTTACATAAATGGTATCAGAGCAATAAGTTATAGTACTTAGAGTTCATCATTGGACTACCGGATGTAGCCTCAATGTGTAGGTTAGGTTAAATGTATATTTGAGGTATTAAAGTGTGACTAATAGAACATTAGAGATTATCAGAATGATGAGAAGAAAAATTATAATCATATAAGATTTGGCAAGAATGTGGATGTAGAACTTGGAGCTGAGTCTCCGGGGCATTTGGGGTAAAGACGATATTACCAACACCATATGTAAATTTTGATAACACGAGCCTTGTTACTCGTAGTTCTTTATAGTTGCCCATGAAGGAGAATTACATGTGAGAACCATAAAGTATAATTATTAATATACAGTTGAGGTTATTGACCCAAACTAGTTAAAGGTGTCATTTTACCAAGGAGGATGTGAATATTATATTTATCACGACTTCACCAGAGATAAGGTCTAATATACCCTTAAGGATATTTTCTATTAAGGAAGATTTGAATGTAATATAAGAATGTTAACGTAAGACGACTACACTACATGATATTATTAGTGTGCTTAACATGTAAGGTTATGATGGTTTAGCTCAGAGATCGAGAGCATCGAGAATTGATGGCATGACTACAATTGGATGGCGTAAGATTACAATGAGCGATAGTTCGATCTTAGAATCTTTTAAAAAGGATAGACCAGTGAGTCTAAAGCGAAATTTTTCGGTAGATATGATGTCAGAGGCTACGTATATATACTCGTAGACCTCTAATATATTCAATAACGTATGTTCAATTACACACACATTGCACTGAACTTATGGACTGCATTCAGATCCCTAAGAGATCTCTTTGATCTGTTCCCAGGGGGAACTGGCCACTTATAGTTAGTAACGGATGCGTGTAGCATGCAACTATCGGCTTAAGAAATGTTTTTGGAATATTTCTGAGTAAGGTCTTCGAGGTAAAACACCGAAATGACAGATATACGTGTGAAAGTCAAGATTAGTAAGCGATTTTAAAATGATGAGAAAGAGACGCTAGCTGAAATATGGAATTACAAAGACGAAGAGGTGGTATCATCCTCAGGCGGATAATAAAGAGAGTTTGGATAATCAGTGAAATATTTTGGCACCTACTCATTGTCACGCTACTCCCTCCAAACTGTTGATCATTCGTATTGCCTTGATAAGTCATATCAGGCAATCTTTTTGTTACCTACTTTGAACTTCTGAAGTGACCAACATTTTGAATAGTCTTTCTCCGCATCAGGACTTGTTCAATTCTTTTAGTTGATCCATGAACTTTCATTCATAGATTATGATCTTCTTGTTCGGCTCAGCACTATTTATACTTTATTTTAATTATCCAAGGAATTTTTTTTCTCCTCAATTCATTGACGAATATTCATAATGAATATCTTCATTTTATTCTCCTTTCATACTTACTTTTCTCAGTCGAGATTGTAAATATTTAACAAATTGTTAAAGACATGGATGATCTAATACCTATAGATTCCTCGGGAATCCTTTTCTTCTAATCAGGATGAAATTGTATATTGAACTTTGAAATCATAGTAAGGGTATCAATTTGATATTGGTATTCTGAATTCAATTCTATTTGAGAATCTAATAAAGTATGTGAACGAGCACACCTCTGAGTGTACCCTTTTATTGGCAAGAAATATTTGATGAGAGGCTATCGATTTTTTCGATGCCAAGACCACTCGATTCAAAGTTATAATTGTCTTTCTCGGCCCAAAATTATAAACTCTATATTTCAAAATCGTCATCCAGGTAGCCACAATGTCTTCAGTGGTTACGATGTTGAGATTTTTTTTTACAAACAAACTGAAATATGCCTAGTTACATATGTTCTCATGAATGACTAGCTAATTGTCCTAACTAGTCAAAATTTTAATTAATACGACGAAAGCCTAGCTAATTGTCCTAGCTAGTTGCTATGGGCCAAACCAATTGGGCTGGCCATTTTCTTAGCCGGTTGATAATATCGTTTGATATGGACTAGCTATTATTTTGCTAGTTCCACTTCCAATCAAATTTTTATAATTCCATAGTGCATTAAATAGGCAAAATTTAATTGTTGATGAAATTTTCAAAGAATGATTTAATTGAGACCTAACTAGGTCGCCCACTCAAACGAGAATTCATATTCAGTTTTATGAAATATTTTGTTCATGAAATATTCTATTCTTTCGTTTATATAAAGAATAACCAATTAAAATCATAAAGTGATTGAAGAACAATATACTTCCTTATTTGTTAATCATTGAGTAAAATTCCTTCCTTCAAAATAACATCATTTTGAAACCTCGATAATAAACCTTTGGTTGAGAATGTTATTTCAAATTTCCTTCGTTGTTCGAAAAGAAAATTATTCTTTCAATGGGAAAATCTTACAAGTATCATTCGTATGATGTTATTATTCTGCAACCATTGCTTTTAATGGATATTCTCTATAATATCACAATATAAAATTCTAAGGACATGGAAGGATAATCCTTGTTGTATTTTTCCTTCCAAGTTATAAATTTTCTGAGTGTTGTGACTCTTTTATTCAGAGCTCATTATTTGTTCAGATGTTAGATTTTGAAATCATGTTAAGATTGTCTAAATTTCATCGATATCGTGAAAATCATTTTTTCAAGGCTAATTGCCTTCCGAACAAAGAGAGGTATAGTTGAGAACCGATTGTTGTAATATGAGACTGAAAGCTCAGTGCTATGATGGTGCAATCAGAGTATCGTGATAAGTAAGTTGTTTTAAAAAGGGAATACCATGTTTAGTTATTATCATAAGGATCTTTAACATGGTTATAGAAGAACGATAATAGAGATATAACGTGATTAGTTAGGTACGCTTATGTGAAACGCTATTGGGATAAGAACTAATGAATTCGGGAAAGACCAATCATGTATGAATTCGAGGAATAAGACTTTCAAAAAAGTGAACATAAGATTGGTAATAACCTCTTAATAGAAGTACTCGGCGATAAAAACAGGATTTTGTATGAAATATATTGATAATCTATGCAGCTTAAGGACCGTGACATAAGGCATCCTAATAATGATCTAGAATAATTGCGATAAGGTTCAGACTGAAAGGGATAAGGAGTTTACTTATAAGAAAATTTTGGAATTTTTTTTCTTACACTAAACACGAGATAGAGGCTATAGTCAAATTTATCAAAGGCTATGATTGAGAAATCTATTATCATCAAGGAAAGGCCAATGTGGTGGCTGACACTTTAAGTAGGATAAGATATATTGAGGATGACAAATCTCAGAATAACTGATGAGAAGGATCTTATGAAAAGAACCCTTTATTACTTAACAGAAAAACTTAGAGATGCCTAAAAACATAAACGAATATTAGTCATGACAGAATATGAAAAGGGATATCATTGAGTAGGTAAGTAAGTATTCGACATGGTTGAAAATGAAAACGGAAAGGCGAGGATTAAAATTTTAGCGATTACGACTTGTAGATGACCCAAATAGGAGTAAGAGTTAATTATAATAAATTTTGAAGGAGGATTATCAAGAACCAAGTTAGCCGTCGTGCTATTTAAGGATTTTGAGTGATAGATTAAATAAGACCGCTTATTTTATTATGCAAACGATAGATGTCCACTCTACAAAATTGTTATGAACGTGGTAGATATAATTGGTGATAGAGGGACCCCGTGATATCGCGCCATGTAAGGACCCAAGATATTTCGCGAGAAGGGGCGAATGGAGGCACGACTTAGAGTTCTCAAATCCACAAGTAGAATGAGAGGACTATCCGGGCCATTGAAGATACGTCTAGCGGCTTACCTTTTATTTGGAACGGTTAGGAGAATCGCCTATCGTTGACAAAAAATTCGTGTAGATGTACTTACCACGCGAGCATACGAAAAAATAGTCGCCGATATCCCTTACGAAGGACAATGTGAAAGAATGAAGGATGTCATTATCAGAGCTGATAGAAGGCAGAGAAGATTGTACACACCCTATAAAGGCTACTGGTAGCAGGTACCAATAAACGTGAATACGTCTAAGGCGCTAGCGAGAATAAGAGGTACGACCCAGAAGGTATCGTAGTACTATGGATATTATACGGGGAATGATTAAAGAAGTCTGACCGATGACGGAAGCTGAACGTTCCACGATCCTAAAACGTGTCAATCAATTACGTATGAAATGGTGCTTCCTTCAAGATAGCAACAGGACGATGACGTGCCTTAAGTTACTATAGGAAGAAATGTTAAATCTGACGCTAAGCATGTAACATGAGACGAGCGTGTAGAAATGCGATGAGAATTTCTTATATGAATTAATCGACATAGATGATGCTCCAAAATGGGAAAACGTTAAGGAATGAAACTCTAGCACTATTAGGAGCGATTTAGGGGGAAACGAATAAGTTGAAGGATGATTTCAAACACTAAAGGATGCGCTAATCGTCCATATTATTAATTTTAAGGGAAATGAAGTGACCGGCTGACGTTAATTGAATTACCGACAATAACGAGCTATCATACGGGCATTGGAATGGCTACCAAGCTTTGTACGGAAGAAAGAATCATTCTCTCTTAGGTTGGGAAGAAATTGGTAAGCGGAGGATACTGGACTATAGTTGAGTTAACAGACCAAAGGAATTCCTAGAACTTATCAGAACCCGGCTAGTAGCAGCCCAGGATAAACAATAGCGATATGCGCACCAAAACTATAAAGACAAAAAGTACGAAGTAATAGACCAAGTATTGTTGAAAGTACCTTCTGAGGAGGGAGTGATGAGATTCAAAAGGGAAAGAAATGTTGAACCCAAGATTTATTGGACCGGTTAAAGAATTAAAGGACTAAGAAAGTTGACTTATAAATTAGAAACATCGTCGAACGATCGCCAAGTTATAACGAATACCACGAATCGAGGTAAGGAAATTTAACCGTCAAATCCAGACATACGATTGAAAATGAGCTAATAAACTTACAGCCAGACTTAGCGTATATAGAACAACATGTAGAGATCATAAATCTACAATGACAAGTACTCTGAAATATATTTGACGGATGACTGGAAATTTTATGAACAGATTCAATACTGCGAAGTCAATGTGAGAACTCGAGGTTGTCATGTGAGAAGCTTATCCCTCCCTGTTTTTAGACTGATTCTGGGACGGAATCCTTTTAAGGGGGGAAGACTGTATAAACCCAATTTTTTTTGACATCGGTAAAAGACCTTATGAATAGTAACCTTTCGGTTTAATAAAAACTTTTGTGACCACACCATATACGAGTTTTTAATTTAAGATTCCGAGTTGATATTATGATTATACGTACCAAATGAGTGTATGTAAACGCCATTAGTTTTCGAAGAAAACGAGCTTTAAAAAATGACCATATTTACAAATCATCGAGGATTATGAGGATCACAATATAATTATGAATTTAAAATCCTACAGATTTATATCCAAGAACGATACTTTAAAATATGATGAATAAATACGAAAGGATTTACATCGCAAACCGTTTGCGAGAAAGTATTACGAAAACGTTTAAGCGACCGAACGAACGCGTAAATGATTAAATAAACGTAACGCACTAACTAACCGCGGTAGAAAAGTAATCATGGTTACTTTATTCAATAGTAAGCTAAGAAAGTAGGATGATCAACTAGGGCTAGAGAATAGTGAAGCTAATGGCTAAGCTAATTAGCTTAGCTTGTAATCTAAAAAGCCTAGCTAGAATTGTCTAGAGATTTGGCAACAAAAATTAATCCTACGACTTATACTAGAAGAATAAACAAGATATCACAACATTATTTCAAGAAGCAACCAAGAAGCAACCAAGGAAGCAACAAATTTTCTCTCTCTTTCTCTCACAAAACACCATGCTGATTTTTAAGAACACCATAGAGAGAGAAATTCATATCTCATGTTCTACTCATTCAAAAATCACCAAATTTTTACCAAACCTCTCTCATATCATGGGTAAGTCACGCACAAAATTTCATGCCCATCCATGAAGTTCTCAATTTTATAAAAATATTTGAAGTTGAGGGTGAATAGTAACTCCGAAAATCACTAACTTGTTTTCTTGTTTTTTCATGAAAGTTTAAGGCTCCTAAAGCTAGACCAAGGCTTCATCAAGGATCTTAGGACTTTATTAAGTATTAAAAAGCTTCAATAAAGGTATAAACATTCATTCAAACTTTGTTTAAGTTTTATGTTTCAAGAAAAGTAAGGATCTTGGATATAAGTATGGTTTTGATGATTGATTTGATATTATCCTGATGTTTAGTTAATTAGTTTTAAAAATTGATGATTGTTGCCTCAAGAACATTATGTTCTTGAGAGGATTTAGTGTTGAGATGATGATTTGATGATTGTTGATGGTGGTATAATGATTTAAGACGTAAACGAAACTCGAATCGTAATCGTAACCTCGTTAAAACGAACAAAACTCAACTTAAGTTTCTGCAGAAGTTCCCGAATGTATACATTGTAGTTTCCTGAAAAGTGAGACTTTATTATGATAGACAATGTTATAAGGATCGTTTAGGTGCTTGAATCTCTTAATTCCGATTTACGGATCCAAAGTTATGACCTTTTTAGTAAAAGGAATTTACGCGATAATGTAAATATAAATGATCGACTTAAAAATATTTAAAAATCATGGAATTTTTACAGAGCTTAAGAAATAGATTTGATTAGCTTCCATTAAAATTTCAAGTAAAAATGTTGATTTTTCAATTTTATAAAAATATCAGAGCCGAGGTCGCGCGGAGTACGAATGTCAAAAACAACCCCCTGTTAGGAAACTGCCACTTCGGGATTTTCATCCCTATTACCAGAAAACCATTTTCAATTGATGTATTCTAAATTTTTTCTAGATCGTGCACGCGAAAATGGTGCATCATCAATTGAGTTAACGGTTTGAGAGATATCAATGTTTTAGTGAAAGCGGTTTGAATAGTAAAACTACATAGTTGACCGAACTTTTGAAATACTTTTCACCTAATTAAATTCATTTTATCAAAATGAAACTTTTAGGATAAATATTACAAGCACTCAAGAAGCTCCTCCAGGTAGTTTCGTATTAAAATATTAATTTTACAATTTATTAAAAATGATAGAGTGTGGGTCGGGTAATAGTAATATTCGGTAATGTCAAATCTAGAAGACCACTTTGACCGTCCGTTTCGACGAAGGAGTGATACTTATTTCGAGTCGGTCGAATGATGAAAGTTATGAAGTATTAAACTTATTAGAAATATAAGTTGGTGATGAGAGTAGGAATACTGATTAAGATTATGATGTTTGTTGATTTAGAAAACCTGAAACGAGAGGAAGTCGGAAAACGTGTCTTGGACTCCAGACAAGTTTTCAAACCCTACCTTTTTGAAACTGTTATGTTGTGTTTGTTTTCAAATAATGTCGATATATACATGATGTTATATTTATAATGTTTTACGAATTATGTTATATAATATCATATGATATGATAATGATTTTGGTATATGAATATTACCGAATTTCAATCGATAACGCTAGAGAGTAGCGTTGTATATATGAGGAGTATATTTTAGACCGAGGATCAGTCAGTATAATTTTATGAAAACCCGGAATTATTCCGGAGGTGTTTTATTTAAGAATACAAATGCTATAGTAGAGCGTGATATATAAGTTATAAGACCGAGAGTCGGTCACTTTTTATAAAGTATAAACTCGGAAATCATCCCGGAGATATTTTGGACCATTAAAAGTCCGTACTTATTTTATTCCAAGGGACTCGATGTCCACTTGCGAAACATTAAATAACTCGAACTTTTATTAAAATGATTTCCAAAGATCGTATTCCCTCAACTATATTTTATTATTCGAATAATATATATTAATTAACTATTCTATTATGGGAGAAGTATTCTCCAACGATTATTTATTTCAAACCCGATTAAATATTAAAGATTATTAAATTACTTAAACATAAATAAGTTGAGGAATATTATTTCAATATTCTTTCAAAAGTATAACTATTCGAGGTTTAATTATTTACCGATTAATATTTAATTATTTATTATTTATTAAATGATTTATTTATGATTTAAAAATCATAAAACCTGACTTAAAATACTTTCTGATTTTCAGAAAATCATTCGAATAATTTCAGATCGTCGGAGAATATTATCTCGACTTATTTTAAATATTTTAAATGTAGTTTCAAAAGAAACTCCCCATTATTTACTTATCTGTTGACAACGATCAACTCACATTATCCTAGTACATCCTCCGAAAATTCTCGGAAGTACATATGTATATATACTAGGAACATGAGTTGTGCCTATCAATAAGTTAAATGCTTTGGGAACTCGAGGAGTACGAGTTCTTGGGATATGATAGGATTTCTTAAAGTACAAGGGAGGGGTAGAGATCCAGTACTTCGTGTATGGGGGAGACTACCAGTACCGTGGGAGACGGTACTATATATACCTATGGACCTGCGAAGTGTGTGTATACCCGAAATGGGACACATAGCCCGTATGCCGCTAGGGTGATAACCGGGATACGAAGGTGTCGTCCTTCTACTAGTAGAAAAGGTTACTATTTTCGTAGTACGACTGATCATCGTATGCGGTGGCTTCAACGAATGTCCTATTCTTCCCATTGGAATTGTGATGCAATACCGTAACCCAAGCCTAGGCGTTGGGTTTACCATTAAGGTATTTGCAGGATAATAAATCCACCAAAGAATTGTTTTCAAAAAAAGGTGTGTATCACCAAGGAAAACTATTTATTTGAATAAAACATATTTATCATATATGACGTTGTACTTGAGTTTATCATACAATAATTTCATACTGTACATTATTATGTTGGGCATCATAGCTCACTCTTGCTTTCTTTTAAATGACACAACACAACAGATAACCAGTATGTCGGTATGGGACTTAGTCGCTTGCAGTAATGGGGAGAATCCCTGGCAGCTTTGTCTCAGTTGGGCAAGAGTATCAGATATGTATAAGATATCAGTCATAATTATTGTAACTTCATGTAGAGGTTATGAATAATTGTTTGAGATCCTGTAAAATACATTTGAGAGTAACAAAAGAAGATTACATTTTGTACATCATTTTTAAGGCTATAATTTGTGTTTGTGTGTGTGCATGAGATTGGGGTCTGTTGGATTATTGAATCTATATAGGTTACACATGAGTGAAGGATGGCATGACGACCCAGATTCCTGACCCCGGATTTGGGGGTGTTACAACTTCATCCTCTCAAAAGGGTGAAGTGGGTAAGAAAAAAGAGAGAGCAGACACCTTTGACTGTGATAAATGAGAGTGGTGAAGATCAAACGAAACCAGAGTCAATCTTGGTCAAGAAACCAAAGAAGGCAAAACAAACTGAGTTGACCACTCAAGCTACCTCTGCATCCTCTCAAAAAGATGTAGTTGTAAAAGAGGGTTGTTATGGATTGAAAACTAGGGTGCATTAACTGTTGTATTTATTACTAGGGTTCGTGAGCTTCGAGGCTTGATTTGACTGCTCTTGTGTTTCGTAACTCAATCTATCTTAACAAGATGCCTACGTACCTTGTTGTGTGATAAGGATCAAGTCAAAAACATAGTTTTGATGGATGGGGGTGAGACCCCATATATAGATGTTGGGAGTCCTTGAATTGGACTAAGGTTATGAGACTTGGGGGACAAGTCTCAAAATTGAGATAGACTTTGGAGTCCTATAAAGGAATCAGAATCCTTGTTGGTTTGGATGCCCTCCAGGATATCTTTCATAGAGTTACTTTACTGATTGGACTCATTTAATGAGCTATTTATCCTCCCTATTTATTAATTACAAAATTAATAAATATTCAGGGTTATTGGGCCTTCTTTGTTCCGTCAGGCCTGATCAATGTCATACATATGGCCATCTTTAATGGGCCTTTATAATCAATGCAACATTAATGACATAATTAAGGTTTATTTTTCCCTATCATTTGCCCCCCAACTTCTGGGAAATCGCAAAAGATTTCGTAGAAGTTAAGTTCATTTGTCCCCTTACAGGGTATCATTTTTTTACGTAAAGCGTGGAGCGACCTACACAATTACAACGATTTTCCTGGTTCGTGGCTTTATGTTTTTATTGGGGCTCCCCTATCATTTTCTTCCCTTCTTCTAGGAATTTTTCCTTAATTTTGATTTATCCTTAATTTTCAGAATTTATCTTTATTTTCCAGGATTTATTCTTAATTTTTCAGAATTTATCCTTAATTTTTTAGAATTTATCCTTAATTTCCAGGATTTATTCTTAATGTTTCAGCCTTTTTTTGACCAGGATCCTAGTCGTTTGGACGACCTGGATCCTATATAAAATTCTGGCCAGCTCCTGTTGCCTGGTCGAATACAAACGACCAGGATCCAAGACCAGGAATTCGACCTGGATCCTAGTCATTTTAACGACCTGGATCCTGGTTGAAATTTTGCCATATTCTTGGCTCCTGGTCGAATACAAACGACCAGGATTCATGACCAGGGATTTGACCCGGATCCTAGTCGAATAAACGACCTGGATCCTGGTCGAATTTTTGATCATTTTTTGGTTCTTGTTCGAAGTCAAATGAGCAGGACCCACGACCAGGAATTCGACTTGGATCCTAGTCGATTTAACGACCTGGATTCTGATCAATTTTTTGGCCATTTTTCGGCTCCTGTTCGAAGTTAAATGAGCAGGATCCACGACCAGAAATTTGACTTGGATCCTGTTCGATTAATTTTTCCAAATCCCATTTTGGTTTGGGCCTTGACTTGGGTTTTATCCAAATTCTATTTTGATTTGAGCCTTGATCGGCCTTTTATTTTTCCAAATCCTATTTGGATTTGGGCCTTGAATTGGGCCTTCTTATTTTTCCAAATCCTTTTTGGATTTTGTCCTTGAATTGGGCCTTCTTATTTTTCCAAATCCTATTTGGATTCAGGCCTTGAATTGGGCCTTCTTATTTTTCCAAATCCTCTTTGAATTTGGGCCTTGAATTGGGATTCTTATTTTTCCAAATCCTATTTGGATTATATATATTTCTTGGATTCCTCCAGAATTCCCAAGAAGGTTCTAGAATGTTCCAAAATTTGGGCTTTTTCTTTTGGCCTCTGTGTTTATGGGCTTTTTGTCCCTTCAACTTCTCCTTTTTGCTTATATAAGTAAGTCATTTCTCCTCACTTCTCATTTCTTGTTTCCTTGACTTCTTCTCTTCTCTCTCAAAAACACCCTAGGTCTTTTTCTCAGAGCTTTCAAAGCCTTACTTCAATTTTCTTCGGGCTCTCCAAACTCCCAGGTATATTTCTTGTATTCTTCTTATTTTTCCCAAACTTGTATTTTAATTTCGTGTTTTGCATAAATTTTCTATATATTTATGTTTTCCATACTTCATATGCCTCGAACATATGCCACAAATTATACATGAATCTGCTTCATTTGCACTTTCTTAGATGGCAGATAAGAGAATAACTCGTTTGGTCAAAATGAACGTGGCCAATAAATCAAATGATTCCTTATTCGATCAAGGTATTCCTCCTTGATTGATATGATCAACACTTGTGGGGATGAGTACCCTTCTAACGCTCACTTGGACGCGTTTGACCATATCAGTACGTTCCAAGATGCAAAGGAGCTGGAGAAGCTAGTCAATATTTTCAAGATTCAAAAGCCCTACAAATTGGTCTTCGCAAGCGCCGCGGACAGGGCTTATTATTGGAAAAAGGATGCTTTAAGTGCCTACAGAGACACTCTCAGGGCTCGAATCAGGTTCCCTTTTCACCCTTTTATTCCTGTTCTTTTAGCAGATTTTGGGATCAACCCTTGTCAACTCCCTCCTAACGCGTGGAGGTTGATACTTTGCTTCTTGTCACAATGTGCTAAGCACAATGTGGACCCAATAGTCGCTGTATTCCGGAAGATCTTCCAGTTTAAAAATAACCCTGATTAGAACCAAGGGTGGGTCAGTTTGAACCAATGCCCCATAATTCTTCACATAGTTAATGGGAAGTACATCCCTGACAACAATGTGGGGTGGAAAAAGGAATTTCTGTACTTGGTTTGGGAAGGCGGTGACTGAGGCACGCTCTTTCGTTTGTCTTTCAGGAAAGTGGTAGATGGAAGTCCCAATGACATTGTGTTGTCTGAATAAGAGACAATAGTTTTTAATCTCGTTACCCAGGATAATGGGACATCCCACTCCTCGGACCTCATCAAAGAGACGCTTTTGGTCGAGTGCGGCCTTTCTCCCGTCTCTATGAAAAGTAATTTCCAATCCTTCATCTTTTTTCTTTTGCATATTTAGCTTGGTCCTTTTCTGGTTTTAACTTACTTTTAACTCTTCATGCAATGGCTGAGAAGATTGTAGAGGCGACCAAGCCCAGGGACTTAGAAACCACGAGGATGAAAAGGGTCGGGAAAGTCTTTAAGGACCCGCGCCTGGGTGATCATTTCCCCGAATTTCTCCTTCAGATGCGAGAAGGGGATGAGGAGGGCCCCGGCCAACCTTTGCACACTAAATAGGAGACAGGGGCCTTCTTTCAACCGGTATGGGGGATCCGGGGGAAAGACACCATTATTGGGAATACAAAGCATGCCAAAGAATGGCCGCTTCAGTCTATCTCCCCGGTTGACTACCAGGACTTTGTCCTTCAACGGGACTTGGAAGCCAACGAGCTGTTTGGCGCTCAGGCCATGGCGACGGTAACTTATTTTTCCTTTTCGTTTTTATTTCATTCCTTTTCTTAGCGAAAACTTTATTATTTCTTTCCTTTCCTTTTCTTTCAGGCCAACGTCCATTTTCAAGGGACGCTCCATCAAGCTAAGTCTTGGAAGGTGGTGTATGATGACACCAACAAGAAGCTTGAGGAGGCCAATGAACAAATCGAGAGCCTCAAGGCCCAGCTCGCCTCCTCAACTTCTGACTTGGAGATTGCTCGGGCCAAAATTGTCATTTTGAACGACCAAAAAGAAAAGAATTTAGATGCCTGGATGGACACTCCGGAGTTCAAGGACTTGATGGAGGAGCACGATGCCCTTACTCACCCCATGAGCTACAAAGAAGGCTGGGATGCCGCAGTTGAGGCCATTCAGGCTGAGTACCCGGAAATGTTCGAGGATTATGCCTTCCCTTGTCCTCTCAAAATCCCAAGGCTGGGGGGTAACAGATAGGGTTGTGGATCTTATCCGTGAAGAGGAACGGCCGGTTCTTTCTCCTGATCACAGAGCTTCTTCGGCTAAGGCTCCAGTTGCTTAGAAAAGAAAAGAGCCTGAATCTAGCTCTGGAGAAGAGGGATCCTCCTCTGAGGAAGAGGCCGAGCCTGCTGTGAAGAAGGCCAGGGTGGAAGAACCTCCTAAGCCAGCATCTTTAAAGGCATCTAAAGCATCTGAGGACAGTTCTGAGGAGACCTCTAGGGAGATTTCTGAGGAAACCTCCGAGGGGCCAACTCAGGAAACATCTGATGTGACTTCAGAGAGTAGCTCCGAGGAGTCCGGGCCTTCGAAGCTGAGTGCTTAGCTTTTGTATTTTATTCATTTTGTAAAGTACTTTTAAAAGCCTGATTTTGTTACCCTTCGGGGTTTTATTTAAGCTATCTTAAGTTGTTTGTTTACTATTTTTTTAAGTACTCGTACTATTATAGGGGAGCAAGATAGTTTACTAGCCTTTTTATAGCTTTCCCTTACATTTCTACGTACTTGTACTAAAAACAGATAAGCAAACTCAACCATGCATAAGATGAACTAAACAGTTCTAGGATAAGTTCTATGGAAACTTTATAAATTGTAAACTTTTGGGATTCATCCCTTACATAATTCTTCGTAGAACTAGATTTTGAATTAATAGTCTTATAAAACTAACATATGAAATCCTAAACAAGCAAAGCTTCAAGGTGCTTTTCAACCTTGTTTCCACTATAGTATGTACAAACTATAGGTAGTAAACTTTCAAGTTTTGAGCATGCGAAGTCCGAGGAATTTCTTCTCCTTACATGGTCTCCAACTTGTAAGTTCCTCTTCCTTGAATGCTTTTAACCTTATACGGCCCTTCCCAATTAGGGGCGAGCTTTCCTTTCTGCCCTACTCCAGAAGCTTCCATTTTTTTCAGGACCAAATCTCCTTCCTTGAAGAATCTCTCTTTCACCCTCAGGTTGTAATAGAAAGAGGCTTTTTTCTGATATTCCATTATCTTTGCGTGTGCCGCATCTCATACTTCATCTATTAAATCTAGGGCTAATCTTTGCCCCTCCTCGTTTTCCTCAACATTAAAAGCTTGGATCCTGGGAGATGAATGTGATATTTCTACTGGTACGACTGCCTCTGCACCGTATGCTAACATGAAAGGCGTTGCTCCAGTTGTGAATCTACATGTAGTTCTGTATGCCCAAAGTATTGGCAGTATTTCATACACCCAATTATTTCTGGACTTTTCAATCCTCTTCTTTAACCCATCAAGGATGATCCAATTTGCAACCTCTTCCTACCCATTAGCTTGGGGATGCGCAATAGAGGTGAATCTCAAGTCGATTTCATTCTCTTCACAACACTTTCTGAACTCTTCATTATTAAATTGTGTTCCATTATCGGTGACCAGGATTCGAGGAATTCCAAATCAACACATGATATTTTCCTATAGGAATTGTACAACCTGTTTAGTTGTGATCTTGGCTAAAGGTTTAGCTTCGATCCACTTAGTAAAATAATCTATAGCTACAATCAGGAACTTCCTTTATGTAGTGGCCATGGGAAAAGGCCCAAGTATATCCATTATCCACATAGCAAAAGGGATGGGAGAATTGATGGAAGTCAGCATCTCAGGTGGTTGTCGAACAACTGGTGCATGCTTCTGACAACGTTCACACTTCTTCACATAATCTTTGGCATCGGCCATTATCTCTGGCCAATAAAAGCCTAAACGGGTTACCTTATGTGCCAGTGCTCTGCCCCAAGTGTTGCCCACAGATATCTTTGTGTGCCTCATCAGGTCTGAGACATCTTAAATAAGGAACCACATAAGATCTTTTGTACAGAATCCCATCAATCAAGGAATACCTCAGTGCTTGAACAACCAGTTTTTGTACTTCAGTCACATCATTTGGTAGCCAACCAGTTTGAATATGGGCCTTAATGAGATCTATCCATGATGTCCCCAGCCCTATAGGGGCTATAAGCTTAACATCAATGCTCCGTATTTTCAGAACACGGAAGTACACACTTCATGGGCTCTTCTCTATCTGTGATGAAGCGAACTTAGAAAACGCATCTACCTTAGCATTTTTCTCCCTTGAAATGTGCTCAACATAACATTCATCGAACTGAGTCATCACAGCCCTTACTAGGTGAACATACCTAGCCATTGTTTCATCTCTTGTCACAAACTCTCCCTTGACCTGGGATATGTTCAGCTTTGAATCCTCATAGACTTTCAAGTTCTTGACTCTCAATGTTCCTGCCAGGTCGAGGCCAGCTATCAGAGCTTCATACTCAGCTTCATTATTTGTGGTTGAGAAGTCTAACTTCATGGTATTTTCAATCAAGAACCCATCTGGGCTTTGTAAAACAAGCCCTGCTCCACTCGAATTTGTTTTTGATGCTCCATCAATATAGAGAACCCAGTATTCCTTCTCTTTAACGCCCTCTTCGCCCTCTTTTTTATCTCCTTTACTACCTTTCGCTCCTTGAGGTATAGTATCTTCATGCCCCCCGACTTCTTGGTTGGGTATGGTACATTCCACCACGAAGTCAACCAATGTCTGGGCTTTTATTACCGTTCGCGGTTTGTACTTAATATCAAACTCTCATAATTCTATCGCCCACTTAATCAGCCTCCCAGTAGCCTTGGGGCTGTGAATGATGTTTCTCAAGGGCTGATTTGTTAGCACTTCAATTTTATGAGCTTGAAAGTAAGGACACAACTTCCTCGAAGCCATTACTAGGGCCAAAGCAAACTTTTCAATAGTCGAATAATTCAACTCAGCACCATGCAGGATTTTACTAACAGAGTATATGGGTTTCTGGACTTTACATTCCTTCTTAACCAACACAGCGCTCAAGGCATTTTCTGAAATGGCCAAGTATAAGTATAAAGTTTCATTCAGAGCTGGTTTGGCCAACAACGGGGCTTGAGCCATATACTTCTTTAATCCCTCAAAGGCTTCCTAACTTTCCTCAGTCCATATGAAATCTTTCACCTTCTTCAAGGATTTGAAGACTGACAAGCACTTGTCCCCAAATTTGGAGATGAACCGCCCCAATGCAGCAACCCTTCCAGTGAGCTTTTGAATATCTTTGACAGTCTTTGGAGACTCCATGTCCAAAATTGCCTTTATTTTATCAGGATTTGCCTTGATTCCCCTCTTGGAGACTATCAATCCCAAAATTTTTCCAGATCCAACTCCGAAAGCACACTTTGCAGGATTTAGCATCATTTTGTGATATCTCAGGACCTCAAAAGCTTCCCTCAAATGGGCTATATGGTCAGTCTTTACCAGACTCTTGACTAACATTTCGTCAATATAAACTTCCATAGTTTTGCCAATAAGATCCTTGAAAATGTTATTTACCAATCTTCGATAGGTAGATCCTGCATTCTTGAGACCAAATGCCATAATAAGATAACAAAAAACACCAAAGTCAGTGATGAATGATACCTTAGGGATGCCATCCTTATGCATTTTGATCTGATTGTATCCACTAAATCCATCCATGAAACTCAGCATCTCATGACCATCGGTTACATCTATCAAAGTATTTATCCTCGGCAACGGGAAACAATCCTTTGGGCATGCATCATTTAGATCAGTGAAGTCCACACACATTCTCCATTTTCTATTAGCCTTCTTTACCATTATAGGATTTGCTAACCATTCTGGAAACTGTATCTCTTCAATAAAACCAGCCTCTAAGAGTTTCCATAATTCTTGCTTAATAGATTCCTGCCTCTCTGGAGCAAAACTTCTTTTCTTTTATTTCACAGTCTTCCGATTTGGATCTACGTTCAGCTTGTGAGTGATCAGTTCTGGGTCTATGCCAGGCATATCAGCTGCTGACCATGTAAATACATCACTATTCTATTGTAAAAACTTCACTAACTTCCCTCTAAGGGGCTCCCCTAGTGATGCTCCAATGAAAGTTACTTTCTCAGGATCCTCGGGAGCCAAAGCAATCAGAACCAAGTCTTCTGTTAGCTTCCCTCTTTTCTCATCATTCTCACGGATATCCAGATCTTTAATAGGCAAAACTTGCCCCCCAACTCCATCAGCCCTAAGAGAGGCCACATAACAGCTCCTGGCCATCTTTTGATCTCCTCTCTCTTCTCCAATCCCATTCCGGGTGGGAAATTTCATCATTGAATGGTAATAAGAAGGGACTGCCTTGAAAGCATGTATTCCCGTTCTTCCTATAATTGCAATGTAAGTTGATCCAGCCTTTACCACTACGAAGTCTAACATCTTTGTTGCCTGTCTTGGTTCCTGACCTATGATCATCGGTAACTTAATTATTCCTTCCACGGGGCATTCCGCTCCAGCAGATCCATATATCGGTATATTAGCTGGGGTTAATTGAGAATCATTGTAACCCATTCTTATAAAGGTATCATGAAGCAAAATGTCCACCGAGGCACCATTATCTACAAGGACCCTCTTCACTGGGTTGTTCCCTATTATCGGTGTTATGACCAGAGGATCGTCGTGTGGAAATTTAACACCCTCCAAGTCAGAATCATCGAACGTCATTGTGACTTATGTCCTATCCCTCTTCGGGGTTTCCCCGACAATATGCATAACTTCTCTAGTATAGGCTTTCCTCGAGTTTCTGGATGAGCCCGCGGCAGTTGGTTCTCCAAAAATCGTATTTATCACTGGCCCTCAGGGTCGTGGCCCTCCAAAGATTACATTTATCACCGGTACCCTGGGTCGGGGATTTCGCCCCTGATCGTCTTGATCCCTCTTACGATCATCGAAATTCTTTCTTCCATTGTTATTCCTCTCTTATCCATCTCTAGTATACTTGCTCATCCTTCCTTTTCGAATAGGGAACTCTATTTCATCCTTCAATTTTCTACACTCATCGGTGTCATGACCAGCATCCTTGTGAAATCTGCAATATTTTCTCTTATCTAGCTTGGTGGGATCAGCCTTCAGAGGCTTAGGCCAACGAACATCTCTATCCTTCTTAATTTCCATCAAGATCTGACTTCTAGGAACATTCAACTTAGCATATTCAGTGAACTTTTGTCTAGGTCCTCCCTTCTTTGGGGTTGAATCATTGCTTTTCTCAAATTTAAGATACTTGTCCTTAGCAATATATTCCAGATCAGTTTTTCGCTTCTAGCCACCAGCGGGCTCGTTATTCACTACCGTCTTCCTCATGCTCTCCTTCACTTTGATGTACTTCTCGGCCCTATCTTGGAGCTGCAACATGCTTTCAGGGGGCGCTTGGCTAATGACATCTTGAAGAACTCGTCCCTAGTTCCTTGTTGCAGTGCTATCATAGCTACCTTATCATCAAGGTCTGGGACCTTCAAAGCTTCTTTGGTAAAACGATACAGATAGTCTCTCAAGGACTCTTTTGCTCCCTACACAATGCTCATGAGGGATGCTGAACTTTCCTCATGCACTCTCCTACTGATGAGTTTCTTAATAAAAGCTTGACTTAGCTCTCTGAAGGACCCAATAGAATTCAGAGGCAAACGGCTATACCATCTTTGAGCCATTCCCAACAGGGTTTGAGGAAAGGCCCGACAATTAATAGCGTTGTTCATGGGCTGTAGCAACAGTGCATTAGAGAATGTCCTGACGTGATTAGTGGGATCTCCAGTGCCATCATAAGCTTTGATGGTGGGCATCTTAAATTTTCTTGAGATATGGGCATTCATTATCTCTTCAGTGAAGGGTGAAGTGGAATCATCAGGATCTTCTAGAGGCAGAAGATCACTTGGATCAGCCCTCGGGACAACAACCCTTCTCTGTTGTGGACCATCCAGGTCTATGATTGGAGGAGGATTTCTCCTTCTCGGTGGTAGTGGGGGTATGGGGGTCAGGTGCACCTCCAGGCCGCGCTTCAGCCTTTGAATCTCAGCCTCGTGAGCCCTGATTCTCTCCTGCACTTCTTGGAGATTCGTCCCTCGGGTGCTCCTAGGACGCGGGTTACCATCAGGCATCGGCTCTTTACCAGCACATCTCCTTCTTGGGGCTACATCATCATTCGAAGATTCAGAGTCTCTCTCAGTATAAGGGCCAAAGAATTCTTGATCCTCCGGGATAAGTGCCAAACCAAGTATATATTGGGGCGTCTATCCTCGTGCTTCACTCTGATTAGCATGTTCACTTTCTCCAACCTCAGGGTATAGGGGCATCCCATATGGGGGTTAGTGGTCACAATAGTATAATACTCATACCCAACGGGCCGAGGATTTACAGGTGCATGTAGCTGCTGAAATTGGGAATTTATCCCTTGAGGGCCCGGGGAATTCGTCCCTTTTGGAGCTGGGGGATTCAACCCCTGTGGCTGAGGCTCGGTTTCCCCTATCAGGGTTCCTCCTTGGGTAGAGGCATAGGACGAGTGTGGGGGTATCTCCACCGTTGACAAAATCATTTGAGTTGTTTTAGCTGGTGTTCCTTCTGGGGCGCTGTTTCCACTCCGTGTTCTCGTTATGGTTCTTATACTTTCCCACAGACGGCGCCAAATATTATGGATTGAAGACTAGGGTGTATTAACTGTTGTATTTATTACTAGGGTTCGTGAGCTTCGAGGCTCGATTTGACTGCTATTGTGTTTCGTGACTCAATTTGTCTTAACAAGATGCCTACGTACCTTGTTTTGTGCTAAGGATTAAGTCAAAAATATAGTTCTCATGGATGGGGGTGAGACCCCTCATATAGATGTTGGGAGTCCTTGAATTGGACTAGGGTTATGAGACTTGAGGGACAAGTCTTAGAATTGGGATAGACTTTGGAGTCCTATAAAAAAACCAGATTCCTTGTTGGTTTGGGCGCCCTCTAGGCTATCTTTCATAGAGTTACTTTACTGATTGGACTCATTTAATGAGCTGTTTATCTTCCCTATTTATTAATTATGAAAGTAATAAATATTCAGGGTTATTGGGCCTTCTTTGTTCCGTCAGACCTGATCAATGTCATACATATGGCCTTCTTTAATGGGCCTTTGTAATTAATGCAACATTAATGACGTAATTAAGGTTTATTTTTCCCTATCAAGGGCATAAAATAGATTCTAGGAGCATCCTCTCAATAAGGTGTCTTTATTGAAAAGTGCACACTCCCTAGTGCATTTTGTAAAGAGTCTGCACCAACACTTGAACACATTCAAGTGTATGAAAGAAGGAATAAAGATGGCACACACACAGAGAGCACATCTTTTGATGCTCCCTCATCTATTCAGGGGGAGATGCCAACACTCAATCCTGTAATTACAAATCTAATATCTAAAATTTCTTCTTCATACAATCAAACACTTGAATATAACTCTCAAGTGTTGTCAAAATCAAGTGGCATAGTTCATGAAACTATGCTCACCATCCAGGAACCACATCCAGTTAGTGAGAGGCAACACTTTGGGGTAGACCTTATTGACACCAATACAAATACAGGGGTTTCATCAGTTTTTAATAAACACCCTATGGTATATACTCAAGCACCTTCATATACTAAACAATCTTCACAGATTGATAGGTTTGAGGGTATTATTCCTGAGGGGGAGCTATCTAAATCCTCTCCAATTCAATTAGAGGTTCCTCATGTAGGGACAACTCTCCTCAAAACCCTAGTTGAAATTGCCTTAACAATTGAAGCTAGGAGTCCAATTGCCAATGAGTCTGTTATAGGGGAGGCAAGTCAGGCATATTTAAGTGCTGGATCTTTGCAAGAAGAGCAAGGGTTTGAGGCCATGGTATATGACAGTACCCTGGTCAAATCCCCTCCAATTCAATTGGAAGTTCCCACAGGTGGTGAACAACACACTGTCATAATCACAGTTCTAACTGTGAGTCAAATTGTGACATCTGTCACAGATAATGTTACTAAACCCCAACCATCCACCTCAAATGTGATAGCCTCAACCCCGGGGTCAGGAGTTGACGTCACCAATAACAATAATAACTATCATAAATCAGTCCAACTCATTAATGATACATAACTACGACCCCTTTTTACCAAGACCTTTTCCAGGTTTAAGTATGATTTAGGCTACTCAACTGACACAACCCGAATTACCTTACACAATCCTGACCACTAATTTAATGCAGCAACTCAACAGACCTCATCTGGTCTGAGCACAACTATCCCAGAGGAGCCTGACATGAAAGGAGCTGGAACTCTTCCCTGACTGCCGCACAAAAATCTCCTAGGCATCTGCAATACATACAAAATATTCTGCAAGGGTGAGCAATTGCTTGCTCAGCAGCACCACTATATGAATAACGAGTAAAACAGTTTAAAGTAAAGCAGTTATAGGAACGGAATTCATATCTTGCCAGAAATGTGTAAAACAAGTATAAACTAGATATTAAAACTAGCATGCTTTGCAAAATCACATCATCTGTAGTGTGCAGTGTAAAAATACCAGAGTTCAATTTTAGCATGCCATTTCCTTTCCAAAACCACTGTCCATTGATGGACCCATAAATCACCTGTCCCGTTACGGGGACCGTAAACCATTTGTTTCATTTCGGGAACTATTAAACCTTTATCAGATATAAAAGAGGATGAATTCTAGGGACAACTGATCAGTCTATCCCACCACAAATTTCGTTCCAGAACTCAGAGACTAGCTAGGTCTCTATCATACTGGACTAAGCGGACTACCAATACGCGCATCCGACTTAGCCTCTTACGCAACCATGCTGGGCCGTTACCTAATAACGGACCTCTTACGCCACTGACCATCCAATATCTGATTCATTTTTATCCAGTTTCCAAAATCATTTACATCTATCTCTATTTAAATGATTACAGCACACTTTCTAAAAATCCCTTTTTAATTTTAATCACAATCTAGAGATAGGCATTTTCAGAAGTTACTTTTTCCCCAAAACCTCATTCAGCAAAATATATTTAAATACGGGGAATACGTAACTTAAAACGTTCTGTTCCAGTACATAATTTAAATCAACAACTATTCATATATATTGAACTATAAAAGATTAGTTCAGGGGTACTTGCCTTGCAGAGCTTTACGACTATCACTAACTGATTTTGATAGACGTGAACGTTCAGGCTCTCATGGAAAAATGATTGTCTCACTAGAAGACATCCTGCTTCGCAGCAATCTATCTCAAGATAGTATCCAGGACTCTCAGGGTTCTTTGCTTGGGAACCTCGAGGCACTTGTCGACTGATCACTAGATTATCTTAATTCGATATCAATCCCTGAGTCCTTCGACCAGTACCTACAGAGCCGAAATACCCTACATTAGACGTCTAGGTATGCTTGACATATCCTCAACACCAATTCTACCCAACGATATTCAAACCCGACTCGTAATTATATACATTATTACAATACAATAACACATCCAACAATTAGGGTTCACGTTCTCAAGAAATCGATTTGGTGTTCGTTCTCAGAAAATACGTATACTCGTCACTTACGAAATTAGGGTTATTACTTTTGGCAAAACAGTTCACCACAACATACAATCAGGTTTCGCACAAAATATATTTATATACATGTTTATACTTGATCGACGTCCCGATAATTACCGGATACGCTCCCGTATTCTGTAGTTCGATTTCCAGGAAATCGGGCAGCGTCCCCTCTGTTTATCGGACTACCCGTCTATACAATTCGACGTCTCAATCAACAATCTCGAACCAACAACACAATCACAAGTCATAAATTCCCAAACGTCAATCCGAATCAATTAATTATTAGTATCTGATTATTTACATCTCAAAATTAATTTATGAACTACATTAATATTTTAAAATTTTAGGACTCAGATATCGATCATCACGGTCCACCGTCGGCTCGCCGAGGCTCATCGCCGACGGCGGTAAAATTCGCGGGTACCCATCTATTTCGGGTTTCCAACGTGAATCCTACCGATATATAATTTCTTTCCCGCACCGAATATTACAACAAATTTTATTCATATAATTTCTGCAGAGAATAATAAAAATTGAAATCCAATAAGCAAATAGTCGAGGAGCCAACACAGATAACAGGACCCAAGCAGCGAGTTGCAGCCACGCGCCACCACCCTCGCCGTTTCCGGTGAGGGGCGGCGGTTTCCAAGGAATACCAGGAGCACAAAGATCACCCACTAAATATACATATAAACGTATATATATAAGTGTAGTTATCCAACAAGAACAGAGTCAAAACGAACAGTTACCACGGCGGTTCACCGGAATAACACGGCGGCGGCCGGAATCCGGAATAATAGCGGGCAGGGACGGCATAAATGCGATAAAATAGGGAAGAGGGACAAGGGGGAACAGGGAGAAAGGAGAGGGATGAAGCCGCGAGTGGGGGAGGACAGAAGGGGGTATATCCCTTTTTTCTGTTTTCACCGCACACAACAACAACACCAGCACAAACAAAGTAATGCCACGTTTCTGAAAATGGCTAAGATTTTGCCACGTATCAGCTACACATAAAAATTAGACACGTATTACCCTGCCCCATTCTGATGCATAGTTTACTATTTAACGATATAAACACGCGAGTGAATAAACCCGAAAGGACACCAAACTAATTGTAAAATTCCCAGAATAATTAAATACTAATAAAATATAAATTTCATAATTTATAACACAATTATGAAGTGCACCGCATATCCGGATTTTACAATTAACGAACCGGGCTGCATTTAAAATAATTTCAGAAAATCATAAAAATAGTCTTAAAATATTATAAATATCCCGAAGTTTATAAAAACATAAATTTCAAAATTTTTAAACGATTTCTAAATCGCAACTGGTACCCGCTTTTTAACAATTAACGAAATAACGCGCAGGTGAAATTAATCCCGAAAATTCCCAAAATAATTTTAAAATTCTCAGAATAATATGAACTTAATAAAATATAAGTTTCATAATTTTTGAAGATTTCCATAATTAAATATGGATTTTACCATTAAACACACTCAGGAAATCATTTAAAAATAAATACTTAATGAAATATTGATTTCTCAATTTTATAAAATCCTAAAAATAATTATTGTAATTATGAAACCATAAAAATAACTTTAGAGACATTCCAAATATTTATGCAAATAAATTTGCACTAAATTCACTTTTAAAACTGAAAACGATTCGATACAACTCAATAGTTAATTACACAAACAACCTGGTACACCTTAATTCACACAGAGATCATAATAAAATAACACATATCGATCGGAACCAATACACATATTTTATTTAACTATTTATTTATTAATTACACTTGTAAATAATATAAAAATATACGAGTCGTTATATCAAACCCTACAAACATTCCTTCTACATTAAACCCCTCTCTACCACCATCATACCTTGTCTCTCAATGGCTTTAAGATGCCCAAGCTCAACCCATTACAATGAATGATCTTTTGGTTGATCAACTTTCTGTCCTTGCCAACATCACATAATAGCTTCTAACCACGGACATGGCCAATCAGGACTATCAAGCAATCTTGATTCTTATAAAACAGATGTTGAAGAGCAGTAACAAAAGATTGTAAATGAAGCTGAGCAGGATGGAAATGTAGATGCTTGGTTAAGCAAAGACTTTAGCTTCAGTATGGATGAGGTCTTGGCAAGATTTAGGGAAGAATATGCCACCATTCTGGGAAGCAATGCCAATGCCCTCACTCCACTAGAAGTATATGATGTTGTGACAGAAGTCTACAAAGCTCAACTTAAAGCTTTTCATTTCATGAGTAAAGCTCTACAACAGACTCTGGACAGTCATGAAGACAGAATAAGAAGGATTGTGAGGGAGAGACTGGATGATCTTATCCCTACTCAAGTTCAAATCAAGAATAAGTTTCAGACTTTTGCTGACCAAATGGCAAGGTTTGACATGACCATTGTGGAGCAAAGCATTAAGAATCTCAAACAGTCTTTTGTTTCTCTCCATGAAGTTATTTAGAATCACATCACTAATACTAATGAAACAAGGCTCAAACTGGATCAACTGCATCAGGCTAGGTATACACCTTCAGCTCTGTTAATGGAAAGCATCAAGGAATCTGTACAAGCTACATTTGGTGCTCCTGTCTCATCAAGCTCCCAACCACCAGTGTCAACATCAACCAATCTGTAAATTCAACCTCTTCAAACTTAGGTCTCTACTTTGCAATCATCCAATGAGTCTTTGACAACTCAAGTCTCTCAACTAACAGCTTTGGTACAAAGTTAATAGGCTGACATCAAAACATTGATAGACTCCCATAAGCATCTTCAAATGCAAAATTCAGTCTCTTTGGGAGCTATCATGGAAGCTCTAAAAATTCCATTGCCTGCACTGCCAGAAGCTGTTAGACCTGAAATCCTTACACCTCTCATCTTTCCTGCTAACAAGACTAAGGGGGAGATAGAGGCTAGGTTTCTAAGATCATCTTTCCAAACTCAAAAAGGCAAATACAAGGAAACTGAACAGCAAGTTAATGTTGGAATGGAGAGGCTACTAAAAGCAGCTGAGGGATCTAGTCTAAGATAAGAATTTGATGAATTGCTAAAGGCTCTTAGAGCTTCTCTAAATAATAACTTCTTCACATACAAGAAAGCTTTGAACAAAATAGTAAATTTCTTAAGGGTCATCTGGTAACCAAGGATAACTTTCAGGAGAAAATAATTTTTGTCAACATAAATGACTCTGGTGTGGATAGATGTGTACATGTGTCCCTTAATTATCTCATAACAAGGAGGGCATCTGAATTGGACATTATAATCAACAAAGTCAACAGAGCGATTCATGAAGACACTCTCTTGCTAAATGAATTAAAGAAGGCTCAAGTAGCTACTTTTTCAGAAGCATATTTACAACCAAGCAAGGGAGTGGTATACATCTGTCCAACCACCAAACATTGAAAACATTTCCAAATTCCTAAGCAATATGTCAAGGCAAAAAAGAAGCTTAATGTATCTGAAAACAGACTTGAAGATAAATCAGTACAAGACTGTTGAAGATGAAGACATGATCAAGTTGCTGGGGAGATATCTGAAAGATGCTGAAACCAAGTTGCCCAAAACTCAAATCAATACTAAGGATAATTTGGATGATGATGAGCAGAAGAAAGATGATCAAAAACCTTCTGGCTCAAATCCAAGTCAATCCTCCAAGGCAACTGGAAGCAAATGAGAAGAAAAGAAAAGGGATGACAAGAAAAGGGGAGATGAAAGAAGAAAGAAGAAGAAGAAGAAGAAGAAGAAAGATGGTGAAGGCACAAAGAAGAATGTCCAACCAATCCAAATCTCTCAAACTGTAACATCCCAAAATCCGGGGTTGGGGATCCGGGTTGTCACGAGTTCCATTTCCCTTAATAACACTTAATCTTAATAAACAATCAACTACTGCATACTGTGACCCCACAATATATACACACACCCAAGTTATAGTCTCAGAGATGAATACTAAAAATAATACAAGTCATTTTATTCCACAATTATAAGCCATTACACCTCAAAAGGTTTTCTGAATATATTTACATTTTCTTTGCCATTATTAGAATCCATAAATATACATTAGACCAGTACATCAAAAGTTGAAAACCTAGCCTATTGGTAGTTACTACCTCAGCTACAGTGGCATCAGCGCCTACAAAAAACTGCGGAATGTTTCCTATCCGCTCACGAATTGGGGGCTTGGTCCTGTTCATCTTGTCTAACTGTTGTTGTGTGATGAAAGAATAAAGCAAGGGTGAGCAACAAGCCCACCAAAATAACATGTATAGTAATTAACAATATATGAGCCTTCTCATAGTACTCATGAAAGTCTTGGTCAAGAAGAAATGAACCAAGTTTGATATCTTAACGCGGCGAAGTCGCAAAATATTCAGTATATATATATTTCAAAATCTTTGAAATCCTCTTCCATGCATAATATACACAGAGTTCCATTTTATAATTGTATAAAAGTATCGTTGCAAGGAGATCTCATATATCTAACCTTGTCTCAACGTTTTTCTGAAAATCTTTGTCATGCATAAGATAATCATTAACTAGATATAAGTTGAAAAGATGAAGTTACAAGTTACTCCAATATACTTATATCTTTTCCAAATAGTACTTGCACTACCACTGTTCAAGGTATAATCAGCTTTAAAAGTTCATCACATAGATGAGACTACAAGATAAGACTTGAATAGATTCAATCTTTGAAATATTATTTGAAAGAAATGAAGTTACGAGATACTTCATTAATTTCCGATATATATATATATATATACTCACATATATATCCCTCATACTTTCTTTGGATACCTCTGTTATAAAAAGTATAAACAGAGTTGTAATATCCAATGAATTGGGAAAGAAGAAAACCTTGGCATAAACCTGATATCTTGCTGATGAGGCAAAGATACCAATTAAGTCACCTATTCTACTAGTAGAGAGATGAATTCCCCACTAGTCATCACCATGGACGCATTAGGACCTTATGTTGGACTGCCGCTCAGCCACTTATGCTTTGATGGACTCCCACTGAGCCACTTACACTTTGATGGACTGCCACTGAGCCTATGTCGCCTATGCCGACACATTTTGATTGGGCTTACTTCCCGAATGTTGGGCAAATAATCAAATTCTTTTATCAATTAGCAACTTCGTTGCGCCGAAAATACACCACGGAGCCAGATCACTTAGGTTTTGAGCAAGTATTTAAATCTCCTTCGAAAGAAAGATCTTAAATTAAAATCGAGTTTTGGGATCCGCTCTAACTTTTAAAATCATTTTGAAGACTCGAAACCATTTTTGAAAATGTTTGGAGTAATGATGATTTAATAGAGTAAATCAGTTACAAAATAATCGAAGAATATCTGAATATTATTCTTTAAATAATATTCTAATAAAGAATAGTTTTTATCAAAATAAATCCAGTAAAAGTTTTTGGAAATAATACTTGAAACAAATAATAAATTTTGAAAGATATACTTATACGAAAGTAAAATCTTTATTTGAATAATCAAAAATAATGTTTGATTATTATTCAAAACTATCAAATATACCTTATTCAATTAATAGTTATATAAAGCTATATATATATACATATATGATACTCGGGAACATCGACTCCCGGTTCAGAAAAATGTTCACCTTTGGGTCTCCTATACTAAGGGTATACGCAACTACTGCTTATCTCTAGCATAGGTATAATGCAGTTTATAAGTATTTGAATTGATAATAAAATATCAACATTTCACAATATGCATACATATATCATATCAATATACTCCAATATATCGCAAGATTTGCTAATAACAACCATGCACTTATCTCAAAATAATGCATCAATATATTAACATCACAACAACAGTATAACGGGTAGAAAACTTTCCTGAGCGATCAGGGGTGGTAAAAGGTCTGATGTGAGTCCGGTAACCTATAAACAATATATAAGCTGTAATTAAACCATGGTCGCTTAATAAACTAGACTTTATCCACTTAGACTCTAACGTTCGCTTCTACGCTTAACGATTTACATTAGTCGCTCAAGTACCCTCGGCTCCATCATTTTTATAAAATTAAACGTTAGATGTTTTAGGGAGACTCTTTTGCGAGTACTCTACCAACTGACTAATAAACCTTACAGAATTGTTTTATAATCCAATTAGTCTTTTAGGGCCTTAAACAAGATTTCAAAGTTATGCAAGGGGTACGGATTTGTTCGCGAAATGCCGTTACATAAAATAGTCGTTTCTCCTAAACCGTACATCGGATCTAAGCGAACTACATACCAAAATGAAGCTTACGACACGATCTAGCTAAACATGGTAAAGTTACAGATTGGTCGGCGAGGTCTCTGGTTCGAAAGTCATGCACAAACAGTCTAAGGAAAATGGGCATTACGACGGCTATGTTTATGAGTTTTCCAAGTTTCTCACTACACCAAAACCTCATTAAACATCCCACAATCATCAACACATCATAACCTCGACTAAATAGTACTATACTAGTCCTTAATCTCCAGATTTCCAACTCATCCAACCATGATCAAGATCCATTAACCATAATGAAAGATTCATAACCACTACAAAGTAACCAAAACTAACTAACATACATGGATCTTACTATACATACATGGATCTTACTTTAATTTCACCCAATCATCCAAAAACTCATTAAAACTCAATGTCAAAGCTTGGGTTTGAGAGATTATACCTTCCTTAGAGTGAACTAAGTTACTAGGGAGCCTTATGACCTTGATCTATCCTTAAACAAGCTTGGATCTCATAAACAATCAAGAAAACACAATTTAGTTTCTTAAAGATAATATTCATCAAGAATTTTGATGAATTGATTAGCTTAGATAAACATGGAATCTTGAGCTCAAACTTATGGCTCATCTAAGTTATGAATTATGGAATCCAATGAAACAAACCTCTTGATTTATGATGGAGCGAAGCTTGAGTTTTGATTTTCTTCTTCTTGCATTTCCATGAAAAAGCCGAAGCAAAAGAGATGAAATGGGAGTGAAATGCTTCTTTGATTTTGTGTGGTGTTTGTTAGTTTAGTTAACATTAACCTTGGTTTGACCAAGGTTAGAATAATTGGCCACAAATCAATCTAAACAAATATCTTGCTAATCATGCTTACATCACCCTCCTTATGTCATCCATATGCCACATGTCTTTGTCTTGTGGTTTTTTAATGTCATAATCCCTTGGATTCTTGTACAAGCTTGGTTCTTGGTCGCTTATTTGTTTTACGGTTCGCTTAACTCTCGTTTTCGTTGATCATTTAAGGGATCATATCCGGGATCTTGTTAATTGGGCTTCCCTAAACCTTTCTTAATATTTTATACTCCTTTAATGATCCTCTCTTATAAACCTTGAATTTAAATCCTTTTAATCATGTTACCTTATACTCAATTCTTTCGGTATCTGGTGGATTTTCGGGAAAAATCAAAGTGTCCGGATTCGAATTCTGACGACATTTACATACGCTCATTTACATTATGGAATACTAATACGATCTCAGAATTTCCATAACAGTAATCCTATATAGTGTGGTCTTATAATTTTCCTTAGTCAACATAATCAGCAAAAGTTACCATTCATCAGGGTTTCAAAAATTTCCAAAAATTAGGGTTATTACAGTCTCCCCTCCTTAAAAGGATTTCGTCCCGAAATCGGATAGAAAACAACCGGGGATACTTTTCTAGCATTGCACTTTCTAACTCTCAAGTCAATTTTTTTCCACATTGTGGTTTTACCACAAAACTCTGACTAGTTTGATAACCCTGTTCCTAAGCACTTGCTCCTTTCAATCCATAACCCTTACTGGTTGCTCCATATAAGTCAAGTCCGGGTGCATGTCTATGCGCTTGTATTCTCCTATATGTCTGATATTCGGATTATGCTTACTTAATATTGATACGTGGAACTTGTTATGAACTTGCTGCAGGTTCGGGGGTAGGGCTAGTTCATTTGATAACTTCCCAATATATCTTAATATATCCAAGGGTCCAACAAATCGTGGACTTAGCTTTCCTTTCTTTCGGAACCTCATCAATCCTTTCCAAGGGGATATCTTTAACAACACTAGGTCCCCTACTTCATATTCCTTGCCCCTTTCGGGCCAAACTGGCATACTTCTTCTGTTGATCTTGGGCTGCTATCAGTCGTTCTTTGATTAAATCCACTATATCCTTGGTTCTTTGGACCACTTCGGACCCGAGCATCTTGTTCTCTCCAACTTCATCCCAATACAAGGGAGATCGACATTGTCTTCCCTAAAGGGTCTCATAAGGCATCATCCTCATACTGTCACAAGATCTTTTTTCATTAGAAAACTTGATCCGTGTCAAGTGATCATTCAAAATTCCTTTCAAGTCTATCACACAGATTCTCATCATAGCTTTTAGCGCTATAGTTTTTGCTTCTCAATACCCACTCTTTTCCATTTCGTAATCGTTACTATCTTCCGTACCTAATACTGTACTGGTTACACATTTGCTCGTTAGCGTTCTATAACTTTTAATAAACGCGCCAACCTTAGTATTACGAACATGTTTCTATTCCGAATACCACTTTACTCATACTACTCCATTTTCTAGATGCTTATATTTTCGAAAGTTTGATGAATCATATAGAAGTAAAATAATCTATTGAGAGATCACTAGATAATGAACACTTGTTCTATTGCATAGTTAGTACAGAAGGTGGCCAGCCTTTAGTACTTGACAAGAAATTTAATAACATATGATATCCTACTAGGCTTCTATCACACAGATAGGTAACCATTCGGCAATACCTCCCCTTTTAGAAGGGTTGTTCTTCTCAGTTTACATGAAATGAAAAGGAGAGAAAAAGAACAAATTTAAGAGAATTATATCAAAATATACGATCACAAAATATGTGGCTTGGAATCTACCTCTGAACTATAGAGGTTTATCACCGGAGAAAACCATATATACATGTATATATATATATCAATATCAAGTATTAGCGCATCATAATTCACGTGCCTGAATATTTTTGCTATTCCGTCCATCATTCTATGGACCCATGCTCTTGCTCGAGTTTATAAAAAATTACCTTTGAAACTCCCTCGATATCAAAAATTGAATCTGGGATTTCATTCTAGACATCATCGTTACTAGAATCCTACGTTGCACCATAACCTTCCTTATATAGTAATACGACATTCTGTCGATAAGAAGTAATAAATATTTAATAGGTAAATAATCGACTTAGTTACTCTATCAATGATAACATATACATTACCACGACCCGATTAGTGGTACTCGATTTCAACATCCATTACAATACAACTCTCCCGGTTGTTATCATCTCATTATTCGCAGAATCATTGCTACATTACTATAGTCCACCGCTGACCTACTATAGTCATTCATTTTCCTTGGAATCTTAATAGCTAATCATACGAAGTCCATACCCGCCATATCAAAAACTTGTAAGGAGGCAACATATCACCATTCATGATTCATGAAGAACACTCCTAAACTTGACGTACATATGACATGACACAAATAAAATTACAGAAGAGTTTCAATGAAAGCAATGATAGCAAGGTAACACCATTATTAACCATATGCCTTTAATAGTAGACCTGAAATTCAAGCGTTCATTTAGCCCTTTTTGGAACATGGTCCTAGCTTATCTCAAGATAGGACCTTCTAAGATGGGTATCCCGCTCACAGTGATTAACATGAATTAAATCTCTACCAACCTACTATATGGCTGAGTATTGCACCATCATTAGTAAGGAATGTAATTCTTCCATACCATAATATAACCTTCACAGCTTTAACCAGTATTATTGTATTCCTTTGGCAAGAGCGCCTATAATTGCTCTCTTATACTTAAAGTGTCGGCCATCTCATTGGCCTTTCCTGATAGTAATATTTCCTTACAATCAATGTCGTTTTAATAATCTTCGACTAAATTTTCTACCACATTTATGATAAGTGGCATTTTATACCACTTAGAGCGTCTCATAACGGCTTGAATTGGTGTCTTGAACTCGAGTATTTTATGTATTTGACGTGTTTTCGAGTGTTTTTGCGTTTCAGGGTATAACTTGCTTAGATAGGTGGATTTCATCATAATAAAGCCTAAGGAAGTGCTTGGAATCAGTCCCGGGTTGATGTGCGAAGAATTCAGCAAAAATAGGAATTTTCCAGAGAGCTTGCAGGCGCCCGCCTGATGGGAGCAGGCGACTACCTGGTAGCAGGCGCCCGCCTGGAAGAAGGAGGCGGCCGCCTGGGTGCGGATTTTCAGAATTTGGATTTTATAATTCTATTACAATTAGGGTTTCGTTAGCGCTGGTTCTCGTGGGTTATTATATAAACCTTATGGGAAGACATTTTCTTTATCGAGAGCGAAGGCAAGAAGATTGAGAAGACCGTTTTAGCATGCAACAACGAAGAAGAGGAAGCATACGTTTATCTTATGATTCTTTTAATTCGTTGTAACAATGGATGCCAATTTTCCTTATGCTTTGAACCTTAATACTCTTATGACGCACTTCATTATTTATTAAGTATTTTTATTAGTTTATATTGTTATATTATTATCATGCTTTCATATGAACCCATGGTGACGATGAGTTATATTATGGGCTAATCGTGATCATGGGATCCTAGCGGATTTACTATGGATTTCTTTAGTTACTTGTTTAATACCTTGGTATGTGGTGATTATATGATATCTAGCATAGGTTGTGCTTATTCGTCTTATGTGCGTCGTGAACATGTAAGATAGCCTGTTAATCTCTTGTGAAGCGACAGTGAATCTTGAGATTTAGAACTTGCGATGCTAGCATAGGTTCGTATATTGTATGCATGATTAGTGGGTAACTCTAACTGTTTTACTTGCCCTGTGTAATCATAATGAATAACTTGCGCTTAAATCGTTATGTTGTCAAATTCTATAGACATATAGGGTCTCAACATAATTGATGCTTATTCAACTTCTATCTTAATTGTGGATACTTGGTAGAATGGTATTCATATAACGAAAGTTGATGTTTATCAGGTTCGTATTGTTCGATTAATATCATCACCATTACATGCTAAGGGTAATAACAATAACTATTGAATGAAGTAGTAATGAAGTTATGATCTCATGTGTGTTTAATATTGTTAATTTAAGTATTTAATTCTCGTAGTAATTATTAGTTAATCAACCTTAACTGTTATTATCTTAACATTGAAGAATAATCATACATTGGTGAGTAAGTGTTAACTAAGTATAATTAATCAGAGTCTCTGTGGGAACGAACTAGAAATCATTCTATATTACTTGCGAACACGTATACTTGCGTGATTTATTTAGCGCATGCTTTGTGCCTAACAAGTTTTTGGCACCGCTGCCGGAGTCGGTGTTAATTTGTTTAGTTTATGTACTTGCCATCAGTGGTCATTAGGATTCATTGATTAAGACTTGTTACTTACTGCTTCCGGTTGTGTTTCAGGTACTCTAGCGAGCGTTTATGCAAACACGTTCTTGCACCCGCAAGAGAAATCTGGATAAAGCTTAGGAGACAGATACAACTCTTGACTTTCCGGAGAAGATAGTTTTTGAAGATTCGGATAAAGAGAGTGAAAAGAAAGAACCTGAAATAATGGGTGATCGTGTAGTTCAAGCTGATCCAGCTCTTATGGACTTTTCTCGACCTAAAATTGATGGCATTCAGTCAAACATCATTCATCCGGCTATTCAGGCCAATACTTTTGAAATCAAGCCGGGCACTATTCAGATGGTGCAGAATTCTGTTTCTTTCGGAGGTGTTGTGACCGAAGACCCCAACATGCATATCAGGAATTTTGTCCAGATCTGTACTACTTTCAAATATAATGGTGTTACTGATGAGGCTATCAAGTTGAGGCTTTTCCCATTCTCTCTGAGGGACAAAGCTAAGGACTGGTTACATTCTTTACCAGCTGGGTCCATCACTACTTGGGAAGTTCTTGTGCAAAAATTTCTGGTGAAGTTCTATCCAATGGCCAAGACTGCAGCTATGAGAAGTGTTCTTACTCAGTTTGTGCAGCAACAAGGAGAATCTATGTGTGAAGCTTGGGAGCGCTATAAGGAGATGTTGAGAAAGTGTCCACATCATGGTATGCCTAACTAGATGGTGATCACTAGTTTCTACAATGGTTTGGGGGCCCAATCTCGGCCCATGCTCGATGCAGCTTCTAGAGGCGCCTTGTGGGACAAAAGCTATACTGAGGCCTATAATCTCATTGAAACTATGGCTACAAACGAGTATCAAAATCCAACTCAAAGGATGATTCCTGGGAAGGTAGCAGGTATTCTGGAAGTTAATGCAGCTACAGCTATTGCAGCGCAGCTTCAGGCGCTATCTATGAAGGTCGATTATTTTAGCCGACTATGGAGTAAATCAAATAGCTAGTGTCTGTGAGCTTTGTGCAGGCTCTCATGCTTCGGATCAGTGTTCTCTTGTTAATGATTCAGTTCAGTATGTGAACAATTTTCAGAGACCGCAGCAGCCTGTGCCCGCTACTTATCATCCTAATAACAAAAATCATCCCAATTTCAGCTGGAGCAATAATCAGAATGTTGTTCAGCAACCATATCAGCAATCTGCAAGTAAACAGTTTAATCCACCTGGATTCTAGCAACCTCAACAATTTTCTCAAAGGCAATCATATCCTCAACAAGGAGGTGTTGCTCCACCTTCTAGTGCTGATTTTGAGGAGTTAAAGCTGTTGTGCAAAAGTCAGGCTATTTCTATCAAGACCTTGGAAAATCAAATTGGACAAATAGCCAATGCCTTGCTCAATCGTCAACCTGGCACACTTCCCAGCGATAGTGAAGTTTCGGGAAGGAAGGAAGCTAAAGAGCAAGTCAAAGCTGTCACCTTAAAGTCTGGAAAAGTTGTTGATGCTGAAAAAGCAAAAGAGGTAGAAGTTTAAGTTAAGGATGAAGAAGAAAAGCAAAAGGAGAAAGAGGGGGAACCAAGGAAGACTACTGTTGAACACACTCTGCCTGAGGGTAATAGAGGGGAGAAACAGCTTTATCCTCCACTACCTTTTCCTAACCGATTGCAAAAACAAAAGTTGGACAAGCAATTTGGTAAGTTTCTGGAGGTCTTCAAGAAACTTCACATCAACATACCTTTCGCTGAGGCTCTGGAGCAAATTCCTAGTTATGCGAAATTCATGAAAGGTATTCTTTCAAGGAAGGTGAAACTGGATGATCTTGATACCGTTGCTCTGACGGAAGAGTGTAGTGTCGTGCTGCAGTAAAAGTTACCTCCAAAGCTTAAGGATCCAGGTAGCTTCACCATTCCTTGCACCATTGGCAAGTTGTCATTTGACAAGTGCCTTTACGATTTGGGAGCAAGCATCAATCTGATGTCGTTGTCTATCTTTAAAAAGCTGAATTTTCCTGATCTGAAGCCCACCTACATGTCTCTACAATTGGCTGATCGTTCAATTACATACCCACGAGGCATCGTGGAGGACGTGCTAGTAAAGGTGGACAAGCTCATCTTTCCTGCAGATTTTGTCATTCTGGATTTCGAGGAAGATAAGAAGATTCCCATAATCTTGGGAAGACCTTTCTTGGCTACAGGCCGCACCTTGATAGATGTGCAAAAAGGTGAACTCACTATGAGGGTGCAAGATCAAGATGTGACATTCAATATGTTCAATGCGATGAAATTCCCTATAGAAGATGAGGAGTGCTTCAAGGTGGATTTGATCGATTCTGCAGTTACTTCAGAACTTGATCATGTGCTAAGGTCTGATGCCTTAGAAAAAGCCTTATTGGGGGATTTTGACAATGAAGATGATGAAGGCAATGAGCAGTTACAATATCCGAATGCTTCTCCTTGGAAATGAAAGCTAGACATGCCATTTGAATCTCTGGGAAATACTGATCTCAAGAATTCTGAGGGAAATCTCAAACCATATATTGAGGAAGCACCTACTTTGGAGCTTAAACCACTGCATGAACACTTGAGGTATGCTTTTTTAGGTGATACATCTACTTTGCCTGTTATTATTGCATCTGACCTTTCAGGTAGTGATGAGGACAAGCTCTTGAGGATTCTGAGAGAATTCAAATCGTCCATCGGATGGACTATAGCAGATATAAAAGGGATCAGCCCTTCATACTGCATGAATAAAATTCTGCTAGAGGAAGGTAGTAAGTCGACTGTTGAGCAATAGCGAAGGCTTAATCCTATCATGAAAGAAGTGGTGAAGAAAGAAATTCTAAAATGGCTAGATGCAGGAATCATATATCCTATTTCTGACAGTTCTTGGGTGAGCCCCGTGCAATGTGTACCTAAGAAAGGAGGTATGACTGTGGTAGAAAATGAGAAGAACGAGATCATCCCCACTCGAACAGTCACAGGATGGAGGGTATGTATGGACTACAGAAAGTTGAATAAAGCCACGAGGAAGGATCATTTCCCTCTTCCATTTATTGATCAGATACTTGACAAGTTAGCTGGTCATGAGTATTATTGTCTTCTGGACGGCTATTCGGGATACCATCAGATTTGCATTGCACTTGAAGATCAAGAGAAGACTACTTTCACTTGTCCATTTGGCATGTTTACTTTTCGCAGAGTTTCTTTTTGCTTATGTGGTGCACCTGCCACTTATCAGAGATGCATGATGGCTATATTTTTCTGATATGATTGGCAATAATGTCGAAGTGTTCATGGACGACTTCTCCGTCTTTGGACATTCGGTTGATGAATGCTTGAATAATCTCCGTTTGCTGCTCAAAAGGTGTGTGGAAACCAATCTGGTGCTCAATTGGGAAAAATGTCACTTCATGGTGCAACAGGGCATCATTCTTGGGCATAAGGTCTCCAGTAAAGGTCTTGAGGTGGATAAAGCCAAAGTGGGCGTCATTAAAAATCTTTCGCCGCCTATTTCTGTGAAAGGAATCCGTAGCTTTCTTGGTCATGCGGGTTTTTATCGGTGTTTCATCAAGGACTTCTCTAAGATATCTAATCCATTGTGCAACTTGCTCAAGAAAGATGTGCCTTTCAAATTTGATGATGAATGTTTGGCAGCATTCGAGACTCTCAAGAAGAGTTTAATCACCACACCAGTTATTACGGCACCTGATTAGAGATAACCTTTTGAGATGATGTGTGATGCAAGTGATTAAGCAGTGGGAGCAGTTCTTGGGCAGCAAAAGAATAATATCTTTCATGTGGTCTATTATTCTAGTAAGATGCTAAATGGAGCCCAACTGAACTACACCACTACTGAGAAGGAGCTCTTGGCTATAGTTTTTGGTTTCGAAAAATTTTGATCTTATCTACTTGGGACAAAGGTGACAATGTTCACTGATTACGCTGCCATCCGCTATCTGGTCTCAAAGAAGGATTCGAAGCCTAGACTTATTTGTTGGGTTCTCTTGCTACAGGAATTCGAGTTAGAGATCAAGGATCAAAAAGGTACTGAAAAGCAATTAGCTGATCATCTCTCTAGATTGGAAAATCCCGATTCTACTTCACATGATAAGACATTGATCAAAGAATCTTTTCCCGATGAGCAGTTGTTCACAATTCAAGAGGAAGAGCCATGGTTCGCAGATATTGTGAACTATCTTGTTAGCAATATAATGCCTCCTAATATGAATGCGGCTCAAAAGAAGAAGTTTCTGCATGAGGTGAAGTGGTACAGGTGGGATGAACCATATTTGTTAGACAAGGAGCTGACCAGATCATCGGGAGATGTATCACATTCTGTGAGACGGAGGGGATATTACGAGACTGTCATTCCACAGTTTATGGTGGACATTATGGTAGTGAAAAGACAACAGCTCGTATTCTTCAAGCAGGTTTTTTATGTCCTACGTTGTTTAAGGATGCACATCAGTTCATTTTAAGGTGTGATCGTTGCCAAAAAGTTGGGAATCTTACTAGAAAGGATGAGATGCCTTTAAATGTGATGCTTAAAGTTGAAGTCTTCGATATTTGGGGAATCGATTTCATGGGACCATTTATCTTGTCGTGCAATAATCAGTACATCTTGCTAGTAGTCGATTATGTCTAAAAATGGGTAGAAGTCAAGGCGCTACCAATTAATGATGCAAAGGTAGTGTTGAGTTTTCTTCATAAGCAGATATTCACAAGGTTTGGAATGCCACGAGTTATCATAAGTGATGAAGGGTCGCATTTCTGCAATCGTAAGTTCACTTATATGATGCAACGCTACAATGTAAATTATCGTATTGCTACTGCCTATCCTCCGCAAACTAATGGTCAAGCTGAAGTGTCTAATAGAGGGATCAAGCACATTCTAGAGAAAGTCGTTTTTCCGTCAAGGAAAGATTGGTCTTTGAAGCTCGATGAAGCTGTTTGGGCTTATAGAACAGCATACAAGACTCCACTTGGGATGTCCCCATTTCAACTTGTCTATGGTAAGGAATATCATTTACCTGCGGAGCTTGAGCATAAGGCTTATTGGGCATTGAAGAAGTTAAACCTTGATCTAGATGCAGCTGGGAAGAAGCGAATGCTTCAGTTAAATGAACTTGATGAATTTTGACTTCAAGCGTACGAAAACAACAAAATGTACAAGGAAAAGGTAAAAAGGTGGCATGACAGGAAGCTATTAGCTAAGTCATTCGTGTTGGGGCAACAAGTTCTTCTATTCAACTCTCGTCTCTGACTTTTTCCTCGAAAGTTGAAATCAAGGTGGTCTAGACCATTTATCGTCAAAATTGTGTTTCCATATGGAGCGGTGGAGATTTTTGAGAACGATCCGAGCCAAGCATTCAAAGTAAATGGTCAGAGATTGAAGCACTATTATGGAGATATGGCAAACTGTGAAGTGGTTAGTGCCGTTTTATTATCAACTTGAGCGCATTACTCTATGTCAAGCTAATGACGTAAAAGAAGCGCTTCTTGGGAGGCAACCCAAGATATGAGGCCATAGGACACCTTAGAATTTAGTACTTTATCTAAAATCCCAAAAAAATCAGAAAAATGTTGGCAGAAAAATATTTTTCCAGAAGCCTTGCAAGCGCCCGCATGCTAGGATCAGGCGGGCGCCTAGCAGGCGCCCACCTGCTGGTGGCAGGAGACCGCCTGCGCCCCTGAATATTGAAAAAAAAAATCATTTTTAGCCTAAAAAAAACACCAAAAAACCAAAAATAAAAACCACAGCACCCATTACCCCATTAACCCACGATTTCTTCCCCAATATTAGCTACAATCCCCACTCCTAATCAAATTCAACCCCTAATGTTGCTATATATATACATACAACCTCTACATACACATCCCATACACTTTCAACTCTACAAAATCTCTCCTACGCAGCAAACACAAACTCTCCAACTCTTATTCTCAGTTTCCATGGCCCCAAAGAGATCATGAACTATAGGGAGCAGTAGCACCATTCCGACTGCTGATTCTTCGAGGAATACTGCTGCGAGGCCCCGATTGTTGGATGGGGCTGCTAAAGAAGAGTACACCAAGCTTCTGACTAAGCCTATTATGAGGGAGAGGGGGTTTTTGCCATCAGGAAGGGATGGTGCTTTATTACCGATGATTGCTGAGAATGGATGGATTACATTCTGTGAGTCATCTGAGGCATTTCCGATGAGTATCGTTCGTGAGTTCTATGCGAACGCCAAGACCGACAAGAATGGGTTTTCTGTTGTTCGTGGGCTTATTGTTGATTATCAGGCTGAGGCGATTCACCGGGTAATTGGACAGCGACAAAGGAAACCATAAGAGGAGCATTGAAATGAAAAGTCCCCTGAGGACTTTAATATGGACTTGATTATTGCTACTCTCTGTCAGTCGGGCACAGTGTGGAAGTTCAAAAGGGGAACCAATGAGTATCGTTATTTCTCTGCTGTCGTGATGAACATGTATGCTCGTGCTTGGAATGCATTTATGTGTGCTAATATTCTTCCTTCTGTGCATGCACATGAGGTTACAGTGGAGATGGCGAGGTTGTTATGGAGAATTCTGAATGAGGAATATTATGTGGACCTTGGTGAGTACATCTACCAAGGGATTTTGAAGGTTTTGAGGGGAAATAGGAGTACTTTATCCCGTATGCCTCTATTGTCACGAAGCTTACAGGGCATGTGAAGCCAGTGCCCGTCTTATGAGCAGCTGCAGATGTCGGCCGCTCCTATTGATTCATCGACATTGAATGCGATGCAGGAGTGGACGGGTGGAGAGCCCGAGTCATATGGTTTGGGATATCACCTTTCAGGAGGTGTTCCAGCAGCTGGTGCTACCATGGCTAGGCCCAGTCAGGCTCAGGGAGAGGCAGGTCCTTCGAGAGCCCAGGGAGGAGATGGTTCAGGATTGGCTGATGTCCAGTACAGGAGGCTTTCCAGGAGGATGGATGCGATGTATGAGTCACAGAGTTGGTTTATGCAGGAGCTTACCCAAGCACTTGGGACTGCATTTAGAGGCCTTGGAGCTGATATCCAGTGGCCCGTTTATGGTGAGGATTCTGCTTATCCACCTCCTGACACTCCACCCTCTGAGGGTGAAGATGATGATGATTCTTCTGAGTAGGTATACCCTGTGTTCCTTTCTATTACCTTCACTAGGGACAGTGAAGATTTTAAGTTTGGGGGTGGTAGTTAAGGAACATATTTGTGTGTGTGTCATGTAGTTGCATATTCATGATAGTTAGTCATATAGTTGCATATTTTTGCCATATAGTTTTTTATATAGAGTTTTTTTTATTTTATTTTATAGCTTTAATTATCATGTCATATAGCTCATGCATATACCATGATCCCTTTGTGTTGCTTTATTGATTAATATGTTATATTGATGCGAGTGTAGTGATAGCGATAGAGTGATGTTGAATCTTGTTAGGTTGGCATGCATGCCAGAAACACTTGTAATTTCATTAAGTCTTAGAGTATGCTTAAGAACTAGATTGTTGTCTTTGATGGTTTTTGAGGTTAATCTATTGCTTATTCTTAGAATGTATGATAGGCTCTTAATGATAAAAGACATGAAAAGATAAAAATTGGAAAAAAATTGAAATTCATTACTAGTTGTGGCTAGGTGTCAAATGGCTAGTAGTCGGCTCGTATTGTATATGAGTAGTCTAGGGTTGAGCAAGATGGAGCGAAACGTACTTGCTCAGAGAAAAAAAAATTAAAAAAAAAAAGAGAAAAAGAAAAGAAAAGAAAGAAAAAAATATGGTTTAATGCACAATTGATCACGAGTGAGCTTTTTGGTATTCGAGTTATTAAGTTCTTAGGGGATTTTGTGCCTAGTGACCTAAGGCTTTTATAGTCTGGGATCCGCTAACCTAACTCTCACTAAATGGGTACCGTTGCATAAGTCTTTTGTGGACCTCACTCATTGCATGATCAAATAAGCATTTATTTATGGTTGAATAAAAGCATGATTCCGTACTAAACTCCAATAATCTTGTAGTGTTATAAGTCATTTTGTGTCTAGAATATATTCTTCGTATAAGCTTGTGATTGCCTTGAGGATAATTAAGTTATGGTGATTGATCTAGTTTCGAAGCATATATGTTAAGCATTCGCACACACCATGTTTCTAGTTGTATGTTAGCTTATGAGTTTTAATTGATCTTTAGTCGTCTAATTGCATTTGTTGATATGTCATGTGTTGGTTGGTTTAGTCATCACGGTGGGGATCGCTGCATTCATATAGTTTGCATTCATGCATGTTTTATTCTGGGTTTGAGTTTGTGACGCTTGAGGACAAGCATCGATTCAAGTTTGGGGGTGTGATAAGTGGCATTTTATACCACTTAGAACGTCTCATAACGGCTTGAATTGGTGTCTTGAACTCAAGAATTTTGTGTATTTGACACGTTTTCGAGTGTTTTTGCATTTCAGGATATAACTTGCTTATATAGGTGGATTTCATCAGAATAAAGCCTAAGGAAGTGTTGGAATCAGTCCCGGGTTGATGTGCGAAGAATTCAGCAAAAACAGAAGCAAAAATAGGAATTTTCCAGAGAGCTTACAGGCACCCGCCTGATGGGAGCAGGTGACCGCCTGGTAGCAGGCGCCTTCCTGGAAGAAGGAGGGGGCCGCCTGGGTGCGGATTTTAAGAATCTGGATTTTATAATTCTATTACAATTGGGCTTCTGTTAGCGCTGGTTCTCTTGGGTTATTATATAAACCTTATGGGAAGACGTTTTCTTTATCGAGAGCGAAGGCAAGAAGATTGAGAAGACCGTTTTAGCATACAACAACGAAGAAGAGGAAGCATATGTTTATCTTGTGATTCTTTTAATTCGTTATAACAGTGGATGCTAGTTTTCTTTATGTTTTGAACCTTAATACTCTTGTGACTTACTTTATTATTTATTAAGTAATTTTATTAGTTTATATCTTTGTGTTATTATCATGCTTTCATATGAACCCATGGTGACGATGAGTTCTATTATGGGCTAATCGTGATCATGGAATCCTAGGGGATTTACTATGGATTTCTTTAGTTAATTGTTTAATATCTTGTTATATGGTGATTAGATGATATCTAGCATAGGTTGTGCTTATTCGTCTTATGTGTGTCGCGAACATGTAAGATAGCCTGTTAATCTCTTGTGAAGCGACAGTAAATTTTGAGATTTAAAACTTGCCATGCTAGCATAGGTTCGTGTATTGTATGCATGATTAGTGGGTAACTCTAACCGTTTTCCTTGCCCTGTGTAATCATAATGAAAAACTTGCGCTTAAATCGTTATGTTATCAAATTTTATAGACATATAGGGTCTCAACATAATTGATGCCTATTCAACTTCTATCTTAATTATGGATGCTTGGTAGAATGGTATTCGTACAACGAAAGTTGGCGTTATCAGTTTCGTGTTGTTCGATTAATATCATCACCATTACATGCTAAGGATAATTACAATAACTATTGAATGAAGTAGTAATAAAGTTATAATCTCATGTGTGTTTAATATTATTAATTTAAGTGTTTAATTCTCGTAGTAATTATTAGTTAATCAACCTTAATTGTTATTGTCTTGATATTGAAGAATAATCATACGTTGGTAAGTAAGTGTTAATTAAGTATAATTAATCAGAGTCTATGTGGGAACGAACTAGAAATCATTCTATATTAATTGGGAACGCGTATACTTGTGTGATTTATTTAGCGCATGCTTTGTGCCTAACAATTTCCAATCACTGCTTATGTGAAAATGCTCTTCTTAAGTTCTGGTGAGAAAAAATATCACCATTTTTCCGTAAGTTATTACCTTAGTCTTTAAATGCGAACATCATCACGGCTGATTCTCGATCATACTTAGGACGCCTCTTACCTTGGTTCCTCCTTGCTTTAAACGATTTCGACCTTCACTGGTTCGATCCATACTTTCTCATGGTTTAACACGTGCCCCACCTGGCATCGTTATTATTACGCCATATTTTCTTTACCGAAATTTCTATTTGTAAAAACTTAAATATCACCTCTCTTCTTGTAACCTCTCCAAGGTTATCCTTAAATCATTCCTCATGTACTCCCTAGGTACAGGGCATATCAAGATACCATTTACCAAAACTAGAAACATTATCTATATAGTTCTAAAAACTTTCTCCACTGATCTTTAAAGATTGTTGTTGCCTTAATCCTTCATTCCGTACTACCCAAACTCATAATGTCCCTATTAAGGGTGAAATTCCAACCTTTATGCATTTCCCCATGGTTCATCTCAAGTTATCGAGGTTCTATCCTTAATTCCACCTTTAAAAAGGTACTTGCATCCTTTTATAGATAGATCAAGTCATATATCTCTGATAAGGGTATCTTATTCAATCATTCTCACCTCGATAGTCTATGCCTAATTTCAAAATACCATTCGTATTCAAAATGAGGTCAATCTATATGGCCTGTAAAAGATAACAACAGTTATCCATTTTTTTTTCTGATTTGGTAATGATAACAGGGATGTTCTGGAAGATATTGGTCATGTTCAACGTGAACTTCTTCTTACTAAATCCTCATTTACCTTTGTTGTTTATCTCAACAGTCATCTCAATGTTGGGATATCTTCTATACTTGGTGTCTCCCTTTTGGGCATCAAGTCACATGTGTTACATACACTTCACATTTTTGAAGGTTACTTCCTTAATCCAATTTCTTAATTTTTGCTTTCCTGTCTCCTCAGTCCATCCATGTTCCCTTATTAATCCATCAATCTATCTCAGAGTTTTATTGAATACTCCCAACTTAAAGGGGATTAATTATATGTATCGTTTGCGCCTTCAAACCTTGACTTTAACTCATGATCAGTCACCATCGCGTTGATGATGACAAACTTCTCTATATTTATTGCTAGGGTTTCTTAGGGTTTCACATACCTAACTCTCGTATTGCTTCTGAACTCTATTTCCTTTAAATCCCTTTTATATTCCTTCCCCTTTCAGTCTTTTATTTTTATTTCTATTACAACCATTTCATGAACTAACACAACATAAGCATTGATTTCAAACATCCCGTCATTTTGTATTCGTGTCCTTTCAGACGAACCATGATTCATCATACTGCCCGCCTCTGGTCTAGTTCTAAAATTTCTACATTATCTCTCTATCTTCCTTAGCCTTCCACCAGCGGGTGGCCTCCCTCAAGAAGGTAAGTGGGAAAAATAGTCTTTTGTGCTTCGTCAATCATTTTGAATCTCGAATGATTCCCCTATTTCCTTTAACCAGGCTCTTGCCTCGACTGGGCTAGCTTGTTCCTTGGAACTCTAGGAGCTTAGCGATCTAAAGGTCCTGAAAGAATTTCCCACCGCATTATTTCCTTAGGGTGGTGGTTGCGGATAAAAGTATAAGTTTTGTTTAGGCTGGTCCATGTATTTCCCCATGGGAGTACCATCCCGGTTCTCCCTATCTTGCTCGACTTCTGTAATCGAGGTTATCTTATACGTTAAAATCCTTGTTTTTCACTTCATTATGTTATGGGTTACTTCTATCTGGATGGCGACCTCCCTAACTATCACATTTAGGGTTTTCCCTAAATCTTATTGCTCGAACTATGGCTTTCATCTAATATCCCGTCCTTAAGCTCTTGGATGTTTGGAACCCATATTCTATAGGAATACCTCATTATTCCCTTATCATATTTCACAGTATTAATCCCTTCTCTAGTCATTGGTTCTCTGCCTTCATTCATCACTTTTTCTTGGCACAATATGATCTTTTCCAATAATTCGGTCTGCATTGCAATCTCAAACAGCTTTTCGGTACCGGCTCCGGTTACCTTCACTTCTATTTCCATTTTCTCAAAATCTCTTTTTAACTCTTCCGAAGATATTATCATCTTGAGTCTCTCCTTTCTACTAAGGGCATCAGCCACCATATTGGCTTTCCCTGGATGATAAAGAATCTCACAATCATAATCCTTGATTAGCTCTAACCACCTCCTCTGGCGCATGTTGAGCTCTTTCTACGTAAAAATGTACTAGAGCTCATATGGTTTGTGTAAATCTTGCACTTCTCTCTATACAAATAGTGTTCCAATCTTTAAGGCAAAACTATTTACGTGAGCCCAAGATCATGGGTGGGATATCGAATTTCATATTCCCTTAATTGTATTGACATGTACGCAACTACCTTGTCGTGAAGCACGCACCCTAATTTCTTATGTGAAGCATCACTACAAGTCTCAAAATCTCCTTCTTCCATCCGGCAACGCCAACATAGGGGCCGTCACCAATCTTTGCTTCATTTATTGGAAGTTATTCTCGCATTTCTCTGTCCATTCAAACTTCTCAGTCTTACGAGTAAGCCACATTTAAAGGGACTGCTATCTTTGCAAACATGAAAGAACCTACGGTAGTAACCGACCAATCTTACCTCTGGTAGTCGCCTTGACTACGGTCATCAATTCCTCAGCGGTCCCTTCTTCATTCTTGTCAAGATCCTCCACGGAATCCTGTTCAGCAACAACCCTTCTGGGATAACATCCTCAACCGCTACATCCTTCATAAGAACATCATCTGGTCCCTCATTAGGGTGCTCCATTGGATCCAAAATCTGATCCCCAATATTTAGTAAAACATCATCGTGTTGTTGCTCATGAACTTTAGGGTTCGGTGCCCCGCTACCTTATACGATAACGATATATGTTACTATCATGATATTTATAACGGTTCCCGTAAGGGTATTAAATGTCAGTACTACGTTAGGTAGTCCAACTATGAACTTGGCAAGAGTTCTTATTATATTAGTGAACTTATCATCTTAAGAATGCATCATCTCTGAGGTTTATAATGCTTAGCTCTGAAACCATTTCTGTTACAGCCCTAAATCCGGGGTCGAGGATCTGGGTTGTCACGAGTTCCATTCCCCTTAATAACACTTAATCTTAATAAACAACCAACCACTGTGTACTGTGACTCCATAATTGTAACACCCCCAGATCCGGGGTCGGGGATCCGGGTTGTCACGAGTTCCATTTCCCTTATTAACACCCAATCTTAATAATTTCTCAACTACTCTGTACTGTGACCCCACAATAAACACACACACCACACGTTATAGTCTCAGAGATGAACATCCAAAAATAATCACAAGTCGTTTTATTCCACAATTATATGTCAATACACCTTAAAAAGGTTCTGAATAAATTTACATTTCATTGCCATTATTACAATTCATAAATATACATAAATCTGGTACATCAAAAGTTGAAGCCTAGTCTATTGGTAGTTCCCTACCTCAGCTACAGTGACTTCAATGCCTATAGGAAGCTGCGAAACGCTTCCTATCCGATCGCGAATTGGGAGCTTGGTCCTGTTCATCTTATCTATCTGATGTTGTGTGATGAAAGAAGAAAGCAAGGGTGAGCGGCAAGCCCACCAAAATAATATGTATAATGATTAATAGTATATGAGTCTACTCATAATACTCATGAAAATCTTGGTCAAAAGAAATGAACCAAGTTTGATATCTTAATGCGATGAAGTCGCAAAATATTCAGTATATATACATATATACTTTTCAAAGTAATGGAAGTCCTCTTCCATGCATAATATACACAAAGTCCCATTGTATAACTGTATAAAAATATCGTTGCAAGGTGATCTCATATATCTAACCTTGTCTCAACGTTTTTCTGAAAATCTTTGTCATTCATAAGACAATTATTAATTAGATATAAGTTTAAAAGATGAAGTTACCAAATACTTCACTACACTTATATCATTCCCAAATACTACTTGAACTACCACCGTTCAAGTTATAATCAATTTCAAAAGTTCATCCCACTGATGAGACCACAAGATAAGACTTGAATAGATTCAATCTTTGAAATATTATTGAATGAAAAAGTTATGAGATACTTTATTTAGCCCCGATATATATATATATATATATCCACATATATATATCCCTTTAAACATTTCCTGGAACCTCTGTTATGCAAAGTATGAACAGAGTTTGAAACATCCAATGAATTTTGGAAAGGAAAAGAATTTTGGCATAAACCCGATATCTCGCTGATCAGGCAAAGATACCAATAAGTAACCTTTTCTACTGTAGATGGATGAATTCCTCACCGGTCATCACCCTGGCCGCATTAGGACCTCGCGCTCGACCGTACCCCGGCCCCTCACGCGTTGATGGACTGCCACCCAGCCACTTACACAATAATAGACCGTACCCCGGCCTGTCGCTTATGCCGACTCAATGAGATGGGCTTACTTCCCGAACGTTGGGCAAGTAATCAATTCATTTACCAAATCTGTAACCTCATTGCGAATATAAAATACACCACAGAGCCGGATTCCCCAGGTTTTGAGCGAGTATTTAAATCCCCTTTAAAAAGGAAGATCTTAAATATAAAAATGAGTTTTGGGATCCGCTCTGACTTTTAAAAATCATTTTGAAGACTCGAAAACACTTTAAAGAGTGTTTGGAGTAAGGCTGATTTAATGAAGTAAATCAGTCCCCAGAATATTAGAAAACATCTGAATATTATTAATTAAATAATATTCCCGCAAAGAATAGTCTTTATAAAAATAATTGAAGTAGAAGTATTAAAATTTATACTTGAAACGAGTATTAATTAACCAAAGCTATACTTATATGAAAGTATTATCTTTATTTGAATAATCGAAAATAAGTTTGATTATTAACACTTTATTCTCTAATGAAATAAAGAATATATTTCAGTATAAGCGGAGTCATAATACCTCGAATGAATATTATAAATAATATTCATTAAATAAAATAAAGGAGTCATACATCCTCAAATGAATATCCAAGTAATATTCAATAATAATATAAACTGAGTCATAAGCCCTCGAATGAATATTCAAATAATATTCAAATAATAAAATAAACTGAGTCATAAGCCCTCGAATGAATATTCAAATAATATTCAGATAAATAAATAAAAGGAGTCATACGCCTTCGAATACTATTCAAAATAATATTCAATAATAAAATAAAGTTAAAGTTATCGAATAAACCTTATTCGATTTATAGTTTGGAAAACTATAACCATATATATATATATATATAAATATATATATATATATATATATCCATATCCATATATACAAGATTACTCGGGATCCTCGACTCCCGGTTTTAGAAAATATTTTCACCTTTTGGGTCCCTATACTAAGGGTATATGCAAGTTACCGCTATCCTCTAGCATAGGTATTATCAACTGAACCAACAGATATATATTTCAAAAATATGAAACAGGCATGCATATATACCATATCACATGCTACAATATATCGCAAGAATTTGCTAAATAACCAACATGCATCTATCGCAAGATAATGCATATACAAGTGTATACATCACAACAACAGTATAACGGATAGAATACTTGCCTGAGCGACTGGGGGTTACGAATGGCTCGGGACGAGTCTGGTAACCTATAAACAACAAGTAAGTTGGAATTAAACCAAAGTCACTTGTAAATCTATACTCTAACCAACTCAGACTCTAACGCTCGTTTTGCGCTTACTGGTTCTCTTAAGTCACTCGAGTACCCTCGGCTCCACCATTTTTAATAATTTAACCTTTATGAGTTTTAAGGCAATTCCTTCGCGAGTGTCTTACCAACTGCCTAACACACTTACCATAAATGTTTCATGCATTAATTAACCCTTTTTGGTCTTTAACCTATGTTTCAAAGTAAGGCGAGGGGAAAAGTTTCGTTCGCGAAACGTCGTTACTTGAAACGGTCGTTTCTCCTAAACCGTGCATCGGAATCGAACGAACTACATATCAAAACGAAGCTCGTAACATGAGCTATCTAAACATGGCAGTGGTCATAATCTAGCAGGGGGTTCTCGGGTCCTAATGCTATGCACAAAAACAGTCCAAAGAAAATCGGACGTTACGACGGCTATGTTTACGCGATTTCCAATTTTTAAACCATCCACAATCAACCCAAATCAACCTCAAATCCAACATACAACCATCCTCCATCCTTATCACATCATAACCACCCCAACCAATTCAATTTAATCTTTCATACTTATGCTTAAACTTAACTTTAATCATTCTTAAGTTCTTTTAAATCAAAACCACAATAATTACCATTCCATTCACTACCATACCAAATCTCAAACTCTAAATCCTAACAACAAGCTACAATATCAACCCACTAATCAAAATCATCTTATACTATATAGGAATCTAGGGTTTGGAGATGGTATACCTTCCTTGAAGTGGTGGGTGGAGCTAGGAAGCCTTAAGAAGCTTGGAGAAGTCTTAAGAATGCTTGGATCTTCAAGAAAACCAAGAAAAGTTCAAGTTAAAAAACTTGAAAACACTATTCATTGTCTTCTTCTTTGATTAAATGAAGAAGATTGAGAAGGAATTAATGGCTTAAACTCATGATATAGTCCTAACTAAGCATGAAGATGATTAGGGAATTATCTTACCAATTTAGGAAGCTTGGATCTTGGATTTTGAATTTCTCTTGCCTTTTGAATAGTGAAAAGCCGTGAGCAATGAAGAACAAAGCCTTGGTTGCTTTTGATTTTTGATGAAAATGATTTTACTTGGCTTGGTTGCTTGGTTTTTATGCTTGTTTTAGTCAATTACCTTCTTGCCCTTGAATTTGTGTGGTTACAAAGCCACCACACCTCCTTCCTTCCCATGTCATGCTTATGTCACCTTGCACATGTCATAATGCTCCCACTTGTCCACACCTTGTGGTTTGATGATGTCACAGTCCCTGGCTTCTTGTACAAGCTTGTCTCTTGGTCACTTATTTGTTTTACGGTTCGCTTATCTTTCGTTCTTGTTTATCGTTTGAAGGATCATACCCGGGATCTTATTACTTAGGTTCCCTTAACCTTTCTCAATACATTATATTCCTTTTTATGATCCTCTATCATAATCCTTTAATTTAAATCCTTTTTATCCTGTTACCTTATACTCAATTCTCTCCGTATCTTGTGGATTTCCGGGAAAAACCAAAGTGTTCGGAATTGGATTCTGACGATATTTACATACACTTATATCCTTCATAGAGTACTAATAATATCCCAGAATATCCATAACAGAACCCCTACATAGTGTGGCGTAAAAAGTTTTCTCATTCAGCTAAAACACTATTCACAAGGGTTACAAAAAGTTGAAAAATTTTAGGGTTATTACAGTCTCCCCTCCTTAAAAGGATTCCGTCCCGGAATCAAACAGAAAACAAATGGGGGTACTTTTCTAGCATTGTGCTCTCTAGTTCCCAAGTTGATTCTTCCACATTATGATTCTGCCATAGTACTCTGACTAGCTTGATCACTTTGTTCCGAAGCACCTGCTCCTTCTTATCCATAATCCTTACTGGCTTCTCCACGTAAGTTAGATCTGGCTGCATATCCACCTGCTCGTACTCCACTATGTGCCTGGCATCCCGATGATACCTCCTTAGCATTGACACATGGAACACATTATGAACTTGTTGCAAATTAGGGGGTAGGGCTAGCTCGTAAGCTAACTTTCCAATCCGTCTTAATATCTCGAAAGGTCCAATGTATCTTGGGCTTAGTTTTCCTTTCTTTCCGAACCTCATTAATCCCTTCCAAGGGGATACTTTCAACAGTACTAAGTCCCCTACTTCATATTCCTTGTCCTTTCGGGCTAGGTCTGCATATTTCTTCTGTCTGTCTTGGGCTGCTACAAGTCGCCCTCTGATAAGATCCACTATATCTTTGGTCCTTTGGACCACTTCGGGTCCGAGCATCTTCCGCTCTCCTACTTCATCCCAGTATAAGGGAGATCGACACCTTCTTCCGTACAAGGCCTCATAAGGCGGCATTCCGATGCTAGCATGAAAGCTATTGTTATAAGAAAACTCGATCAACGGCAGGTGATCATCCCAACTTCCTTTAAGGTCTATTGCACAGACTCTCAACATATCCTCTAGTGTCTGGATGGTCCTTTCACTCTGTCCATCCGTTTGGGGATGGTACGCGGTACTCATATTTAACTTGGTCCCCGCACATTCCTGAAAGCTCCTCCAAAATCTGGAGTTGAACCTTGGGTCTCGGTCTGAGACAATGGACGCTGGGACTCCATGTCGCGTTACTATTTCCTTAAGGTAAATGTCCACCAGTCTATCGACTGTGTATCTCTCGTTGATAGGAATGAAATGAGCTGACTTTGTCAGTCGGTCTATAATTACCCAAATGGCGTCGTGATTGGCTTTCGTCCTTGGCAAGCCTACAACAAAATCCATCGCTATCTGTTCCCATTTCCATTCGGGAATCTCCAGGGGTCGCAAAAGCCCACTGGGTCTCTGGTGCTCTTCCTTTACTCTTTGGCAAGTCAAATACTTGTTTACCCATTCTGCTACGTCCCTCTTCATGTTGGGCCACCAGTAATATTCCTTCAAATCCCTATACATCTTGGTACTTCCCGGGTGAATGGAATACCTTGAACTATGGCTTTCATCCAAAATCTCATTTTTAAGTTCTTGAACATTCGGAACCCAAATTCGGTAGGAGTACCTCATTATCCCTTTATCATCTTTCTCAGTATGGATCTCCTCTCCAGTCATTGACTTTCTGTCTTCATTTATTATTTTCTCTTGGCACAATCTGATCTTTTCCAATAATTCTGGCTGCATTGAGATCTCAAAAAGCTTTTCAGTTCCGGTTCCGGTTACCTTTACCTCTATTTCCATTTTCTCAAAATCCCTTATCAACTCTTCCGAAGTCGTTATCATTCTGAGTCTTTCCTTTCTACTAAGGGCATCAGCCACCACATTGGCTTTCCCTGGATGATAGAGAATCTCACAATCGTAGTCCTTGATTAGTTCTAACCATCTCCTCTGGCGCATGTTGAGCTCTTTCTGCGTAAATATGTACTTGAGGCTCTTATGGTCTGTGAAAATCTCGCACTTCTCTCCATATAAGTAGTGCCTCCAAATTTTTAAAGCAAATACTATTGCTGCGAGCTCAAGGTCATGAGTAGGATATCTAACCTCGTATTCCTTCAATTGTCTCGACGCATACGCAATAACTTTACCGTGCTGCATAAGCACACATCCTAATCCTTTGTGCGACGCGTCACTATATATCACAAAATCTCCTTTTCCATCCGGCAATGCCAATACCGGAGCCGTTATCAACCTTTTCTTTAATTCCTGAAAACTGTTCTCGCATTTCTCCGTCCATTCAAACTTCTCTGTCTTACGAGTAAGTCGTGTCAATGGGGCTGCGATCTTCGCAAAGTCCTGTACAAATCTACGATAGTAGCCGGCCAATCCTATGAAACTCCTCACCTTTGTGGGTGTGGTTGGCCTTTCCCAATTTGAGACCGCCTCTATCTTGGAGGGGTCGACCAATACTCCTTCTTTATTGATCACATGTCCTAAAAACTGTACTTCATTCCGCCAGAATTCACACTTCGAGAATTTGGCATATAACTACTCCTCTCTGAGTATCCCTAGAGCTATCCTCAAATGCTCTGCATGTTCTGCCTCAGTCCTTGAGTAGATCAAAATATCATCGATAAAAACTATCACACACTTGTCCAAGTACTTCTTAAATACTCTATTCATTAAATCCATGAAAGCCGCTGGGGCGTTGGTTAGTCCAAAGGACATTACCAAGAACTCATAATGCCCATACCTGGTACGGAACGCTGTCTTGGAAATATCTTCAGGTTTAATCTTTAGTTGGTGATATCCAGTTCTCAGGTCGATCTTGGAAAAATAAACAGCATCCTTTAGCTGGTCGAACAGATCGTCTATTCTAGGTAATGGGTACCTGTTCTTTATGGTTAGCTTGTTCAACTCTCGATAGTCTATGCACAACCTCATGCTCCCATCTTTCTTTTTAACAAATAAAACTGGTGCTCCCCACGGAGACACACTGGGTCTTATCATACCCTTATCCAAGAGTTCCTGCAATTGGATAGCTAATTCCTTCATTTCTAACGGGGCTAACCGGTAAGGTGCTTTTGAAACTGGCGCCGTCCCTGGGGCCAACTCAATAGCAAATTCAATCACTCTATCGGGTGGTAATCCCGGAAGGTCTTGGGGGAATACATCTTCAAATTCGTTGACTACTGGAATATCTTGTAAGTTGGGCACCTCCTTCTGTGTGTCCACCACATAGGCTAGGTAGGCCTCACTTCCTTTTCGTAGCATCCTTTTGGCCTGAGCCATGGTCAAAAATTTCTGCGTCTGCCTCTTTCCTCTAAATATAACTTCTTTCTTCCCGGGGATATTTAACTTAACTTTCTTCCCTTTACAGTCTATCTGAGCATCGTTGCTAGATAGCCAGTCCATTCCCAAAATCACATCAAACTCCCCTAATTTAAAAGGAATCAGATCAATACTGAAAGATTGCTCCCCTATGCCTATCTCACAGGCGGGGTGAATCTGGTTAACAGGAATAATTTCATGATTGGCTATTTCTACTTGTAAGGGTTCTATCAAGGGTTTAGCCTTAAGTCTTAACTTACGCACAAAGTCCTTTGATATAAAAGATTTAGTTGCTCCCGAATCAAATAAAACATTTGCACTGACTGAATTTAGAGAAAGGGTACCTGCTATCACATCTGAATCTTTCATAGCATCCTGGACTGTCATGTTGAAAGTCCTCGCAGTAGGTGGCTTATTAGAAGCAGCCCTGCTTGCTCCCGAAGCTGCTGGTTTGTTCATTGGGCATTCCTTCTTCCAATGACCCGAGCGTCCACACTGATGACAATTGGTGGTTGGAACGACGGCAGGGGTTAATGATGGGCACTTATTTGAATAGTGGCCCTCCCGACCGCACTTAAAACAGGTTACTGGCCTTCCTTTATACTCCCCAGTGTGATTCCTTCCACATATGTTACAGGCTGGCAATGGGGGTCGAGATTGGTTGGAATAGGACGTTCTTGACTTCTGACCGCCCTGGCTCACACTCATACTCATTGGTCGCTTAAACCCAGTGTTCCTTCCTGGTAGGGACACTGCTCCTCGATTAAATCTAGTTGGGAAGCTCCTTCCTGCGGAACCTCCACCCATGCTCATACACCATTTCTGTAACACCCCCAGATCCGGGGTCGGGGATCCGGGTTGTCACGAGTTCCATTTCCCTTATTAACACCCAATCTTAATAATTTCTCAACTACTCTGTACTGTGACCCCACAATAAACACACACACCACACGTTATAGTCTCAGAGATGAACATCCAAAAATAATCACAAGTCGTTTTATTCCACAATTATATGTCAATACACCTTAAAAAGGTTCTGAATAAATTTACATTTCATTGCCATTATTACAATTCATAAATATACATAAATCTGGTACATCAAAAGTTGAAGCCTAGTCTATTGGTAGTTCCCTACCTCAGCTACAGTGACTTCAATGCCTATAGGAAGCTGCGAAACGCTTCCTATCCGATCGCGAATTGGGAGCTTGGTCCTGTTCATCTTATCTATCTGATGTTGTGTGATGAAAGAAGAAAGCAAGGGTGAGCGGCAAGCCCACCAAAATAATATGTATAATGATTAATAGTATATGAGTCTACTCATAATACTCATGAAAATCTTGGTCAAAAGAAATGAACCAAGTTTGATATCTTAATGCGATGAAGTCGCAAAATATTCAGTATATATACATATATACTTTTCAAAGTAATGGAAGTCCTCTTCCATGCATAATATACACAAAGTCCCATTGTATAACTGTATAAAAATATCGTTGCAAGGTGATCTCATATATCTAACCTTGTCTCAACGTTTTTCTGAAAATCTTTGTCATTCATAAGACAATTATTAATTAGATATAAGTTTAAAAGATGAAGTTACCAAATACTTCACTACACTTATATCATTCCCAAATACTACTTGAACTACCACCGTTCAAGTTATAATCAATTTCAAAAGTTCATCCCACTGATGAGACCACAAGATAAGACTTGAATAGATTCAATCTTTGAAATATTATTGAATGAAAAAGTTATGAGATACTTTATTTAGCCCCGATATATATATATATCCACATATATATATCCCTTTAAACATTTCCTGGAACCTCTGTTATGCAAAGTATGAACAGAGTTTGAAACATCCAATGAATTTTGGAAAGGAAAAGAATTTTGGCATAAACCCGATATCTCGCTGATCAGGCAAAGATACCAATAAGTAACCTTTTCTACTGTAGATGGATGAATTCCTCACCGGTCATCACCCTGGCCGCATTAGGACCTCGCGCTCGACCGTACCCCGGCCCCTCACGCGTTGATGGACTGCCACCCAGCCACTTACACAATAATAGACCGTACCCCGGCCTGTCGCTTATGCCGACTCAATGAGATGGGCTTACTTCCCGAACGTTGGGCAAGTAATCAATTCATTTACCAAATCTGCAACCTCGTTGCGAATATAAAATACACCACAGAGCCGGATTCCCCAGGTTTTGAGCGAGTATTTAAATCCCCTTTAAAAAGGAAGATCTTAAATATAAAAATGAGTTTTGGGATCCGCTCTGACTTTTAAAAATCATTTTGAAGACTCGAAAACACTTTAAAGAGTGTTTGGAGTAAGGCTGATTTAATGAAGTAAATCAGTCCCCAGAATATTAGAAAACATCTGAATATTATTAATTAAATAATATTCCCGCAAAGAATAGTCTTTATAAAAATAATTGAAGTAGAAGTATTAAAATTTATACTTGAAACGAGTATTAATTAACCAAAGCTATACTTATATGAAAGTATTATCTTTATTTGAATAATCGAAAATAAGTTTGATTATTAACACTTTATTCTCTAATGAAATAAAGAATATATTTCAGTATAAGCGGAGTCATAATACCTCGAATGAATATTATAAATAATATTCATTAAATAAAATAAAGGAGTCATACATCCTCAAATGAATATCCAAGTAATATTCAATAATAATATAAACTGAGTCATAAGCCCTCGAATGAATATTCAAATAATATTCAAATAATAAAATAAACTGAGTCATAAGCCCTCGAATGAATATTCAAATAATATTCAGATAAATAAATAAAAGGAGTCATACGCCTTCGAATACTATTCAAAATAATATTCAATAATAAAATAAAGTTAAAGTTATCGAATAAACCTTATTCGATTTATAGTTTGGAAAACTATAACCATATATATATATATATAAATATATATATATATATATATCCATATCCATATATACAAGATTACTCGGGATCCTCGACTCCCGGTTTTAGAAAATATTTTCACCTTTTGGGTCCCTATACTAAGGGTATATGCAAGTTACCGCTATCCTCTAGCATAGGTATTATCAACTGAACCAACAGATATATATTTCAAAAATATGAAACAGGCATGCATATATACCATATCACATGCTACAATATATCGCAAGAATTTGCTAAATAACCAACATGCATCTATCGCAAGATAATGCATATACAAGTGTATACATCACAACAACAGTATAACGGATAGAATACTTGCCTGAGCGACTGGGGGTTACGAATGGCTCGGGACGAGTCTGGTAACCTATAAACAACAAGTAAGTTGGAATTAAACCAAAGTCACTTGTAAATCTATACTCTAACCAACTCAGACTCTAACGCTCGTTTTGCGCTTACTGGTTCTCTTAAGTCACTCGAGTACCCTCGGCTCCACCATTTTTAATAATTTAACCTTTATGAGTTTTAAGGCAATTCCTTCGCGAGTGTCTTACCAACTGCCTAACACACTTACCATAAATGTTTCATGCATTAATTAACCCTTTTTGGTCTTTAACCTATGTTTCAAAGTAAGGCGAGGGGAAAAGTTTCGTTCGCGAAACGTCGTTACTTGAAACGGTCGTTTCTCCTAAACCGTGCATCGGAATCGAACGAACTACATATCAAAACGAAGCTCGTAACATGAGCTATCTAAACATGGCAGTGGTCATAATCTAGCAGGGGGTTCTCGGGTCCTAATGCTATGCACAAAAACAGTCCAAAGAAAATCGGACGTTACGACGGCTATGTTTACGCGATTTCCAATTTTTAAACCATCCACAATCAACCCAAATCAACCTCAAATCCAACATACAACCATCCTCCATCCTTATCACATCATAACCACCCCAACCAATTCAATTTAATCTTTCATACTTATGCTTAAACTTAACTTTAATCATTCTTAAGTTCTTTTAAATCAAAACCACAATAATTACCATTCCATTCACTACCATACCAAATCTCAAACTCTAAATCCTAACAACAAGCTACAATATCAACCCACTAATCAAAATCATCTTATACTATATAGGAATCTAGGGTTTGGAGATGGTATACCTTCCTTGAAGTGGTGGGTGGAGCTAGGAAGCCTTAAGAAGCTTGGAGAAGTCTTAAGAATGCTTGGATCTTCAAGAAAACCAAGAAAAGTTCAAGTTAAAAAACTTGAAAACACTATTCATTGTCTTCTTCTTTGATTAAATGAAGAAGATTGAGAAGGAATTAATGGCTTAAACTCATGATATAGTCCTAACTAAGCATGAAGATGATTAGGGAATTATCTTACCAATTTAGGAAGCTTGGATCTTGGATTTTGAATTTCTCTTGCCTTTTGAATAGTGAAAAGCCGTGAGCAATGAAGAACAAAGCCTTGGTTGCTTTTGATTTTTGATGAAAATGATTTTACTTGGCTTGGTTGCTTGGTTTTTATGCTTGTTTTAGTCAATTACCTTCTTGCCCTTGAATTTGTGTGGTTACAAAGCCACCACACCTCCTTCCTTCCCATGTCATGCTTATGTCACCTTGCACATGTCATAATGCTCCCACTTGTCCACACCTTGTGGTTTGATGATGTCACAGTCCCTGGCTTCTTGTACAAGCTTGTCTCTTGGTCACTTATTTGTTTTACGGTTCGCTTATCTTTCGTTCTTGTTTATCGTTTGAAGGATCATACCCGGGATCTTATTACTTAGGTTCCCTTAACCTTTCTCAATACATTATATTCCTTTTTATGATCCTCTATCATAATCCTTTAATTTAAATCCTTTTTATCCTGTTACCTTATACTCAATTCTCTCCGTATCTTGTGGATTTCCGGGAAAAACCAAAGTGTTCGGAATTGGATTCTGACGATATTTACATACACTTATATCCTTCATAGAGTACTAATAATATCCCAGAATATCCATAACAGAACCCCTACATAGTGTGGCGTGAAAAGTTTTCTCATTCAGCTAAACACTATTCACAAGGGTTACAAAAAGTTGAAAAATTTTAGGGTTATTACAATAATATACACACACACCACAAGTTATAGTCTTAGAGATGAATACCAAAATAACACAAGTCGTTTTATTCCATAATTATAAGCCATTACACCTCAAAAGGGTTTCTGAACAAATTTACATTTTCTTTGCCATATTACAATTCATAAATATACATAAGTCTGGTACATTAAAAGTTTAAAACCTAGCCTATTGATAGTTCATACCTCAGTTACAGTGGTATCAACGCCTACAAGAAATTGCAGAACGTTTCCTATCCGCTCACGAATTGGGAGCTTGGTCCCGTTCATCTTGTCTAGCTATTGTTGTGAGATGAAAGAATAAAGTAAAGGTAAGAAACAAGCCCACCAAAATAACATGTATAGTAATTAACAATATATGAGCCTTATCATAGTACTCATGAAAGTCATGGTCAAGAAGAAATTCACCAACTTTAATATCTTAACGCGATGAAGTCGCAAAATATTTAATACATATATATATATATACACTTTTCAAAATCTTTGAAATCCTCTTCCATGCATAATATATAAAGAGTTCCAGTTTATAACTGTATAAAAATATCATTGCAAGGTGATCACATATATCTAACCTTGTTTCAACGTTTTTCTGAATTTCTTTGTCATGCATAAGATAATCATTAACTAGATATAAGTTGAAAAGATGAAGCTACAAGATACTCCAATATACTTATATCTTTTCCGAATAGTACTTGCACTACCACCGTTCAAGGTATAATCAGTTTCAAAAGTTCATCACATAGATGAGACTACAAGATAAGACTTGAATAGATTCAATCTTTGAAATATCATTTGAAAGAAATGAAGTTACGAGATACTTCATTAAATCCCGATATATATATATATATATATATATATATATCCCTCATACTTTCCTTGAATACCTATGTTATGAAAAGTATAAATAGAGTTGTAATATCCAATGAATTTGGAAAGAAGAAAACCTTGGCATAAACCTGATATCTTGCTGATCAGGAAAAGATACCAATTAAGTGACCTTTTCTAATAGTAGAGGGATGAATTGACCACGGGTCATCACCCTGGCCACATTAGGACCTTATGTTGGACTGTCACTCAGCCACTTATGCTTTGATGGACTCTCACTGAGCCACTTACACTTTGATGGACTCCCACTGAGCACATGTCGCCTATGCCGACACATTTTAATTGGGCTTACTTCCCGAACGGTGGGCAAGTAATCAATTTTTTTTATCAAATTAGTAACTTCGTTGTGCCAAAAATACACCACGGAGCGTGATCCCTTAGGTTTTGAGCGAGTATTTAAATCCCCTTCGAAAGGAAGATCTTAAATTAAAATCTAGTTTTGGGATCCGCTCTAACTTTTAAAATCATTTTGAAGACTCAGAACCATTTTTGAAAATGTTTGGAATGAGGATGATTTAATAGAATAAATCAGTAACAAAATAATCAAAGAATATCTGAATATTATTCTTTAAATAATATTCTAATAAAGAATAGCTTTTATCAAAATAAATCCAGTAAAAGTTTTTGGAAATAATATTTGAAACGAATAATAATTTTCGAAAGATATACTTATATGAAAATAAAATCTTTATTTGAATAATTGAAAATAATGTTTGATTATTATTCAAAACTATAGAATATACCTTATACGACTAATAGTTATAAAAAACTATATATATACATATATTACACTCGGGAACATCGATTTCCGGTTCAGACGAATGTTCACCTTTGGGTCCTCTATACTAAGGACCTATTTGGATGGGAGGTTGAGAGGGGAAGGATTGGGTTGAGATGTGATAGGTTAGGTTGAACCCCTACCTCATTTGGTTCTATGGGTTGAATAGAGAAAGGTTCAACCCTTATCTTGTTTGGATTGGGGGTTGGGTGTTTAATTCAATTGATGGTTTTGTGCAAGTTTGGTGGAGGATAATTGAAAAAATCTTTTTATTTTATTTTTTTAATCAAATTAAGCTGTTCAATTTTATATCTTAGAAATTAAAATTTTGATAATTGAGATAATTTTGAAAAATTTAAAATATTTTTTTAAAAAAAAATTCAAAATTTGAAAAATTATTAACAAATATTTAAATTTATTTTCTTATCTCAAATTTTAAATATCACAAAATTATTTATTTCCAAAATACAGGCCAATTTTAGGATCTCGTATAGCTAACATATTGGCTCGTAACCCTTTTATATCTCCTTTTACTTTTATACCAGCGTAAACATCCTGAAATTCATTTCTCATATACTAATTAGATTTAAACATACATTGTAAGCATTATGTTAATGAAAACTAGAAAGACCACATGTTTAATGAGTACTGGTGACTTGATGAGTAACAGAGCAGTGAGCATGCAGAAAATCTTCAATCTATCGTAGTGTTCATGAAATAATTCCACCATTGAAAAAGGCTCATCCCAAGTACCATTTAAAAAATACTACTTCAGCATTAAAATTTTAAATACACAATACTACAAGACTATAACAGAAATCATGATATGTCATTAGTTAAGTAAACATCCAACAAACTTCCAAGGTGAGTGTCACTCTCATGTAGCAATCATCCGGAGCGGATTTCAACAGTTACACATCGATTTTGATCCCTGTTATAAAAGGAAAATGAAGTTGTAAACTCAGGTACATATTTCTCAAAGTAGTAATCTCGCAAGTTCCAATATTTTAGACTAGCAATATGTTATGCACAAAAGGTAATCTGATGGAAAAAATAGGATATCTAATAGTACACCCAATGATTAAATAGATAAGTGAGGTAGGAACTCTACATCCAACAATATTATTAATAGTTATGCAAAGTGAGGGTTTTAAGGCAAATTTCAAATTAGTGCCAGAAACACCAACATTGTTTTCACCAGGTTCTCTTGTACCTGGTGTGGGAACTACACTTACCGAAGCCATTGGATGCACTGCATATGTTGGTTTATCTACTTACTCATAATAGTAGAATAAGACCAAGACACGTATGATTACACATCTCCCTTAACTAAAATTAGGAGAAAAGCTCGTATATCCATATCATGATATTAATGCTATTGTCACCCACAAGAAGCTTTTTAACTTAATAAACACTTGTCTACTTGTTCTTCCATGCGACATTACCAACAAGTAAATAAATAAGAATGCTTGACATATAGACTTATATCCATTTTACATTATACCCAACAATTTTTTTGTTAGTAGTGTCTAGGAAATTGAAGTAGGATTACATAAAACACAGAAGCCAAAGACTCACAACCTAAACATGAATAACTAATTATCTGACTAAAATATAAACACTCACAATCTAACTCAAAGACAAAACACAACTCATCATCAATATCCTTCTATTTCCCAAAATCGTAAAAAGGCCAAATCTTGTACAACTCAAACTCAATCTAATTCGGAGATCGGAAGCTATTTACTTCTTTTTTATGTCTTCCTAATCCACTACCACAACTATGATCACAAATTTAACTAGATAATACTCAAACCAATGTCACTATGAAGATTCACCATCTGAAGTATATTAGGTTTCTAAGAAACATTTCATCAAACAGGTTATGAACACTACCCAAATGATATATACACTACATTTTATTACTATATACATACCCAAATAGGATAAAGATAAACATCAAAAACGTAATTCCAATAACACAAAGAAATTTATTTCTAATGTCGAAACTAATTCACACCTTCTGCAAAAAAAATAGAGAGAGCATGACTAATTCAGGAGAGAGAGAGAGAGACCATTGGTGAGTAGTGGCGAAGGCACCGACGAAGAGAAGAAGAAGGACTAGCAAAATGAAGTAAATCGATTTTACAGGAATCGCCATTATCTTTATCTTCAATTAACCACAATACTCAGATAACTAGTGTATATGCGTGTGTAGTTGAACAAGCGCTTTGAATCGCTCTGTTTCTACAATGTATATAGCAAGCTAGGTTTTGTGCGAGAGAGGGAGAGAGATGTGAAGGTGGAGGAAGAATCACAAAATTTGTAACTCTGTAACATGGCAACACCCCGATGTGGGGGGTTGGATATGTTTAATTTTTGTATTATAGACCAACCCCTCCAACCCTCATATAATCACTCCAAAACCCAACCCCTGCCTACTAAAATTTTCCCAAACGTCGTTCCCCGTAACCCAGCCCAACCCAGCCCCTCCTAACCCCCTATCCAAACAAGCCCTAAGGATATACGTAACTACTGTTTATCTCTAACATAGGTATTATACAGTTTATAAGCATTTAAATTGATAATAAAATATCAAATTTCACAACATGCATATATATATATATATATATCATATCAACATGCTCCAGTATATATTAGATTTGCTAATAACAACCATGCACTTATCTCAAGATAATGCATCAATATATTTACATCACAACAACAGTATAACGGGTAGAAAACGTATCTGAGCGATCAGGGATGGTAAAAGGTCTGATGTGAGTCTGGTAACCTATAAACAACATATAAGCCGGAATTAAACCATGGTCTCTTAAGAAACTAGACTTCATCCACTTAGACTCTAACGCTCGCTTCTACGCTAATGATTTACATTAGAGTACTCTCGGCTCCACCATTTTTATAAAATTAACCGTTAAATATTTTAAGATGACTCTTTTGTGAATACTCTACCAACTGACTAATAAACCTTACATAATTTTTTCGTAATCCAATTAGTCTTTGTAGGGCCTTAAACAAGGTTTCATAGTTATGCAAGGGGTAAGGGTTTGTTCGCGAAATATCATTACATAAAACAGTCGTTTCTCCTAAACCGTACATCGGATCTAAGCGAACCACATACCAAAACGAAGCTTACGCCACGATCTAGACAAACATAGTAAAGTTACAGATTGGTTAGTGAGGTCTCTGGTCCAAAAGTCATGCACAAACAGTCTAAGGAAAACGGGCATTACGACGGCTATGTTTACGAGTTTTTCAAGTTTCTCACTACACCAAATCCTCACCAAACATCCCACAATCATCAACACATCATAACCTCAAATAAATACTACTATACCAGTCCTTACTCTCCAGATTTCCAACTCATCCAACCATAATCAAGATCCATTAACCATAATCAAAGATTCATCAATTATAACCACTACAAAGTAACCAAAACTAACTAACATACATACATGGATCTTACTATATATACATGGATCTTACTTTAATTTCAACAAATCATCCAAAAACTCATTAAAACTCAAAGTCAAAGCTTAGGTTTGAGAGATTATACCTTCCTTGGAGTGAACTAAGTTACTAGGGAGCCTTATGACCTTGATATATCCTTAAATAAGCTTGGATCTCACAAACAATCAAGAAAATACAAATTTAGTTTCTTGAATATACTATTCATCAAGAACTTTGATGAATTGATTAGCTTAGATAAACATGAAATCTTGAGCTCAAGCTTATGGCTCATCTAAGTTATGAATTATGGAATCCAATGAAACAAACCTCTTGATTTATGATGGAGTGAAGCTTGAGTTTTGATTTTCTTCTTCTTGCATTTCCATGAAAAAGACGAAGCAAAAGAGATGAAATGGGAGTGAAATGCTTCTTTGATTTTGTGTGGTGTTTGTTAGTTTAGTTAACATTAACCTTGGTTTAACCAAGGTTAGGATACTTGGCCACAAATTAATCTAAACAAATATCTTGATAATCATGCTTACATCACCTTCCTTATGTCATCCATTTGCCAAATGTCTTTGTCTTGTGGTTTGATGATGTCATAATCTCTTGGATTCTTGTACAAGCTTGGTTCTTGGTCGCTTATTTGTTTTACGATTTGCTTAACTCTCATTTTCCTTATACTCCTTTAATGATCATTTCTTATAATCCTTGAATTTAAATCCTTTTAATCATGTTATCTTATACTCAATTCTTTCGGTATCTGGTGGATTTTCGGGAAAAATCAAAGTGTCTGGATTCGACTTCTAACGACCTTTACATACACTCATTTACCTTATGGAATACTAATACGATATCAGAATTTCCATAATAGTACTTCTATATAGTGTGGTCTTATAATTTTCCTTAATCAGCAAAAGTTACTATTCATCAGGGTTTTAAAAATTGGGGTTATTACACAAACCACTAAACCTACAAGCTCAAACATTCAACTACCTTTGACCTCTAAGCCTAAACTTCTGTATAAACAAACTGCAAACACTGTACTTAAAATACCGATCACCTCTAGCCAAACCACTCTAAAGAAAATCTCAAACCTACCTTTATTTAAGCCACCTCTCAAAACTCATTTCAAAAACTCTTGGGAGAAAATTAAAGAAGCTGACAGTTGAAGAAAGGGCTATCTGGAATTTCTTTGATCAAACTGATTTTCTACCATTAAACTGGTGCATCACAGATGATGACTACTTTCAACAATTAGTTGAATAAATGGTCAAAATTTGGGTTGTATCATTGAGCGAAGTCATAATTTATTATCAAGATGGCTCCTACACTTTACTTGGAAGGGATTTAATGGACACACTTTCAACCACAGAAATCAAGAGGGTGATTAGCTTGATGAAGGATAAGGATACTAGTACAAGAGCATGGAGGGTTGTGTTGTGTAAATGGCTGAAAGTAAGAGATGAAAAAAGAACAAAAACAAAGGCTGAAAAGGATGAAAGGGATAGTAAATATGCAGAAGAAATTGCATTATTTGAACAAAGATCAAATAAGATCAAGGAAAAGGGGATGAGCAGAATTTCCAAGGATGGACATTTTCTGAACATAAAAGTTGGCAGATATTCAAGATTCAGAGTTAGTTACTTGAATCGATATTCACTGGATGATTGGCTCAAGTTTATGGAAGCTTGAAGAGGGACACAAATCATAGAGGAACTTGAAGTACTTGTAAATCTAAAGGACCTCATTAGAAAGGAATCAGGCTATGAGAATTTCATGTGATGAATATACATATCAAACTCATGTAATCGATCAGTGTATAAAAGTTGTATTTGTGCTCTGTCAATTTATGTAATCTTTTATTATTTAATTGTAACTTGGGGTTGTTCTTGTTATCAGGCATGAATTTGTGATAAGCAATTTTCTCATAAATTGGGGGAGATTGTTGTGCAAGACATGTCTGTACTATAACAAGACTAAGTCATACTGACAACCCTAAGATTTAGTTGTATGATAGTCTAAGCCTGTATTTTGTACTTTATTACTTGAGTCTGTAAAAATGTTAAAGATCATAATGGAGTATTTTTCAGTGAATAGTCTCATGCCTAAGAATAAACCCTGGAAAAAGATCAACAAGATCATGCCTTAGAGAAAAGGTGAAGAAGCCTGGAGTTGAATAAATCTGTTTTAGGAAAAATGTTCTAAGTCAAGATATCTACAAGTCACAGATCAAGTCATATAGAGAAGTCATTCGAGAACTCCAGAATGACTTGTCAAGAAGTCCAAATTGGCTTATAGAGAAGTCACAGAGATATCGACAAGTCAATCTCTCATTAGAGATCTCAGAGATATCTACAAGTCAAAATGTATATAGAGATCTCTGAGATATCGACAAGTCATTTTGCATATAGAGAACTCAAAAATATCGATAAGTCAAAATGAAGATATGAAGATTGGAGATATCGACAAGTCAATTTTTCATTAGAGATCTTAGAGATATCGACAAGTCAAAATGCTTATAGAGATCTCAGAGATATCGACAAGTCATTTCTACATGCAGAGTTTTGGAGACCTCGACAAGCCAAGTTCACTTATAGAGAACTCAGAGACCTCGACAAGTCAAAGATACTAATAGAGAACTAAGATATCTCAATAAGACATTATACTTATCGAGATGTAAGTTATCTATACAACAAATTGGAGATCTCGATATGAACATCAAGTACATAATGTGAACAAGTTAAAGATTCAAGATTATCAATCAACAAACGATCTAATCACTTAGACTGAAAAGTCTATAAAAGCAGCTTAAAGAGTGCAAGATCAAGGGCCAAGATTAACTAACAGAGGAAAGTCACAGAGCTATACGATTTGCAAAGATTCACTAATCCAAGAATGGAAAGCTTTAGAGATAACTTAAAGTAGGGTTTAGTACATCTTATTACATGTTGTGTAAACCTGTGTTTACTAATCTATAAAGTAAACACTGGTCCTTTATTTTTAGAAGTAACAAACAGATCTAGATTTTATTGTAACTCTCTCAAGGTAGAAGCTGAGTTTTTACTTACAAAAGAATCCAGAAATTTGTAGCAAGACATACTTAATTTTAATACAAAGTTAAGTGAGTTTTAAAAATACTGCTTTTGTGGTGCATGCTTTATTAATTCTGTTAAACACAATATCTCTACAAATTAATCTGCTTTGTTCACCATCCACAGTAGATTGAAAAAGGATAAATTTCCAAAACATATACTCCCCCCCTCTGTGTTGTATTTAATATCTAACAGGATGTTCGCTAGCCTAAGCCCCTGAAGGCTGATCCTGCTAAGCTAGATAAGAGCAAATATTATTAATTTCACAACAATGCTGGTCATGACACCGATGAATGCCGACAACTGAAGGCTAAAATTGAATTCCTTATCTGAAAAGGAAGATTAAGTAAGTATACTGGAGACGGGGAAAGAGGAGAAAGAAACAATAATGGAAGAAGGAATTTGACGATCATGCATATAGTGGGAGAAGCTCTGAGAAGGGCTAGAATAGGAGTAACAATGGTATTTGATAATTTTGACTTAGAAGGGGTCAAATTTCCCCATGACTATCCCCTAGTCATATCACCCATAATAGGGAACAACCCGATGAAAAGAGTCCCTGTAGACAATGGAGCGTCGATAGATATCTTACTCCATGATACCTTCATAAGGATGGGTTACAATGACTCTCAATTAACCCCAACTGATATGCCAATATATGGTTTCACTGGAGTCGAATGCCCCGTGGAAGGGATAATTAAGCTACCTCTAATAATGGGTTAGGAGCTAAGACAAGCCCCGCAAATGTTGAACTTTTTGGTAGTAAAGACTGGATCAACATATAATGCGATCATGGGGTTGCAAGGCAGTTCACTCGTCCTATCACTCCGTGATCAAGTTTCCAACTAGAGACGGAATGGGAGAAAAAAGGGGAGACCGGAAGATGGCCAGAAGCTGTTATGTAGCTTCGTTGAGGGCAGATGGAGTAGGGGCAGGTCTTGTCTATTGAAGCCCTGGATATCCGTGATAAAGATGAGAAACTGTAACGCCCTCCAAATCCGGGGTCTAGATCTGGGGGTTACTTGATAGTCTCCAACATAATACAAACCTATATGATAATTATACAAACATATATCTAACCCCATTAATCTATCCAGGATTTTTTCAGGTTGAGGTATAAAAACAAGAACAACACACTAACTTTATTACAAACTCAAATATAAAATCTCACATAACTCTCTTTATTACAAACCATTATCTACACAAGTTTTAACTAAGTTTATTTATCTATCTACACTACACTTGCTCAGGTGGCTCAAAGCTCTCTTCCTGAATCAGGATTAGCACTCTTGGTATTAGAGGATCCCGCTGCTTAACACGCTTCTTTACCACACGAGTCCGGATAGGTTTCATTCTCTTTCTTAACTGAAAACAAATAAGGTGAATAACAACAAAGGAAGTGAGCCAAAATTTGCTCAACAAGTCCACAATATATAAATAATATTATAATAAAGATAAATGAACTGGTAATCTGAATGTATCGATAACTATGTAATTCTGTAAAAGAGAACGAAGGCCACTATCTACGAGTATCAATAAACTAGACTGGACATAAGTTCGCACCTATATCCTGCTGATCAGTCAGGATATAGTGCAGATCCATACCTCTATGTATAGATCCATTCGGGTACCCAGGCTCTACGTCCCAACACAAGGATCCGGTTAATTCCCGGTCCATAGGATCAAGTGTATACCTGATCCTAATTGTCACCATCCAGTCTACAGATTAGCAACCGGAATAATTGGTATGCTTTGATGTATCCCAATATCGGAATATATCAGGATATATGTATATATATATAATCTATTAGAATATAAATAAAGTATTCTAGGAATCAAGAGAAATCAGGAATCAAAATGAAATATGAACAAATGAATAATAATTGTGTATCAGTGTATGTGAACAGAAATTATCAGTGTTTAACTTTTATGAAAATCTGAAAGCAATTCACTATTCCAAATTTAGAATAGGGGAAAAACTTGTTTGTCACGCGATCTACCACAAGCATATCACTGTTTTCTAACACTGGCTCATTCCGCCTTGTTGGCTTCGTATCTATCAGGGAAAGATACTTATTTAGTCAACTCGTATCTCAATCATGTCTCAAAGCGACTTAACGTAGCCCTTATTTTCTACCCGTACGTTTACAATTGACTCGTATAATAATTACTAATATTTAGTACTCGATTAACCACATAATTCACATAACACATAAGTCACATAGTCATTCTAGGCTTGAAATAATAATTTTTTAGACTCAAAATCGGATTACTATTTGCATTACCAAACCATATCGTGCTCGTTTCCTAATTTTTAGAATTTAGAGGACTCGTTTTTTTAATTAATAGGATCTACGAGTAAATAGATATTGAAAGCCGACTCGCTTCCAAAAAAATTATGATTTAAAACTATTTTATTGAAAACATATCATTTTTCGAAGTCGAAGGGCTTTCGTTTCGTTTAAATCGGATAAATGGTTCAATTATTGTTCAATAATTAAGAATAAATCAATTTATTATTCAATATAATTTATTATTAAAAATAATTGAACTTCAAAAATATTTTTAAATAATTATTTAGGAAAAATCAAAAATAAAAATGATTTTTCCATAATTTTTCGAATTAAAATGAATTTATTATGATTTATTGAAAATAATTTGATTAATTATCAAAATAATTAATCTTTTTTAATAAATAATAAATAATTAATCTCGAATTTTAGAAAATATTTCAGAATTATTTATAAAATAAATTAATTAATTAATCAATTTATAAAATAAATAAAACTGATTTTCATAATTTATAAAAATAAAAATTCAGAAACATCTGTCAAAAAAAAAACTTCTGATAAAACATATCAAAATCGGGTTGCAAAACGGGTTGCAACCGGGTTATGAAGAACAAGTCGGGTCAGGAAGAACTCACCGGAAAATTCCCAGATTCCGGTGGGTTTTTCGGGACTCCGACCATCCAATTTCAGGATAATATCGATATGTTTTGGTCAGTTTTTCAGCTGGAATCGATTCCACATTGATTCAGCAACTTTAGTTCACCATCCAATCACCAGAATCATCCCGGAATCACAACCTCCGATCAAACCCGACTATTTTCCGGCCAACTAGAAAATTCACTTATTTCTACATGAAACTTCATGTTCTATATCTCAAATCAAAACTTAAAACCTGTACTCCCTCCGTCCCACCAGGATGTTTACATCTCTGGTGGGCACGGAGACCAATATATATATATATATAAAAGTAGGTAAAGTAATGAAAAATGATGAAAAGTGGTTAAAGTAGTGGGACCTATTAATATTTAATAATAGATTTGAGAGAGTGGAGGAAGTTAGTGGGTGTAATAGTGTTTTATATTATTAAAAGTTTACTATTTTTGGAATGTAAAGAAATGGATGGGACGACCCAAAATAGTAACCGTAAAGAAATGGATGGGACAGAGGTAGTACAATAAAACCCCTAACCTCTAACATACCAAAGTTTTTTCAAAATTAAAAACGTATAAATAAAAATTCACATAAACCCTAGAATTCGAACTTTCAATTCAAGATATCGTTCGTTAAATAATTGATGTAAATCGATCAGAAACCATCGTCGAAAGCTATTCATAACATCAATTTCATCAGATAACCCCAGAATCAAAAAGTACTAATTCGAACATAAACCCTAGAATTTAAAATCAAAAAATAACAGATTAAAATATGAAATTGATACCAGAAATTGAAAAAACATATCGAACGGATCGATTTGCGTACTTACATCAAATGATTTACTGCTCAAAATCGATCAAAATCATGCCTTGATTCTTCGACCTGTTTCCAGAAAACCCGACTCGGTTTGCAGAGAATTTCTGATTTTTCTGATTTTTAATAATTAATTATAAATAATTAAACAAAAATTAGGCTATTTATAGTAATGAAAATAATACTCCTAATTAAAATTAAGGCCCTAATTATACATCTATTAAAATTAATTGGCCCTTAATTTTATAATTTTTGAGTATTAATTTCTAAATTTTAAATATTAAATATATACAATATATATGCCAAAATTTCCCAAAAATTATGAATAATTTAAAAATACAAAGAAATGGTATAATTAAAAGTTTCATAATTTTATAAAAATAAAAATGTGATGTTTTGGGGGGTTTTGACACCCGAAGGGGCCCGGAAAAGTCAATTTTCGCGAAACGAGAAATTTTTTAAAATAACTGGATGTTCAGAATAACGCGATGGTACAAGACATTCTAAGAAAAATAAGACCAATTATTTTATTTGAAATATCAACTATTAAAACAAAGTTCGGGTCGTATAAGTTTTGATACGAAAGCTTTTAATACGAAACAAAATACTCGATAAATACCCTGACGACACAGAACACACGTAGCACATAGCAGTTAGGGTTATATGACTAAATACACTTAATTGACATAATAAAACACATAATTCATCTTAGTCGTGAAATAATACAAGTGTAGTTTTCCAGTCATTACATCCTTCCCCCTTAATAGGATTATGTCCTCAGAATCTCTCTAAGAAAATAACTGGGGATACTTTTCTAACATTTCACTCTCAAGTTACCAGGTTGACTCTTCAACCATAGGATTTCTTCACAAAACTCGTACTAAAGGTACAGACTTATATCTCAATACTCGCTTCTACCGATCTAGAATTCTTATCAGCTGCTCTAAATAAGATAAATCAGCTTGAATCTCTATCGGCTCATATTATATTACATGCCTAGAATCAGGATTATATCTCTTAAGTATTGACACGTGAAACATATTATGAATATGTTGCATATGGGGCGATAAGGCTAATTCGTACGCAACTTTCCCTACTTTCTTCAAGATTTCAAATGGACCAACATATTGGGGCTTCAGTTTACCCTTGTTTCCAAATCTGGTTAATCGTTTCCATGGAAATACTGTTAATAACACATGCTCTCCTTCTTGGGTAATCCATATCCTTCCTGGTTTGATCTACATATTTGCATTATTGATTTTGCGCTGCCTCTAGTCACTTTCGGATAAGCTCTACTTTTTCCTTGGTCTACTGAATCAATTATGGACCTAGAATTTTGCGTTCACCAACTTCATCCTAATATACCGGTGATCTGCACTTCTTTTCGTATGAAGCTTCATAGGGTGGCATTCCAATGCTTGCGTGATAGCTGTTCTTGTAAGAAAATTCCACTAATGGTAAATGCTCGTCCCAACTGCCTTCAAAATCAATCGCACATACACGTAACATATCTTCAATTATTTGAATCGTCCTTTCAATTTGTCCGTCTATTTGCGGGTACCGCATATTTAATTTAGTACCAAGGCATTCCTGAAATTGTCTCAAGAATCTTGAATTGAAACGGGGATCTCGATCAGATACAATGAATACAGGAACTCCATGTCGTATCATAATTTCTTTGAGATATAAGTGCACTAACTTGTTGAGCAAAATTTTTTCGTTGATTGGAAGAAAATGTGCTGACTTGGTTAGTCTGTCGATGATCACCCAAATTGCATCATGATTTGCTTCCATTGCTAGATGTTCCCATTTCCATTCCGGAATATCCAATGGATGTAGTAATCCGCTTGGACGTTGATGTTCTGCTTTAACTCGTTGGCATGTATAGCATTTACTTACCCACTTTGCTATTTCTTTCTTCATGTTTGCCACCAAAAGTTTTCTTTCAAATCTCGATACATCTTTGTGCTTCCTGAATAAATGGAATATCTTGAGTTGTGAGCGTCCCGTAGGATTTCTTCCTTTATCATCTTTCTGACTTGTGATTTCTTCTCCTGTTAGGCTTTCGTCTTCTTGACTCATTACTTCTTCTTGACATCTTTGAATCTTTTCCAACAGTTCTAGATGAAATGTCATTGCATAGTTCATTTCAGAACAAACTTCAATTTCCAATTTCTCAAAATCTTTGACCACTTCTTCTGAAGAAGTTAACATATTCAATTTCTCTTTCCGGCTTAGCGCATCTGCTATGACATTTGCTTTTCCCGGATGATAGCTGATTGTAACATCATAATCCTTGATCATTTCTAGCCATCTTCGTTGTCTCATGTTGAGTTCCTTCTACGTAAAGATATACTTTAGACTTTTGTGATCTGCGTAAATTTCACATTTTTTTCCATAAAGCTAATGTCTCCAAAGTTTTAGTGCGAACACGATTGATGCTAGTTCCAGATTATACGTAGGATATTTTTGTTCATGAGGTTTCAGTTGTCTAGAACCATATGCAATTACGTTACCATGTTGCATCAATACGCATCCTAGTCCTCGGTAGTACGCATTGCTATAAATAATAAAATCTTCTTGCTCGTCTGGTAGCACAAGTACAGGTGTTGTCATCAGTCGGTTCTTCAATTCCTGAAAACTTTCTTCACATTTTTCATCCCATATAAAAATTTTATTCTTTCGAGTTAACTTGGTTAATTACGTAGCTATCTTCGCAAAATCCCTAACAAATCTTCTATAATAACCTGCCAATCCCAAGAAACTTCTGACTTCCGTCGGTGTCTTTGGTCTCTCCCAAATTAATACGGCTTCAATTTTTGTTGGATCAACTTTAATTCCTTCAATGCTAATATTATGGCCCTGAAATTGTACTTCTCTTAACCAGAATTCGTATTTTGTGAAGTTCGTGTAAAGCTATTCTTTTCTTAAGATTTCCAAAGCAATTCTCAAATGCCCAGCATGTTCTTCTTCGGTCTTCGAGTAAATCAAGATGTCATCAATAAATACAGTCACAAATCTGTCTAAGTATCTCTTGAATACTATATTCATCAAATCCATGAACGCTGTTGGTGCATTAGTTAAACCGAACACCATTACGAGGAATTCATAATGTCCATATCTGGTACGAAAAGCAGTCTTGGGAATGTCTTCGGCCTTAATCTTCAGTTGATGGTACCCTGACCTCAAATCTATCTTGGAAAACCATGCGGCTCCTTTTAGTTGATCAAACAAATCATCGATTCGTGGTAGATGATATTTATTCTTCATAGTCAACTTATTCAATTCACGATAATCAATACATAGTCACATACTGCTGTCCTTCTTCTTTACGAACAGTACTGATGCACTCCATGGGAATACACTGGGTCTTATAATTCATTTATCTAAAAGATCTTGTAATTGTGTCGCTAATTCTTTCATTTCAACCGGTGACATTCGATACAGAGCTTTCGAAACTGGTTCCGTATCTAGCGCTAAACCAATAGTAAATTTAATTTCTCGATCCGGCGGTAATCCTGGAAGTTCATATGAAAAGACATCAGGAAATTCACACACAACGAGAATATCTTCTATCATCGGACTTTCCTTTTCAGTATCTAATACATAAGCTCAATAAACTTTATATCATTATTGTAATAATTGTTTAGTCTGCATAATCGTCAGGAACTTCTTCTGCTGTTTCTCACCCCTAAATATTACTGTTACATTCTCCGCAGTTTGTAATTTCACTTTCGTATTCGCACAATCAATCTGAGCATTATTACAAGCTAACCAGTCCGTTCCTAAAATAACATCAAACTCTCCTAACTTGAAAGGTATCAAGTCAATTGAGAAACAAGAACTACAGGAATTTGGCCGTCATTCCCTAATTTTATAAATAACATATCGCCCAACCGTTGAATTTCACAACATATCTTATCAATGAATCCTTCAAAAATAAAAGATCTTGTGGCTCCAGAATCAATCAATACTTTTGCTTTAACCGAGTTCACAGAAAGGTACCTGCAATCACACTTGGACTCTGCACAGCTTCCTTCATAGTCATATTAAAAGTCCTTGCCCTAGGCTGATTTCGCTGTAGTGGTGGAGGTAATGCCAACACTTTCAGAACACTAGCTGCCATCGTTGGTCCTCTACAATCCCTGGAAACATGCCCTTTCATCCCATACTGGAAAAAAGTAACTTCTATTTTCCCTGCTGGACATTCATTGGAATAGTGCCATTTCTGCTTACAGTTGAAGCATGTCACATTTGTCTTGTTGCAGACGCCTGTATGTTTCTAACCACATGTCTTGTAGTATGGTAATGGTGGTCTGACCATTCCCTGCTGGTTTGGAGCTTGGAAACGATTACCTACACTCTGTTTGATTTGTCTTATCCTTTTAAAATTCATATTCGCCCGGCCTTGAAATCCCGACTTCCTGTTAGAACGGTTCTGAAAATTCCCCTGTCCCTTTTCCTTTTGGGACATCTCACTTTCCCCTTCAATGATTATGGCTTTCTGAACCACGGTTGTATATGTCGTCAGTTCAAATACTGCCACTTTGCTACGAATCCATGGCTGCAATCCTTATTGGAATCTCTTAGCCAGTTTCTCATCAATAGCAACCTATTCCGGAACAAACCTAGCCAATTCTGTAAACTTGGCTTGATATTCAGTTACTAACATGTTCCCTTGCTTCAATTCCAAGAACTTGATTTCCATCTGGTTCTTCATATAGCGAGGAAAATATTTCTCCATAAAAAATTCAGTAAACATATAACAAGTCACAATGCCCTCACCTTCTAGAGCTTTCTTGGATTCCCACCAATAATTAGCCTCTTCCTTTAGGAAATAGCTAGCAAAATCAATCTTCTGATCCTCTTCAACTTTTACAAGCTCAAACGCTTTCTCCATTTCTTTCAACCAAGCTCTAACCTTAGTAGGATCTGCTGTGCCCTCAAATTCTGGAGGCTTAACTGACTGAAACAGCTTAAAAGTAACAACAGGCACAACTTGTGGTATCTGAGGTTCAGGACGAGGTGGTTGTTGTAACATTTATTGCTGAAACTGTTGTTGTTACTGCTGCATCATTACTGTAATATCCAGGACATAGCGTGTAATTATCTTTATCAATAAATAATTATTATGTGATTATTATGTGATTTTTTGGTGAATTATCTGATGATTGGTGTTGATATGTGGATGTTTATATGTGGTAAAGTATATGATGTTAATTTTATCATGTCTAGCACAAAATATAGATAATTATGGTACTTTTTGGTAATTTTTGGACTATTACATGATTTTATAATGATTTATAAATTTATTAATTATTTTCTGAATAATTACAAAACTATTTCATTAATCTGGGAATCGTCCAACTTCAATTGTATTTACGTTTTTACAACCCGAAACTCTTCAGAAAAATCCTTCCTAACCTAATCTGATTATTCCGGACATTTTCCGTGTTTTGACTTTTTTAATCCGGAGTACGGTTTGACCCGTACGCGTCCCGGCGCAAAATTTTCGATACGATAATCATTTCGATAGATCAACAAAACCCGTATTCTTGAAAGACGGGATATTATTACATTATCTTTGTATATAGTGTTTTATAAGAAGCCCGGTTTTGATAATTATCCAAAACAGAGACTGTTAGATATATTTGATAATGTCATGGCTAATATGTTTTATGTTTAGATTTCAGATCTTATTTGAACAGGATAAATCAGTACTTAACTGTTGATCAGTACTTATACTGGAAGTCAGAACTTAAGGGATATCAGTACTTATGTTATCAGGAGATAAGCATCAGGAGAGAGATATCAGAACTTAAGTGCTGAAGGACGATCAGATAAGGACAGTAGCTGATTAAAGTTAAGAAGATCAAGATAAACATAAGAAGAGATATGCATGAAGAAGGAATTCCGTGAAGAATGGAATACTTGGAATAGAAGATATCTGATTGATATATATTAGGAAGCAGAATTATATTCCATATCAATTAGCGATTATCTTGTAACTGTGTAGTATATAAACACAGACATAGGGTTTACACTATAAGTGTTATCATTATTGAGAATATTATTTACTGTAACCCTAGCAGCTCTCGTGATATTTTGTTCATCACTGAGAGATAACAGTTCCAGATTGTAACAGAGTTTATTGTTTCAATAAAGTTTGTTTTCTGTTACAAAAGTTCTTGAATTTGATTTGATTGTAATAAACACTGTATTCACCCCCTCTACAGTGAAAGTGTGACCTAACAAGTGGTATCAGAGCCTTCTGTTAACACACATACAGTTAAAGATCCAAACACAATCATGTCTGACACAGAAACTCCAACTAAGCCTACCAAAACTGAGGAATCATCAAAGACATCAACTCAGAGTCGATATGAGACTATCAGAGTTCCCATATTGAGACCATCTGAATATCCCATATGGAAGGTAAGGATGACCATGTTTCTGGAAGCAACAGATCCAGAATACCTTGATAGAATCAAGGAAGGGCCTCACAAACCTACCAAGCTCGCTGTTGTAGTTGCAGGTGAAGCAGCAATGACCGTACCAAAGGAAAAGAGTGATTACACTGCTGAAGATATAGCATCTATTGCTAAGGATGCCAAGGTACGACACTTATTGCATAGTGCCATTGATAATGTAATGTCAAACAGGGTAATCAACTGCAAGACTGCTAAGGAGATATGGGATGCACTGGAGACAAGGTGTCAAGGAACTGAAACAGTTAAGAAGAACAGGAAGACAATACTCACTCAAGAGTATGAACACTTTGACTCTAGGACTAATGAGTCATTGACTGATGTATATGATAGATTTGTCAAACTCTTGAATGACTTGTCATTGGTTAATAAGGAGTATGATCTTGAAGATACAAACCTTAAATTCCTGTTAGCTCTTCCTGAGTGTTGGGATTTGAAGGCAACAACAATAAGAGACAACTACAATCTTGATGAGACAACTCTTGATGAAATCTATGGAATGCTCAAGACTCATGAACTTGAGATGGAACAAAGAAGCAAGAGGAAAGGAGGAAAGTCAAGGACAGTTGCTCTCAAGGCTGAAGAGGAATCCCCCAAACCACCTTCCTCAAAGAAAGACAAGGGTAAAGCTCTTATCATAAAGTCTGATACTGAGTCATCAAGTTCTGAGAGTGATGATGACTCAGATTCTGAAAGCTTGCCTGAAACTGATGTTGATGAGGAGATGATGAAGCTGTGTGCTCTTATGGTGAAAGGAATCACAAAGATTGCATACAGGAAGTTCAGGAAGGGAAAGAAGTTTTCCAGGAAAGGCATAAGTTCTGATAAGAAGAATTTCAGAAGATCTGAAGGAAGAGGAGGAAAGTCTGACAGAGGAGATTACGCTAATGTTAAATGTTATAATTGTGGTGAGAAAGGCCACATATCTCCTGATTGCAAGAAGACCAAGAGTGACAAAGGCAAAGCTCTTGTCACAAAGCAGAAAAGCTGGACAGACACCTCAGAATCTGAAAGTGAGGAGAACTATGCATTGATGGCAAATGCTGATAAATCAAGTTCTGAGAGCAGTTCTGAAGCTGCTGAAACAAAGGTACCTCAGACTACTTATGCTTTTCATACTGATGATATTAATGAGTTGAGAAGATATCTTAAAACCATGTTTGTTAGTTATAGAGATCAAACTTTAACATGTGAAAGATTAACTTCTGAAAATCTTGCTTTTAGGAAAAGAAATGATTTCTTAGAAAAAGAGTTAGTCATGTTCCATCAAACTCAGCAGGATAGAGATGATGCTTTTTATGTTAGGGATGAAGTGCTAAAAATGAATGAATCTCTAAAAACTGAGTTAGAAAAGGAGAGAGAGATTATCAGAACTTGGACTAACTCTGGCAAAACAACTCAAAATTTGCTAAGCAGTGGAAACTGGAAAGAGGGCTTAGGTTATGGAGAAAATAAAAATGAAAAAGGAACTGTAGAAATTAAGCCTGTTGATAAGCAAAAGCTGAAGTTAAAACCTGTTAAGTTTGTAACTGAAAAATCTGAAAATGAGAAATCAGAAGTTAAAAAGGAATTAGCTTCTGACAAACTAAAACAGGAAAAGACAGCTGAAGTTAACATAGGCTTAATGACAAAGAAGCAGCTTAAGCATAAGCTGAAAGATGTTAAGAATGCAAACAAGGTAAAATCACCTAGGAAAAACAGGAATGGAAAGGAAGGTGTGAATAAAAGCAATAACTATAAATCTGTTCCTGATGCTCCTAGGAAAGCGTGTCATAACTGTGGAAGTTCTAACCATCTGGCTTCTTTTTGCAGGAAAAATAAGAATATTAACTCCTTATCTTCAAAATCAGGAGTTAAGAGTCAGTCTGTTAGATACAAACCACAAAATCCTTGTTTTCATTGTGGTAGTTTACGGCATTCCATTTATACTTGTAAGGAATATCATAGTTTGTACTATGATTATTATCAAATAAAACCTTCTTTAAAGAAAGTTTCTGTTGTTCCTTCTAGTGTAAGTTCTGATTCAAAGTCTGGTAGTATAAGTTCTGATAAGAAAACTGTTAACATAAAATCTGATGCTAAATCCGCTGCAAATGTTAACAAACCTAAAAAGGCCAAAGGATCCAAGCAAGTCTGGGTCCTTAAAACTAATAATTAGTGGTCTTTTTGATTGCAGGGCAACAGGAAAAATATTTTAGTTCTGGACAGTGGATGTTCAGGACATATGACTGGAAATAAGGCCCTGCTATCAGACTTTGTGGAGAAAGCTGGCCCAAGTGTTTCTTATGGAGATGGCAACATTGGAAAAACTTTGGGATATGGCAATATCAATCTTGGGAATGTCATCATTAAAGATGTAGCTCTGGTCTCAGGACTTAAACACAACTTACTGAGTATAAGTCAAATCTGTGACAGAGGTTATCATGTTGATTTCTTTGCAGAACATTGTGAAATAGTTAGTAAATCTAAAGAAAAAATTGTTCTGAAGGGATTCAGGCGTGGTAACATTTATGAAGCTAAGCTTTCAACAAGTTCTGATGGTTCTGCAATCTGTTTAGTAAGTAGAGCCTCAACTGAAGAAAGCTGGAATTGGCACAAGAAACTCTCTCATTTAAACTTCAACAAGATAAATGAACTGATCAAGAAAGATCTTGTGAGAGGACTGCCAAAATCAGTGTTTGTTCCTGATGGTCTTTGTGACTCATGTCAGAAGGCTAAACAAAGAAAATCTTCGTTCAAGAGCAAGACTGAATCATCAATTCTTGAGCCTTATTATCTACTTCATGTTGATCTATTTGGTCCAGTGAATGTCATGTCTATTGCAAAGAAGAAATATGCGTTGGTCATAGTAGATGAGTTCACCAGATACACATGGGTGTATTTCTTGCACACAAAAAGTGAAACTGCATCTATCCTGATTGATCATGTCAAACATCTGGATAAATTGATCAAAGATTCTGTGAAAATTTTGAGGAGTGATAATGGCACTGAATTCAAGAATCTGATAATGGAAGAGTTCTGCAAAAATCATGGAATAAAGCAGGAATTTTCTGCTCCTGGAACTCCACAGCAAAATGGAGTTGTTGAAAGGAAGAATAGAACTCTCATTGAAGCTGCACGAACAATGCTTGAAGAAGCAAAGCTTCCAACCTATTTCTGGGCTGAAGCTGTGCAGACTGCTTGTTTTACTCAAAATGCAACACTCATTAACAAGCATGGAAAAACACCATATGAGATGGTGAAGAACAAGAAGCCAAATCTCAAATACTTTCATGTATTTGGATGTAAGTGTTTTGTTCTCAAGACTCATCCTGAACAGCTATCCAAGTTTGATCTAAAAGCTGATGAGGGAATCTTTGTTGGATATCCACTTTCTACAAAAGCCTTCAGAGTCTATAATTTGAGAACAAAAGTGATCATGGAATCTATCAATGTCTCTTTTGATGACAAGAAGATCACTGGACTTGAAGATTGCATTGATCATGATCAGCTGAGATTTGAAAATGAAGATTCATATTCTGATACCTCAAGTCCTGACAGTCTAAGTCCTGATACTGTAAATTCTGATGGATTAAACTCTGATGTTATTGAAACTGTGGTGACTACGTCAAAGGAAAATGCACCAATGCAGGGGGAGCATACTCAAGATATTATCACATCTCAAAAAGCATCAGAACATACATCTGGCTCTTCAAATTCTGATTCGTCAAGTTCTGATAAGCCAAGTACTGAAAATCTAAATACTGAAGGATCCAACTCAGAGAGCATAGTTTCAAGGGGAGCATCAGAAAATGAAACCGAAGACAGCATGAATCATGGGGGAGCATCCAGTTCTAGAGAAAATCTTCCATCTGCAAGGAAGTGGACAAAATCACATACACCTGATTTGATAATTGGAAATCCCGAGGCAGGTGTCAGAACTAGAACAGGTACTTCGAATGAATGTCTTTACAATTCTTTTCTCTCTCAGTCTGAGCCAAAGAAAGTGGAAGAAGCTCTTCAAGATGCTGATTGGGTGCAAGCAATGCAGGAAGAGTTGAATGAATTTGAAAGAAACAAAGTCTGGACCTTAGTGCCAAGACCCAAGAATAGATCGGTTGTTGGTACAAAGTGGGTATTCAGAAACAAAACTGACAGTGATGGCATAATTGTAAGGAACAAGGCAAGGCTGGTTGCAAAAGGATATTCTCAACAGGAGGGAATTGACTATGATGAAACATTTGCTCCAGTTGCTAGGTTAGAAGCCATAAGGATATTTATGGCTTATGCTGCTCACAAAAAGTTTACTGTCTTTCAAATGGATGTGAAAAGTGCTTTTCTCAATGGAAAATTGGAAGAGGAAGTATATGTTGAACAACCTCCAGGCTTTGTAGATTCCAAACATCCAGATTATGTCTACAGGCTTGATAAAGCACTTTATGGACTTAAGCAAGCTCCTAGAGCATGGTATGAGACTTTAGCTCAGTTTCTTCTGGAAAGTGGATTCAACAGAGGAACTATTGACAAAACACTGTTCTATCTCAACCATGGCAAGGACTTACTTTTGATCCAGATTTATGTTGATGATATTATTTTTGGGTCTCCAAATGACAAACTTTGCAAAAAGTTTGCCAAACTAATGCAGTCAAGATATCAGATGAGTATGATGGGAGAACTCAGTTATTTTCTGGGCCTTCAAGTCAAACAGAGTGAAGAAGGAACTTTTATTTGTCAATCTAAGTACACCAGAAACTTGCTGAAGAAATTTGGAATGCAAGACTGTTCAAGTGCATCCACTCCCATGGCCACTGCAACAAAACTGGATAAGGATACTGGTAATTCAGTAGATATTACTGATTACAGAGGTATGATTGGCTCACTTCTCTATCTAACTGCTAGTAGACCAGATATCATGTTTGCTACCTGTCTTTGTGCAAGATTTCAAGCAGATCTAAGAGAACCTCACTTAACAGCTGTAAAAAGAATCTTTAAGTATCTTAAAGGAACAGCTGATCTAGGATTATTGTATCCTAGAGAATCAGATTTTAAATTAATAGGTTACTCAGATGCAGATTTTGCAGGTTGCAAAATTGACAGGAAAAGCACAAGTGGAAGCTGCCAATTTCTTGGAGGCAGGTTGGTTTCTTGGTATAGCAAGAAACAAAAGTCAATTTCCACATCAACTGCAGAAGCAGAGTATATTGCTGCAGGAAGCTGCTGTGCACAGATTCTCTGGATGAAGAATCAGTTACTGGATTATGGGTTAACATATTTCAAAATCCCTATTTACTGTGATAATCAAAGTGCTATTGCTATGACAGGTAATCCAGTTCAACACTCTATGACAAAGCACATCAGCATCAGGTACCATTTCATCAGGGAACATGTGGATGAAGGTACAGTGGAATTGCATTTTGTTCCCACAGATCAACAAGTAGCAGATATCTTCACAAAACCACTGTGTGAAGCTACCTTTTCAAAATTGGTAAATGAACTTGGAATGATTTCAGGTTCTTTCTCTAAATCTGCTTAAACTTGTTCTATGTTATCAGACTTTATGATCAGTATTTACAGAATTAATCTCTTTCTGTGCATTAATTGATAAATGTCTTTAAGTACTGACTGTTGTCTGATATATGTTTCTAAACTCTGATAAGTGATATGTCTGTTTCAGTAACTATTCAATCCTATGAGGATAACTGTGCTAGATACTGACCTACTAGTCTTCAATAAACAAATGATTCCATGAAAGAAGTAATTATTTCTATGGAAATCTTATGACACAAGCAAATTCTGATACTTGAGCTTAGTTTAGTTTACTTTATTCATCTTACTACTAAGTCCCAAATTAGAATAATGCTACTCATCTGTTAAGTTCTGATACTAGTAAACTGCTGAATGTACTAAGTGCTGATAGACCTCTCTTATTAAAAATAAATAAATAAATAAATAAATAAATAAAATCAGGTACTCCTTTGAGATCTAGAGTAAAAATGTGAAAGGGACGACCCAAGTGCATTGCTGGTATTAAGTAAATATGCATTAGAAAAGCAAAATATTTTCTTGGTGACTTTTCACACTCTATGATTACTGGAGAAATACTCTGATAATAGTATAAATTCTGATAAGCAGTCGTGACTCACTTACACTGAGAAGCCACTGTAAAAGAGAATTTTAAAGATGCATAAAATTAGCACAAAAACAGTTGAGGTGGACTCATGCATGAACTCATTTATCAGTAGGTTTCAGGATAATGACAGCTCTTTAGCAAAATTTTAATTATGACTTATTTCTAAGATGTACTGAAGTAGATCAGACTTTACTCTTTGTCTGTTATTTAGCTTAATGCACACACTAATCACTCCATCTGAATGATGAAAATTTCTGTGGTGGTCTATGTTATTTTAGATAAACAGTCATTGTGTCATTCTTGCACAAATTCTGAGGACAAGTTCTAGTTACACGTTCTGATGATTAAGTTCTGACGTTCATAACTAAGAACTTGTATGAGTATTTACTAAGATAGATATTCCTTGTTCGAGTTAAGACATTATGTTCTGATGACTGTTAAGTTCTGGTATAGGTCTAAGTTCTGATTTTTCAGTCTAACCCTTTACTTGACTTATCTGTGAGTAAAATTTGGTAACAGTCTCAGATTAATTTCGAAATGTTGAAGTGGAAGATTAATAGTCTATGGTTAAAACAAAATGGCACTCGTCCTTGAACAGTTCACTCTTGTTACATGTGCACATTCCTTTTCCAATGACTATTATTCTTTTTCAAGTCTAGGGAGACAAGGTAGACTTAACTCTATCTGTCAGCATTAAATATCTTTGCGTCTCTTGGCATTCTCTTGCCTATATACACAGCCACTTCACATTAGTCTTCTCATCATACTTGTATCACAAATTCAGTCTTGTTTTTCATTTACTATCACAAATGGCTGAATTTGGCTGGTTCTACAATTACGGTGATGAGACTGTGCATGTCTTTTTGAATGGAATTCCAACTCCCTACCCTATCACCAACATCCCTCACAATCTCTGGATTCAATTTCCAGAGGTTATCAAACGTGATCTGGTGGCCGTTCGAAGAGACCTTCACCTTCGTCGTATCCGTCAGCAAGAGCGAATCATTCGACTCGCTATCTTGTTTGTCGAAGATAGGAAGAGGAAGATGACTTAATCTCGTCTTCTTCCTGTTCTTCTTCATCCTCAGCTTTGTCAGGCTTCTTAGCTAGGACTAAAGCTGTTGACGTTAGGATTAGAAGCTTAGGGAAAATTTTGTATTGATGTAATTTCTATTTCATATATGTATTGACTTGATATATTAATGAAAACTGTTTTTACTTCAAGATTTTGTCTCTGAGTTATTTTATCTTGTGTTGTTAAATCCTGCTTGATATTCTGATGACCATTTAAATTTTGTCTTTATTTAAGTTCTGATTCTTTGTCAGCACTTATTCATCGAAATTATCTCGGTCATTTTTCACATGATTCATTTTCAGAATATTAATGTTGCAGTGAAAAATAATTCAATCAGTGCTAACGGTTTAAATTTTGAATTAAAACTGTGTCTCTTGATAAATGAAATGGTTTTTCCTTGAAACAAGGCAACTGGGTAAGTAATCATTCTGTGAAGCCTACATCCTCTAAGCCAAAGAGAACAAAGACTGTTCCTCAAACACCTCAAAAGAAGAGAAGCATTACTTTGAGAGATGAATCAGATTCTGAGGATCAGATTCCCTCTTCAGAACCTGTGGTAAATGAAGCTGAGAAGGCAACTTCTCAGACGGATTCTGCAATTGGGGGTTCTAGGCTTCTCAAGAGGCTTAGACGTATGACGGTTCCTGAAACTTCCAAGGAATCCAAATCAACAAGGAAGTACAAGAAACAGAGGGCACAAAGGCCAGTTTCAGATGATGAGGAGGAAGCAGCTAAGGAAGGGGATCAGGAATCTCTGATCTCACAAGACAAGGAATTTGCTCCAGTCACTTCTTCTCCATCCACTCCATCTCAGGAACCTGTATCTGACAAGGCTAATTCACCTTCTATGTCTCTTGTTGATCCAGGCACAAGTGCTGAAATTGATATTCAGAACCTGGTTGTGCCTGAAATACTTTTCTTAGAAGCTCCAACAGCAAATAATCCTTCCACAACACCTGTTACTGATGCTGTTCAAACTCCTGAGTTATCACTAACACCTTCTCTGCATCAAGATGCTGATGATCAGATTTTAGATGAGCATCAGGATATGGCTATTGATCACAACTTAGTATCAGATCAGCAATTAGAGGATGTTGAAGCCTCCATTGCTACTCACACAGTTGTCTTATCAGAAGATACTGATTCTCTAAGTTCTGATGCTGCAAATGTTGGAGATACTGGTGAGGCTGCTACAACTGTAGATGCTGATGAAGCAGGTCCTTCAGGACATACTCCTCCACTGACTCTTCCTAAGTCTGAACTAGTAAAGGATTTTGTTATCAGGGATGCACCAGTACCTTGGAGTGAAACTCCTGCAGGTCAGGAGTGGACTAAGGAATGGAACTCAGTTTCATGTGTTCCAAATGCTTTACATCTTGCTGAGCACTTGACTAAAGCTGATGAAATGTTACATTCTGATGATTTTAAAACCCAGCTTAGAGTCACTGCATTGAGTACTAAACATCTACAAGGTCTTCATTCCAACACTCATGCAGAGCTACACAAGATTCAGGAGAACTTTATCAAACAGGAACAAGTTTGGAAAATTGATAAGAAAAAGTTCTTCCAACCTACCATTGACAGGGTTGCTTATATTGAGAAAACTCAAGAGAAGCAACAAGCTCAGATTGATCAAATTCTGATAAATCAAGCTTCTCAGCAATCGCAACTTACTGAAATCCAGACCTCAGTGGAACTACTTATCTCTCTTTTATTACCTGCTGATGCCAAAAAGGGGGAGAAGGTAATTAAGTCCAAATGCAAAACCAACAAGTCACTGCAAGGAAAGGATGATGGAAAAGATGACCAAGGAAACTCTGGAATGGGTAGTGGTCATAGTCAAGGTAGAAGGTTTACATCAAGACAAGCTAGTCACAGAACAAGTTCTGATACTGGGAAAAGAATAAGTTCTGCTGCTGGTAAAAGGATAAGTTCTGATGAACTTCTAGATCTTGATGAGGAAATGTCAAGACAGTTATTTCTTCAAGAAAATCCAGGGATGGACTTGGAAAGTTTAAAGGAAGAAGAAGCCAGACTTAAATCAGAGAAAGTCACATCTAAATCTGAAGCTTCTGGTAAAAAGTTACTTCCAAAACCTAAAGGCATTGTGATCAAAGAAAGGATACATACTGAAGAAACTTTGGCTAGATCACAACCACAGATAGATCCAAGATCCAAGGGTAAAGAAAAGGTTGGTGAACCTATCAAGCCTTATGTACCTCCTGAGGAAGAAGAAATTACTGATGGAAAAGATGATATTGCTCTGACTTCAAGAAAAATTCTTAAAACAACCTCTGACATGGCTCAAGTTGTTCAGAGTCAAGAAATTGTAAGTTCTGATATTCAGAAGAAGCAAGTAACCTCTGACAGTGCTCAAGTTAACTTGATATCAGAAAATAAATCTAAAACACTCCTACCAGGATTCACTAAAGCAAAACAGACTCAATCTTTGAAGACTACTCCAAGTGGTTTTGAAGCAAGAGTAGTTACTGGAAAGGAAGCTAGAGATAAAACTGGATTGGGAAGTGCTGATGAAAGAAGAGTACACAACACTACCGATAATCCAACTTCCTTGAGTGAACCAGGTATTGGAGCAACTCCTGAGAGATTGAATCAACTAGAATCTGTACAGATGGTTTACCATACCTACTTGAAAGAATACATCATGTTGTATTTCATGACAGATGGTAGGGTTTATCATATAAGACAAAATGCCATTCCTTTGAAGTATTTTGAAGAATTAGAGCATGTACTTTTCTTACTTCAAGTGGATAATAGAATAACAGAGACTGCTGCAAACTACTTAAAAGAACAGATTCAGAGACAGAAAAGGCTTTATTCTGTTAAGTCTGACAGCAGATATGTTCCAAAGTACAGAAATCACAATGGTGATATTGTTGATATGAAGCCTAATACTGCACAGATCAGAACATATCTTGGTATTAAGGGGCTTGAATTCAATCTAGAGTCTAACAAAGCTTATGTCATAAGACTAGATCGGGAGTTGAGAAAAGCAAAGATTAATGATCTCAGAGCTGCAATATTTCAAACTGGTGAAGATACTGCAGAGCTTAAAGATGTCAAACGGAGAATGATTGATGAACTCAGATATGCTGAGAAATGTTTGTTGAAGAATTATCTTAGAACAACTCCTGACATCAGAGAGATCAGAAAATGATGAAGCCAAGTCAAAGATCTACAACTACTTAAATTCTGATGTGTATACAGACCAAAGTTGTTATCAGAAGTTGAATTGGTAAAAGCTTTAAGGACTGTAAGTTGTAGTTATCTTGTCTATTTCTCATGCATTTGTACTTAATGTTTTTGACATCATCAAATATCTGTTAAACTTGTATATTTTGCTAATTTACAAGTTGGGGGAGATTGTTAGATATATTTGATAATGTCATGGCTAATATGTTTTATGTTTAGATTTCAGATCTTATTTGAACAGGATAAATCAGTACTTAACTGTTGATCAGTACTTATACTGGAAGTCAGAACTTAAGGGATATCAGTACTTATGTTATCAGGAGATAAGCATCAGGAGAGAGATATCAGAACTTAAGTGCTGAAGGACGATCAGATAAGGACAGTAGCTGATTAAAGTTAAGAAGATCAAGATAAACATAAGAAGAGATATGCATGAAGAAGGAATTCCGTGAAGAATGGAATACTTGGAATAGAAGATATCTGATTGATATATATTAGGAAGCAGAATTATATTCCATATCAATTAGCGATTATCTTGTAACTGTGTAGTATATAAACACAGACATAGGGTTTATACTATAAGTGTTATCATTATCGAGAATATTATTTACTGTAACCCTAGCAGCTCTCGTGATATTTTGTTCATCACTGAGAGATAACAGTTCCAGATTGTAACAGAGTTTATTGTTTTAATAAAGTTTGTTTTCTGTTACAAAAGTTCTTGAAGTTTGATTTGATTGTAATAAACACTGTATTCACCCCCTCTACAGTGAAAGTGTGACCTAACAGAGACCCGATTTTGATAATTATCCAATACGATCCAACGCGTATTAATATTCTATAAATATAAATAGCATATTTCTTATTTCATTTTATTCGTATAATCATAATCGATCAGTAAAACATAGAAAATACAGAGAAAACCCTAATTAATCGTCGTGTTCTTGAAAATCAAACTCAAATCCGAAGGTGTTATCGAACTCGGAATCGAGCGTGCCATATACCGAATCGAATATCTCGAAAAGCTCTTTCAGAATCAATCACTTTTAGTACATAAATTAAGGTTATTTTCTTATTTAATTATTTTAATTCGAATTAATTAATGATTAAAAGAGGAATTTTTGATGTTGATGTTGTTTATGTGATTTGATGCTTGAATATTGTAGATAATTTTATCCTGATCATTTTGGTATATCATATGACGGATTTGGAGTTCAATAACATGTAAAAATTGCTCTTTGATTCTCGAATTGAAGAACTAAGGTTTATAGCTATGAATATTTTCAATTGAAATTTAGGCGTTTCTTTGTTAGGGGTTATTGAATGAAATTGATTGTACCAATATGTAGATCGTGAAAAGACAAATCGAATAGTATATATTTGGTTAACGGACAATAACTAATAGGGCTTCTCCAGAAAAAGAGGCGCAGCGGCGGCGGAAATTTTCGTCGGGTTTTCTGGTCAATTCACTAGTTCTTTGATTGTTTTATCACCACAGATGAGTTCCTGGATGCTTGTACTTCATGCCCTGAAATTTTCACGCGTTTCTGGGTAGATTTGGTGGTGGCCGGAAAAGCTCCGAGCGACGACAATGGCTGTCGGGCACCGGAGGTGGAAGAAGGAGGAGGGAGCTGGTAGAATTACCATTCAACCCTCCCAGTTTGTAAAACTTTATAAATTAGTCCCTGGAATTTTCAGAAACTTCAAAAATAGGATTGTTGTTTTACATAATTCCAAAAATAGGATTATGTTTTTATTATTTTCCAAAAATAATTTTTTATTTTTATAATTATTTTCAGAAATTATTTTTATTTATTTTAAATTCTAAAAATCAATATTTAATTCTGAAAAATTATTTTTATTTTGAAATTAAACCTTAATTACTAGTTAATTAATTTTAGTTGATAATTAATTATTTAATTAGTCAATTAATTAAAATATTAATTTATTAATTAATTTAATTAGTTATTAAATAATTTTAATTAATTATTTAATTAGATTTAATTATTTTTTTTGCTTAAAAAATTATGAAAAATAGTTTCGAGCTTTAAAATATTATTTTAAATTATTTTCAAGGCTCCATAATTATTATTAAATCATTTTAAAGTCAGATTCGGGTATTCGAACCCTATTATTTAATTATAAAATGATTCGGAGACCCGTTTTAATTTCCAAAAAATATATTCAAAAATTCGTATTAAATACTTGGAAAATCATTTTAACCCCGAATATATTTTAAAAAATTATTTTGATCGAATATCTTACGTGCTATGTGCTATATGTAATCTGATTGATGTATAATATGCCTGTATGTGCATTGTTTCACGGTTTTATTCATAACTTTCAATTCATACGTCGGAGTTGGGTGAAACGAAGGGTAGATAGAAGCTTGTAACTAATAGAATGAGATGAAAAGTAGTATTGATAAGTACATATGATGTCTAACAGAGGAAGCGAGACGTAGAAAGGGAAAACAAGTGGTTAGTGAGTGGGAACCAACTGACAAGTGCTAGAAAAGTAAATGCGGATTGATAAGGCAAGTGTTTTTGCTCTTTCTTGTAGTATATTGCAAGTATCTTCGAACTCTCTTCACATATGTCGTAAGTAGTTATGTTCATTCTTGTTATATTGCAAGTACCTTGAAGTACTTAACCCTAAACCCTGATCCTTATTGATCTTGAGCTGCAAGCCTGATTTCTTGTAAACTACTAATTGTTAAATTCTTAGATATGAACCACACACATACGATACTACTCCACAAATACATGTATATACCACATACTGATTCTTGATATATCATACATACGAACTCTTATGCCTTGTATAACAGAAGACCAATTCTTGTAACCATTGAACCCTTGGTCTTCTACATTCTGATTCTTTCCCTGGATTGAAAGTCAATCTTCCTGTTTACCGTGTTATACCTTCAGGGTATTATGAATCACCCTATGTTTCAAGATAAATGTTGTTTATAGTTCAGTTTATTGAATTACATTGTTTATCATGTTACTATTATAGAATTGGATTGTTTTTAAATATGGACCAGATTCGTGGTTGGGCCAGATTTGTGGTCATAATAGGCCAATGTGTGCCTTGGATCCAGTATATAGAGCAAAGCTGGGAGCCTTGCTCGGGGTTAGGGCGTGACTGATTAGCAGCCTAACCTTGGTTTTTTTAAAAATGAAAGTGAATATCCAATTCTAATCATTGCTTATCAGGAAACTTGATTCCTTATATCATTTTAATTGATCATTACTAATCTCAGTGTTGTTGTTATGATTTGCTGAGCTAGTTATCTCACTTTTGCAAATCTGTTTATGTTCTTTTCTAGTTAAAAAGGAAACTGCTGGTAGCGAGGATCCCCAGTCGAGTGTGCGAGCTAGGTTTCCAGGTTGAAATGGAATAAGCTAGCGGAAGATGTGTGGCTTAGTTTGTGTTAAATTTTGTAATAAAGTTTTACTCCAGCTGTAAGATAAATAATTTGGGATTTGGTATGTTGTAATAAATAAGGTTGTGGATTGTGAAGATACTTTGAACTATTGCGATCCGTGGTTATGGTAAGTAGGGTCATTGCATATATTATTATTATCATAAACAGGTTTATATATGATATGTGTGTGTGTTGTGGACCCCAAACTTCTGACCCGGGTTTGGAGGGTGCCACGGGTTTGGTATCAGAGCTACAGCTTAAAAGTCACTGCCACAAGCCTAGATTGTCGGGAATGGGTAGAGGGTTAAGGTTAGAATTAAGAAATAGAAAAATGGAACGTCGAGAGGTTGAGTGTGACTAATTGTTAGGTTTTAGTATAATTCATGCTGAGATTCGAGAATTCTTATCTAGCAGCATAATTTTTAGATAGCGGTGATGGCAGATTCCTTTATTCCAGTATCATCTGATCACTCAGAGCCTTCAGTCGGAAGACCCTAATCTGATCCATGCCTTGCTCTTCCACCAGTGACAGCTACAATACCAGTTGTGATGGTTGCATCGCTGCAAGCTATTCCACTTCCTGGCGTGAGACCACCTATTCGAGGACCCCCACTTGCTGATTCTAACTCTACCGGACATTCGGTTGCGGGTGCATCTTTTCAGTTTACTCCACACCCTGTTCCCTACCATAAGTATGAGGCTCTTCTTTTAGAGCGAGAGGACTTGTTAGCCCAGATTCAGGAGCTACAGCACATCATAAGGACTATAGATGTTGACAGGAAAGTAAAGGAGCTCCGGAATGAGATTCAGGTGACCCGTAGAATACTTGAGGCTAGACTTCATGGAGATACTTGCAAGTATGCAGCCCTAGATGCTCTTATAGGGTGGGCCAAAGAGATTTTGAGAGGTTTGGTGGACCAGAGTTTCCATAACACTAAACGACATAAATGATGAGATATCTGATATATGTATAATAGTGTATAATGTGTATTATCAGACTTTTGGTGGGTATATAAATAAATTAGACGTGCTGAATAATGGATAGGCCTGATGTACCTTTGCATTTAATAAAACATTTCGCGCTTGTACCATCAAACTTTGGTATATATATCCGTACCTATTCTTTTCTAGCATTGTCATTTACTTTACCATACCTGTTTTATCTTACTGCATCAGTTATAAAACTATTGTGATAACATGTACCCTTTTTTCCCCTTAACTGTTTACATTCTGTAAAAAAGCATGCAATTTACTTAGTTCAACGATTGAAAATATTTTTAAACAGAGATATTTCTGTTTTACAAAATCTTTTCATAAAAAGGGTTTTGATTTAAAAGGCTAAATAAGTTGTTTGATTCTTTACAGAAAATGCCTCCCAGAAGAAATACCCGTCCTAACAACCAGAATGAAGAAACCAACAACAACAACACCCAAGACAGCAATAACCAGAATGTCAATTCAGGTCCCATAGACCCAACTGTAGCCCAGATTCTTCAGATCTTGGCCCAACAAATAGTTCACATGACTCAACAACAGCAAAGGCAAACCAATCCTCAGGTAACTCTTAAGACCTTTCAGGAGGTGAATCCACCAGAGTCTAGGGGTTCTGTAGATCCTATTGAGGTAAGAGTCTGGTTGAAGGAAATTGAGAAGGCATTTGCCTTAGTCAAGGTGAGAGATGAGCACAAGACTGAGTTTACGAGTTACTATCTGAAAAATGAAGCCACCTACTGGTAAGAAACTATTATGATGTTGGAGGTATAGATGATGTTACGTGGGATAGATTCAAGGAGTTATTTTTAGAGAAGTATTTCCCTCAATTTGTTCGGGATCAAATGGGGTTGAAATTTCTGGAGTTAAAACAGGGAAATATGTAAATGGCAGATTAAGAAAGTAAGTTTGAGGAGTTGTCCAGGTTTTTACCATCATATGTGGACACTGATAGGAAGAAAGCTAAGAGGTTTCAGCAAGGTCTTAAGCTATAGATCTGAGGGAAGGTGGTCATATTTGAATTGGATACGTATGCGGGAGTTGTGCAGAAAGCTATGATTACGGAGACGGAAAGTTAAATGTCACAGAAGGAGAATGAAGGTAAGAAAAGGAAGTTTGAGGGAAGTGAAGGACAGTCATGAGCAGGAAAGTTTCCAAATTTTAATCAGAGGAAAGGCAAGTTCCAACCCGGAAGGAATTTTAACAAACAAAATACAAGAAACGGAGGACAAGGTAATCGTCCAGCCACTGGGAACCAGCCAACCCAGCAGAGGCCAGCTCTACCAGACTGCCAAGTGTATGGAAAGAAACATGGTGGAGTTTGCAACAAGTTGAATGCGGTCTGCTTCAGATGCAACCAGAGGGGGCACTGTTCAAGGGAGTGCCGTAATCAGCCAACCAGAGAACCAGTCAACAAGGATCAGCCTACCAGGAATAAGGCAGGCAAAGTTCCAGCAATTGGATTTACATGTTTCAAGTGCGAAAAGCAAGGACACATAGAAAGGTATTGCAAGACACCAGTTCCAGTCAATAATAATGAGAGCTACTCCAACAGTGAATGAACCTCCCAGAGCTAGAGTTTATAAAATGTCTCTGAAGGATGCTATCGTAGACACTAATATGGTGGCAGGTACTTACTGTGAATTCTTTATGTGCTAAAGTGCTAGTAGATTCGGGAGCAACTCGATCATTTATTTCTCAAGATTTTGTTGATAAATTGAATTGCCCAATTGAATTGCTAAGTGAGATTATGACGGTAGAATTATCAAATCAGGAGCGTATATCCTTTAACCAAGTGTGTAAGGGTTTTCGGATTGAGATTTCTGGCAATAAGTTTGATGCTGACTTGATACCATTTAAGTTAGGAGAGTTTGACGTTATTTTTGGAATGGACTGGCTATCTAAAGGTTCTTCCCCTCAACTCCCCTTTACAAAGCATGGTGCTCAGATAGGCTGTCGTAATAAGAAAGTAATCTTGAAGACGTCGGGCGAGAAAGTGGTGACGTTTAGAGGACAGAGACAAGTGAAGAAGTTCTTGACGTTGATTCAAGCTAAGAAGTTACTACGACAAGGATGCGAGCATTTCATTGCATATGTGATAGAAAGAAGTCAGGAGCCAGCAAAACTGGAAGGTATTCCTGTGGTCAATGAATTTCTTGTTAGTGTTTGTACCCTAGAGACAACACTATGATGTTTTAGTTTAAGACATTAGGATTATTAATGTTTATATTCTATCGATTATTCTATTATAATTTATTAATTCTTAATTTACTCTGATATAAATGTTAGATTAATAAATATCCTTGGAATATGATATGCAATTCTATATCTCTAAGTACGTGACTTTGAAATGAGATTATGAGAATAGTATCAATATTCCTAAAGGTCCCTAGTTGAGTATTATTATTAAGGGACAATAATAATACATTAAGACTGGTGTGTTTGTTGAATGATGATCATATCTCATTGATCATAGGTATAGTGATACTAAAGTCAAAAACACAGGCAGATGTATATGTACATGGTGCTGGATAGCCCCAATGTGAGATTCTACATATCTGTTGTGTCATAAGTAATTCTCACAGTGATAATGATGTAATGGTCCTTAGACCTGAAGTCATTATATTTCTATACGAGAATTAATATACATTGATTCCATTAAAATTTATCCTTGACCGGGTAATGATAAAAGTGGACATTGGGTATATTATGAATCGTATGAGAAATATGAATGATCTAGATGGAATTTGACCCTCATTTTTTAACAGTGATATTATTGGCCTCTTGTGTGAGCTAGACTATGAAATGCGTGGCCACGCTCAAATGTTGATTTGATATGATAGTCTACTCATTTATCAAGGAAACTTGGATTAAATTATGATGAGGATGACACATTACATGCCTCTACTTTAATCTATAATATATGCTTAAAGGGATTATATTATATTGTACATTATTCATAAAAGGTTTAATCGATCATCGATTCAATTATTATTACTTGGGTAGCAATGATGTATTACCAGATGCCGCTCATTGTTTATAATTTTAAATTAGATTTAAAATTCGTTGCCAACGTAATAATAACCTATAGGGTCATACACTAAAAATGCTTGAAGGATTATTTAATTTAAATTGGATTTAAATTATATTACAGTAATTCAAATTATTTATAATATTAATTAAGTATGACTTAATTAATTAGATAAATATTGATATTCGAATTTACTAATATTAATTATGAAATTCATTTGTTAAATAATTAGGTGTGACTTAATTATTATATAAATAGAAATTTCGAATTAATGATAACACCTAATTAGTTAAGAGTTATAATTCTTTTTCTACTCTCTATGTAATATCTCTTGTGTGGCTGATTTTGTAAGCAACACTTTTACTAAAACCCTAGCCACCAAGGGAGAAGATGGAGAGAGGAAGAAGAAACGAGTTTGTGCTAGTACACATTCTATCCTTGAGTTCAAGCATTCGTGTGGATACCGATAGAGCGTAGATCGCGAGAGCGGGATGCGAGGTGATTGAACAAGCTTTGGATCTTCATTAGTCAACCAATTGGTAAAGCTTCTTAAGGTAAACAATCTGATCTACGAATTAAATATATGTTTTTCGCATGGATCCTGTGGTGGGTTTCAAAAATTCTGATTTTTTACATTTTTAATTACTGTTTCCGTTGCGTTTATATGCTCGAAATCTAAAATTTCCAGACGTGTTTCCAGACGAATTACCAGGACTTCCTCCTGATAGAGAAATCGAATTTGCAATCGACTTAGCATCTGGAACGGAACCAGTATCTAAAGCCCCGTATAGAATGACACGAGTTAAAATGAAGGAGTTGGCAAAGCAATTGCAAAAATTGTTAGAGAAAGGAGTAATTAGACCCAGTGTATCCCCATGGGGTGCACCGGTACTATTTGTTAAGAAGAAAGATGGAAGCATAAGGTTTGCATCGACTATCGAGAACTCAATAAGCTTACGAATAAGAACAAGTATCCACTACCTTGAATCGATGATTTCTTTGATCAGCTGAAAGAAGCCAAGTATTTTTCTAAGATTGATTTGAAATCGGGATATCACCAGTTAAAGATCAAACCTGAAGATATATCAAAGACAGCTTTCAGAACAAGGTACGGTTATTATGAATTCTTAGTGATGTCTTTTGGATTGACCAATGCCCCAGCAGCATTTATGGACTTGATGACATAATTTTGAAGGAATATCTAGACAAGTGTGACATTGTGTTTATTGATGATATTTTGATCTACTCGAAGTCAACAGAAGGACCATGCGGAACATTTAAGAATAGCTTTAGAAATTTTGAGAAAGGAAAAGTTATATGCCAAGCTTTCAAAGTGTGAGTTTTGGTTACAAGAAGTTCAATTTTTAGGGCACATGGTCAGTAGCGAAGGGATCAAAGTGGACCCAGCAAAGACTGAAGCTATTATGAATTGGGAATGGCCAAAAACACCAACATAAGTGAGAAGTTTCTTGGGATTAGCTGCATATTATCGAAGATTTGTTCAAGATTTCTCGAAGATTGCGACATCTTTGACAAAGCTCACCAGGAAAAATGAGAAGTTTATATTGAATGAGAAGTGCGAAGAAATTTTCAAGAATTGAAGAAGTGATTGATCAGGGGACCTGTTTTGTCACTTCTAGATGATCAATGAAATTTCATAATCTATAGTGATGCTTCTTATAAGGGATTAGGTTGTGTCTTGATGTAGCATGATAAAGTTATTACATATACATCTAGACAACTTAAACCTCATGAACAGAATTATCATACTCATGACTTAGAGCTAGCAACAATAGTATTCACCTCAAAGATTTGGAGACATTACCCATATGGAGAAATATGCGAGATTTATACAGATCATAAGAGTTTGAAGTACATATTCACGCAGAAAGAACTTAATATGAGATAATGAAGATGGTTGGAGTTTATCAAGGACTATGATTGCACAATTAACTATCACCCAGGAAAAGCAAATATGGTGGCGGACGTGTTAAGCAGAAAGGAAAGATTGAATGTGTTAACAGTACCTGAAGAGTTATATAAGAAGTTTTAGAAGTTGGAGTTGGAAGTCATAATTTGCAAACCTGATGAAGCAAAGATATATAGTATAACTTTTCAGCCAGAATTGTTAGAAAAGATAAGAAAATCCCAAGAGGAAATAATGGATCAAGATATCAATCGGTTAGTAGAAGAAGAATTATGCACTCAAAAGGATGATCAAGGTATTCTCAGATTTTCTTCCAGAATTTGGATTCCACCAGTGGCAGAATTGAAGAATGAAATTTTACAAGAAGCTCACAACTCAAAGTATTCCATCCATCCACGAAGTACTAAGATGTACAGAGATTTAAAAGAGAATCATTGGTGGCCATACATAAAGGGAGATATTGTGGGATGGGTTAGCAAATGTTACACGTGTCAAAGAGTTAAGGCGGAGCACCAGAGACCAAGCAGATTATTATAACCATTAGAGATTCCAGTATGGAAATGGGAGCACATTTCTATGGATTTTATAGTTGGATTACCAAGGACAAAAGAGAACCACGGTGCCATTTGGGTTATAGTGGACAGACTAACCAAATCAGCTCATTTCTTGCCTATCAATGAAAGATTTTCACTAGACAGGTTGGTCCATATGTATTTGAAAGAAATAGTAGGTCGTCATGGAGTCCCTGTGTCTATTGTATCGGATCGAGATCCATGATTCAATTCAAGATTTTGGAGAAGTTTTCAAGAATGTTTGGGAACTAAGTTAAACGTGAGTACGGCTTGTCATCCGTAGACTAACGACCAAAGTGAGAGAATAATCAAAACAATGGAAGACATGTTATGTGTTTGTGCCATTGATTTTAAAGGAAATTGGGATGAACATTTTCCCTTAGTGGAGTTTGCTTACAATAACAGTTATCATGCCAGTATCGGAATTCCTCCTTATGAAACTCTTTATGGACGCAAATATCGATCACCATTATATTGGGACGAAGTCGAAGAACGTAAGATACTTGTACCCGAGTTAGTGCAGCAGACAAAGAAAGTTGTTAAAGTCAATCAGAAGAGATTAATTGCAGCACAAGATCATCAAAGGAAATAAGCCGATCAATCCAGAAAGGATATGGAATTCAAAGAAGGAGACCCAGTGTTACTGAAAGTGTCACCGTGGAAAGAATTATCAAGATTTGGAAAGAAAGGAAAGCTAAGTCCTAGATACGTTGGACTTTTGAAATTTTAAAATGTGTCGCCAAGGTAGCATATGAGTTGGCGTTACCCCCACACATGGAGCACATTCATAATATTTTTCACGTATCGATGCTTAGGAAATATTATCCAGATTTTAGGCATGTAATCGAGTATGAGCCATAGAACTTTAGGCAGATTTATCATATGTGGACAATCCAATAGAGATTCTAGAAAAGAGAGAGAAAGTATTAAGAAATAAAGTTGTAAATCTAGTAAGAGTATTGTGGAGAAACCCAGAGGTTGAGGAGTCAACCTGGGAATTGGAAAGTGATATGCGGGAAAAGTACCCTCAATTGTTTACTTAGGAGATTCTGAGGACAGAATCCTTTTGAGGGGGGAAGAATGTAATATTTGGGACATAGCGTGTTATTATTTTTATCAATAAATAATTATTATGTGATTATTATGTGATTTTTTGGTGAATTATCTGATGATTGGTGTTGATATGTGGATGTTTATATGTGGTAAAGTAAAGGTATGTTAATTTTAATATGTCCAGAATAAAATATTGATAATTATGTTTTGGACTGTTATATGATTTTATAATGATTTATGAATTTATTAATTATTTTCTGAATAATTACAAAACTATTTTATAAAGCCGGGAATCGTCCAACTTCAACTGTTTTTATGTTTTTACAACCTGAAACTCTTCAGAAAATTCTTTTCTAACCTAATTTGATTATTCCGGACATTTTCCGTGTTTTACTTTTTCAATCCGAAGTACGGTTTGACCCGTACACGTCCCTACACAAAATTTTTGATACGATAAGCATTTCGATAGATCAACAAAACCCGTATTCTTGAAAGACGGGATATTATTACATTATCTTCATATATCGTATTTTATAAGAAGCCCGGTTTTGATAATTATCCAAAACAGGAACCCGGTTTTGATAATTATCCAAAACGGATCGTTTTTGCAGTTACTTGGCGGATAAGTAACTTATTTTTCGATCCAATACGATCTAACACGTATTAATATTTCATAAATATAAACAGATTGTTTCTAATTTCATTTTATTCGTATAATCATAATCGATCAGTAAAAACATAGAAAGTACAGAGAAAACCATAATTAATCGTCACGTTCTTGTAAATCAAACTCAAATCTGAAGCGTTATCTAACTCGGAATCGAGCGTGCCATATATCGAATCGAAGTTCTCGAAAAGCTCTTTCAGAATCAATCATCACTTTAGTGCAGAAATCAAGGTTATTTTCTTATTTAATTATTTAATTCGAATTAATTAATGATTAAAGAGGAATTTTTTATGTTGATGTTGTTTATGTGATTTGAAGCTTGAATATTATAGATAATTTTGTCCTGATCATTTTGATATATCATATGACTGATTTGGAGTTCAATAACATGTTGAAATTGTTGTTTGATTCTCGAATTGAAGAACTAAGGTTTATAGTTATGAATATTTTCAATTGAAATTTAGGCGTTTCTTTATTTGGGGTTATTAGATGAAATTGATTGTGCCAATATGTAGATCGTGAAAAGACAAATCGAATGATATATATTTTGGTTAACGGACGATAACTAATAGGGCTTCTCCGGAAAAAGAGGCACAGCGGCGGCGAAAATTTCCGTCGGGTTTTCTGGTCAATTCACTAGTTCTTTGATTGTTTTATCACCACAGATGAGTTCCTAGATGCTTGTACTTCATGCCCTGAAATTTTCACGCATTTTTGGGTTGATTTGGTGGTGGCCGGAAAAGCTCCGAGCGGCGGCAATGGCTGTCGGCCGCCGGATATGGAGAAAGGAGGAGGGAGATGGTAGAATTACCATTCTACCCTCCAGTTTGTAAAACTTAATTAGTCCCTGGAATTTTCAGAAACTTCAAAAATAAGATTGTTATTTTACATAATTCCAAAAATAGGATTATGTTTTTATTATTTTCCAAAAATAATATTTTCTTTATATGATTCTTTTCAGAAATTATTTTTATTTATTTTAAATTCTAAAAATCAATATTTAATTCTAAAAAATTATTTTTAATTTGAAATTAAATCTTAATTATTTAGTTAATCAATTTTATTTGATAATTCATTATTTAATTAGTCAATTAATTTAAATATTTATCAAAAAATTAATTTAATTAGTTAATAATTAATTTTAATTAGATTTAATTATTTATTTTGATTTAAAAATTTTGAAAAATAGTTTCGAGCTTTAAAATATTATTTTAAATTATTTTCAATGCTCGATAATTATTATTAAATCATTTTAAAGTCAAATTCGGGTATTCGAACCTTATTATTTAATTATAAAATCATTCGGAGACCCGTTTTAATTCCGAAAAATATTCAAAAATTCGTATTAAATACCTGGAAAATTATTTTAAACCTGAATATTCTTTGAAAAATTATTTTGATCGAATATATGTGATATGTGCTATGTGTGATTTGATTGATGTATAATATGCCTGTATATGTATTGTTTGACGGTTTTATTCATAACGTTCAATCCATACGTTGGATTTGGGTGAGAAGGGTAGATAGAAGCTTGTAACGAATAAAATGAGATGAGAAGTAATATTGATAAGTACATGTGATGTGTAACAGAGGAAGCGAGACGTAGAAAGGAAAAGCAAGTGGTCAGTGAGAGGGAACCAATTGACAAGTGCTAGTAAAGTAAAAGTGGATTGATAAGGCAAGTGTTTCTGCTCTTTCTTGTAGTATATTGCAAGTATCTTCGAACTCTCTTCACATATGTCGTAAGTAATTATGTTCATTCTTGTTATATTGCAAGTACTTTGAAGTACTTAACCCTAAACCCTGATTTTTATTGATCTTGAGCCGCAAACCTGATTTTTTGTAAACTATTGATTATTGAATTCTTAGATATGAACCACACACATACGATAATACATATATATACCATATACTGATTCTTGATATACCATTTCTTAACATACGAACCCTTTTGCCTTGTATAACAGAAGACCAATCCTTGTAACCATTGAACCCTTGGTCTTCTATATTCTGATTATTTCCCTGGATTGAAAGCCAATATTCATGTTTACCATGTTATACCTTCAGGGTATTGTGAATCACCCTATGTTTCAAGATAAATGTTTTTTATAGTTTAGTTTATTGAATTACATTTTTTATCATGTTACTATTATAGAATTGGATTATTTTTTAATATGGACCAGATTCGTGGTCATAATAGGCCAATGTGTGCCTTGGATCCAGTATATAGAGCAAAGCTGGGAGCCTTGCTCGGGGTTAGTGCGTGACTGATCAACAGCCCAACCTTGGTTTTTTTAAAAATGAAAGTGAATATCCAATTCTAATCATTTCTTATCATGAAACTTGATTCCTTATATCATTTCAATTGATCGTTACTAATCTCAGTGTTGTCATTATGACTTGCTGAGCTAGTTAGCTCACCCTTGCAAATCTGTTTATATTCTTTTCCAGTTAAAAAGGAAATTGGTAGTAGCGAGGATCCCCAGTCGAGTGTACGAGCTAGGTTTCCATGTTGAAATGGAATAAGCTAGCGGAAGATATGTGGCTTAGTTTGTGTTGAAAGTTTGTAATAAAGTTATACTCCGGTTGTAAGATAAATAAATTGGGATTCGGTACGTTGTAATAAATAAGGTTGTAGTTTGTGGACATACTTTGAACTGTTGCGATCTGTGGTTATGGTAAGTAGGGTCATTGCATATATTATTATTATTATTATTATTATTATTATTATTATTATTATTATTATTATTATCATAAATAGGTTTATATATGGTGTGTGTGTTGTGGACCCCAAGCTTCTGACCCGGGTTTGGAGGGCTCCATAATTACCATCTGTTGTTGCATCAGATGGAATATTTGGTTCATGGGGTTATTATTATGTTCCTCAGAGTTGATGTTGGAGGTTTCAGTTTTGGTCTTTCTTTTTGTTGCCACTTTTCTGATAATAAAACAAATAGTTCTTTTAATAATTTTATTAAACAGTTGATAGTGGATAAAGAAACAAATGGACTTGTATTAAAATAAAAATATTTAAACATTTTAGGATTTAAACAAAGCATTTGAAATACTTTTAAAATTTCAAATAAAATAAATTGAACAACATTATATTAAATATTTCATTTATCTTTTCTGAATTGAACAAAATTTAAAGATGTAAAAAGACTATAAATTAGCAAAGTCAATTTAATTGTTGTAAAGACTGAAAATTTAAATAAATAAAAGAAAAAGGATTAAAAAAGGTTTATTTTATATAACTGACACCAGCATCAGGTATTAATGCTTGATTCAAAAGTCTAACATCAAGTGTATCATAACCGCTACCGATACACATCAAAACTGGGTACACATATACATATCTAGTCTCACTATACTATAGATGCCTCTATCTACATATATCACATAAACTACAACATCCCTGTCCACTGTCATATATCAGAACCCTGGCGGAATACATCCCAACTCATATCGAAGAGTCTCAATAACAGACTGAGCAAGACGAGTAGCTCTATGAAACTATGCATATGTATGAGTCCCATCATGCATCAACGCGTCTAACTTAAGAGAAGCACTGTAAACTGTCTTCTATAACCTCTGTTTCATCAGATAATCTGGCTGAAGTGATGATAAGGGGCATATGTCTCTTTGATCGAAAAATCCCATAATCTCCCTACACTGGGATCTCCAATAATGTACATCCTCTCCCATACTATTATAATCATGATAAGGTACCATGTGCGGCTCTCTGACCTGTCCAACTAACTCATACGACGGAACCCTGGGTATCCCAGCAACACCTTGTTGTGGTAATCCTAACGGTAACCCTATATCATGCTCTCCCATCCCCTTAACCGGGGCCATCTGAAACACATCTGGAACTGGAGCATATACTAGTATAGGAAGTGGTGCTACAACTAGTGGAAACTCTGGCTCAACCTCAGGTATTAACTGATACTCCAAAGGTAAGGGAGATGGTATCAATGGCTCGAAAAACTCCATAGGATCAAATATGTCAGGATCTGGAAGCTGTTCTGGGGTTGGTGGTGCTGGCTCCTGTGGTATCTCTGGTGGAGGTATCTGTGCTGGAACCTCAATTGGTACTGGTGGTATCACCGGGTTTACCGGTCCTGTGACGGTCCTCTCAGAAGATGATGATGATGCCATCTGATAATATAACAAAGTAAGAAAATGGGGTCACTTAACATTCCTAGAACTTATAAATTCCTAATCTTAAAACTTATAAACCCTAAAAATCATATTCCTATCTTATGTGATCTTCCTATCTTATCATAATCCTAATGTTCTTATTTCAGGGACCAAAACCTACAGCTCTGATGCCGCACTGTTACGCCCTCCAAATCCGGGGTCTAGATCCGGGGGTTACTTGCTAGTCTTCAACATATTACAAACCTGTATGATAATTATACAAACATATATTTAACCCAGTTAATGTATCCAGGATCTTTTCAGGTTAAGGTATGAAAACAAGAACAATACACTAACTTTGTTACAAACTCAAATATAAAATCTCACAGAACTCTCTTTATTACAAACCATTATCTACACAAGTTTTAACTAACTTCATCTTCATTCAAACACACACATTATCTATCTACACTACACCTGCTCAGGTGGCTCAAAACTCTCTTCCTGAATCGGGATTAGCACTCTTGGTATTAGAGGATCCCGCTACTTAACACGCTTCTTTACCATGCGATTCAGGATAGGTTTCATTCTCTTTCTTAACTGATAACAAACAAGGTGAATAACAACAAAGGGGTGAGCCAAAATTCGCTCAACAAGTCCACAATATATAAACAATATTATAATAAATATAAATGAACTGGTAATCCGAATGTATCGGTAACTATGTAATTCTGCAAAAGAGAACGAAGGCCACTATCGGCGAGTATCAATATACTAGACTGGACACAAGTTTGCCCCTATATCTTGTTGATCAGTCAAGATACAGTGCAGATACATACCTCTATGTATAGATCCATTCGGGTACCCAGGCTTTACGTCCTAACACAAGGATCCGGTTAATTCCCAGTCCATAGGATCAAGTGTGTATACTTGATCCTAATCGTCACCATCCAGTCCACAGATTAGCAATCGGAACAATCGGTATGCTTTGATGTATCTCAACATCGGAATATAACAGGATATATGTATATATATAATCTATTGGAATATAAATAGAGTATTCTAGCAATCAAGAGAAATCAGGAATCGAAATGAAATATGAACAAAGGAATAATAATTGCGTATCAGTGTATGTGAACATGAATTATCAGTGTTTAACTGCGATGAAAATCTAAAAGCAATTCACTATTCTGAATTTAGAATAGGGGAAAAACTTTCTTGCCACATGATCTACCACAAGCATATGATTGTTTTCTCACACTGGCTCGTTCCTCCTTGTTGGCTTCGTATCTATCAGGGAAAGATACTTATTTAGTCAACTCGTATCTCAATCGCGTCTCAAACCGACTTCACATAGCCCTTATTGTCTACCCGTACGTTTACAATTGATTTGTATGATAATTAATAATATTCAGGACTCAATTAACCACATATTTCACATAGCATATAAGTCACATAGTCATTCTAGGCAATAATAATTTTTTTAGACTCGACATTGGATCACTATTTGCATTACCGAACCATATCTGAGTCATTTCCTAATTTTCGGAATTTATTGGACTCGTTTCTATAATTAAGAGGGTCTATAGGTTAATAGATATCGAAACCCGACTCGCTTCCAAAAAAATTAGGATTTAAAACTATTTTTAATGAAAACAAATCATTTTTCTAAGCCGAAGGGCTTTCGTTTCGTTTAAATCGGATAAACGGCTCAATTATTGTTCAATAATTAAGAATAAATTAATTTATTATTCAATATAATTAATTATTCAAAATGATTAAAACTGAAAAATATTTTTAAATAATTATTTAGTAAAAAATCAGAATTAAAACTGATTTTTCCATAATTTTTGGAATTAAAATGAATTTATTATGATTTATTGAAAATAATTGATTATTTATCAAAATAATTAATCATTTTTAAATAATTAATAAATAATTTAAGAAATAATTAATCTCGAATTTTATAAAATATTTCGGAATTATTTATAAAATAAATCAATTAATTAAATAATTAATTAAGGAATTTATAGAATAAATAAATCTGATTTTTATAATTTATAAAAAAAAAAATCTGAAACATTTGTCGGAAAATAAACTTCTGACAAAACAGATCAAAACCAGGTTGCAAAACGGGTTACAACCGGGTTTATGAAGAACAAGTTGGGTCAAGAAGAACTCGCCGGAAAATTCCCAGATTCTAGTGGGTTTTCCGGACTCCGACCAGCCAATTTCAGGCCAATATCAATATGTTTTGGTTAGTTTTTAAGCTAAAATCGATTCCAAATCGATTCAACAACTCAAATTGACCATCCAATCACCAAAATCATCTCGGAATCACAACCTCCGATCAAACCCGACTATTTTCCGGCCAACTAGCAAAATCATTGATTTCTACATGAAACTTCATGTATTATATCTTAAATCAAAGCTTAAAACCTGTACAATAAAACCCCTAACCTCTAACATACCAAAGATTCTTCAAAATCAAAAACATATAAATCAAAAATTCATAAAAACCCTAGAATTCGAACTTTCAATTAAAGCTATTGTTCGTTAAATTAATTGATGCAAATTGATCAGAAACCATCTTCTAAAGCTATTCATAACATCAATTTGATCAGATAACCCCAGAATCAAAAATTACTAATTTGAACATAAACCCTAGAATTTAAAATCGAAAAATAACAGATTAAAATATGAAATTGATACCAGAAATTGAAAGAACTGATCGAGAGGATCGATTTGAGTACTTACATCAACTGATTTGGTACTCAAAATCAATCAAAATCACGCCTTGATTCTTCGACCCGTTTCTGGAAAACCCGACCCGGTTTGAGAATTTCTGATTTTTCTGATTTTTAATAATTAATTATAAATAATTAAATAAAAATTAGGCTATTTATAGTGATGAAAATAATACTCCTAATTAAAATTAAGGCCCTTATTATACATCTATTAAAATTAATTGGCCCTTAATTTTATAATTTTTGAGTATTAATTTCTAAATTTTAAATATTAAATATATACAATATATATGCCAAAATTTTCCAAAAATTATGAATAATTTAAAAATACAAAAAAAATGGCATAATTGAAAGTCCCATAATTTTATAGAAATAAAAATGTGATTTTGTGGGGGGTTTGACACCCGAAGGGGCCCGGAAAAGTCATTTTTTGCGAAACGAGAAAATTTATAAAATAACTGGATGTTTAGAATAATGCGATGGTACAAACCATTCTAAGAAAAATAAGGCCAATTATTTTATTTGAAATATCAGATATTAAAACAAAGTTTGGGTCGAGTTATTTTTGATACGAAACCTTTGAATACGAAACAAAATACTCGATAAATACCCTGACGACACAGAACACACGTAGCACATAGCAGTTAGGGTTTTATGAATAAATACACTTAATTGACATAATAAAACACATAATTCATCTTTATTATGATATAATACAAGTGTAATTTCCCATTCATTACAGAAATGATGAAAACTAGTGTAAGACTTGATCTTGGTTCTATTGGCTCTCGAGGATCCTGAAAAAGTAACTTTCGTTGAGCGTCGTTGGAGGAGCCCCTTAGAGGGAAGTTAGTAAGGTTCTTGCTAGAGAATAATGATCTGTTTGCATGGTCGGCAGCATTTATGCCAAGCATTGAACCAGAATTGATAACCCACAAGTTGAATATGGATCCTAATTGGAAAACCGTGAAGTAAAAGAAAAGGATTTTTGGCCCTGAAAAGTAGGAAGCCGTCAAGCAAGAAACGGAGAATCTCTTGGAGGCTGGTTTCATTGAAGAGATATAATTTCTGGAATGGGTAGCAAATCCTATAATGGTAAAGAAGGCTAATGGAAAGTGGAGAATGTGTGTGGATTTCATTGATCTAAATGATGAATGCCCAAAGGATTGTTTCCTGCTACCAAGGATAGATACTCTGATAGACGCGACTGCGGGCCATGAGATGTTAAGCTTTATGGATGGGTTCAGCGGTTACAATCAGATCAAGATGCATAAGGATGACATCCCAAAGGTATCATTCATCACTGACTTTGGTGTTGTTTGTTATCTTGTTATGGCGTTTGGTCTCAAGAATGCAGGAGCTACCTATCAAAGGTTGGAAAACTATGGAAGTATATGTAGATGACGTGTTAGTCAAGAGTCTTGTAAAGACTGATCATATATCCCATTTGAGGGAAGCTTTTGAGGTCCTGAAATACCATAAAATGATGTTAAACCCTGCAAAGTGTGCTTTTGGAGTTGGATCTGGAAAATTTTTAGGATTGATGATCTCCAAAAGGGGAATTGAAGCAAACCCAGACAAAATAAAGGCCATCTTGAATATGGAACCTCCACGTTCCGTAATTGTTGTTTAGAAACTCACTAGAAGAGTTGCAGCTTTGGGTCGATTCATCTCTAAGTCTAAGGACAAGTGTATGCCCTTCTTTAAGGCTTTGAAGAAAGTAAAAGACTTTACATGGACTGATGAAAGCCAAGAGGCTTTCGAGGATTTGAAGAAATACATGGTTCAAACACCAGTGTTAGCCAAACCAATTCTTAATGAAACTTTGTACTTATATTTGGCTGTTTCATAAAATGCCTTGAGCGCCGTATTGGTTAAAGAGGAACTTAAAATCCAGAAACTATATATTATATCAGTAAGATTCTACGTAGGGCTGAGTTAAATTATTCGACTATTGAAAAGTTTGATTTAGCTTTCGTGATGGTCTCAAGGAAGTTACGTTCTTACTTCCAAGCTCATAAAATTGAGGTACTAACAAATCAACCTTTGAGAAACATTATACACAGTCCTAAAGCCAGTGGAAGGCTGATTAAATGGGCCAGGCCTTGGCTGACTTTGTGGTTGAATGTACCATCCCCAACCAAGAAGTCGGGGGGGCAGAAAGATACTATACCTCAGGGCCTGGAGGAAAAGGAGGAGAATGAAGGAGAACATATCAAGGACAAGGAATTCCGGGTTCTCGATTTTGATGGAGCATCAAAAACAAATTTGAGTGGAGCAGGGCTAGTTTTATAAAGCCCGATGGGTTCTTGATTGAATATGCTATGAAGTTAGATTTTCCAACTAGAAATAATAAAGTTGAGTATGAAGCTCTGATAGCTGACCTTGGCCTAGAAGGAATGTCGAGGGTCAAAAACTTGAAAGTTTGTAGGGATTCGAAACTTGTGATATCCCGGGTCAAGGGAGAGTTCTAAGCAAGAAATGAAACAATGACAAAGTATGTAAGCCTGATAAGAGCCGTGATGACTCAATTCGATGAGTGTCATGTTGAGCACATTCCAAGAGAGAAAAATGCTAAGGACAATGTGTTGTCCAAGTTTGCCTCATCAGAGGTAGAAGAAAGTTCTGGGAGCGTGTACTTTCGTGTTTTGAAAAAATGCAACATTGATGTTAAGCTTTTTGCCCCTATAGGGCTCGGAAAATCATGGATAGATCCCATTAAGGCCCATATCCAAACTGGTTGGCTCCCGACTGATGTAACGGAGGCTCAAAAGTTGGTCGTACGAGCACTGAGGTACTCTTTGATTGACAGAATTTTATAGAAGAGATCTTATGTGGTTCCCTATCTAAGATGCCTTAGGCCCACCTAGGTGCATTTGGCCCTTGAAAAAGTATATGAAGGTATTTGGGGACAACACTTGGGGACAGAGCCCTTGCGCACAAGATAACTCGTTTAGGCTTCCATTGGCCGGAAATGATGCCAAAGACTATGTGAAGAAGTGTGATCATTGCCAAAAGTATGCACCAGTTATCCGACAAGCCCTCGAGATGTTGACTTCCATCAATTCTCCAATTCCCTTCACTATATGGGGAATGGATATTCTCAGGCTTTCCCCATGGCCACATCACAAAGAAAGTTTTTGATTGTGGATATTAACTACTTCACTAAGTGGATCTAAGCCAAGCCATTAGCCAAGAATACAACCAAGCAAGTTACATAATTCCTGTGGGAAAACATCATGTGCAGATTCGGAATTCCTCGCATCTTGGTAACTGATAATGAAACACGGGTCAATAATGAGGAGTTTAGGAAGTATTGTGAGGAGAATGAGTTTGAGCTACGGTTCACTTCCGTAGCCCATCCCCAGACCAATGGGCAAGCAGAAGTGGCAAATCAAATTATTATGGATGGATTAAATAAGAGGATTGAAAAATCCAGAAATAACTGGGTAGACGAGATACTTCCGATACTTTGGGCTTACAGGACCACTTGTAGAGTCACTATAGGAGCAACACCATTTATGTTAGCGTATGGGGAAGAAGCGGTCGTTCCAGTGGAGATATCATATTCATCTCCGAGAATCCAACCATACAATGCTGAAAAAAATGAAGAGGGGCAAAGGTTAGCCCTAGATTTAATAGATGAAGTGAGGGATGAAGCACATTCTAAGATTGTGGAATATCTAAAAAAAGCTTTCTTTTATCAAAACCTAAGGGTGAAAGAAAGGTTTTTAAGTAAGGTGATTTGGTCTTAAGGAAGGTGGAAGCTTCTGGAGTAGGACAAAGGGGAAAACTCGCCCCAAATTGGGAAGGGCCGTACAAGATTAAAAGTGTTCAAGGAAGAGGATTCTACAAGTTAGAAACTGTGGATGGCGATGAAGTACCAAGAAATTGGCATGCTCAGAACCTGAAAACTTATTACATATAGTTCGTTGGAAAGGAAGTGCTTACTTATGGTTCAAAAGCACCATGAAGCTTTTCTTGCTTAGGATTTTATATTTCAGTTCAATAGGTTTCTATTTCTAATTTAGTTCATAAAAATCTATGTAAGGGATGGATCCCCAAGATTTATGAAGTTTATGAAGTTTTTGATATACGATATTAAGTTCCTTCGAAGTATAAAGTGATGATTATAAGAAAAACAAATGAAGATAGATACGAGAACAATAAAGTTCCATAAATTAAGAAACTACATATCCTGAGCATAAATAAACATAAATAACTAAGCCACGCAGGGCCAATAAATCTCTAAGGAGCAGAAGTATCCTCTACATCCATATCATCGTCTCATTCGCTCTCACTCGATGTCTCTGCAGTGGCGGTCTCGCTGGAAGAAGAGCTGGGATCCTCCGTGGAAGGTCCAGAAGATGACTCTGAAGGGGGAAGAAGTTTAGTATGAGGGACATCCTCAGAGACTACTACACGGGTAAGAAAGCATTGTAGTAAAGCCTCATCATCCGGACAAGGGTAGTCCATCGGGTTTATATCCGGACAAGCATCATTCACGGTCCCAAGGGTCGTGTCTCAACCAGTCCTAAAAAACCCGGAAAGCACCGTATCATCTCTAACCTGCATGGTCTGAGCAAACTCATCTATGTCCAAGTAAGCATCGATGGTTCTATCTCGTTCATCCTTGAGCTTTACCAACTCCGCGTTGGCTTCAGAAAGTTCCTCTTCCTTGCGTTTCATCTTCATCTCCAAAGCCGTATGTTTGACCTTCTGCTTCCTCAAAGCCATGTCGGATTTTTCCGAAGCCTTCTTCCAAGACTCAGTATATCGCACAACCGCTTGGAAATGAGCATTAGTCTGAAACAAGAATAAGCATAAGGCAAGGCAAGGAAACTTTTATGCCTTAAAAAGAAAAAGGGAGATGGTTAAAGTTAGCAAGAGAAAAAGCATACCGAAGCAATGGACTGGGCTCTCATGAGCTTCATACGCTCTAGGTCCTGGACATCCATGACATTTGTGAAGTCCTTAGGAGTAATGGAATGGTAGGACCAATCCCAAACATACTTCGTGGAACCAACTACGGCGTCCCTTCGATGAAAACCCCAGAGAGGCTGGAATGAGCCCGTAGGAGGTGGAGCTAGAATTGTTGTAGCTTCAGTACCCGCTGAGGAGGCCTCCACTATAGGCTCTTTGTGCTTCCTCGGGAGGCTGGGTTCAGTAGCCTTTTTAAGGGGGTCTAGCCCTGCAAGCCAGGCCTTCTTTATCCTGTCTGTTTCCTCAACAACCGGCATGATGGCGTTGTTTATCTCCTGGGCCACTGAAAAGGAAACATAAACAAAGAATAAGTTATATTAATAACATATAAAAAGGAAAACAAAGTACAGAGAATGAGAAATACCCTGCAGCGTGACTGTAGAAAGTCCCACATGGATCAGGGAAAACTCCTCCAATAAAGTCCAGCTGGGAGTCTTGCCCTTAACTTTAATAAGCTCCTTATCTATGAGATTTTCCTCATCTGATAGGTGAAGGGTTTTGGGGCTGCCATCACTAACTTTGCCAAAGGAAGATCTAAAAAGGGTGCCCCAATCACCGTTCTCCCATCTTAAACCAACAAAATTGTCCCTCTAATGCTGGTTGTTATCAGGAATGGAGGTATAGTTGAAAAATTGGGGGCATTTGGGCCTTTTCCTGATATAAACCCAACCACAAGAGGTTTGGGCACTATTATAGCACTGAAATGTTTTCCTAAAGACAGTTGCAGAAAGGGGAAAACCGTGCCTAAGGCACGAAACCATGAAACATATGACGTTCCTCCAAGTGTTGGGTGGAAGTTGCCAAGGGTTAATTTGTAAGTCGGCTAACAACCTAGGACTAAAATTGTGAAAGGAAAACCTAAGCCCCGTGGTGAGGGCATCTACATAAATGAAAAGAGTAGCGGGTTTCCAGTGGCATGTACGATCGCCACCGTCAACGGGAATTATCCTAAGGAGAGGACGCATATTATAATTTGTCTTAAGTTGACTAATTTCAGCTATCTTATACCATTTGTTGCAATAATCAAAAGTATCTAGATGAGCATCTGATGGGTATCTGTTTCCCCTAGAGTTGATCATTTCTAATAAAGACATATAAGAAGAACGAATTTGAATTTCGTTACCTCTTTTTGAAGCTGAGGCAATCTTAGCAGCCCTTTCTATGCTTTCGTCTGCCATTAATGGAGATTGGGATGGAAGCTTGAAATTGAGACTGGATGAAGAAGATAAAAATTCAAGCAATCTTCAAGCAAAAACCAGAAAAACTCTAACCTGAAAACTTGGCGACCACCGGAGAAATCTTAGGAGGATGGGAGAAGAGAAATGAGGTTAAGGATTTGGAAACTTGAGAATGAGAAGTCTGAAGTAACCTCACTTCACCCCCACGCATATATAGTGTCCCTAGCCGATCATTGGGACGGTAAAAGGGGAATTCTAACCGGCTATAACTGGTTAAAAGCCCAGCCAAAAGCCTGGGCCCAATTCTAGAGAGTTCCAGGATATTCTTAAGGAAAAAATGAAAAATAAATAAAATAATAATTTAGATAACTCTTGAACATTCTGTAGAAATCAAGAGGGAAAAGCCTGGGTTGAGGGCCAGTAATTTGAAAGATAGGAGGCCCGGTTTAAAGAGGAAAAGAGCCTGAGTGCATGCCCAAATAACATTGGGCCCAACAATTATGTGCAGCATTTGTTGAAGTCCGACCCAAAAGGAAGAAAATGTATTTTCAGTCAAAATTGGGTCAAAGGAGGAATTCCTGACCCAAAAGACACGAACTATTGATCAGAACCCTGTCCAAAAGCTATGCTGGTCGAAAAATCCACGACCAGGAAATAATGACCCATAATTTGGTCAGAAAAACCTGTAAAGGAAAAAATCCTAAACGAATTTAGGTCAGGATCCTGATCAAAAAGTGTCCTGGTCGAAAAATTCACGACCAGGAAATAAGGGACCATAACTCGATCAGAAGGATTGGTCAAAGGTAGAATCCTGACCGAAATTAGGTCAGAATCCTGATCGAATGGAGTTCTGGCCAAAAACACCACGGCCAGGAGTTAAAAAGAGGTCATAATTCGGTTAGGAATCAAGACCAATGAAGATCCTGACGAAAATTCGGTCAGGATCCTGGTCGAAATTCATCCTGACCAAAAAATGAAAGGATTCCTGGTCGAAAATGGATTCATGGTCGAATTTATTGTTAAAAAAAGAAGGAGAAATTTCTTTGAAAATTAAGAAAAAATCCTGAAAATTAAGGAAAAATTCTAAAAATTAAGGAAAAATCCTGAAAATTGTAGAAAATTTTTTCAAATTGAAGGAAAAATACCAGAAAATTCCTAAAAATAGGAATAAGGTGAGAAAATAAGCATGGAAAAATCTGAAAATTCCAGAAAATGTCCTGAAGCCTCGGATAAGGCAAATCGTTATAAATGTGTAGGTCGCTCCACACTTTATGTTAATAATGATACCCTGTAAGGGAATCAAGGAACTTAACTTCTACGAAATATGTTATGATTTCCTAGAAGTTAAGGGGCAAATGATAGGGAATTAAATAAACCCCGATTGCATACTTAATATTGCATTAATTATACCCGGTTTGGGCTAAGAATAAAGCCCATTTAAGGAGCCCAAAACCCCGAATGTTAATTAATTTCGTGATTAATTAATATGAGTAAAAACAACTTACAAGAATTGTCCAAATAAGGATACAATTCCTTGGAGATTGGCCTCCAAGAAACCTCATAGGACAAGGAATCAATTTCCTGCATTCTAGGACTCCAAAGTCCATTCTAAATCTGAGACTTGCCCACCAAGTCTCCTAACTCTAGTCTACTTCAAGGCATCCCATGCCTATATAAGGGGTCTCACCCCACAAACCAGAACTACATTTTTTGACTTGATCCTTAGCACACAGCAAGGTACGTAGGCATCCGGTAAAGGCGGAATTAAATCATGAAACATGAGAGCAGTCAAATAAGAGCCTTGAATCTCGCGAACCCTAGCATTAAATACACCCTAGTTTTTTTTACCCATAACACATACATAATAATGAAGCATAAAATATATTAATTATGAGAATAAATGTGAAATAAATATTATATAGACATTGATGTAGAGGCATAAAAATCATATGAATTAAATATTAGTATTCGTGCCGATTATTCAATTTGAGTACTCATTTTTGACCCCCTAGTCGGACCCAAGTAAATACATATACATATATATATATATATGTGTATGTATGTGTGAATATATATGTATATTAATCATGCAAATTTTGTAGATTTTAATAAATGAATTATTTAGTTAAATAAATAATACATGTATAACTAAATTATTATATATTTATAATTAAATACACAATCATATAAATGAAGCAAATTAATGATGCATCAATTAATATATATTAATTGTGAGAATAAGTATGAAATAAATATTATATATAGATATTAATATAGGGGTATAATTGTCATATTAATTAAATTATTCAACAAACCCCGTTATCATATTATATATATAATAGATAAATGTGAATCAAATAATTTAATGTATTCATGTTCTAGCTTTGTTTCATTCCTGATTTGAGATTTTCTCGTAAGCTTAAATTGTTATGTGTTCCCTGCATCAGACCTCTTAATTTTAAGACAGAGATATTGGGTAGATTACAAAGTTTAATAGGAATTTAAGGCGTCACCTTGAATTAGAAAAGGTGGGCTAACAGTATTTTCAGATACCCTGTTTATCTTTTTTAAAGGTAAACTTTTATTTCCAAAATAATAAACATTACATTCAATAGCCATTAGGAGGAGTCAATAGATGATTTTTGACTAGTAAATGGTGTATTTTTTTTACTAATTTATGCTTTAAAATTGAGTATTTGTTCTAACAAATATACGCAAGAATCAAATGCAGAACCTGAAATAGAAAGAACCTGAAATGGAAGGAGGTTAGGCTCAATTAATCGGTCAAACAAGCATGCAATTTGTAATCGTGAATCGGTCAAATTAACGGATTGTAGTAAGTGTAAACATTTTTTCTAGAAATACAATAGTTATAATTAGAATAAATTAATAAATCTTTTTTCTTTCTTAGAAGATACTATTATATAATAAAAATAGTTTGCTCATGTTCATGCAAGTATCTCGGGTTTTTACGTTAAGCATGATTTCATTTTTCATGGACTGTAGCTACAGAGATTTTTGTAATAATGAAGACGTCATGTGTAACTTCAGGTACTGGGGTATAATATCAATGACCATAGTGTATGTATGGCCGCTCTATACCATATGGTTACTTGTTAATCTTCATGGGGAATCCGGGCCTCCTGGAATTCGTTATAGCAGATTCATGCACTTGTCAGTCACCGCTTTCGCTTAGTATTCTTGATTTTGAAATCGACTTTTTCTCTGTCTAAATGTGATGTAGATTATTAAGTTCATTCTGATAAACCGTGTTTTTAAGTAAGATATTTGTTGGGTTTTAATCTAAACGTTTGCTTATATGTCTTGCTTGAAGTTACATAGATTATGATTGAGTTGCCAGCTGTTAGTGATATGCTGAGTAGTGGTTGCTTGATTGTGGAAATTAGTCGAATAAATCATAGCAGTAGTAGAGTGAAGTCAGGAGTATGATTGATTTCCTTTCCTAGTTTAGCCATTCTCTTTCCTGTTATTTAGGCATCTTTTATGTAAACTGAAAGGAATATGTCCTAAGTCCAATCATGTATTAGGATTTAGGAATAACTTTTATGTAATCTGTTTTGATTTCATTGATATTAATAAAGACTTGTTTTGTTTTTATTACGGACTTTATCTATTTAAGTGTTTAAATAAGATATACCATAGTTTAGAGTAAAGTTTTTTATGGATTATGATGAGATCATAATAGTGAGACCTAAAAAGATGATAACTCTAAACTTAAATAGTTCCTGGTCATAGGATTACTAACTGGATAATCCGCAAAGATCGGTACATACTATGCTTGCTTCATTATGAAGGATGTCTGTTCTCATAGACATTTGTGTGGTGACACTATAGCTAGTATGTAGGTGCTTATTATAGAATAAGTTCACTGAACATGACTCGCACAGCTGAACAACTGATGGAGTTCACTCACGTGTCAGCAGTTGTTCCCATAGTGATAGTTGTACAAGTATCCTTAGATTTGAGGTCATCATAGTCATCTTGTGTACATTGAACTATGCTTTGGTTTAGTTCTTAGTCTCCAGGGACAATTATTAGGGCTCTTCTGGGTATAGGAATTTGTACACGAAGATAGTGTATGATCAATAAAGGATCTACCCCTTCAGTGAAGGAAGCGAATGTTCAAGGCTGATTTACTTATGCTAGTTCAGAAATCTCTGGCCAGAGTGAATGAAATTAGAAAGGAGTTTCTAATTTGCATAGAACTACGCATAATAAATGGTAAGCAAGTGATTGAATTAGATAGGCTTGACACGAGATCCATGCCTTGTATTTAATCGGGACATTGTAGGGTAGAAGGAGTTTATTGTACGGTAACTATTCACTGAATAGGTTCTTGGTATTCTAAGCAGTGAATTCATATTATCCGGATAGTCGCGATATGCTGAGAAGTATCCCCCACGATGTAGAATAAATGTGATTAATTAATTAATCATATTTAATAAATTAGAGAATTTATATAAATAATGATAAAATAGTTTTATTATTATTTATTTCTACTACCGGCTTAATATTGAACCTACAGGGTCACACCATAAAAAGAGAATGATTTAATGGTGGAGAAATTAATTAATAATGGCTAAATAATTATTTATTTGTGAAATAAATAATTAATTGGCAAATTTAATAATTGATTAAATGAGATTTAATTGATTATAAATTAATTAAGAAAAGTTCTTAATATTATTAATTAAAGGATTTAATTTTTGGAAATTAAATCAAGAGAGAGAATTATTTCTAAAGTGTTTAGAAAAAGGATTAATGATTAAAAGGTGTTTTAGTTATTAATGAGAATAATAAATGGGATAATAATAATAATATTTATGGGAAAATTTCAGCTGAAAATTTTGCCTATAAATACACTATTATAGACCCTATTTTATTCGAACCCTATCGAACACAAAACCCAAAAAGTTTGGAAAACCCAATTCTCTCCACCTCCTTCCTCCTCCTTAACATCGTTTTCTTGGTGGATACCGGTGGAGTGCTTCACACTTGAGGAGCAACTGCTAAGGATCTCTGATCATTGTCTCCGAATTATTTTTAAAGGTTAGATTCGATCCCTCGAATTTTTATTCATGATCTGTATACTTTTATTTGGATTTTATATGTGTAAAAGTGTTTTGCCATGCCCCCGCTGCGATTAAAATCCAATATAAACTGGTTATATATAAGCTTATCAAGTAAATAAGAAAAGCAAATGCTTTTAGGGCATCTCTTTCTTTTGTTCAGTGTTTACACAAACGCTTTACAGACATATCAGTTTTCCAACAATCTGGTATCAGAGCAATAGGTTCAGCGTTTTTATGCCCAAGTATATGCCCGGGGAAACAAACGTGATGGATCCAGGAAAGAACAACGAAGAAGCATTCGGTCTGAGTTACCCCATATTGACGAGGGTAAACTATACAGTATGGGCTTTAAAGATGAAAGCATACATGCAGGCTCACGGTGTGTGAGAGGCAGTAGTGCCAAAAGATCCTAAAGCATCCATCCAGGATAAGATGGATAAGATCATTATAGCAGCAATCTACTAAAGCATACCCGAGGACATTCTATTGTCGGTTGCAGACAAAGAGCCGACCAAAGATATTTGGGAAGTGGTGAAAACATTATTCCAGGGAGTAGATCGTGTTAAGAAAGCAAGAGTTCAAACTCTCAAAGCAGAATTTGAATCCATGAGCATGAAGAAATCTGATGCATTGGATGACTTTTGTTCAAAAATCTCAGCACTAGTGACAAATATACGTGCCCTTGGTGAGGAGGTGCCAGAGGCATACGTGGTTAAGAAGTTACTAAGAGTTGTCCCTCAGAAGTTTCTATAAATTGCATCTACCATTGAGCAATTCGGAAACTTGGAAATAATGACCTTTGAAGAGACTGTGGGATCCTTGAAGGCACACGAAGAGTGAATGAAAGGACCAGTTGAGAGCAGTGAAATCCAACTACTTCTTTTTGAAGAAAAGTGGATCAAAAGGGAGAAGAAGGAAGAAAAATTGTTGTTAGGTCCCAATGTGTTTGTAGAAGGGGGGTTGAATACAAACAGTACTGAATAATCGAATTAAATACGGAATAAAAAATGTGAAACAAAATTCAAGTTAAATAAAAATATTATTAAACTTGAAAGGTGTTACAACAACTGTATCGATTACAAGGAATTAATCTCAAATTAATTATCACAAATTTAGAATAAATTCGACATGAACTTTTTCTATTTTTGCAATAATTAGAATCAAATGCTAAACGCGACTTGAGATTAAGTTCTAGGGATTTTGATCCGCTAGATTGTTACACAAGAACAAGATAAATAATTCTAGTGGTTTGGATTTAACTTTACAAACTAGAAATGTGATCTTGAATTAAGCAGATGAAAAATGGAATGTTTCAGAGGCGGCTGCTTTTTCTTTCTGTGTTCTTGTTTTGTGTTCTGTGTTGGATAGATAGTCTTCTACTTCTTCTTTTCTTTTTAAATCAACCAACAGACTCTCATTGAACTGGCAAGACAATCCTGAGCTTAGCAAGACAATCGGTAGGACTATTGATTGTACTAGCAAGACAATCTGATTGAACTACAATGACTTTCGGTATGACAATCAGTTGAACTAGCAAGACTATCTCCTTCCCAGTAGAACTTTCGGTAGGACAATTGAAATGACTTGACATGACAATCGGTATGACAATCCAGATTGTCATGCTTGTTCATTTTCAATTGTCTTGCTGATTTAAGACTGTTTTTAATCCAATTAAACTTCTGAAAATTCTTAATATTAATTCTGAATTAATTAATCAATTAATTCAATTAATAAATAAATTAATCTTTGCAGATATAATTTATTTTCTTAATTAAATTATATGACTTAATTAATTAATAGAGAATTAATACTAATCCTGAGCAGCAACCATTCTTCTGAAAATCTTCTGAAAAATCACTGTCAATTATGAATCAATTCCACCACTTCAGTGTTGACACTCGATGTACTGTCTGGTTCATGAGTGACTAACTTCCGTGACATTTCTTCAAGCCTTGACCTTGATACTCTTGATTTTCTTCAGACTAAATCCTTGTAATTAATGATACCCTGATGAGATCTCTGTCACTTGAATAAATCCACACTCTTGATTTGCATCACTGAGGCTTGATCAATTTCTTGAGCTTCTTGCAGTGAATTAACTCCTCAAGTCTGTAGATGAACTTTGTTTCTGAATCCTCTGACAGATGTTACTCTGTGAGATCTCTTTGATGGTAGATCCACTATTTACTTATTACATTCTTATTTGAGTTGAGTTAAATCCTCGAATATACAAATAGGCTATGACATATGCCTTACAATCTCCCCCTATTTGTTTGTTAGACAATAACACACAAATACCTAGAGGATAACTCAACTAACAAATAAGAAAAAGATATAAACAGAAATGCAAAGTAAATAGCAGAAAAGTTCTGGATAACATTTAACCTTTTCCAGATTCCAAATAGATGTTCCTCTAGACTGAACATATCTTCAAGTAGTTTCATCTTCTTTTGTACAACCACATTTCCTGTTGAGAAGCCCATATCTCTCTTGCTTCTCCCCCTATGAGAATCAACTGATTAAAGAAGATCACCTTCGTTTACCACCTCTCCCGTATAATAGGATCCGCAGATAAAAACCAATGGTACTCCCCTTTTGAAAACAGCTTCTTCCCTTACTAGAAAATCACCTTGTGTTTACCACCTCTCCCGTACAATAGGATCCGTAGTTACAAACAACAATGGTGTGGTGTAGTGTACATGTGTAGGACCTTTTTCTTCCACCCTGCTATTTCTCCCCCTTAGTTGAGGAATCCTCCAAACTATTACTTAAGCTTTTATCTCCCCCTTAAAGAAGGAATGTATGCCGTCGTCTGAAGGAGTTCTCATATTTCACTTGGTTGGAAAAGAAATAACAAGTAGTTTCTCTTTCTTCCTCACTGTGAGTGTGTGATTCTGTTTAGTGTACCTCACATGTGTTTCACTCTTCTCTCCACTCGTGTTTACACTCATTCTCATAAGTTTATCACTCCACTCATAGCTCCAACATTCAGCTGTACCTGCAAGGAAAATCACCTTAGCCATCCTTAAGGAGGTCACAGGTGCTGCAATGGGAGTTCGCAAATCCCCATCCTTGTTAAACTCGTCAGATGAATCTGAGTCATAATTTACAAGTTTCTAGTTTCCCTTTTAGGGTTCCAGATTTGAATTCTGGGAAGGTAAATAATGATCCAAAGAATTTAGCATAAAGATCAAGGTTCCCTTCTAATGTCTGTGAAGACATTTCCTTGTGACTCATCAGGTAATATCTGAATCATTATCAACAAGTTGCCGATCTGCACCTATGTCAGATCCACTATCCGCAGATGCATCCAGGGGATTTAAGCCTGGGGAGGTAGACACTGACCACTGACATATGGCTTTTGGATCAGTATCCTCTCCTAACACCTGTAAAGGCAATTGGTCCATTAACGAACCTTGAACAATCGAATCTGACCTTAAAATGGTCGAAACTCTTGTTTCTGTCAACTCATCCTTTGTGTGTGTGTGACCTTTCATTGTGCATCAAGAATTGTTTATGTTTGAGGTGGTGACACTACAACGGATACCTTGGCCGACAAGCAAAATTCAATAGACGCACCCTGTTGAGAGAATGAATCTAGTAACTGTTTTTATGCTTTTTCAGCCATTACAACTTTTTGAGAAGATGTATGGGGGCTAGCAGTTGTCTCGGTTTAAATACTACTCATCTATATAGGAGACAGAGCTACTGGGTTGACTTCAGAACCTTCCTTATGTGGTGCACTAAGGCACTATCTCCCTCACGCTCATTCATACTACATTTAGTGGTAAGAGAGTGTTGGTTGGTTCTGTTTTTATGTTTGTCTTTACAGTCTAGGATAGATGTTGTGGGTTTTCAACCTCATGACTGTCAATGAAAGAAAGTCATTGGAGACTGAACCTGTATCACAGAATATAGGGCAATATAGAGAGATAAAATGTACTTAAGATCTATAATGAATGAAAATTATACATTTAATCTTTTGAGAGAAATGATGTACAATAGTGATTTCAAAAGATTTTACATGAAATAAGAAATCACTAATGTAGAAAGAAGTTTGATTTACTCCTAAAACTCACTGCACATATTAAACAATATGATTGTGCCTAGTGATTAGAGAGTTATAAATATGACAATTGCTTGAGCAGTACACTAGTTCATACCAACCTGAAGTGAGATTGTGAAGAAGAGATTGCATAGTCCAATAAATCTGCAACTGCAAAGTCCATGAACTGTGGTGCATTAACTTCCTCTTTTGACTCACCAACCAGGAGTACACTTATACACATCTTACTAGAGTCCAATTCCAAGTGTAATGTGCAGCAGGTGCCTGATATGTCGTAATATTCTCAAGTCTCGTCACTAGTGCTATATGTTAGATACTGCTTCCTGATAATAACCTAGCACAATATACAAAATTACAATGATAACATTCCCAGCTTGTAAATAGCCATATCCCTCAGATAAACCTTTGCTGTTATCTCCAAAGGTAACCAGGGGGCCAGCTTTCTCAATCCACATTTGATAGCAGGGCTCTATCTCCGGTCATATGTCTTGATGAGCCACTGTCAAGAATCCACACTCCCGGCTTCACCTGTTTAATGCCCTGCACTACAAATGGATTAGACCTTCTTCGGAACCCAAGCTTGGTTGGGTCCGGCATACTTGTAGAACTGTCCTTTGTCAGGAAAAACAACATTTTTAATTTTAATTGTCTCAACTTTCTCACTGACTGAACATTTGACCTTGTAAACAGCCTTAACAAATTTCTATTTAGGCTTAGGCTCAAATATCTCCTTTCTAGCCTTAGAAGGACTAGCAGTCTTAGATCTATCATGCTTTCTATTATTCACATGCTGACGAGGAGTAGTCTTATCACTAGAAACATGCTTACCATTAAAATAAGCATACATCAATTTAAAAGCACAAGACATACAATTAGCAACACTACATGCTTTATGAGAGTGATTAATAGCAGGCAATTTATGCATGGTAGACATGGCATTTTTGTTATCCAACTCATGTGTGTCTGAGTTAGTCTTAGTTGTTTTCACAACTTTGACTGGAACTTTCGACTCACTTGACTTGGAAACAATCTTCTCATTAGCATGATCCTTAGCACGTATTTCTTCTTGAATAACAGAAAAGGTAACATCAAATGGTTCAACAATTGATGGCTTATAGAGGGGTTCATCAACACCCTTAAACACATGTGGTACTTCCCTCCCTTTAGCACAGACATGAGGAGGGGAGTTTATGCCTAATTCTCCAATAACAATACTGTAATCATAACCTATTCCAGATGTTTTATTAACAGCTTGCTTACTGTAGAACTCTTTAGCCTTCGAACAAGAATTGAAGTAGGCTCTAACCTTAGTCTCAAGACCGGTGATCTTGTCTTTGAGAATAGTTTCGAGTTTTCCATAACAATCAACTCTATTCTCTAGAAAAGATACTTGTTCTTTTAATTTGTCTTGATTAATGTGCACAAGTCTTAATTCATTGACCTCTTTCTCAAGGTCTGTGATCTGTAAACTTAACAGTTCATTATCATGATGTGCACAATCTAAGTTACCTCTTAGATGATAAACCATTTCAGCATCAGAAAGTTTTACCTCTATTCTTGACGATGAAGCTTTTCCATCAATAGCCATAAGAGCAAGATTCCCTTCTTCTTCATCTTCACTATCAGTATCATCCCAACTTCTTCCCTTTGCCAGATAAGCCCTTTCAGAGTTCTTTCTTACTTGCTTTGGCTTCCTACATTCTGTGGCAAAGTGTCCCAACTCATTGCAGTTATAGCATCTAATGGTGCTCCGATCAACCATCCCTGTTTTGTATCCACCACTGCTGGTGTTAGAGGATGAAGATCCACCTTTCTGGAATTTATTGTAGTTGGACTTGTACTTAAGCTTGGGATTCCTCTTGAATCTAACATGGGAGAATCTCTTGACAATTTGGGCCATTGACTCGTCTTCCAATTGCTCCAGCTCTTCCAAGGAATAAAAATCATCACTTGATTGATTTGTAGTAGGAGGATCATATTCTGCTACTAACATATTTTCCTCAGCCTTGGAACACTGTACCATTCTCTCCAATTGTTGAGATTGTTGTTGTTGTTGACCTTCAGCTACAAGTGCAGTAGATGTGCTGACCATTCTATCCTTCCCGTAGATTTCCTTCTGTTGAATCTGCTCCAACTCATAGGTTTTCAACACACCATAGAGTTTATCCAAAGAAATCTCACTCAGATCTCTAGCTTCTCTAATGGCAGTGATTCTATGTTCAAGATGAGTTGGCAGTGTTAAAAGGAACTTTTTGTTGACCTCCCTAATTGAATAATATTTTCCATTTATGTTCAGGTTATTGATCAATGCATTGTACCTCTCAAACACTTCAGAAATTCCTTCTCCTGGATTTGATTTAAAATGTTCATACTCAGAGGTTAGGATCTCCAACTTGTTCTCCCTAACTTCCTCTGTGCCTTCATTAATCACCTCAATAGTTTCCCACATGTGTTTGGAATTTTTACAGTTCATCACATGTCTGTTCATCAAGGGATCAAGGGAATCAATTAATATTAATTGAAGGCTGGCATCCAAGGAGGTTTCTTCCTTTTCAGCAGGAGTAAAATCTTCAGGCTCTTTTGGATAGGTTCTAGCTTTGGTAATCACAACATCATCTTCTATCACCTCTGGTTCAATAACCATCGGAGTTTTTGGACCCTTCTTTAACAAGTTCAGATATTTGGGATTTGCAACTTGTAAAAATAATAGCATCTTCTTCTTCCACATGATGTAATTTTTTTTATCAAATAGTGGAATTTTAACGGTTCCAACTTTTTGTGAAGTCATTATGAATTTTTGAATAAATAAAAATTCAAGGAGTTGAAAAATCACAAAAGTCTAGGATCTTGATTTGTTCGTTAATCAGAAGGCTCTGATACCAATTGTTAGGTCCCAATGTGTTTGTAGAAGGGGGGGTTGAATACAAACAGTACCGAATAATCGAATTAAATGCGGAATAAAAAATGTGAAACAAAATTCAAGTTAAATAAAAATATTATTAAACTTGAAAGGTGTTACAACAACTGTATCGATTACAAGGAATTAATCTCAAATTAATTATCACAAATTTAGAATAAATTCGACATGAACTTTTTCTATTTTTGCAATAATTAGAATCAAATGCTAAACGCGATTTGAGATTAAGTTCTAGGGATTTTGATCCGCTAGATTGTTATACAAGAACAAGATAAATAATTCTAGTGGTTTGGATTAAACTTTACAAACTAGAAATGTGATCTTGAATTAAGCAGATGAAAAATGGAATGTTTCAGAGGCGGCTGCTTTTTCTTTCTGTGTTCTTGTTTTGTGTTCTGTGTTGGATAGATAGTCTTCTGCTTCTTCTTTTCTTTTTAAATCAATCAACAGACTCTCATTGAACTGGCAAGACAATCCTGAGCTCAGCAAGACAATCGGTAAGACTATTGATTGTACTAGCAAGACAATCTGATTGAACTACAATGACTTTCGGTATGACAATCAGTTGAACTAGCAAGACTATCTCCTTCCCAGTAGAACTTTCGGTAGGACAATTGAAATGACTTGGCATGACAATCGGTATGACAATCCAGATTGTCATGCTAATTCATTTTCAATTGTCTTGCTGATTTAAGACTGTTTTTAATCCAATTAAACTTCTGAAAATTCTTAATATTAATTCTGAATTAATTAATCAATTAATTCAATTAATAAATAAAATAATCTTTGCAGATATAATTTATTTTCTTAATTAAATTATATGACTTAATTAATTAATAGAGAATTAATACTAATCCTGAGCAGCAACCATTCTTCTGAAAATCTTCTGAAAATCACTGTCAATTATGAATCAATTCCACCACTTCAATGTTGACACTCGATGTACTATCTGATTCATGAGTGACTAACTTCCGTGACGTTTCTTCAAGCCTTGACCTTGATACTCTTGATTTTCTTCAGACTAAATCCTTGTAATTAATGATACCCTGATGAGATCTCTGTCACTTGATTAAATCCAAACTCTTGATTTGCATCACTGAGGCTTGATCAATTTCTTGAGCTTCTTCCAGTGAATTAACTCCTCAAGTCTGTAGATGAACTTTGTTTCTGAATCCTCTGACAGATGTTACTCTGTGAGATCTCTTTGACGGTAGATCCACTATTTACTTATTACATTCTTATTTGAGTTGAGTTAAATCCTCGAATATACAAATAGGCTATGACATATGCCTTACAATTGTTGCTCACGAGGGATGAATGGTTGAGACGTTTGAATAAAGGAGGAATGGAACAGAAAACACGAGGAAGAGATAATTACAGAGGTGGACGTGATAAGAGCCGTATCAGATGCTTTAACTGTAACTACCTTGGTCATTACGCAGCAGATTGTAGGAGACCAAAATGTGAGAAAGAAATTAAAGAGGAGGCTAATATTGTTCAATTTCCGGATGACGAGCCTGCATTGTTACTCAATGAGTGTGAAGAGAAAGAAGAAAGTATAATGCTTGTTAATGAAGAAAAGGTAGCTCCAAAGTTAAAGAAGGCTGCGGATGAAAAACAAGTGGATTCGAACTTGTGGTACTTGGACAATGGGGCTACCAACCATATGTCCGGACAACACACAAAGTTCAAGGATTTGGATGAAAAAATAACAGGGCGGGTCAAGTTTGGCGATGGTTCAATGGTGCATATAAAAGGAAAAGGCTCAGTAATTTTCAAGTGCAAGAATGGCGAAGAAAGATTCTTACGTGAGGTATATTATATTCCATCACTTTGTAATAATATTATTAGTCTTGGACAGTTAGCAGAAGAAGGAAATAAAGTGACACTTAACGGTGACCTGCTGTGGGGTCATGTCAAGGAAGGAAAACTATTAATGAGGGTGAAAAGATCTATGAACAGACTTTACAAGATTATACTCGAATCTGATGAACAACAGTGTTTGATGTCGAAATCCGAAGAAGACACATGGTTATGGCACTCGAGACTAGGACATGTGAATTTCAAAGCTATGACATTAATGGACACCTCAAAGATGGTGCATGGTCTGCCTAAACTGATAAGTCCTACTGAAACGTGTACTGGATGTCTTATGGCAAAGCAACCACGGAAGAGCTTTCCGTCTAAATCGAGTTACAATGCAAATAAGGCTTTAGAGTTGATACATGGAGACTTGTGTGGCCCGTTGTCCCCTTCTACACCAGTTGGAAACAGATACATCTTCCTCTTAGTAGACGACTACAGTAGGGTCATGTGGGCTTATTTGTTAAAATCAAAGGATGATGCCTTCGAGGCATTAAAAAAATTTTGTGCCTTGGTCGAAAATGGTGGAGAAAAGAAGATTAAGACCTTCTGAACCGATAGAGGCGGGGAATTTTTTCTCTAATGAATTTATGAGATACTATAAAGAAGCTGGGATAGCAAGACAATTTACAGCGCCCTACACACCACAGCAAAATGGCGTGGTTGAACGAAGAAACAGGACCATGGTCGAGATGGCACGCAGCTTGTTAAAAGGTAAGCAATTGCCAAATGAGTTTTGGGGAGAAGCTATATGTCACTAAATTTACATATTGAACCGATTACCAACTCGTGCAGTGTCGGAGTAACACTATACGAAGCTTGGTCAGGAAAAAAATCTCACATTAAGCACATAAGGGTCTTTGGATGCTTAGCTCAGATGAAAGTACAAAATCAGATGGCACGGAAATTGGATGACAGAAGTGTTCTTGTGATTCATCTATGGAAAGAACCTGGTAAAAAAGCGTACAGGTTGTATAACCCTGTTAACAAAACTGTGCATGTTAGTAGAGACGTTGTTTTTGAAGAAAAGAAATATTGATTGTGGGGGAACAATGAGAACTCTGAAGAAAGACAATCTAAATCTTTTACATTATTTGGAATGGATGAAAATAATCAAGATGAGGATATGACAAATGAAAGCGAAGAGTCAAGCTCAGAATCTACAGACACCCAGGAAATGCATAATTCAAATTCATCAAGCTCACTAGCTGATTCTGAAGCTAGCAGTGAAACGCCACAGTATTTCAGGTCACTAGCAGATATATATGCAGACACGAAAGAAATTGAGCTCGAGAATGAGGAACTACTCCTCATGGGCGTTGATGAACCACTAAGTTATGGACAAGCAGTAAAAGACAAATATTGGAAGGATGCTATGAAGAGGGAAATACATGCGGTTGAAAAAAAATAGGACTTGAAAATTTACACAGCTACCGCCCGGGCACAAAGCAATTGAATTAAAATGGGTTTACAAAATCAAAAGGGACACAAACGGGGAAGTATTAAAGTACAAAGCAAGAATTGTGGCGAAAGGTTATGTGCAGAAACAAGGTATCGATTTCGATGAGATATTCGTCCCAGTGACACGTATGGAGACTTTGAGAATGTTGCTTGCACTCGCTGCAAATAAAGGTTGGGAAGTTCACCACTTAAACGTGAAAACTGCATTTCTAAATGGAGAAATACAAGAAGAAGTATACGTCTCACAACCTGAGGGTTTCATTCAGAAATGGAAAAAACATCTAGTTTATAAGCTAGACAAAGCGCTATATGGGTTGAGGCAGACACCTCCGGCGTGGTACGCGAAATTGAGTAGATGCCTTGAAGAACTAGGTTTTCAGAAGTGCCCGTATGAGCATGCTGTCTATACTCGAAGATCAGATGGAGAGACTTTAATAATTTCCGTGTATGTCGATGACATACTTGTTACGGGGACAAGTACTGCAGCAATAGAAGGCTTCAAGGAACAAATGAACATGAAATTTGATATGAGCAACCTGGGAAAGCTTGCACACTACTTGGGTATAGAAGTCAGCCAAAAGGTGGGACGTATAGAACTTAGACAGACGGCATATGCCAAGAAGGTTTTAGGGAAGGTTGGAATGAGAAATTGTAACCCAGTAAAATACCCTATGGACCCTAAACAGAATATTGGCAAGGATGAAGGTGGAGATCCTATTGACACGACACAGTTCAAAAGCTTGGTTGGGGGGTTGAGATACCTGGTCCACACTAGGCCAGATATTGCTTTCTCGGTTGGCATAGTGAGTAGGTTCATGGAGAATCCCACCAGTGTTCATCTCAATGCAACTAAACGCATACTGAGGTACATCAGATGTACATTGGATTATGGTCTTGTATACACAAGAGATTGTGGCAACCACATTTTATCAGGGTATTTTATCAGGGTATTTGGACAGTGATCTAGCTAGCCAAATTGAAGATAGGAAAAGTACAGGTGGCATGGCATTCTACCTGAATGAGAGTCTTATAACGTGGGTTTCTCAGAAGCAAAGATGCGTGGCTCTGTCGTCGTGTGAAGCTGAATTCATGGCAGCGACTGCAGCTGCATGTCAAGCAATTTGGTTACGGAATCTACTTACACAAATTACAGGGGAAAACACAGGTCAGTTGTTCTTTATATCGATAACAAATCAGCTATCGATCTAGCCAAGAACCCAGTTTTTCACGGTAGGAGTAAGCACATTGATATTCGATACCACTTCATTCGTGAGTGTGTTGAAAGAGGGGAAATAGTTATGAAGCATGTTACTACAGATATGCATCGTGCTGATGTGCTGACAAAAGCTCTTGCGCTGATTAAGTTTGAGAAGATGCGTGCATTACTTGGGATGAAGAAATTGTATGGATACGTTTAGATTACGGGAGAATTTGTTGGGTTTTAATCTAAACGTTTGCTTATCTGTCTTGCTCGAAGTTACATAGATTATGATTGAGTTGCCAGCTGTTAGTGATACGCTGAGTAGTGGTTGCTTGATTCTGGAAATTAGTCAAATAAATCGTAGCAGTAGTAGAGTGAAGTCAGGAGTATGATTGATTTCCTTTCCTAGTTTAGCCATTCTCTTTCCTGTTATTTAGGCATCTTTTATGTAAACCGGTTATATATAAGCTTATCAAGGGCATCTCTTTCTTTTGATCAGTGTTTACACAAACGCTTTGCAGACATATCTGTTTTTCCAACAATATTATCACTACCTTTTGACATTGCAGGAATGAAGCTGGGGAAATTACTGTCATTATTCCCAGTATTGTATTTATCAGGAGGAACATGTGTAACCATGATTATCAACGGAGGAAGTTGTTTGCGAAGTTTGTACGTAGAAATGTGCGGAGATTACTGCAATACAAGACCATAATTCTGTCTTTATATTCATAGCCGTCATTCTGTCTCAGTTCTCTCCCAACTTCAATTCTGCTGCCAAGTTTGCTGCTATCGGAACTTTAGAGGCTGTCATGAATTCCACCCTGTTAGTGGTCCTCTCCCTTGTCCAGAATCGCCCGGATGGCATATCTTACGGTGTCAAATACGCACGCTCCTCACCTGAAAGACAAAAAGAATTATATGGAGCCATCAATGCTCTTGGATTGATTGCATTTGCCTTTGGAGGCCACAATGTTATACTCCACATACAAGTGAGTAAATTTGTTTATATGTTGTGCTAATGATGCAGGGAACGCTATCTTCGTCTAAAGATCGACCATCAAAACACACAATGAGCAGAGCACTTTAAATTTCGTATTTTCGTGATTGCAGCTTGTTTTTATCCCCTTACAGTAGCTGGATACTGGTCCTATGGTAACAACTTACTAATGAGAGATAACATGCTAATGCTAAGGTCATTCATGCAATATCAAGGCGACAGCGTACCAAAATTTGTCAAGGCCATTATGTACTTACTAGTGGTGATATTCGAATTTATAGTATGGTAGTTTGGGACAACTGGGAGCGAATTTACGTAACCTCAAAAAAACTGGAGATGCCCCCATGTGGCTCCGAAGAGGAATTGGAGCATTTTGTGGAGGAATTGCGTATCTTGTGTCAGTGGCACTTGGGGGCTTTGATTGGAGGGATCACAGCAGTGCCTCTAACATATATATACCCCTATTTGAGACAAGTCCAATGTGGTACTTCAACGTCGGGATTGCTTTTTTAGGTATAGTGTTAGTTGTCTTGGTGGAAATTGCAGCTATTAAAACTTTGGTTGTCGACGGCCTTAAGGCTAATTTCTTCCATCCTAAGTCACAATGCCGAGACGCGGACAATATAAGTAGTATTGACAGAGATAATAGGTCAGGAGTCAGTACAACAATATCGAAGAGGAGACCCACTTTGAAGGAGCCGCACTTAACGAAACTACCCGGGAAAAGGCATTCCTGGAAAAGATCAAGGACAAGTTGCAAGGAGGCTGGAGATGGTGGCCAGCAGATCAAATGAAACTCAACTACTAACATTTTACTGTTTTATAATGTGTGCTTTTAAGAGCCTTATTTGTTAAATTTAATGACGGAAATTTGTTTTCAAGGCTTAAACCTCTTTAACAACCAGCAGATGGGCAAGTTGAAACTTGCTTCTGGACGCTAAACATGAACTTCATTTGCTAGAATTTGTTAAAACTAAAATTATTTCATGATTGAAACTAAAGCCTAAACTCATTTTAGATTTATTTGTGTAATGACTATATGCAAACTTGAGATTTATTATACGCTTAAAACAGAAAACAAGGATCAAGAATTTGATCTAGCTTCAGAAAAATGAAATATACGGAGAGTATAATGATTCAATGAACAGGTACTTGTTAAAATCTTAGAAAGATCATCATCCCAACACGTTAAGTATGATCCAGTAAACAACTCTGGTTCATTGTTTCTACTACGCCAAGAATTCACCAGAGAGCCGCTCGATTTGTATTTGGGCATGTCAAATATGATAAACTTCAAGCAACAACATTTATCATAATGCTAGACAATTTATATTCATCATTATATGTAGTATTTGTAAAAACGTTTAAAGAACTGTACAGGTAAGTTGCTTATACATCTTTTCTCATATATCATCATATCGGCAATGCTCAAAATTAAGTATGAGTGCCTCATTGAGCAAACCTATATTTACTTGTAGAAATTATTTTAAAGAACACCAAATATAGGTATGTATATGTGATGAAAACAACAGATGTATGGTGAATCTTCACATTTGCATCCTGGCAAAAGAGCATTAAAAAGAAGATCTAGCTACATGTAAAAGTTTAAACATTGTCGAAGATCAATTATGATGAACACAAGAATTTGTCAAATTAACGGGCTTGCCTAGTTTCTTGCCATGTAAAGTGACTTGACATCTGATGGTCCGGTAGAACTTGGGTTTCACCAGTTTTCCCAACACATAAGCCCTCGACCTTATGCCAATAGTTAGGTTCAGTGGCACGGATATGCTGTCGTGTCCACCATTTCTGGCACTAAAACCAGGAAGTGCACCATATAATGGAAGCTGATATGCATTAACGCTGGTTACTATGGTTCGCTGAGTCTTTCTATGCTGATGAAACTTCACCTCCTGTTACATTCACATTTAGTTCGATATCAGTAAGAAAGAGGAGATGGGAATGGGGAGATGGTTCAACTTTTGAAGGAGCAATACTTGAGGGTTAATATGTTTCAAACATAGGAAAATCATTTCTTTTTGCATGTTCCTTGATCAAACAAAATTGATGACTGGAAACTCAAAAAATCACATGTAATTCAACACGTTTATTATTTACTTTATTTATCGGCGTTGTGAGATTCATCGATCCAAAACATTAAGGCCAGTAGCGAAACTAAAGAACCCAAGCTTCCAAGGGCCCTTCAAAAACAAAATAAAAATATGAGTTTGTCTAGTGTGTGCTCATGGGCACACAATAAGCACTAAATTCTATGAATTTGGATTGTTTTTATTGGAGGAATTGATGTAAATGCAGGGGTCCATCAACATTTATGATTGAAAAACTGATCAAATTTTGACACATATATTTTTATTGTGTGCTCATGGACACACCACATAAAATCCCAAAGATTATACATAATAGAAATCTTTAGATGAAATCAAGCAGTTGGAGTTGTAAATTTTATCCACTATATAATAATGTCATAATTGCCCTGACTTGCCATTCCCAACCTAAGGCACACTTCAGCTCCTCACTATGGACATATCGACTTCAATTGTATCCTAATAACTTTAGTATAATGTTATCCGGACTCAGGTATAAGTGTCGAAGACGGGTTCGTATCCAAGTGTCGGACTCGGCAATATTCTGAAAAATTTACATATTTTTTGCCTAAAATAAGTGTCTAAGTGTATATACCCATGTACGAGTGTCGAGTGTCCGACACGGGTAATCGAAGCAAAATGAAGAGTCCGGGTAACTAAGGTATAACATATTAATTATTGTTAAATCCAAATAAAAGCTCTTCTAAAAACATACTCCTAGTAAAAATAATGATGCAACCTACAACATTGCATGAATCTTGATTGCAGACCACTTTTATGTGTCAATTTTGTACATCAATTATACACTCTTTGCGTTATGTCCTTTTTGTAACACCAACTATATTTAAATATATTCTCTGTTATAAAAATCTGCCGATTTTTCAAAAATCGCCAATAAATCGCTTAAAAATCAGTTAAAAATATTTATTCGATTTGACCGATTTCCGATAAATCGCCGATAAATCATCCGATTTTTCAAAAATCGTCCGATAAATCCTAAATCGCTATTTCAACCGAATAATTCCGATTTCTCAAATCTGTAACACTGAATATACTATTTAGTTCTTAACATTTTTATAAATATCATATTTTTTATTATTATTAATATTAGTAAATTCCACAAAGTTACACTCATTCTTTCAACTCTTCTTCACTTATTATCATTTTGTTGTTACATTTAAGACTTTATAACAATGTTAGGAACCGAGTATAACGGAAATAATATGATGTTATATGTTTCGCGGGACAATAATAAGTTTCTACCCAGTTATTGATGTAGAACAAAGAGACGAATGGATATAATTTTACTATCGACTCCTAGGAACAAAATCTTGTACAACATTGAACATTAAATTGAGATTGTGAAGTGAAACTAGTTTTGGCACAACAGTTGCAGAAAATACAATGCAAATGGACAAGTTATACGATTCATGTCACACAAAACTACCCATTTAAACAAGTTACTTGCCGTGTGTATCATCCAATAGATACCAGACACGTTAGTAATCCAGACGAGGGGTGGGTCCTTCTGAAATAAACAGAATTACAGCTTTTTGCACTACTTATAAATTTACTACTACTGTAAATCACAACTCGGATCAGTGAGTCAAGAACTCACAACTCGGATCCTATTCTAATTTTTGTCAGGCTGTATGATATGAATGCACATAAAATATAGTCACTGCATATAAAGTCGCTTTCTCTGCATTTTACAAGCTTTACACGTAAGCCTTGATTTGATACTACGAGAAATATATATATATTATTTGATTTGATACTACGAGAAATATATATATATATATATATTATTATTTTGGTAATTCATCAATATCAATTAAAGATCATAATGATTGGTATCTCCCTGTACAACAATGCATGATTATACAAAAATGGATAGGAGTGAAAAAAGAGACTTACAGGTCCATTAGCGAGATGACGCTGGTAATACCAGAGTTGAATAGGTGCAATTTTTACAGCAACTCCGAAAAATGTGCCTGTATTCCTATAGAAAATCTTGATCGTCGAATTTATACTCAGCATATCCGTTGCCACTCCCGATATATCCATCCCCGATTGCACATTAAATCTCTCAAACACCAACCTCTGCAATGCAATACATCTAATTCCCCTCACGCCTATATCAACACATCCAACTCAACTCGAAAATTAAACAAACTAACTCATAAAATTAATACTTTGAGTCCGAGTTGACTCGTTCAGTCAACCTGAGAGATGTAAAATTTATCTCACACAACACAAGCTTTTACCCCACCACACCATATATAACCAAAATAGACTTAACAACACTCATCCGAGTTAACTCACCGAGTCAACTCGGAAAATGACAAAAGAAAGCGAGAAACACACTAACCTTAACATAAATTTCGGGAGGGTAACAAGTACTAGCAGCCCACAAGATTAACGAGAACACCGAGAACAAAACAACAAACGACAGAACAAAACACACGACATAAAACCTCTTAATCTCCTTCTTGTGTCTCATATCCTCTTCATCAACTTGATCATCCTCTTCAACTGAGTCGCCAACTCGTTGAAGTCTCTTCCAGTAGCCATGATTCCTGGTAGTTTTCATGGAAGCAGAGAATCTAGAAGTGGAGGATTCTCGGGAATGGTGAATGGGAGAAGAATGGTAGTGATGACCCGGTGACCCGAATGGGCTTGACCCGTATGACATTTTTTCAGCGGCGTCATGGTTAGAGGGAGATTGAACGTAGTAGAGTGGGTGTTTTGGAGATGCTGCTTCCAGGCTTGTTACGTCCGAGTCGGATTTTGTGTGCATTTTCTATTTTATCAAAGTGGATGAATGTGTGTGCATGTAAGTTCATGTATATGTAGATTTCGTCGTACTTATCTGTGTTTAATGTTTATTAAGTTGGCTGAGTTGAGACGTTCAATATCATCCAAACCAGTACTTGCTATTCCCTCCCATTTGTTTACACTTTTTTTAGATGTCTCTTTCAATTGTTTACATTTCAAAAATTTTCAAAAATAGTAAAGTTTTTATAATTTTTAAATTAACTACATCCACTATTTTCCTTCACTATACCCACTTATACATATAATATTAATCGGTCTCACTACTTTACTCATTTTTTCAATTTTTTCCCATTATTTTATCATTTTTCTTAAACTCCGCGCCCCACCCAATTATAAATATTTAGGAGGGACGGAGGGAGTATTACAATTTGACATTTTGTTTTGTATGCGTAATAAAAAACAATTGTTTCTTTTAGCATAAGTTGAAGTTACTATTTGTTTGTTGGTTTATAAATGTAAAGTTACCTTAAACATTATGTGACATTTTAATTTTCGTGTTCTATGTAAAGAGGCTAAATTATTTCTGCGAACATATTCTTGAAATTTGTTTTTTTGAAATAAATCTAAAAATCAGTTTTTGGACAAAAAGAATATATATGTCAATGAAACATAAATAGTACAAATAAATCTACTTTACAATTAAAATGGAACCTTTTTTAGGGAACAATTACGGTAAAATCTCGATAAATAAAAAATCTTATCAAAAAATTATAGGGTTAAGGAGCAAAAAACACCATGTATTAAAAGGGTGAGAGCAAATAAGTTCATCTACTTTATTTTGGTTCAAATAAATCCTTCTTATCAAAATGATGGTTCAAAAACACCCATCGTATCATATTTGATTAACCATGGTTACTATTAATATGAAATATAGTAACATATCTAGCTACTCTTCAAATTAATTATATTAGAAATTTATAAATTATTTATACTTTCTTATAACTACTTTATACCCTACGCACATATGCTTTATTAATGTAATATATAAAATTGATATATAATTTTTTTAAAATTATTTTTTAAGGAAATTGAAAAATAATATTTATAAATCCAATTGATTATATCTATTTTATTAACACTAGCGTGTAGACCGTGCGATACACTGTTTTTAAAATTTACTTGTTTTATTTTTTAAAATTTATTTTGATAATTTTTTAATGTATATGTATATTATTACTTTACTTCTTATATTTTCAAATGTTTTTATTATTTTTGATAAATATGCAAATATTAAGAAATATACGGATGATGAATTAAATTAACTTTTTTTTGCGATGTATATTATATAACTATATACATCAGAATATATAATCATATTCTAGCTACGGTGGTATCATCATATTATATTTTAATGTTTAAATAGATTGTTTTTCATGATTGATTAAACATATAATCATATCTATACTATATTATAATAAACGAAATATTAAAAATTTGGTAGTCGGTCGGTCGGTATTGCTGAAATTACTTAATTATCCTTACTTAACTATTTTTTATTAAACCACTAAATATTGAAATATTATTAAAAACTAAGTTTGATAAAAAAGTTATTAAAAATTTGATTGGTAGGCAGGGGCGGATCCATGATTTAAATTTCATTATATTAATATATAAACTGTTTTCATCGGTTCAGGGTTCGAATCCCGTCAACAGCGTGTTATATTTAAATTTTTATATTCTTTATTTTTAACAAATTATACAGGTTCAAGATTGGAGTCCCGTGAACATATTATATATTATATTATTTATTTTTCAGTTAAGTCTCAAATTATCATAAAACATATATTATAATAACTTATTATGTTCCTCAATTTATTTTTCAACTATTGAAAATTTATATTAATATATTAATAATTTTAATATAAAATATATTATTAAAAATTATTCGAGTGTTAAAAACAATCCGTGCATCGCACTATAGGACTGTATTAGGACATTGTAGCATAGCGTGTTTGAATAATAGTAAAATACTGTAATATACAATACATAATATATTGTATCGTATTCCTTGAAAGAATCTGAATTTGATTTTAAAATATATAACCACTGTTAACAAAATATGATAATAAGGGCTTATTTGAACTCATTATTTAATGATAAAGGGCTTACTTGATCACTATAGGGGAATATTTGCTCCACGCACTAAAAAGAAGGGCTTTTTTGCTCCTTAACCCAAAAATATATCTACAGGAGCATTGTTTTCCTCTTTGCTATGATCATTTTAACCTCAAAAACTTAATATTCTCAATAATTAATAAAAATAAAATTCATGTTATCATATTTAACTAATACGACAACTCAATTTAAAAATATACAAATAAATGTATCGAAAGATGGAGAGAGTAAAAAATAAGGAAAGTACTTTTTGAGTAAATAAGTAAAATGAGCATTCAAAATAAAAGTAATAAGGTACATTGAAAACTATGAAAAACAGGTCTTCTTTATTTTTGGGATATCAATTGGTGAAGGGGAGAAAGTGAATAAAGGGTAAGGATTGGTAAATACTAGGTATGGTGTATTGAAAATCATGGGAAACACATTTTCTTTATTTTCGGGATATATATTGGTGAAGTGGAACGAGTATAATGATTGGTGCATTTTCTCACAAGAAATGGTAAGTACACAATTTTTATACAAAATGAGTTGACATATGACTGTATATTATATTTAATATTTTGTTGGTGATTTAATTAAATTTTTTCAATTTTCTTTTCGTTTCATCTTTTCTATCAAAACTTATTTGTTTTTTATTCTTATTATTTTATATTTCACTCACTTTATTATTTAACTTATTTATATATTATTTATTATTTAATGTTTTAATTTATTTACTATTTATTTATATTACATGACAAACACACACAAAAAATAAAGATATATATATATATATCTCTGTGTGTGTTTGTGTGTGTAACTAACAAAAAATAAAAGAAATTGGTTAAATTTTAAAGTAGTCACTAAACTGAAGTGCACATATAAAAAAACTACTCTACTTATCGGCATCTTACTTGCACCACTCTAGTTGAGGATAATGATATGTCCGTTAGTCAGTGCTGTTGACTTGACGGGAAACGTGACATGTCATGCACCGATTTGACAGAGTGGATGTAACGGTCTTTTTGTGACGTGGCTTATGGCAACGGCTATATATCCAATCCATGTAGATATATATATATATATATATATATATATTAGGGTTCTTCATTGTTGAATCAACTGAAATAAAAATCCTCTACATTTCACTTCAATTCATTTAATATAGTTCATCCTCGTGTGTCAACAAACTAAATCCCCATGGGTAGAAGTACGGAATCTTCCACCTCTTTGTAGTCGGTGAAAAATGAAGAACACAAATTGTGTTTCGTGGGAGACGAGCTAGAACATGTGTTTCCTGGACTTTAGAAAATCCTGGAAGGCGTTTCTACACTTGTGACATACCAAAGGTAATTTTTTATTAGTTTTTGTTTCATATGCATGTAGTTGTAAATAATGTACATAAATTGTTAATTGTAGGAAGGTAAATGCTGTCATTTTTTTCAATATTTTGATGAAGATTTCAGTCCTAGAGCAATGGAAATGATTACTCACTCGAACCACCGGAGAATTTATTTGGAGGAGAAGTTGAAGCTTGTCGAAAAAAACTTAGCGGAAAATCTTAAAAAAAGAAGATTTTGAAAGAGGAAAGGAAGGTATTGATTGATGCAAGAATTATGTTATAGGATGAGAAGAGTAAGATTAAAAAGCAGCTGAAGATCGGTGTGCTACTAGATGTGATGGTGGTTGCCTTTGTAATGAATATGAAGTATTTGGTTTATAGTAGTAAATGTGATGGTGTAATTGTTGTTAGGTGATTATGTATTGGAAGGAAATGTATTGCCATATATGACGTATATGCAATGAATAAAATGGTCATATAGACCACATTTTGGTTCTTCTTTCTGATGTACAAGTTGTCATCAATAATGATATGAATTCATCTAAAAATAGTTGAGAAATTATGACAGACCAAAATAAATACTGACTTAAAATCTAAAGAAAGCAGATTCAAAAGGTTAATACCATAAATTGCAAACATCAAAAGTCTTACAAAAGCATGATTACCAAATCCCATAAGTCTTACAAGTACTTAAAACAAATAGACCATAAAATTAAATCAAAAGAAAATCCAATGTCTTTAAAGACATAGTGTCTTAATCTTACAATAGAAACTTAATTCAGTCAGCTAGGTTAATTGGATCTTCTGCAATGTTCTTGAAGCCACTCAACCTTTTTAACTTAGTGCTTAGTCTAAAAGCATAACTTCTAGGGGCTGGTGGAGGAGGGATATTCCTCTGTTTGTTGATGTTTCTTTCACCAGTCCTGTTTGAACTAGTACTATGTTCAGTTCTTGTAGGGGGTGTGCTTGCAGGTGGTGTACATCTTGGAGGTCTGAAAGGTACCAAGCCTGGTGTAGGCATGAAGACAGCTTTTGAGCATGCACCCTTATCTTTCACCAAAAGAAGCTTCTTCCTTGGAATTTTGGTAAAAAAGCTATGGGCTCATCATCAGCAAGTTCAACTCATGGAGTTGCACCTTCTTCCACCTCCTTCTATTTCTCCCCATTGATGAAAGTGTTTCATCAATTAAATCTTCAATTCCACACATTTACTTTGCATCCTCCCTTTCTTGAAATCTAGATTTTTCATTGCAGGCTTGCAAGTCATCTGCATAATCTTGCTCAAACATTCTTCACATATCTTGATCACCCTCCTCACTGTCTAAACTAGCATGGTTCTCTTCTTCTTGCAAAGACATCTTTCATTTACCTGTATAAGATGGTTGTTTTACCTTTCATAGCTTCAAGTGAGTATTTGTAAGTAGCCAGGTCTCTCTCTCTCTTTCTCTTGTAGTACTCAAATATATAGTCTTGTTGTTCTTGCCTCCTAAAGTTGATAACAACAATGGCATGCTGGCATGGAATGCCTGTCAGATCATACATTCTGTAGTCAGATGTGCCTCTCTCCAATTCAATTATTACAAATCTGGTTCCAATCTTCACTTGAAATTTCTTTTCACCATCCAAAGCTGCAGACCATTTTCTTGATTCATTGACAAGCAAATCCAAGATCTTTTTTATTTTGGGACAAAGTTGGAGATCCTTTTTAACATATCATCCCTTCTAGCTATCATTCTTTTCATGAGCTTATAATGAATCTCTTGTAGCATTGTAAGTAGTGGCATAAACCTAAATTTAAATAGTTAATCAACCATTAGTATTTTTTTAGTCACAAGGGAAGGAGAATTATTCAATATAGTTGAAATTTATTACCCTTTACTGATGATCCAAGAATTGAAACTTTCAGATATGTTATTGTCTTTATTGTCAACTAAAGGGTGTATAGCAAAATGAGATCTACACCATTGATTGGGGTTTATAACCTTGAGTTGTTCTTAAGCACCCTTAGACTCTTTCTCAAGTTCTTTCATTGCTCTTGCATGAGCAACTTTATGTGTTGACAGTCCTATTGTCCAAAAACACCTTTTCAAAATCCCAGTTTTAAACCTAAAAATTAAATAAGCAAAAAATCATTAGCAATCAAACAAGTACGAAAATAATAGGAAGTCACACTATTAACAATATTGTAAGTTACCTCTTTTTAAAGTTGGCACAAAGATGCATTGTGCACAATCTGTGTTCAACAGAGGGGGGGAGCTCCTTCACAATATTTTCTAGTCCCTTTTGCTGATCACTTATTACTGTGACTCCAAACCCATCTTGTAATTCCAAGTCATTTTTCATTAAGATGATGAACCGTCTCCATAAATGTAACGCCCCCAAATCCGGGATCAGGAATCTGGGTCGTCACTCCATCCTTCACTCATGTGTAACCTGCATTGATTCAATAATCCAACAGACCGCAATCTCACGCACACACACACACACACACACACAGTAGTTATAGCCTTAGAAACGATGTACAAAATGTAATCTTCTTTTATTACACTCAAATGTACTTTACCGGATCTTAACAATTATTCGTAACCTCTACATGAAGTTACAATAATTACTACTAACATCTTATACTTATCTGGATACTCTGGTCCACCTGAGACAAAGCTGTAAGGGATTTTCTCCATGATTTCAAGTGGCTAAGTCCCACACTGGTATACTGGTAACCTGTTGTGTTGTGACATTTAAAATAAAGCAAGAGTGAGCAATAATGCTCATCCATAAGAATCAACATTATGAAAAGACTGATAAAGAAATTATATTAATCCGTACAAGGATATGTATTTATTCAAGTAGTTTTCTTGGTGATACACACCTTTTTTCAAAATAATGTTTTTGATTGACTTATCAGTCTGCAAATACCTTAATGGTAAACCCAACACCTAGGCTTGGGTTACGGTATTGTATCACAATTTCAATTAGAAGAATAGGACCTTCACCGGAGCCTCCGAGTTACGATGATCAGTCGTATAACGGTATCATTCTCTACATGTAGATGGACGACTTCCTAACATCTTGGTTGTCACCCAAACCGCATTCGGGCTTTATATGCTTCCCCATTCCTCCCGGGTATGTTTTGTATACTTCGTATGTCCTTCAGTACACATGGAACATTCTTATACAGAAAATTAAAATGGCAGTCTCCCCAGTCCACGAAGTACTGGATCTCTGCCCCTCCTCTGTTCTTTTAAGATACCTATCATGTACTTGGAATATCGAACTATATGGAAGTTCCCCAACTATTTTGCTTGTTGATAGGCACCGCTCATCTCATATATATATATATATATATATATATACTTCCGGGAATTTTCGGAGGAAGTACTATGATAATGTTAGTTGACCATTGTCAACAGATAAATAAATAAGGGGGAAGTTTCCTTTGAAACTATGTTTAAATATTTAAAATAAGTCGAGATATATTCATCGACGATCTGAAAGTATTCGAATGATTTTCTGAAATCCAGGAGTATATTAGAATAGGTTTTATGATTTTTAAATCATATTAAATCATTTACTAAATAATTAATAATTAAATAATAATTATTAAATAATAATTATTAAATAATTAGACCTCGAATAATTATGTTTTAAAAGAATATTTGAAATAATATTCCTCAACTAATTTACGTTTAAATAATTAAGGTAACCTTTAATAATATAATTAATCGAGTATGAAATAAAATAATTGTTGGAGAATACTTCTCCTATATTAAATGAATAATTGAAATAATATTCGTTATTCGAGTAATTAAATATAGTTGAGGGAATACGATCTTTGAAAATCGTTTTAAATAATTTTGAGGTATTTAATACTTCGCAAGTGGACATCGAGTCCCTTGGAATAAAATAAATACGGACTTTTGATCGTCCAAAATATCACCAGGATGATTCCCGGGTTTTTACAATAATATACATACCGGCCGACTCTCGGTCTACAATATACATGTCACGCTACTCTCTAGCGTTAACATTTCTCAAATATAACAACTCTGGCATACTTCCGGGTTTTTATAAACTTACACCGACCAATCCTCGGTCTAAATAAATCGTTTCAAATTCGGTACTTTTATTATACCAAAATCATCATATCTTATGATTCAATATATAACAATTTGTAAATCACCGTAAAATATTTATCATGCATATATTGCAGTATTTAAAAGCAATCACAACACAACAGTTCTTAAAAGGCAGGGTTTGAAAACTTGCCTGGAGTCCAAGATACGTTTTCCGACCTCCTCTCGTTTCGGGTTTTCAAATCAGCAAATATCATAATCTTAACTAGAATTCCTAATCTCATCACCAACTTATATTTCTAATAAGTACAATACTTCATAATTTTCAATATTCGACCGACTCGAAATAAGTATCAATCCTTGGTCGAAACGGACGGTCAAAATAGTCTTCTAGAGTTGACTTTACCGAATGTTACTATTATGCGACTCACACTCTAACATTTTTAATAAATCGAAAAATTAATAATTTAAAATTGAAACTATGTCGATGAGCTTCTTGAGTTCTTGTAATATTTATCATAAAAATTTCATTTTGATAAAATGAGTTTAAATAGGTGAAAAACATTTTAAAAGTTCGGTTAACTACGGAGTTTTACTATTCACACCGCTTTCACTAAAACGTTGATTTCTCTCAAACTGTTAACTCAATTGACGCACCGTTTTGGCGTACGTGATCTAGAAAAAATTTAGAACACATTATTTGAAAATATTTTTCTGGGCAGAGGGTTAAAATCCCGAAGAGACAGTTTCTAACAGGTGGTTGTTTTTTATGTTCGTACTCCGCGCGACCTCAGCTCCGACATTTTTACAAAATCTAAATATACATATTTTTACTTGAAATTTTTATGGCAGTTAATAAACTCTATTTGTTACTCTCTGTTAAAATTTAATGATTTTTAAGTATTTTTAAATCGGTCATTTCTATTTACAAGATTCATAATTTGTAGCAATTTTTGTTGCGCAAATCGTTTTTACTAAAACAGTCATAACTTTTGATCCGTAAATTGAAATCAAACGATTCAAGCGCCTAAAATATCTTCATAACATTGTCTATAATAATAAAGTCTTAATTTTCAAGAAACTACAGTTTATACATTCGGAAACCTCTGCAGAAAACTTAAGTTGTGATTTGTTCATTTTAACGAGGTTACGATTACGATTCGAGTTTCGTTTACGTCCTAAATCATTATGCAACCATCAACAACCACCATATCATTATCTCACCACTAAATCCTCTCAATAACATCATGTTATTGAGGCAACAAACATCAACCTTAATACTAATTAACTAAACATCAAGAAAATATCAAATCAATCATCAAAACCATACTTATATCCAAGATCCTTACTTTTTGTTAGTCCCTAACAATGCAACAAGAATTACAGAAGGGGGTTGAATGGAATTCTTGAAACTTTTTCTCAATTATAAAATGTTCTAACTTAAAATATATATGTCAGTGTTTTGATCTGCAAAGTACGGAATGACAAGTTAAATATGAATCAAAACACAAACTAATAAAAATTACAAGTCTTTAAAACTTTCTGGTGGATTTGAATGTATCCACAAGATATATATATATATATATATATATATATATATATATATATATATCAAGAGAACTATGTGAAGCTTGAATAGCTCACAGCTGCTTATAGATAAGAACAACTAAACTTATAGAGAAATGCTAAGGATACAGCTTACAATTGTTTCTCTGAGAGAATACTTGCTTAGTCTTCTTGTTGTTCTATTTGCTACTCTTGGTTTATATATCACCAAAATTACACAGTAATAAGACAAGATAATAAAACAAAACCTATCAAGTCTAATACTATTCTGCTTCACTACTCTATTCCAGCATCTTTGAATATCTTCATAATAGCATGGAAATGGCAATGCTTCTTTGTTCTCAAAAACCCAGTTGAATAGGTTTCCACATTCCTTTTGAATACACTCGACGCATGTGACTGTGTTGTCACTGTCAACAGATGTTTGAATTGATCATCTGTTGGGTACATGATCATTCGTCGGGTTGCCTTGTTGATCATCCGTCGGGTAGCTTTGTTGATCATCCGTCGGGTAGCTATTTGGCACTTGACTTCATTTCATTTATACAGAATTACAAGACATCATCTATGTACAATTAATCAACCTATTCTGCATATCTAATTAAAGTCAACATGACTTATATGCTACTACAGAATCTAAACAAAGGTGTTTACAGAGATGTGCTATAATAACTCGAATTTTTGAGACCTTGTAAAATGTTTAATGAATAGTAATCCTGACAGACGGGAAAAATTTTGAGCCCACATTATGTAGTACATGAGAAAATGAGTTTCGGAGTTGATATTATGATAATACGTATCAAATGAGTATATGTAAACACTATTAGTTTTCGAAGAAAACGAACTTTGAAAAACGACCATATTTACGACTCATCGAGGATTACGGGAATCCCAATATAATTACAAGATTAAAACCTTATGGATTTATATCCAAGTATGATAATTCAAAACATAAGAAATAAATGCGAAAAGAATTACATCGCGAACCATTTACGAGGAAGTATTACGAAAACGTTTAAGCGACCGAGCGAACGCATAAACGATTAACTAAACGTAACGCACTATCTAACCATGGTAAGAAAGTAACCATGGTTACTTTATCAAATAGTGAGCTAGATATAGGATGATCAACCAAGGCTAATGAAATAGTAAGCTAAGGAAGCTAAAACAAGTAGCTTAGCTTGTAAACTAGGAAGCTACTTAGATTTGTCCATGGATTTGGCAACAAGAATAAACCTAGGATCCTAAACTAGGAGAATATCAAATCAATATAAGATATCACCAACATAATTTCCAAGAAGCAACCAAGGAAGCAAGCATAAAACTCTCTCCCCACTTCTTCATCAAGCCATTCGGCTATTTTCCAAAAACCAAGGAATTCAAAATCAAATCTCCAAGTTCTAGCCATCAATAATCCTCCCATTAATTCTCAAGCATTCTAACAACCAAACTAAGGTAATAAAATTCTTTGATCTCTTTTTATCAAGGTTTGATGGGTGAAATAAAATCAAGAAAGTTGCTAGTGAATAGTATGAATAATAACTCTTCTTTGGTTTCTTGATTTCAATGGTGGTTTTAGGTTCCAAAAACATACCAAGCACTCCCAAGACTCCACCATCCTCAAGAACACATCTCAAGCTTTCAAGAAAGGTAAAAATCTTTGACCCAACTTTATTTAAGGTTCAAATCCAAGATCCTTTTAGTATGTAGTTATAAACCTAGTTTTAGAGGTGATATTGTTGAAATCTTGATATTTAGCTAAGTAGATTTAAGGTTGATTGTTGTTGCCTCAAGAACATGATGTTATTGAGAGGAGTTAGTGTGTTGATTATGATATGGTGATTGTTGGTGGTAGTATAAAGATTTAAGGCATAAACGAAACTCCGATCATGAACGTAATTTCGTTAAAATGAACAAAACGTAACTTTAAGTTTCTGCAGAAATTCCCGAAGATTTAAAATATAGTTTCTTGAATAATAACCCTTGATTCTGATATAAAATTTTATAAGGATCTTTTAGGCGCTTGAATCGCTTGATTCCAATTTACGGATCAAAAGTTATGACCATTTTACTAAAAGTGATTTACGCGACAAAAACTGCTACGAATCACGAACTTTGAAAATATAAAGGATTGACTTAAAAGTGTTCATAAATCATGAAATTTTTACAGAGAGTAGTATATTTAGTTTCCTAACTTCCATGAAAATTTCAAGTGAAAATAATTATTTTTCAGTTTTATAAAAATATCAGAGCCGAGACCGCGCGATTAGAAACTGTAGAATCCATAAGTGGAGCCGACGACGAAAATGAAAATGAACTTAAGATTCTTTGAAAAATGAAGCGACCATGATGTGAATAAGGACTTAAATGAATAATAAGGATAAGATAAGTTGAGAGGGTGCATAATAATTAGTGCATGAGTGCGGGTAGCCATAAATTAGAACGGGACCTAACGAAGTGAATTATGTTATGATTATTGATTTCCGAGCGGAACCTAGAGCATCCTCCATCTCGAGATACCCAGGAAAGTTTACGAACCCAACTCCACTTACTGTTGTGTTGTGAAAGGATTATTTTATTATCATTGCATAAATACCATGTTTGCCATGATACATAGTTATTGAATTTTTGCATAATATATCAATATTGTACGATAAGTATATGTATCGTAAAATATTTATTTCCGCTTTAAGCGTGATGTATAATTATAAGGCCGGGAGTCGATCATGATTTTCTGATAAAAATACGGGAATCATTCCGGTGATATTAGGACAATCACAAGTCCATAAAAGTACGTTTTAAAGGGACTCAACGTCCAATTACGAAACATTAAAACACCTCGAACTTTTATTAAAATGATTTCCCAACGATCATATTCCCTCAACTATATTTTATTATTCGAACAATAAATATTATATACCTATTCCTTTATTATAGGAGAAGTATACTCCAACGATTATTTATTTCAAACCCGATTAAACATTAAAGATTATTGATTGCGTAGACATAGACTAGTTGAGGAATAGTATTTTAAATATTCTTTTAAAGAGTAAACTCATTCGATGTTAATTATTTATCGATTATAATTTTATTATTTATTAAATGGTTTATTATGATTTAAAAATCATGGATCCTGATTTAAAATACTTTCTAATTTTCGGAAAAATCATTCGAATAATTTTAGAACGTCGGAGAATATTATCTCGACTTAATTAAATATTTTGAATATAGTTTTAAAAGAAACTCCCCCTTATATAACAAATATGTTGACAACGGTCAACTCACATCCTTAGTACTTCCTCCGAAAATTCTCGGAAGTACATATATATACGTATATATCTAAGTGTACCTATCAACAAGCAATATGCTTGGGGAACAATATAAGTTCCATAAATATGATGGGATTCTTAAAAGGACAAGGAGGGGTAGACTCCAGTACTTCGTGGACTGGGGAGACTACCAATTTACTACCACATGAGAAAGCATTTTATACACTAATGAACATGTGGAGTATGCGTACCTGAGAGGGATGGGCGCAAAACCGTGTCTTGAGAGGGATATACGCGAAGTGTGTACCTGAGCGGGACAGACACAGAAAAGGCCCAAATGCGGCCAGGGTGATAACCAATAATAAAAGGGAATCGTCCATCTACATGTAAAAAAGGTTACTTTTATCGCAGTACGACTGATCATCGTATGCGGTGGCTCCAACGAATGTCCTATTCTTCCAATTGGAATTGTGATGCAATACCGTAACCCAAGCCTAGGTGCTGGGTTTACTATTAAGGTATTCACAGGATAATGAAATCCACTAAAGAATTGTTTTTATGTAAGAAGGTGTGTGCCACCAAGGAAAAACTAAATTCGAATAAAACATAATTATCATATATGATGTTTTACGTAAGTTATCATACAGTCATTTTCATACTGTACATTATTATGCTGGGCATTATAGCTCACACCTGTTTCTTAAATTGACACACCACAACAGTGAATCAAGATGCCTGCCATGAGAACCACAACCAGGAAACATGTAGGAAATGGCCAATTGTTCCGTAGATTGTTTGGTGTTGTACCACAGATAGTCCGAATAAGTTGGATTGGTTTTCAGTTGTTTTTAGTTTGGCTTATTTATAAGTATGACTTATGTAAGGTAATAAACAAGAAACGTATATTTGACCGACGGACTAGCCTTACTTAAAGGTTACTCCCCGGTAAGACTTAATTATTTTTGGGTTGTAATAATTATCACTTTATGGTTGTAATAATTATCACTTTATGGTTGAATTACTCTAGCTATGAATGGTTCGTTTCCAAGACAATAACCTGTAAGTGTGTGTGTGTGTGATAAGTTTGGGGTCGTAAAGTGTGAGTAATTATATATTATAGTGTGAGGTATGTGGTTTGTAGTAGTTTAGATGGCGTGGCCTCCGAGATTTCTGACCCCATATTTTGGGGCGCCACATGTGCTACATGACTTATTGTTACATAAGTTACTCACTCGATAGATGTCAAATCATCATCCGTCGGGACTATATTGAGTCATCCGTCGGGACTATATTTGCTTATCCATCGAGTGCTACATATTTCACTAAGTTAAATCTACTAAGGTGTTTTATTAATGAAATCATCAAGTTCACAATATATTCACATCAATCTCCCCCAATTTATGTCTACTAGAATTGTAGCCATAAATTAAGAGAAACTTGATGATAACAAAACACCCTAAAAATACAAATTTAAATGGAAGTAGATAAAACTGTAAAATGCTGCAATTAACAAAATGTACAAAGATTTGCTCACAGTCATTTTTAAGGTGCTCCTCTAGCCTGAGCAGATTAATCTATTTCCTTGAAGATCTGGATCTCTTTCCAAGCTTTCTATTGTTTTCTTCTATCTGATTTTGGAGCTGTCTGTGGAATTCCAGTTCATCAGATTCTGAGAGATTTAACATTCCTTGCATTTTCAAAAGAGTCTCATTACTAGAGATGCTCAACTGGTCTTCTAATCTGAAGAATCTTCTAAATCCTTTATCATCCATGAATTCCATCAGCCAGTAGGGCCTTAGATGCACTCTACTCCCTGTGTAAGGAATAGTTAGAGTCTTTGGGAGTGCATCTTTGGCTCTAATACTCCTCAGTTCTTCAATCTTCTTTAGAACAAGTCTTCTAGCTGTCACATTGAATCCAAAGTTCTTCTTGAAGGATGAATAAACCTTTATCAGCACAGATTGGCTCTCTTGAAGGATCCTGTGAAGTGGCCACTGCATCTCTTTTCCTCCCTTATACTTGAATACTAACCTTTCAGGTAGATTCCTGTAAGCATCAATCCCTCTGACTTCTTCCAGTTCATCTAGATAGAGGTTTAGATCTGAGAATTCCTTGATGTCACAAATGTACATGATGTCTCCCTTGTTGACTTTGGTTAGGGACTTGGATCTGAGAGTTGAGGGCTTCACTTTCTTGACTGCTCTGGTCTTTGTCTTCTTTAGCTTCATGAAGTGAGGTAGATTGAGTTCAGGTATTGGTAGACTATCCCAGTCTATTGGCTCATCCTTTGGAATGATAGGTTCACCATGAAAATACTTGGATGGATCTATCCTGAATTCTTCATGTGCCATAGAGGGCATGGATGTTTGAGTTGTTGCAGATGTAGACTTTTTGGGAAACTGATCTTTCAATTCCTTTTTATCAAAATCCACTTTTCTCTTTGCATGAAGTTTGTATCTAATACTTTTTCTCTGCTGTGATTCTTCTTGCATTTTCAGTTCCTTAGATTCATTGGTTTCAGATGATTGTTCAGGAATTTGTTGTGTAGATTTTACAGCTTGCAGCTTGGCCAAGATAGCAGCTTGCTCTTTTTGTTTGACCTTTTTAGCATCTAGAGCAGCTTGCTTCTTTTCTTGCTTCAATCTTGCCTTTTCTTCTCTCTTTGCTTCAGCAAATTGAGGGTGTCCAGCCACCACACAAATTTCCTTACCATTCGTGAAAACCTTAGCAATTCTTCTTTTCAATGCTGAATCAGTTGGATCCTTATAGAATGCAATAGATCTTGACAGCAGTTTCTTCTCATCAGGCTTTGGTGTCTCATACACTGTGTCCAAAGGATTCTTTAGAGAAGATTTAGGATAGTTCACCTTTGGCTTCAAAATTAGCCCAGCCTTTGGAGATTTGATGCAGGATGGTTGTCCTCTTTCCAGATTATTCATGCTCATATCATTCACAGAGATTTTTCTGACTTGAGAGTGATGAATGGCTGATTTTTCTGGCTTCTTTGCTAGCCCAAACCTCTTTTGAATGTCCTCATCAATTTTCTCCTAGTTGATTGGGCTCAACTATTTCTTTTTAGCTGCTCTCAATGTGGCTGCTGCTTTATTAATCAGATCAATGATGTCTTTAGTTGGTGGCTTAGTGAAAGCAATTGTGGGCACAATTACTTTGCTAACTTGAATTCTAAGCTGTTTCTCCCCCTCACTTGAGCCTTTCTCCCCCTTTTTGTTATCATCAAGTTGTGTGGGAGGGATTTGAGCAGCCACCAACTATTGGAGTAGTGCAGTCTGAGCTTCTTGATTGTTAAGTATCTTGGCCATTGACTTCTCTACAGCAGATAGTCTTGAGTCCATGGCCTCAACTTTCCTATTGAGATCAGCCTCCTTCCTTAGCTTTTGAGCAATTTCAGTCATGGTGGTTGCAGGGAGTCTAGCATTCATCCTTTCTATAACATCGTGCTTGACTTCAGAAATTTCTTGCTTGATTGCATCCACACTCTGACTGTGTTGGAGGGCTTGAATTTTATGCAGCTGAAGTGCTTCAAGATATGCTGTGAGAAGCTTCTTTGTGCTAGCATTGGAAGATGCCTGAATGGCTGCTTGGGTGTCATAAATTAGCTTGATAGTGTTGATTGGAGATGTGCATTCTTTTGTAAGCATCCAGGCAGGAACATCTGTATCTCCCCCTATGTCCATGCTATCTTCCTCATCATCCCCATCAGCATCCCTAAAAGAAGTTTCATCCAGTTCAAAATCACTGCCAATATTGGAAGGCATAGCAGTGATTGCATCCTTTGCTCTCTGTAAAGTTTGTGTTGTATGCACCAAGTTCAGCAATCTTTCAGCCTCCTCATTGCCCTGTATAGCTAGAGTTTGAAAAGCTGTAACAGGGTGAGTAAATGTCTCAGCATCTAGGGAAATAGAATCTATAACAACTTGCTATTCTTGCTGAAATAGCCTTTTCCTTTCTACATCACTGACATTCATTGACTCACTTGCAATGGTTTCCATCCTTACCTGCATTTCTCTCATGATCTCTCTTTTGTTGCATCAAGGTGTCACCTTGGCTCCCCACCCTCACACCCTCACCTTCACCATCTAAGCTGGGACTCATCACACTCACTTTTGCCAGTCCTTAAGAAATGGATTGCATTGGTTCACTCTTTTCCTCTCCTTTTTTCTGGGAGCAACCCAGACTCTCACTCATTTCACTCCATTCCCTCAATCCTAGGATTGATTGCACTACTACTAAGTCTTCTGCACTTGTAATAATTGATGAAATTTGAAGCTGTGCAGAGACACTCGACGGATAAGGAATATCCGTCGGGTTAGCAGTTTGACTATCCGACGGATAACTGCTGTTAAGCTTATCCGTCGGGATACAATCACTACTCGACGGATGAACAATATCCATCGAGTGAGTAGAAATGAATGAGTTTGGAGTGGAAACTATTGTGGACTCTGTGCAGATTGATGAATATTTTGGCACAGATGTCTCAACAGTTTCAGAAAGAAATGGCAAGTGAACCAACAAATCATCTAGAAGATGATGCTCACTTGCTTGGATTTTTGGCTTCTCCAAGAGAGTTAAAGATGGAGAATTTGGAAGTGATGTGTTTATCATGTCAACATCCAAAGAGTGTGTGGGAGAATTTGGTGTTTCAGGTGCTTCTATTATTAAAGATTTTGGTTGTGACTCCACATTTATTGGAGCCACATCAACCTGACTTTGAGAAGGTGCAGTGACTGTGTCTTTAGCACCAGTTTGCACAGTGTTTGAACCCTGTGCATCCCCAAGGGTTTTTGATTTCTTCTTTCTAGTGTAAGTTTGGGGTGAGCTTGTGTCCCTTTCACTTTTGGCCTGTGCTCTTGGTTGAGAGCTATGTTCAATAGTCACATCCTTTTGGGAGGATGCAACTAGTAATGTGTTTATATCCTTATTAAGCACTGCAGTTTGTTGGGAAACTGCAGTGTGGCTAGGATGGGAAACACTCACCTCTCCAACCTTATCCTTAGGGTTTTTTTGATGTTCACCCTGTCCCTCACCTTTCTTACCCACCTTCACACTCCCCTCTTTTGGTTTGGTGAATTTTACAACTGGCATCTTTTGAGAGACACCAGAGGGGGGCTTTCTTTGTCTTTGTTTTTGAAATTTTGGATTTGGTAGCTTGGGTATGAAACTGTTGGGTCAATGACACAGTTGCCATAGCTACACTTGAATGCAAAGAAGTTTGTGAGGTTGGAAGAGTAGAGACAGTTAAAAATACCTCACTTACCTGAGGTGCCTCCATAACTAGAAAATAGAAGAGTGGCACCTCTTTGTGATGGTTTGCCCTGTTCAAATCAGCAATGATTCTCCTTTCTTGAACCCAACAATCTAATTTGTTGGTTGGGTTCTCAAGCACAATATCCTCAGAGAGGTCGTTAGCAAGCATCATTAAAAATCTAGCATAGTAAACATTTTTACCCCTCTTATTTAGCTCCCCTAACTTAAACCCCAATTCAAATATGACAAGATCACTAAAGTTGAAAAATTTATCAGTTACTAACATGTAAAGCATGTTGAGCATAGAGATATTAACTGAATCAAAATTGCTAATTTTACCAGAAAATACCTTAGTAACTACATCACACAGATAACTCCATTCCTTCCTAAGACCCAACCTCCTCATTTCACTTAATTTAGAAATAGAGAGTGCATAGCCCATGGAGTTAAGCATATTAACAATGTCAGTGTCTGTGCGTGGAGAAGTTATAGTATTATTAGGAATTTTGAAACATGCTTTAACAATATCACTATTAACACAAAATTCCTTACCTTTATTAGTGAAAGTGATAGTCTTATCAGTTGAGTTGTATGTTGTAGTCGTCCATATTTCTTCAACAACCTCACAGTAAATAGTGGATGATTCCAGCATGGCATAGTTGAGTTTGCAGTTCTTCACAAAATCCATCATTTTGTGGTAATCGCCAGACTGCTGAATCCCCTTGTTCACTAAAGCCGTGAAGTTGTTCTTCTCATAGATAAATCCAGTTTGAGACATGATCTTGACGACTGGTGCCATTGTTAGAGAGTGAAAATTGCAGAGAGAGATGATAATTGCTTTTGAGAAAGAGAGAAGTTAGAGCAGATGATTTGACAATGATAAAAGAAAAGCAATGAAAATGAATTTTGCTTTTATACTATCTCAAAAATAACTGACAAAAATAATAAAGTAAAATAAAGTAACCAATAAGAATTGCCCAAAATAGCCGTTTTAAAAATTAACTGTAAAAATTCCATCAATTATCCGCCGTGTTATGCTTACAAACTGTAAGTATACTCGATGGATAATGTTCAGAGAATCAACGACTAAGAATAAGATAATTCGACGGATGAGGATAAATCAGTTATCTGTCGAGACAAAAAATATTCCAGAAAGATAATTGATTTTATTAACAAAATATATACCGACGGATGATCAAACTCGATGGATAATGATCATCCGTCGAGATGTAAATTTTGACTTAGCCAAAATTTCATCCAAGACTAAAAAATTAATTAAATTTCTGGCTACATTACAACTTGCAAATTATCTGTAAAGATTCAAGAGTAATTAAGCATACCTAACTCACTTACCAACCTTGAAAAGGTGGATTCATCCAGTGGCTTGGTAAATATATCTGCAGGCTGCTTTTCACTTGGAACAAAATGTAGTTCCACAATACCATTCATTACATGTTCCCTTATGAAGTGGTACTTGATGTCTATGTGCTTTGTTCTTGAATGCTATATTGGATTTTCAGTGATGACAATTGCACTTGTGTTATCACAGAAAATAGGGATTCTTTCCACTTGCAGACCATAGTCTAGCAATTGGGTTTTCATCCACAAAATATATGCACAGCAACTGCCAACAACAATATATTCAGCTTCAGCTATAGAAGTAGAAACTGAATTTTGCTTTTTACTGAACCAGGACACAAGCTTGTTTCCTAGAAATTGACAGGTTCATGTTGTACTTTTTCTATCAATTCTACAACCTGCATAATCTGCATCTGAATAACCAGTTAGATCAAAACCAGAATCTCTAGGGTACCAAATGCCAAGTTTTGGTGTTCCCTTGAGATATCTGAAAATTCTCTTAATAGCTACTAAGTGAGATTCTCTAGGATCAGCCTGAAATCTAGCACAAAGATATGTAGCAAACAGTATGTTAGGTTACACACACTGTAGAAGGGGGTTTAATATAGTGTATAGCACAATCAAATCGAATTCAAATAACACAAGTAACAGAAAACAAACTTTATTCAATACAATAAACTCTGTTACAATATGGAAATGTCCTCTCTCAGTGATGAACAAATATCACGAGAGCTACTAGGGTTACAATGAATAATATTCTCGATAATGATAACACTTATAGTGTAAACCCTATGTATGTGTTTATATACTACACAGTTACAAGATAATCGCTAATTGATATGGAATATAATTCTGCTTCCTAAAATATATCAATCAGTTATCTTTTCTTCCAAGTATTCCATTCTTCATAGAATTCCTTCTTCATGCATATCTCTTCTTACGTTTGTCTCAATCTTCTTTCCTTTCAATCAGCCGCCTTCCTTATCTGAAAGTTTCCTTTAAGTCCTGATATTATCTTCTGATAAATATCTCCTGAACCTTAAGTACTGATCACTTAAGTTCTGGCTTCAGTATAAGTGTTGATTTCAGTTAAGTACTGATTTGTCCTGTTTAAGTAAGATCTGAAAACTAAACATAAATCATATTAGTCAGGACATTATCAAATATATCTAACAATCTCCCCCAACTTGTAAATTAGCATAATATACAAGTTTAATAGATAGATGATGTCAAAAACATTAAGTATAAATGCATGAGAAATTGACTAGATAACTACAACTTACAGTCCTTAAAGCTTTACCAACTTTAACTTCTGATAACAACTTCAGTCTGTATATATATATCAGAATTTGAGCAGTTGTAGATCTTGACTTGGCTTCACTTTCTGATCTCTCTGATGTCAGGAGTTGTTCTGAGATAGATCTTTAACAAACATCTCTCAGCATATCTGAGTTCATCAATCATCCTCCTTTTAGCATCTTTGAGTTCTGCAGAATCTTCACCAGTTTGGAAGATAGCAGCCCTGAGATCATTTATTCTAGCTTTCCTTATGTCCTGATCCAGTCTGATCAAATATGCCTTGTCAGACTCAAGATTGAATTCTACAGCCTTATAACCCAGAAAGGTAGTTATAATCTTAGCAGAGTTAGGGTTCATCTCAACAATATCACCCTTATGATCTCTGTACTTTGGAAGATATGTGCTGTCAGACTTTACAGAATAAAGCTTTTTCTGTCTCTGAATTTAAGTCTTCAAATAGCTTGCAGCACTTTCTATTATTCTGTCATTTACTTGAAGTAGGAATAAAACATGTTCCAGTTTCTCAAAATACTTTAGTGGAATAGCATTTTCCCTTATATGGTAAACCCTACCATCTGTCATGAAATATAACAAAATGTGTTCTTTCAAGTAGGTATGGTAGACCATCTGTACAGATTCTAGTTGATTCAATCTTTCAGGAGTTGCTCCAACACCTGGTTCACTTAAGGAAGTTGGATCATTGGTTGTGTTCTGTACTCTTCTTTCATCAGCACTACCCAATCCAGATTTATCTCTAGCTTCCTTTCCAGTAACCACTCTTGCTTCAAAACCACTTGCTGCAGTCTTCAAAGATTGAGTCTGTTTGGCTTTAGTAAAACCCGGTAGGAGTAACCTTGAGGATTTAACATTAACAATGTCAGAGGTTTCCTTTGACTTATCTTCTGATATCAAGTCAACTTGAGCTATGTCAGAGGTTGCTTGCTTCAAGATTATATCAGAACTAACTATATCTTGACTCTGAACAACTTGATCCATGTCAGAGGTTGTCTTAGAAATCTTTCTTGAAGTCAGAGTAAGATCAGCATCTTTAATAGAAATTTCTTCATCCACAGGAGGCACATAAACCTTTACAGGTTCACCAACCTTTTCTTTGCCCTTGGACCTTGGATCTATCTGCAATTGTGATCTGGTCTTGATTGCCACAGGATTTGTCCTTTCTTTTATCACAATGCCTTTAGCCGTAGGAAGTTTCTTTTTACCAACAGAAGCTTCAGATTTGGATTTGACTTTTTCTGACTTAAGTCTAGCTTCTTCTTCCATCTCAAAGTCCATTCCTGGATTTTCTTTCAGAAATAACTGTCTTGAAATTTCTTCATCAAGATCCAAAAGTTCATCAGAACTTATCCTTTTACCAGTATTAGAGGTTATTCTTCTCCTAGTATCAGAACTTGTTCTATGACTTGTAGTTCCAGCTCTTCTTGATGAGAGACCTCTACCTTGACCATGACCTCCACTCATTTCAGAGTTTCACTGGTCATCTTTTTCATCATCCTTCCCCTTCAGTGTCTTAACAGTTTTGCATTTGGACTTAATTTCTTTCTCCCCCTTTTTGGCATCAGCAGGTAAGAGAAGAGAGACAAGCAATTCCACTGAGGATTGGATTTCATCGAGTTGAGATTTCTGAGAAGCTTGATTTTTCAAAATTTCATCAATCTGAGATTGTTGCTTCTCTTGGGTTTTCTCAATGTAAGCAACTCTGTCAAAGGTAGGTTTGAAAAAACCTTTTCTTTTTCAAGTTTCATAGTTGTTTCTTGCTTGAGTAAAGCTTCTTGAATTTTATGCACCTCGGCATGAGTTGTTGAGTGTTGACCTTGAAGGTGTCTAGTACTCAATGCAGTAACTCGTAGCTGTATCTTGAAATCATCATTAATTAGCATCTCATCAGCTTTTGCCAAGTGCTCAGCAAGAATTTTTTCAGATGAAACAAAGGTGACTGTGTTCCACTCCTTCGTCCACTCCTGTCCTCTAGGAGTTTCACTCCAAGGTACAGGTACATCTCCTCTAACAAACTTTTGACTAGTTCAGCTTTTGAAGGAGCTTGTAGAGGTGCATGTCCAGAAGGACCAGCTTCATCAACATCTGCATTTATAGCAGCATCACCAGTATCATCAGCATTTGCAGCATCAGAACTTACAGAGTCAACATCCTCTGATAAAAGAACAGTATGAGAGGCTATGGAGGCTTCAACATCATCCTCTAAATACTAATCTGCTTCCAAGTTCTGATCAACAGCCATATTATGATGCTCACCTCTAGTCTGATCTTCAATGTCTAGATGCAGAGAAGGTGTTGTAGACAATTCTGGAGTTTCATTAGCATCAGGAATTGGTGTTGTTGATGGATTGATTTGAGCTGGTGGAGCTTCTAAGTAGAGAACCTCAGGCACAATTAGGTTGTGAATATCAATCTCAGCACTTGTGCCTGGGTTTGCAGTAGATACTGGTTCATTGACAGGAGACACAGGTGGTGTTGATACTTTATCTTGAGCAGTTTCCTGAGTTGGTGACAATGGAGGTGTAGATGCAGCGGCTTCAACAAATTTTGGCTCTTTTGAGATCAGAGATTCCTGATCTCCTTCCTTAGCTGCCGCTTCCTCATCCTCTGAAACTGACTCAACCATGTACCTTTGTGCTCTCTGTTTCTTGTATCTCTTTGAAGGTGGAGATTCCTTGGGAGTTTCAGCATAATACATCCTTCTAAGCCTTTTGAGAAGCTTAGAGCCCCCAATGCCAGTATCCTTCTGAGAAGAGACCTTCTCAGCTTCTTTGACAACAGGTTCTGACACAGGAACCTGTTCCTCATTGTCTGACTCATCTCTCAGAACAATCCTCCTTCTCTTCTGTGGTGTCTGAGGTACAGTCTTTGTCCTCTTGGGCTTTGAAGATGAAGGCCTCACAGTATGAGCTGATGATGAAGGTTAAGATATCTGTGAAGGTTTGATATATGTTCTGATAGAGGGTTGAGTAGGTTGAGGTGTATAAGTGGTATGTTCTGATGGTTGTTGTGGTGTCTGGGATGTATTGGTGGGTTGAACATCAGGGTAAACAGATCTGTAGGTTTGATGATCAGCATTTACCAGGATCTGTTTTACAGACTGAGGTATCTGTAAGGGTCTAACCACCTTTTTCTTAAGGTCAGCATTTACCAAGTCATTAAAAGCCCGTTTTTCAAGTTTAAAGGGTGGAAATAAGTCAGTAGTAGGTTGGGTTTCATTAGCACAACAGAAGTTATATATAAGCTTACATAATCTAGCAAAGTATACTACATTCCTATCTTCTGTCATCCTATCCCCTATAAAGCCTAGCACAACACTTGCAAAATCAAAATAAGTTTGGTGAATAATAGCATACCCGATGTGTTGACTCATAATTGGAATGACATCAAAGTTGGAACACTTATTGGCGAAGGCCTTAGTGATGCAGTCGAAGAAAAAGCTCTATTCCTTCCTGATATGTGCTCTTTTCAACTGTCCAAGCTTGGCCAAACTCTTCTCATACCCCAAATTGGCCATGAGCTGCTGTAGAACGGGTTCCTCCGCTGTTGAGAAAATGTAGCCTTCTAGTAAGTGTAAAGCTTTACGAACTGCTCCAGGAGTTACCACATGCTCAACATCATTTACTTCAAAAATAATGCTTGGAGTACCAGTAGCACCACCATTATCAAAATGCCCAGTCCACCAGAACGTCAGAACTTGTTGGCTTGAAATGACTTGAGGTTGGGTCAACGCATACCCAATCTCACTGTGTGCTAGAAGATCTTGCACAAAGTGCAAATCAGATGGAGTTTCAGCATGGTTCAAGATTGCGGCATAGTTGTTGGGTACAAACTTGGCTCCATCTATAATCAAATCCTTAGGTGCCATGAGAAAAATTGAGAAGTTAGGTTGCTTGAAAGGTGTTTGATAAAATATCTGTATGAAAAAGAACGTCAGGAGATGAGAGAGAATATAAGTAAAGAAAGAGAGATAAAGTGTGAAAGTAAATAAAAGATTTTACAATCTTCTCTCTCTTTTACTTATACACGATAGAAAAAGTAACCGTTGGACACCTGTCAGACATGCAGCAGTAAAGGATAATTAATGGGCACGGGAATACAGTAATCATTACTTAACACATGCAGTTTTCAAGGAAAAACTGTTCCACTTACCAAGTAATCCCATTAATTAAGGTAGTTCAGTTTTAGTTTAAAATTTAAAACTGTTCCCACTTAATACATTATTTCCACTGCGAGACCAATATTCTGTAAAAATATTACTAATGATAAAATGACCATAAAGAAACCAAGTAACAAATATTGACACGTCAGAATCAGAACTTGATTTGTATTAGAGTTAAAACGGTCATCAAAATATGGGTAAATCAGGATCTAAAAATGCATCAGAATATCGAACAACTCAAAGACAAAAATCTTGCACAAATATAAAATTTCACTAATATATTGAGCAAATACATTCCATAAAATTTAAAGTACATCAGAATAGTACAAGATTGTCCTAAGCTACAACTCTTAACATCAACAGCTTTTGTCCTAAGCTTTAGAAGCCAGACAGAGCTGACAGTGAAGAGAAACAGGGAGCAGAAACTATTTCTTCTTCCTACTCTCAACAAAAAGAACATCGAGACGAATGATTCGCTCCTGCTGTCGGAGATGACGGAGATGTAGATCTCTTCGAACTGTCAACAGATCACGTTTAATGATCTCTGGAAATTAAATCCAGAGATTGTGAGGGATGTTGTTAATATGGTATGGAGTTGGAATTCCATTGATAAAAACATGTACTGTCTCAGTACCATAATTGTAAAACCAGCCAAACGCAACCATTTTTGTTGATAAGAATAAGACGAGAGTGAGTATGTGAGAAAATGAGAGATGTGCTGGCTTAAATGAAGTGTTGGTTTATATAGCCAATGGAATGTCAGGAGACGCAGGGAAAATTTAATAAATATAGGTAGAAATAATTCTACCTCATCTCCCTAGACTGATGAGAATAAAAACAGCTATTGGAAGTGTAAAACAGGATTTAATGCGCACATGAAACAAGTAAAAATTACTGTGCATGGACGTGTACCACCAACCCTAATTGTATTGACTGTTAATATCTCACCCAAACATATTCTGATTTTAAATAAGATTGTTTCAGATTTTAACACAAATAAGTCAAGTAAAGAATCAGAGTGTAATATCAGAACTTAGACTTATATCAGAACTTAACAGTCATCAGAACATGATTTCTTAACTCGAAAAGTAAATGCCTATTGCTGCAATTCTTCACACAAATTCTGATTGCATTTCTTCAGAACTTAATCATCAGAACTTCCATCATAACTTGTCCTCAGAATTTATGCAATCTGACACATAAACTATTCATCTAAAACATCATTTATCACCACATTAATTTTCATCATTCATATGGAGTATATGTGTGTGCAGTAAGCTAAATATCAGATAAAGATTAAAGTCTGATTTACTTCAATGTATCTTAAAAATAAGGCATAACTAAGAACTTTGCTCTAAAATCCGTCATGATTCTGAAGTCTACCTTAGAATGAGTTCATGCATGAGTCTACCTCAACTGTTTTGTGCTTATTTTATGCATCTTTTGAAATTCCATTTTACAATGGCTTCTTAGTGTAAGTGAGTCACGACTGCTTATCAGAATTTATGCTATTATCAGAGTATTCCTTCAGTAATCATAGAGTGTGAAAAGTCACCAAGAAAAATATTTATTTTTGCTTTTCTGATGCATATTACTTAATACCAGCAATGCACTTGGGTCTTCCCTTTCACATTTTTTACTCTAGATCTCAAAGGAGTACCTGATTTTTATTCTCTTTCTTTTGATAAGTGAGGCTTATCAGCACTTAGTATATTCATCAGATTTACTAACATCAGAACTTAACAGATGAGAAGCATTATTCTAGTTTTTGACTTAGTAATAAGACAGACAAAGTAAACTTAACTAAACTCAATATCAGAATTTGCTTGTGTCAATAGATTTCCACATAAATAATTACTTCTAACATGGGATTTGTTAGTATATTAAAGACTACTAGGTTATCATCTAGCATATTTATCCTCATTGGATTGAATAATCACAGAAACTTGCATATCACTATCAGAGTTTAGAGATTCACATCAGACAACAATCAGTACTTAAGCAGTTTTCAATTAGGCACAAAATACACAAAGATAGTAATAACTGTAAATACCGATCATAAAGTCTGATGCATCAGAACAAAAGCTAAGCAGAATTATAGAAAGAACCTGAAACCATTCCAAGTTCATTTACCAATCTTGTAAAAATGGCTTCACACAGTGGCTTGGTGAAGATATCTGCTAGTTGTTGATCTGTTGGAACAAAATGCAATTCCACTGTACCTTCATCCACATGTTCCCTTATGAAGTGGTACCTAATGCTGATGTGCTTTATCATTGAGTGTTGAACTGGATTACCTGTCATAGCAATAAAACTTTGATTATCACAGTAAATAGGGATTTTAAAATATGTTAACCCATAATCCAGTAACTGATTCTTCATCCAAAGAATCTGTGCACAACAGCTTCCTGTAGCAATGTATTCTGCTTCTGCAGTTGATGTGGAAATTGACTTTTGTTTCTTGCTAAACCAAGAAACCAATGTGCCTCCAAGAAATTGGCAGCTTCCACTTGTGCTTTTCCTGTCAATTTTGCAACCTGCAAAATCTGCATCTGAGTAACCTATTAGTTTAAAATCTGATTCTCTGGGATACCACAATCCCAGATCAGCTATTCCTTTAAGATACTTGAAAATTCTTTTCACAGCTGTTAAGTGAGGTTCTCTTGGATCTGCTTGAAATCTTGCACAAAGACATGTAGCATACATGATATCAGGTCTACTAGCAGTTAGATAGAATAAAGAGCCAATCATACCTCTGTAATCAGTAATATCTACTGATTTACCAGTATCCTTATCCAGTTTTGTTGCAGTGGCCATGGGAGTGGATGCACTTGACCAATCTTGCATTCCAAATTTCTTCAGCAAATTTCTGGTGTACTTGGTTTGAAAAATAAAAGTGCCTTCTTCATTTTGCTTGACTTGAAGGCCCATAAAATAGCTAAGTTCCCCCATCATACTCATTTGATATCTTGACTGCATCAGTTTGGCAAACTTCTTGCAAAGTCTGTCATTTGTAGAACCAAAGATGATATCATCAACATATATCCAAACCAAAAGTAAGTCCTTTCTATGGTTGAGGTAGAACAGTGTTTTATCTATAGTTCCTCTGTTAAATCTACTTTCTAGAAGAAACTGAGCTAAAGTCTCATACCATGCTCTTGGAGCTTGCTTACGGCCATAAAGTGCCTTATCAAGCCTGTAGACATGATTTGGATATTTGGGATCTACAAAGCGTGGAGGTTGTTCAACATATACTTCCTCTTCCAATTCTCCATTGAGAAAAGCACTTTTCACATCCATTTGAAAGACTGGTAAACTTTTTGTGAGCAGCATAAGCCAAAAATATCCTTATGGCTTCCAATCTAGCAACTGGTGCAAATGTTTCATCATAATCAATTCCCTCCTGTTGAGAATATCCTTTTGCAACCAACCTTGCTTTATTCCTTGTAATTATGCCATCACTATCAGTTGTGTTTCTGAACACCCACTTTGTACCAACAACATATCTGCTTTTTGGTCTTGGCACTAGGGTCCAGACTTTGTTTCTTTCAAATTTATTTAACTCTTCCTGCATTGCTTGCACCCAATCAGCATCTTGAAGAGCTTCTTCCACTTTCTTTGGTTCAGTCTGAGAAAGAAAATAATTATAAAGACATTCACTTGAAGTAGCTGTTCTAGTTCTGACACCTGCATCAGGATTTTTAATTATTAAGTCAGGTGTATGTGATTTAGTCCACTTCTTTGCAGATGTAAGGTTTTCTCTAGAACTGGATGCTCCCCCATGATCCATGCCATCTTCATCAACATTTTCTGATGCTCCCCCTGAAACTATGCTCTCTGAGTTGGATCCTTCAGAATTTAAGTTTTCAAAACTATCAGAACTATCAGAACTTGGCTTATCAGAACTTGATGAATTAGAACTTGAAGGGCCAGTTGTATGTTCTGATGCTTCTTGAGATGTGGTTGTATCTTCAGTATGCTCCCCCTGTACAGATGCATCTTCCTTTGGCGTAGTCACCACAGTTTCAATAACATCAGAGTTTAATCCATCAGAATTTGCAGTATCAGGATTTAGACTGTCAGGATTTTCAATATCATAATTTAAGTCTTCATTATCGAATCTCAGCTGATCATGATCATTGAAATCTTCAAGTCCAGTAATCTTCTTATCATCAAAGGAGACATTGATAGATTCCATGACAACCCTTGTTCTTAAATTGTAGACTCTGAAGGCTTTTGTGGAAAGTGGATATCCAACAAAAATTCCTTCATAAGCTTTTAAATCAAATTTGGATAGCTGTTCAGGATGAGTCTTAAGAACAAAACACTTGCATCCAAATACATGAAAATACTTCAGATTTGGCTTCTTTTTCTTCACCATCTCATATGGTGTCTTTCCATGCTTGTTAATGAGTGTTACATTCTGAGTAAAACAAGCAGTCTGCACAGCTTCAGCCCAAAAATAGGTTGGTAGCTTTATTTCATCAAGCATAGTTCGTGCAACTTCAATAAGAGTTCTATTCTTTCTCTCAATAACTCCATTTTGCTGTGGAGTTCCAGGAGCAGAAAATTCCTGCTTGATTCCTTGGTCTTTGTAGAACTCTTCCATTGTCAAATTCTTGAACTCAGTGCCATTATCACTTCTTATTATCTTCACAGAATCTTTGACCAATTTATTCAGTTGCTTGACATGATCAATCAAGATAGATGCAGTTTCACTTTTTATGTGCAAGAAATACACCCATGTGTATCTGGTGAACTCATCCATTATGACAATAGCATATTTCTTCTTTGCAATAGACATGACATTCACTGGACCAAATAGATCAACATGTAGTAGGTGATAAGGCTCAAGAATTGATGATTCAGTCTTGCTCTTGAATGAAGATTTTCTTTGTTTGGCCTTCTGACAAGAATCACAAAGGCCATCAGGAGCAAATACTGACTTTGGCAGTCCTCTCACAAGATTTTTCTTGACTGGTTCATTTATATTGTTGAAATTTAAATGAGAGAGTTTCTTGTGCCAGTTCCAGCTTTCTTCAATTGATGCTCTACTCATCAGACAGATTGCAGAACCATCAGTACTTGTTGAAAGCTTGGCTTCATAAATGTTACCATGCCTGTATCCTTTTAGAACAACTTAGCCTGTAGATTTGCTTACAACTTCACAGTGTTCTTCAAAGAAATCCACATGATAACCTCTGTCACAGATTTGACTAACACTCAGCAGATTGTGTTTAAGTCCTGAGACCAGAGCTACTTCTTTAATGATAACATTCCCAAGATTGATATTGCCATATCCCAATATTTTTCCAATATTGCCATCTCCATAAGAAACACTTGGGCCAGCTTTCTCCACAAAGTCTGATAGCTGGGCTTTATTTCCAGTCATATGTCCTGAACATCCACCGTCCAGAACTAAGATGTTTTTCCTGTGGCCCTGCAATCACAAAGACCACTAATGATTAGTTTTAAGGACCCAGACTTGCTTGGATCCTGTGGCCTTATTAAGTTGCTTAACATTTGCAGCGGATTTTGCATCAGAGTTTATGTTAACATTTTTCTTATCAGCATTTACACTATCAGACTTTGTATCAGAACTTACACTAGAAGGAACAATGCTAACTTTCTTTAAAGAAGGTTTTATTTGATAATAATCATAGTACAAACTATGATATTCCTTACAAGTATAAATGGAATGCCATAAACTACCACAATGAAAACAAGGATTTTGTGGCTTATATCTAACAAACTGACTCTTAACTCCTGACTTTGAAGGTAAGGAGTTTATGTTCTTATTCTTCCTGCAAAAAGAAGCCAGATGGTTAGAACTTTCACAGTTATTACATGTTTTTCTAGGAGCATTAGGAACAGGCTTATAATCATTGCTTTTATTCATACCTTCCTTTCCATTCCTATTTTTCCTAGGTGATTGTACCTTGTTTACATTCTTAACATCTTTCAGCTTATGCTTAAGCTGCTTCTTTGTCATTAAGCCTACGTTTACTTCAGTTGTCCTTTCCTGTTTTAGTTTGTCAGAAGTTAATTCCTCTTTAACTTCTGATTTCTCAGTATCAGACTTTACAGATACAAACTTAACAGGTTTTAGCTTTGGCTTTTGTTTAACAACTTTAGGCTTAATTTCTACAGTTCCTTTATCATTCTTATCATCTCCATAACCTAAGCCCTCTTTCCAGTTTCCACTACTTAACAAATTCTGAGTTGTTCTGCCAGAGTTAGTCCAAGTCCTGATAATCTTTCTTTCCTTTTCTAGCTCAGTTTTTAGAGATTCATTCATTTTAAGTACTTCATCCCTAACATAGAAAGCATCATCTCTATCTTTCTGAGTTTGATGGAACATGACTAACTCTTTTTCTAAATAATCATTCCTCTTTTTACAAGCAAAATTTTCAGAAGTGAATCTTTCACATGTTAAAGTTTGATCTCTATAACTAATGAACATGGTTTTAAGATATCTTCTCAATTCATTAATATCATCAGTATGAAAGGCATAAGTAGTTTGAGGTACCTTTAACTCAGCAACATCATAACTGCTATCAGCATTTGCCATATTAGCATTTGCCATCAAGGCATAATTCTCCTCACTTTCAAAATCTGAAGTGTCTGTCCAGCTTTTCTTCTGTGTGACAAGAGCCTTGCCTTTGTCACTCTTCACTTTCTTACAATCAGGAGATATGTGGCCTTTCTCACCACAGTTGTAGCATTTGACATTTGTGTAATATCCTCTGTCAGACTTTCCACCTTTGCCTTTAGACTTTCTGAAATTCCTCTTATCAGAACTTGCACCTTTCCTGGAAAGCTTCTTTCCCTTCCTGAACTTCCTGTATGCAATCCTTATGATTTCTTTCACCATAAGAGCGCACATCTTCATCATCTCTTCATCAACATCCATCTCAGGCAAGCTTTCAGTTTCTGAGTCATCATCACTATCAGAACTTGATGACTCAGTATCAGATTTTGTGATGATCGCTTTTTCCTTACCTTTCCTTGAGGTAGCTGCCTTGGGGGATTCTTCTTCAGCCTTAAGAGCAACTGTCCTTGACTTTCCTCCTTTCCTCTTACTTCTTTGTTCCATCTCAAGTTCATGAGTCTTGAGCATCCCATATATTTCATTAAGAGTTGTTTCTTCAAGATTATAGTTGTCTCTTATAATTGTTGCCTTCAAATCCCAACTTTCAGGAAGAGCGAACAGGAATTTAAGGTTTGAATCTTCAATATCATACTCCTTATCAACCAGTGACAAATCATTCAAGAGTTTGACAAATCTGTCATATAGATCAGTCAATGACTCATTAGACTTTGAGTCAAAGTGTTCATACTCTTGAGTGAGTATTGTCTTCCTGTTCTTCTTAATCGAATCAGTTCCCTGGCACCTTGTCTCTAACGCATCCCATATCTCTTTTGCAGTCTTGCAGTTAATTACCCTGTTCGACATTACATTATCAATGGCACTATGCAGCAAGTGTCGTTACTATAGCATCCTTAGCAATTGATGCGATATCTTCAGCAGTGTAATCACTCTTCTCCTTTGGTACAGACTTTGCTGCTTCACCTGCAACTGCAACAGCGAGTTTGGTTGGAGTTTCTGTTTCAGACATGATTGTTTTTGGATCTTAAACTGTTTGTGTGTTAACAGATCTGCTCTGATACCACTTGTTAGGTCACACACACTGTAGAAGGGGGTTGAATACAGTGTATAGCACAATCAAATCGAATTCAAATAACACAAGTAACAGAAAACAGACTTTATTCAATGCAATAAACTCTGTTACAATATGGAACTGTCCTCTCTCAGTGATAAACAAATATCACGAGAGCTGCTAGGGTTACAATGAATAATATTCTCGATAATGATAACACTTATAGTGTAAACCCTATGTCTGTGTTTATATACTACACAGTTACAAGATAATCGCTAATTGATATGAAATATAATTTTGCTTCCTAAAATATATCAATCAGTTATCTTTTCTTCCAAGTATTCCATTCTTCATAGAATTCCTTCTTCATGCATATCTCTTCTTACGTTTATCTCAATCTTCTTTCCTTTCAATCAGCCGCCTTCCTTATCTGAAAGTTTCCTTTAAGTCCTGTTATTATCTTCTGATAAATATCTCCTGAACCTTAAGTACTGATCACTTAAGTTCTGGCTTCAGTATAAGTGCTGATTTCAGTTAAGTACTGATTTGTCCTGTTTAAGTAAGATCTGAAAACTAAACATAAATCATATTAGTCATGACATTATCAAATATATTTAACACAGTATATCTGGTCTACTAGCTATTAAGTACAGAAGTGAGCCACCATGCCCCTATAACTTGAAATATCCACAGACTTTTCAGTAGTGTTTAATTCAAGCTTAATTGCAGTGGCCATGGGAGTTTTTGCAGATGTGCAATCCATTAGATCAAACTTCTTTAAAAGATCATAAATGTATTTAGTTTGATTAATGAATATTCCATCACTAACTTGCTTAACTTGCAAACCAAGAAAGTAAGTTAGTTCTCCCATCATGCTCATTTCATACTTACTTTGCATCAATTTGGCAAACTTTTTGCAAAGTTTCTCATCTATAGAGCCAATAATAATGTCATCTACATAAATTTGAACAAGTATACTAGAGCCATTAACATTTCTAAAGAATAAAGTTTTGTCAACAGTACCACTTGTGAAATGATTATCTATGAGAAACTTTGACAAAGTGTCATACCAGGCTCTAGGTGCTTCCTTCAGTCCATAAAGTGGTTTTAAAAGATAGTAGACATATTCTGGAAAATTTGAATCTTCAAACCTAGGAGGCTGACTGACATAGACTTCGTCCTCCAAGTCTTCATTCATAAAGGCACTTTTGACATCCATTTGATAGACCTTGAAATTGGCATGTGCTGCATAGGCTAAGAAGATTCTGATGGCTTCAAGTCTTGCAACAGGAACAAATATTTCATCAAAATCTATTCCTTCTTGTTGACAATGGCCTTTAACAACCAATCTAGCTTTTTTTCTGACTACTATGCCATTTTCATCCATTTTGTTTTTGAATACCCATTTGGTGTCTATTGGATTCTTTCCTTTAGGCTTGGGTATCAGCTTCCATACCTTATTCCTTTCAAATTGATTTAGCTCCTCATGCATAGCTAAAATCCAATCAGGATCCAACAAAGCTTCTTCTACCTTCTTTGGTTCTTCCTTAGATAGGAAACTGCTATAAAGACATTCTTCCTGAGTTGCTCTCCTTGTTTGAACTCTAGAAGATACATCACCAATGATGAGCTCAAAGGGGTGATCCTTTGTCTATTTCCTTTGTTGAGGTAGATTAGCTCTAGATGAAGAGGCCTCATTGTTGTCTTGATGTGTGATTGAGTTTTGATTATTAGAAACTCCCCCTGAGTTTATGGATCTTTGATTTGAGAAAGGGGAACTTTCAGTAAGTGATCTATTCTGACTTTCAGCTTCTTTTGATGACCCGACGGATGGTGAATTTTGAGTACCGATGGATGAAGCTGGTTGTCTCCCGACGGATAAAGCAGATTGTCTCCCGATGGATGAAGCATTTTGCAACTCGACAGATATTGAATTTTGTGCTTCATTGGTAGTAGATTTTTCTGCATTATTTTTTGACACTATTTCTTGATCACTTTCATCATCAATGTCATCACTAACCATCTCGACATTGTCAAATTTAAGGCTTTCATGGTAATTTCCATCTTGTAGTCCTTAAACCTTTTTGTCATCAAACACAACATGTATTGATTCCACAACAATGTTGGTTCTCAGATTGTAGACTCTGTATGCTTTACCAATAGCATATCCAACAAAAATTCCTTCATCTGCTTTAGCATCAAACTTCCCATTCTGATCAGTTTGATTTCTCAAGATATAATATTTGCAGCCAAATACATGAAGAAAATTTAGAGTTGGCTTCTTGTTCTTGAACAATTGATAGGGAGTCATGCATTTTACTTGATTAACCAGAGAAATATTCTGAGTGTAGCATGCAGTATTTACATCTTCAGCCTATACATATGTTGGTAACTTTGATTCTTCAAGCATTGTCCTTGCAGCTTCAATAAGTGATCTGTTCTTTCTTTCTACTACTCTATTTTGTTGTGGAGTTCTTGCTGCTGAAAACTCATGCAAAATCCCATTTTCTTCACAAAATGATCTCATGACAGAATTCTTGAACTCAGTTCCATCGTCACTCCTGATTCTTCTAACTTTGAATCAGGATGATTGTTTACTTGCCTTATGTGATTGATGATGATTTCACTAGCCTCATCTTTGGACTTAAGGAAATATGTCCAAGAGAACTTTGAGAAATCATCTACAATTACTAGGCAAAATATTTTCCTTGAGATGGACAACACATTGACTGGTCCAAACAAATCCATGTGTAGCAGTTGCAAAGGTTCTTCAATTGTTGAATCAAGCTTCTTTCTGAATGATGCTTTAATTTGCTTTCCCTTTTGGCAAGCATCACATAGTCCATCCTTAGAAAACTCCACTTGAGGAATGCCTATAACCAGTTCTTTCTTTACAAGTTCATTCATGGTCTTGAAGTTTAGATGGGATAGCTTCTTGTGCCATAGCCAACTTTCATCTTGACTTGCTTTACTAAGAAGACAAGTAACAGATTCTGCATTTGATGAGTTGAAGTCAGCTAAGTACACATTCCCTTTTCTCACTCCAGTGAGAACCACTTTGTTGCTCCTCTTATTTGTCATAACACAGGCTTCTGAGTTGAAGGTTACTGAATTTCCTTTATCATACAGCTGGCTGATACTCAACAAATTGTGCTTGAGACCATATACTAAGGCAACCTCCTCAATGATGACAATGTCATTTGAAATCAAGCCATATCCCACAGTATAACCCTTACTGTCATCTCCAAAAGTAATACTTGGGCCAGCTCTTTCCTTAAACTCTGTGAGCAGGGTGGAATCACCAGTCATGTGTCTTGGACAACCACAATCCAAGTACCACAGATTCTTTCTATTTCCCTGCACACATTAAAATCAAATCAAGTTGATTTTGGTACCCAAGTTTCCTTGGGTCCAGGCTTGTTAGCTTTCTTCTTCTGTTTCTTAGGTTTGATCTCATTTGACTTGGGGATATCAGATTCATCCTTAGTCATTTGAGTTGGACCTTTGAAACCATTTATTACAACATAATTATCATGCACATTTTGATTAACAGGAAATGGCATGCTATTAGTAAACATGTTATTCTAGTAGGTCATGCTAAATGGCATTTGAGGCATACTAAATACAGCATAATAAGGATTAGGTGCAAATGGCATATTAGCAAATTGTGCATTCATATTCTGTGTAGACATAACATTCATAGGCATAGAAGACATGGCATTCATATTCGGAAAAAGGAGGTGGCACAAATATGGAAGTAGGCATGACAGTTTTGCAATTAACAGACAGATGATTTACACTACCATACTTAACACAGATTTTTCTTGGAGCATACTTATCAGGTGTGTAGTTGTTATGTTTGTTAATCCCTACTTTACCATTTCTATTGTTTTTCCTTTTAGCCTCTGTTTTAACCTCAATCTTTTCTAGTCTGTCATTCAATTGCTTGATAGACAGATGACCAACATTCACTTTCTTCTCCTTTCTCACTTGACTAGATTCTCCTGAAATAAAGTTTTTGGAAACTAATCCATATTTTTCATTTAACTTGGCAAGTTTGTCTTTACTCACAGGTTTGCTCACAGCCGCGGATGAGGGTTTATATCACTCGACGGATAATCCTTTTGATTATTCGACGGATGACTCTCATCATCCGTCGAGTCCACATCTGTTAGCAATCCTTCAACCAAATTGGATTCCAACTTCTCCTTATTCTTCTTCCAGGCTGCATCATAAAAGGACTCAATACCTTGAATTTTGGAGATTTGAGCATGAACATCTCTAGATGTTTTCCATACCTTAATCACCACATGTTCTCGTTCAAATTGCTTCTTCAAAATCTCTTCTTTCTTCAAAGACTCAGTTAATTCACCCTTAGCAATCTTACACTCAATACTCAATTTTTCAAATTCAATAAACTAAGACTCTAGCACATTATTTCTCTCACTTAGAAATGAATTGTTTTCTTTAATTTTAGCATTTTCCTTAGTGAGGGACTTAAGTGTAACACGCAAATGATATAATCATGTAGACATATCATTTATTGCATCATTACACTCAGCTTTAGATAAATATGCAAGGTCAGTGGTGATTACCTGATTACTTGAAGAACTTGTCTCTATTTCATCAGACTTGGCCATTAGGGCTAGATTGACATAGCTGGCATCCTTATCCTCATCCAGACCATCTGTTGCCCAGTCATTTTCTTGTATAATGAAAGCCCTTTCCTTTTGTTTGAGAAATTCAAAATATTTCTGTTTATAATCCACATGCTCAAACTTCTTCTTGCTGGAATCTGACTTTCTACACTCACTGGCAAAGTGCCCTGCCAAGCCACATTTGAAATATTTGAATTTTGATTTATCCACCATGTTTCTATTTGGCTTAGCTGCTCCAAAGTTCTTCTTGAACTTGAGCTTGGAAAATCTTCTGGAAAGAAATGCTAGATGTTCATCAAGGTCATCCATATCATCTTGGCTCAAAGAATCTTTATTTTCTGCTACCAACCCCTTGCCCTTATTTTCACAGACCTTTGAAGTAGACTCAACAGCTTATATCCTCATCTCCTTCTCTTTCTCTAACTCAGCAACCAGTGTAATGGACCCTCCTTTCTTTCTCCCTTTCTACATTCTTTCATCTTGCTCTATTTCAAGCTCATGAGTCTTTAGAATGCCATACAATCTCTCTAGTGTAAACTCCTTATATTCTTGTGAGTTTCTCAAGGAGACTGTCATTGGTTTCCATTCTTTTGGAAGGGATCTCAGAAATTTGAGGTTAAAATCCTTGGTTTGGTAGACTCTTCCATGCAGCTTCAGAGCATTTAGTAGCTTTTGAAATCTACTAAAGATATCAATGAGTGTTTCACCTTCTTCAAAGTGGAAATGCTCATATTGCTGAATTAGTAACTGCATCTTATTTTCTCTAACTTGTTCAGTGCCATCACAGATAATCTGAATCGTATCCCAAACTTCCTAGGCAGTTTTGCAATTGATGATGTTGTCAAACATGTCACCATCAACTCCATTGAACAGAATATTCATGGCCTTCTTGTCTTTCCTGACTTGTTCAATATCAGGATCTGACCATTCATGCCTTGGCTTGGGAACTGATGGCTCATTTCCAGTTGCAGCTCTCATTGGTACATGAGGGCCTCTCTCTATGCAATCCACATAGGCCTCATCTTGAGAAAGTAAATGGAGATGCATCTTTACCTTCCAGTGATGGTAATTATCTTTGTCCAAAAAAGGAATCTTGACTCCAACATCCTTCTTGTTCATCTTGCTGTTTGTTGTGATCTTTAAACTCTTTATTCTTCAAGAGCTTGCTCTGATACCAATTGTTAGTCCCTAACAATGCAATAAGAATTCCAGAAGGGGGGTTAAATGGAACTCTTGAAACTTTTTCTCAATTATAAAATGTTCTAACTTAAAATATATATGTCAGTGTTTTGATTTACAAAGTGCGAAATGACAAGTTAAATATGAATCAAAACATAAACTAATAAAAACACAAGTCTTTAAAACTTTCTGGTGGATTTGAATGTATCCACCAGATATATATATATATATATATATATATATATATATATATATATATATCAAGAGAACTCTGTTAAGCTTGAATAGCTCACAACTGCTAACAAATAAGAACAACTAAACTTACAGAGAAATGCTAAGGATACAGCTTGCAATTGTTTCTCTGAGAGAATACTTGTTTAGTCTTCTTGTTGTTCTATTTGTTACTCTTGGTTTATATATCACCAAGATTACACAGTAATAAGACAAGATTGTAAAAAAAAACCTATCAAGTCTAATACTATGCTGCTTTACTACTCTATTCCAGCATCTTTGAATATCTTCATAATAGCATAGAAATGGAAATGCTTCTTTGTTCTCAAAAACCCAGTTGAATAGGCTTCCACATTCCTTTTGCATACACTCGACGCATGTGACTGTGTTGTTACTTTCAACAGATGTTTGAATTGATCATCCGTCGGGTACATGATCATCCGTCAGGTTGCCTTGTTGATTATCTGTCGGGTAGCTTTGTTGATCATCCGTCGGGTAGCTATTTGGCACTTGACTTCATTTCATTTATACAGAATTACAAGACATCATCTATGTACAATTAATCAACCTATTCAGCATATATAATTAAAGTCAACATGACTTATATGCTACTACAGAATCTAAACAAAGGTGTTCACAAAGATGTGCTACATGACTTATTATTACATAAGCTACTCACTCGATGAATGTCAAATCATCATCCGTCGGGACTATATTGAGTCATCCGCCGGGACTATATTTGCTATCCATCCTAGTTGCCAAGCTATACTACATAGTTTAGGTACTTGGTTACTATTTGCTAGCTTTTAGGTTATCATTTCTATTTAGCTAGGTTACTATTGAAAGAGATGTGTCCTAAGTCCAATCATGTATGATGATTTAGGAATAACTTTTATGTAATCTGTTTTGATTTCATTGATATTAATAAAAGACTTGCTTTGGTTTTATTGCGGGATTTATCTATTTAAGTGTTTAAATAAGATATACCATAGTTTAGAGTAAAGCTTTTTATGGATTATGATGAGATCATAATAATGAGACCTAAAAAGATGATAACTCTGAACTTAAATATTTCCTGGTCGTAGGATTAGTAAATGGTAATTAGTAATCCGCAAAGACTGGTACATACTATGCTTGCTTCATTATGAAGAATTTCTATTCTCATAGACATTTGTGTGGTGACACTATAGCTAGTATGTAGGTGCTTATTATAGAATAAGTTCACTGAACATGACTCACAAAGATGAACAACTGATGGAGTTCACTCACGTGTCAGCAGATGTTCATATAGTGATAGTTGTACAAGTATCCTTAGACTTGAGGTCATCATAGTCATCTTGTGTACACTGAACTATACTTTGGTTTAGTTCTTAGTCTCCAGGGACAATAATAAGGGCTCTACTGGGTGTAGGAATTTGTACAGAAAGATAATATATGATCAATAAAGGATCTACCCCTTCCAGTGAAAGGAAGAGAATGTTCAATGATGATCCACTTATGCTAGTTCAGTAATCTCTGGCCAGAGTGAATGAAATTAGAAAGGAGTTTCTAATTCACATTAATTAGAACTAAGCATAGTGAATGGGAAAGTATATGATTAAATAAGATAGGCTTGACACGAGTTCCATGCCTTGTATTTAATCATGACATTGTATAGTAGAAGGAATTAATTGTACGGTAACTATTCACTGAATAAGTTCTTGGTATTCTAAGCAGTGAATTCGTATTATCCGGATAGTCGCGATATGCTGAGAAGTATCCCTCACGATATAGAATAAACATGATTATTATTAATTAATCATATTTAATAAATTAGAGAATTTATATAAATAATGATAAAATAGTTTTATTATTATTTATTTCTACTACCGGCTTAATATTGAACCTACAGGGTCACACCATAAAAGAGAATGATTTAATGGTGGAGGAATTAATTAATAATGGTTGGTAATTATTTATTTATGAAATAAATAATTAATTAGCAAATTTAATAATTGATTAAATGAGATTTAATTAATTATAAAATTAATTAAGAAAAGTTCTTAATATTATTAATTAAGAATTTAATTTTGGAAATTAAATCAAGTGAGAGAATTATTTTTCTAAAGTGTTTAGAAAAGGGATTGATGATTAAAATGTGTTTTAATTATTATTTAATTGGTTAATAAGAATAATCAATTAAAGGGTTAATAATAATAATAATATTTTATGGGAAAATTTTCAGCTGAAAATTTTGCCTATAAATATACTATTATAAACCCTATATGCCTGAACCAAAATAAAAACCCTAATTTTAAAATAGAAATAGAGGGAGGCAACTAATTCTCTCAACCTCTTCCTCCCTCCATTATATTGATCTCTTGGTGGATACCGGTGGAGTGCTTCACACTTGAGGAGCAGCTGCTAGGGATCTCCGCTCATCGTTTTTGGATCGCTATTAAAGACCTCCATCTTTCCATTAACGTAAAGCTTCTTAAGGTAAACATACTGAACTACGAATTAAATATTATTTTTCGCATGAATCCTGCAGAGGGTTTCGGTTTTTTTAAGATTTAAATTTACATTTTCGTTGTGTTTGTGTGCTAAAAACCCTTCAATGGCATCAGAGCTACTTGCGAAATTTTTTTAATTCGTTTATGAGATTTAACTGTTTTCGATATATGAGCATGTACGTGATTCACCATGATTTGATGTTGATATAATATGCTTATATATGTATGGTTTTGAATATATAATATTCATGTGAGTTGTATAATCATAAGATGATTATGTAATCTGTATATATACTAATATATACATGATTTATGTTTGTTCTAATTATGAGAATTATATTAGATACGGATTCTGAATTGGCTGCTGCAGATTTGCTGAAATATGGGTCTGGTGTCCGATTTACGCAAACGAATACCCTATTCCATAGGTAAACAAACGTCTGAATAAAACTGATAGCTAATGCTATTAACGACTCGTCTGTAAGGCGTTTGACGTCATTTACTACACGTAAACAGTGATTCTTGTTTTTCTGATTTGATTCTGATTTTTCTGATTTTTGTCATATTTTTTTTATGAATAGATCATGGATGGTATGATATGTTAAGATTAGATTATGTGTTTTAACATGCTTTTATGTGTTGTATGAGCATGGTGGATGGTTATGGCCTTTCGACCTTAATGTAATGGTTTTGGTTTTGGTTTTAAATACGACTGGCATGTCATCAATCTTTGTAATCATAAATCTCGAATGTAACTCGAGTTATTCTTGTCAGTTGATTAGATTAGTTTTACTTTCAATCATGTAATGTAATTGAAGACTCAAGAAGGCTATCCAATGGAGGTGATACAAAGAAGAAGACGAGGCATACAAGAAGTCTAAACAAAGAAGAAGATTTATGTAATAAGTAGTTGTATTTATTTCCATCACCATATTTGATTGACCTTGATCTTTATCATGAGCTTGATAAAGATCACATAGGATGAGGCCATAACCAAACACATTTACTTTATTGCACTTTACATTTACTTGTTTATTTAATTTTATATATGAGATATATGCCTATGTTTACCATGCGATGATAGATTTAGGTGAACTTAAATCAATATAAGGCGTGCTCTAGAAAATCTAGAATAGGAATCATTTATTGCCTTAACAATAATATTATGAATACAATCATGAGTTTCTTGTGTTTATGAAACACGTAATTAAATATGAATTTTTCAATATTGAGAGAAATGATGATTCTGTCAAAAGCAGATTTCTATCTGTAAGAAAGGGGTATTAAGTGACGCCTCTTGACAATGCTCCCCCCGATCCGGGAATCATCTGATTATCGATTATTGATTTGAAATATTTAATTTAAAAGGAAGAATCTCTTTATAATATGATTATGATTGTAACATAATATAATCCCTCTAAAATTAAATAATATCAAGTAGTAATTGGCCAATGACACAACGGGCTTGTGTCGGTCAAAGCCTTCCAACATGGTAGAAAGTAGTTCTTATTTTTAAATCATTGTCGTTTCGTGCTATAGCCGAGGGCTTTGATTTCGAAATAAGAAATACTTGTCTATTACATAGAGATGTGTACATTGAATTAGAATCTAAAGGTCGTTACGTGCTACAGCCGTGGGCTGTTGGAGACTGATTCAATTGTACGAAATGTTGGGTTAGACTTGATTTAGAATATTGAGTTTGTCATGCTACAGCCGTGACTCAATTATTCAAGAGGCTAAAGTTTTATTAGGGAATAACATAAGATGTAATTGACAAGAGTTGTCTGCCTATTAAACATCACATGACGTTTCGTGCTACAGCCGAGGTTGTGTGATGGAATGTAGGATCCCTATTCCCACTAGCATTATGAATGCTTAATTTTCACTTAGGGGTTGTATAAATTAGATAAACTAGTGGGAGCCACTTATGAATAAAGACCCGATTCATATAGTGTCTTGAAATGAAATTGAATATTTGCTAAGTGTTTTTATGTGTTCATCATTTACAGATTTACTATATTCGTTATGTCTTCTGCACTATCACTCCGGAGTATACTAGATGCTCACAAGTTGACTGGTCCTAATTTTGCTGACTGGCTTCAAAACTTGAGAATTGTTCTCAGGGTTGAGAAGCTGGAATATGTGCTTGACTCACCTAAGCCTACTGAACCTGCTAGCGATGCACATAATGATGAACATATTGTGTATCGTAAGTGGATAGATGATGCAAATGTTGCTTAATGCATCATGCTAGCTTCCATGAACATTGAGCTACAGAAGCAACATGAGCATATGGATGCTCACACTATCCTTATGCATCTACAAGAGTTGTATGATGTGGCAGGGAGGACAGCTCGATATGAGATATCGAAGGAACTGTTCGGTTATAGGATGTCTGAGGGATCATCTGTGAATGACCATGTACTTAAGATGATCAATTTGATTGAACGTCTTGGACAACTTGGTTTTGCCATGGATGGGAAGCTGAGCCAAGACTTGGTCTTGCAATCACTTCTGAGTTCGTTCTCGCAGTTTGTTGTGAACTTTCACATGAATAAGCTGGATGTCAGCCTGCCTGAAGTCCACAACATGTTGAAGACTGCGGAATCGAATTTTCCCTCTAAGAAGAGTTCTGTTCTTCTAATTGGTGAAGGTTCTAATCCTAAGAAAAGGAAGAAGAACCCTTCCAAGAAGAAGAAAGTAGGTGAGAAAAAGCCGGTTTTACCAAAAGCTGAAGACCCCAAGAGCAAAGCTGTTTGCTTTCACTATAACAAGGTGGGGCACTGGAAGAGGAACTACAAGGTTTACCTTGCAAAATTGAATAAGAAGAAGGGTAGTGAGACTACCGCTTCTGATTCAGGTATGTTCATGATCAAAGTTAATATGTCACTAAGTCAAATTTCTACTTGGGTATTAGATACCGCCTGTGGTTCTCATATTTGCAATTAGTTGCAGGGACTAAGGAGAAGTAGGACTCTTGAAGAAGAGGAGGTGATTCTACGGATGGGAAATGGAGCAAGAGTTGCTGCTGAAGCTGTAGGATCATTTCATTTACATATGCCTACGGGCAAGACTATTGTTCTAAATAATTGTTATTTTGTTCCTTCGATTGTGAGGAATATTATTTCTATTCCATGTTAGACTTGGATGGATTTTCGTTTGTTATTCAGAATAATAATTGTTCAATTCATAGAGATAACGTTCTTTATGGAAGTGGTATTTTAAACAATGGTCTGTATGTATGTGACGTAGAGCGTAATTTACTACAAATTGAACATACTAATAAAAGAAAAAGAGATGATAAAAATCTCACTTTCTTGTGGCACTGCGGACTTGGTGATATTAGTGAAAATAGACTGCGGATATTGCATAAGGAAGGGTTACTTGACCCCTTTGATTTTGAATCATATCCTACATGCGAGTCTTGTCTATTGGGTAAAATGACCAAATTTATATTTAGTGGACATGGAGAGAGGGCTGCAGATATGCTAGGATTGGTACACATAGATGTATGTGGACCAATGTCTACGCAAGCCATGGGTGGATTTTCATACTTCATTACTTTCATAGATGATCGATCTAGATTCAGATATGTGTATTTGATGAAACATAAGTCTGAAGCCTTGGAAAAGTTCAAAGAATATAAGTATGAAGTGGAGAAACAAAATAAACATAGTATTATAACTCTTCGATCAGATCGAGGTGGTGAATACTTGAATGGAGAATTTCTAGCTTATCTCAAAGAAAATGGTATAGTCTCCCAGTGGACTCCTCCATATACTCCACAGTTGAATGGGGTATCTGAAAGGAGAAATCGAACTTTGTTAGCCATGGTTCGGTCCATGATGAGCTATGCGAATCTTCCAGTATTCCTATGGGGTTATGCATTGGAAACCTTAGCATATTTACTGAATAAGGTGCCTTCCAAATCTGTTCCTCAAACTCCATATGAGATATGGAAAGAAAGGAAACCGAGTCTTAAATACGTTAAGATTTGGGGATGTCCAGCTCATGTCAAGAAAGTTGACCCAGATAAGCTGGAATCTCGATCTGTAAAATGTAATTTTGTGGGATATCCTAAAGAGACTTTAGGGTATTACTTTTACACCGATCATCGGGTGTTTGTCTCCAGACATGCTACCTTCTTGGAAAAGCGGTTTATCCTTGAAGGAAACAGTGGGAGCAAAATTAAACTTGATAAAGTTCAAGAAGCACAAACTACTACGGATCAAGTGGAAACTCCTGTTCAGACTAAACAACCTTCTGTGGAACAGCCCATTCGTAGGTCAGGGAGAGTGTCTCGCCAACCTGAGAGGTATTATGGCCTTGTCATTGAGAATGATAATGAGTTGTCAATCATTGATGGTGACGACCCTGTGACCTATAATGAGGCTATGAGTAGTGTTGACTCAGAGAAATGGCATAGTGCCATGAAATCCGAAATGGAATCTATGTATACCAACCAAGTATGGACTCTGGTTGAGGCGCCTGAAGGTGTTAAGCCTATTGGGTGCAAGTGGGTATACAAAAGAAAGATTGGAGCAGATGGGCAGGTGGAGACCTATAAGGCCAGGCTCGTGGCAAAAGGATTCAAACAAAAGCAAGGGATTGAATTTGATGAAACTTTTTTGCCTGTAGCCCTGTTAAAATCAATTCGGATTGTGCTTGCGATTGCTGCTTACTACGACTATGAGATCTGGCAAATGGACGTGAAAACGGCCTTCCTCAATGGGAAACTTGAAGAGGAAGTGTATATGACACAGCCAGAGGGTTTTCTTTCCCAGGGATATGAACACCTAGTGTGTAAGATGCTACGAACCATATATGGTTAAAAATAAGCTTCTCGTAGATGGAACATCCGTTTTGATGAGACAATCAAAGAGTTTGGTTTTATCAAAAACATAGATGAACCATGTGTCTACAAGAAGGTAGTGGGAGCGCGGTAATATTTCTTGTATTGTATGTGGATGACATACTTCTTATAAGAAATGTTTTATGACGCTTTCATCTGATTAGGGAGATTGTTAAAAGAGGAGAAGTCAACGTCAAGAAAGTTGACACATATAACAACATAGCAGACCCTTTAACAAAACCACTTTCTCAAAGTCACTTTGATCGTCATAAAGACAAGATGGGTATTAGATACCAGAGTGATTGGCTTTAGTATAAGAGGGAGATTGAAAGAGATGTGTCCTAAGTCCAATCATGTATGATGATTTAGGAATAACTTTTATGTATTCTGTTTTGATTTCATTGATATTAATAAAAGACTTGTTTTGGTTTTATTGCGGGCTTTATCTATTTAAGTGTTTAAATAAGATATACCATAGTTTAGAGTAAAGCTTTTTATGGATTATGATGAGATCATAATAATGAGACCTAAAAAGATGATAACTCTGAACTTAAATATTTCTTGTCGTAGGATTACTAACTGGTAATTAGTAATCCGCAAAGATCGGTACATACTATGCTTGCTTCATTATGAAGGATGTCTGTTCTCATAGACATTTGTGTGGTGACACTATAGCTAGTATGTAGGTGCTTATTATAGAATAAGTTCACTGAACATGACTCACACAGATGAACAACTGATGGAGTTCACTCACGTGTCAGTAGATGTTCACATAGTGATAGTTGTACAAGTATCCTTAGACTTGAGGTCATCATAGTCATCTTGTGTACACTGAACTATACTTTGGTTTAGTTCTTAGTCTCCAGGGACAATAATAAGGGCTCTATTGGGTGTAGGAATTTGTACACGAAGATAGTGTATGATCAATAAAGGATCTACCCCTTCCAGTAAAAGGAAGAAAATGTTCAATGATGATCCACTTATGCTAGTTCAGGAATCTCTGGCCAGAGTGAATGAAATTAGAAAGGAGTTTCTAATTCACATTAATTAGAACTAAGCATAGTGAATGGGAAAGCATATGATTAAATAAGATAGGCTTGACACGACTTCCATGCCTTGTATTTAATCATGACATTGCAGGGTAGAAGGAATCAATTGTACGGTAACTATTCACTGAATAGGTTCTTGGTATTCTAAGCAGTGAATTCGTATTATCCAGATAGTCGCGATATGCTGAGAAGTATCCCTCACGATGTAGAATAAACATGATTAATTTATTAATTAATCATATTTAATAAATTAGAGAATTTATATAAATAATGATAAAATAGTTTTATTATTATTTATTTCTACTACCGGCTTAATATTGAACCTACAGGGTCACACCATAAAAGAGAATGATTTAATGGTGGAGGAATTAGTTAATAATGGCTGGTAATTATTTATTTGTGAAATAAATAATTAATTAGCAAATTTAATAATTGATTAAATGAGATATAATTAATTATAAAATTAATTAAGAAAAGTTCTTAATATTATTAATTAAGAATTTAATTTTGGAAATTAAATCAAGTGAGAGAATTATTTTTCTAAAGTGTTTAGAAAAGGGATTAATGATTAAAAGGTGTTTTAATTATTAGTTAATTGGTTAATAAGAATAATCAATTAAAGGGTTAATAATAATAATATTTTATGGGAAAATTTTCAGCTGAAAATTTTGCCTATAAATATACTATTATAAACCCTATTTGCTTCAACCAAAATAAAAACCTTAATTCTAAAGTAGAAATAGAGGGAGGCAACTAATTCTCTCAACATCTTCCTCCCTCCATTATATTGATCTCTTGGTGGATACCGGTGGAGTGCTTCACACTTGAGGAGCAGCTGCTAGGGATCTCCGCTCATCGTTCTTGGATCGCTATTAAAGACCTCCATCTTTCCATTAACGTAAAGTTTCTTAAGGTAAACATACTGAACTATGAATTAAATATTATTTTTCGCATGGATCCTGCGGAAGGTTTCGGTTTTTTTAAGATTTAAATTTACGTTTTCGTTGCGTTTATGTGCTAAAAACCCTTCAACTATTTGGCTTCTTAACCATGGTTAGTTTCTTACTCTAGTTAGCGAGTATAGTTAACTTGGTTTGATACGTTTATTTATTCGTCTACGCGTTCGCTCGGTCGTTTATTCATTTTCGTAATAAACTCTCGTAAACGGTTCGCGGTGTAAAACGTTTGAAGTATTGTACTTGGATTTGAATTTTTAGGATTTTAAATTTGTAATTATATTTTGATTCTCATAATCCTTGATGGTTCATATATACGGTCGTTTTTCAAAGTTCATTTTCTTCGAAAACTAATAGCGTTTACATACACTTATTTGGTATGTATAATCACAATATCAACTCGGAATCTTAAATTAAAAACTCGTATATGGTGTGGTCGCAAAATTTTTATGAAACCGCAAGGTTACTGTTCATAAAGGTCTTTTATCGATGTCAAAAATTTGGGTTTTTACAATAAATCTGTTCTCAGTTTCAACTACAGCATAACATATTGGAAACATTTGATTGTTTCCATCTCTACCAACTGCAGAGTGAAGCTGTCCACCTGCAACTTTTTTGAAAAAAATCCATCTAATCCTATAACTTTCCTACAACCTTCCTTCCAACCGGTTTTCAGAGCAAAGTAGTATACATATACCCTCTTAAACTTCATAGGATCTCCATCATTTAGTCTAGTAGTTGAGATATTAATAGTGTTCTTAGAATTAATGAAAAGCACTTCATGACCAAAATATCTGACTCTTAAATAATGTTATCTAAGACTTTCTGTAATTCCTTTAAGTACCATTTTTCACAACCTCGGAATTTTGATCTTAGGCACTTCAATTTCCAGTTCATTCTTTATGGTTTCAGTCATCTCCTTACAACTCCATTTGAGGATTCTTTCTGATCTTATCTCCATAAAAGTCACACAAGCATCTGGTTGATGCCATTTTGTTAGTGTATATTATTCCCTAACAATATAACAATAATATTACAAAAGGGGGTTAGAATGGAATTCTGGTTCCTTTTTAAAGTTTTGAAAACTTCTTACAAAAATATATAACTGTGTTTGAATATGCTTAAGTGCGGATAAACAATAATAATATTCAAGAATACAAAGTAAATAAACAGGTGTTAAAAAACTTTCTAGTGGATTGATATTTCTACCAGAGATATATATATTGAGAAGATTACTCTGTGACGCTAATAGCACACAACTGCTTACAAGTGTTTATAAACGTAGAACTAGAGAGACTAAAGATACAACTTGCTTGATCTTTTTATTCTAAGACTAAACTATGATTCTCAACATCTAAACACTTGCTACTATTGGTTTATATATCACCAAGATACATGTAAAATAAGATAAAATATAAAACCTACTAGCTAGATCCAATCACATGTTTCTTCATTTCTCTATCCAATGCAATCCAGTTAGATACTGCATCTTTGAACGTCCCTGTTTTTCATGCAAATGGAAATGCTTCGTTTTCTACTAACACCTGCAATCAGGTGTTAGGCACAAAGCATGCGCTAAATAATTCACGCAAGTATACGCGTTCACAAGTAATATAGAATAATTTCTAGTTCGTTCCCACAGAGACTCTGATTAATTATATTTAATTAACACTTACTCACCAATGTATGATTATTCTTCAATGCCATGACAATAACAATTAAGGTTGGTTAACTAATAATTACTACAAGAATTAAACACTTGAATTAACAGTATTAAACACACATGAGATCCTAACTTCATTACTACTTCATTCAATAGTTATTGTTATTAACCTTAGCATGTAATGGTGATGATATTAATCGAACAACATGAAACTGATAAACGCCAACTTTCGTTGTACGAATACCATTCTACCAAGCATCCACAATTAAGATAGAAGTTGGATAGGCATCAATTATGTTGAGACCCTATATGTCTACAGAATTTGACAACATAATGATTTAAGCTCAAGTTATTCATGATGATTACACAGGGCAAGTAAAACGGTGAGAGTTACCCACTAATCATGCATACAATACATGAACTTATGCTAGCATGGCAAGTTCTAAATCTCAAGATTCACTGTCGCTTCACAAGAGATTAACAGACTATCTTATATGTGCGCGATGCATATAAGACGAGTAAGCACAACCTATAATAGATATCATACAATCACCACATACCAAGGTATTAAACAATTAACTAAAAAATTCCATAGTAAATCCGCTAGGATCCCATAATCATGATTAGCCCATAATAGAACTCATCGTCATCATGGGTTCATAGGAAAGCATGATAATAACACAATGATATAGGGCTAATAAAAATACTTAATAAATAATAAAGTACGTCACAAGAGTATTAAGGCTCAAAGCATAAAAAAAACTAGCATCCACTGTTACAACGAATTAAAAGAATCATAAGATAAACGTATGCTTCCTCTTCTTCGTTGTTGCGTGCTAAAACGGTCTTCTCAATCTTCTTGCCCTTGTTCTTGATGAAGAAAAAGTCTTCCTATAAGGTTTATATAATATCCCAAGAGAACCAGTGCCAGCAGAAGCCCAATTGTACTTGAATTAATAAAATCCAGATTCTGAAAGTCCGCACGCACGCGGTCGCCTGCTACCTCCACGCGGCCGCTTGCTGGCACGCGGTCGCCTTCTCCTGGCACGCGGTCGCGTGCTACCCATCTGGAAAATACTTTATTTTGCTTCTGTTTTTGCTGATTTCTTCGCTCATCACCCCTAGACTGATTCCAAGCACTTCTTTAAGCTTTATCTGATGGAAACCACCTATCTAAGCAAGTTATACCCTGAAATGCAAAAACACTAGAAAACGCGTCAAATACACAAAATACTTGAGTTCAAGACACCAATTCAAGCCGTTATGAGACGCTTTAAGTGGTATAAAATGCCACTTATCACACCCCAAACTTGAATCGATGCTTGTCCTCAAGCATCACAAACTCAAACTCAGAATAAAACATGCATGAATGCAACTATATGAATGCAGCGATCCCCTCGCGATGACTAAACCAACCAATGCATGACATATCAACAAATGCAATGAGGCGACTAAAGATCAATCAAATCACGCAAGCTAACATACAACTAGAAACGTGGTGTGTGCGAATGCTTAACAGATATGCTTCAAAACTAGATCATTCACCATAACTTAATTATCCTCAAGGCAATCACAAGCTTATACGAAGAACATATTCTAGACACAAAATGACTTATAACACTTCAAGATTATTGGAGTTTATTACGGAATCATGCTTTTATTCAACACATAAAACAAATGCTTATTTGATCGTACACTGAGTGAGGTCCACAAAAGACTTATGCAATGGTACCCACTTAGCGAGTGTTAGGTTAGCGGATCCCAGACTATAAAAGCCTTAGGTCACTAGGCACAAAGTCCCCTAAGAACTTAATAACTCGAATACCAAAGAGCCCACTCTTGATCAATTGTGCATTAAACCAATTTTTTTTTCTTTTTCTTTTTTTTTCTTTTTTTTCAATTTCTGAGAAAGTGCGTTTCGCTCCATCTTGCTCAACCCTAGACTACTCGTATACAATACGAGCCGGCTACTAGCCATTTGACGCCTAGCCACAACTAGCAATGAATTCCAATTTCTTTTTCTCCAATTTTTATCTTTTCATATCTTTTATCATTAAGAGCCTAGCATGAATTCTAAGTATAAGCAATAGATTAACCTCAAAAACCATCAAACCATGACAACAATCTAGTCCTTAAGCATACTCTAAGGCTTAGTGAAATTACAAGTGTTTCTAACATGCATATCAACCTAACAAGATTCAACATCACTTTAACGCTATCACTACACTCGCATCAATATCACATATTAATCGGTAAAGCAACACAAAGGGATTATCGTATATACATGAGCTATATGACATGATAAATAAAGCTATAAATCCTTAAAAAAACTATATGGCAAAAATATGCAACTATATGAACTAAACTAACATGAAAATGCAACTACATGACACACACACAGATATGTTCCTTAACTACTACCCCCAAACTTAAAATCTTCACTATCCCCAGTGAAGGTAATAGAAAGAAACACAGGGTATACCTACTCAGACAAATCATCATCATCACCCTCAGAGGGTGGAGTGTCAGGAGGTGGATAAGCAGAATTTTTACCAAAAATGGGCCACCGGATGTTAGCTCCAAGGCCTCTAAATGCAGTCCCAAGTTCCTGGGTGAGCTCCTCCCCAAACTGACTCTGCGACTCATACATCGCATCCATCCTCCTTGAAATCCTCTTGTACTGGACATCAGCCAATCCCAAACCATCTCCTCCCTGAGCTCTCGAAGAGCCTGCCTCTCTCTGAGCCTGACTGGGCCTAGCCATAGTAGCACCAGCTGCTGAAACTCCTCCTGGAAGGTGATACCCCAGACCATGTGACTCGGGCTCTCCACCCGTCCACTCCTGCATCACATTCAAAGTCGATGATTCAATAGAAGCGGCTGGCATCTGCAACTGCTCATAAGAAGGCCAATGGACTCTAACTGGCTTTCAAAGCTTCGTGACAATAGAGGCATACGGGATAGAGTATTGCGATTTTCCTCTCAAAAACTTCAAAATCCCTTGGTACATGTACTCACCAAGGTCCACATAATATTCATCATTCAGAATTCCCCATAACAACCTCGCCCTCTCCACTGTAACCTCATGTGCATGCAAAGAAGGAAGAATACTAGCACATATAAACGCATTCCAAGCACGAGCATACCTATTCATCACGACAGCAGGGAAATTACGATAATCGTTGGATCCCCTTTAGAACTTCCACACTGTGCCCGGCTGATAGAGAGTAGCAATAATCAAGTCCAAATCAAAGTCCTTAGGGGCCTTTGCATTTAAATGCTCCTCTTGTGGTTTCCTTTGTCACTGTCCAATCACCCGGTGAATCGCCTCGGGCTGATAATTAACAGTAAGCCCACGAACAACAGAAAACCCATTCTTGTCGGCCTTGGCGTTCGCATAGAACTCGCGAACGATACTCATCGAAACCGCCTCAGGTGACTCGCAGAATGTAATCCATCCCTTCTCAGCAATCATCAGTAGCAACTCACCATCCCTCCTTGATGGCATCGAAACCGCCTCAGGTGACTCGCAGAATGTAATCCATCCCTTCTCAGCAATCATCGGTAGCAACTCACCATCCCTCCTTGATGGCAAGAACCCCCTCTCCCTCATAATAGGCTTAGTCAGAAGCTTGGTGTACTCTTCTTCAGCAGCCCTATCCAACAATCGGGGCCTCGCAATACTATTCCTCGAAGAATCAGTAGCAGTCGGGTTGGTGCTGCAGCTACCCACAGTTCGTGATCTCTCCGGGGCCATGAAAACTGAGAATAATAGTTGGAGAGTTTGTGTTTAGTATGTAGGAGAGATTTTATAGAGTGAAAGTGTGTGGGATGTGTATGGAGAGGTTGTATGTATATATAGGACAAAATTAGGGTTAGAATTTGATTAGGAGTGAGGATTGTGGCAATGTATGAGGGGAAAATCGTGGGTTAATGGATTATATTTTTTTTATGAAATTTTTTTTTGTTTTGTTTTTTTAGGCTGAAAAATGATTTTTCAACAGTCAGGGACGCACGTGGTCGCGTGGCACCAGCACGCGGTCGCACACTCCTAGGACGCGGGCGCATGCTAGGCTTTTGGAAAAAAAATTCTGTAACTTGTTTTTTTGATTTTTTTGGGTTTTTGGATAAATTACCATATTCTAAGGTGTCTTATGGTCTCATATCTTGGGTTACCTCCCAAGAAGCGCTTCTTTTACGTCATTAGCTTGACGTGGAGTTATGCGATCAAGTTGACAATAAAACGGCACTAACCACTTCATGATTTGCCGTATCCCCATAATAGTGCTTCAATCTCTGACCATTTACTTTGAATGCTTGGCCCGGATCGTTCTCAAAAATCTCCACCGCTCCATGTGGAAACACAGTTTTGATGATAAATGGTCCAGACCACCTTGATTTTAACTTTCCAGGAAAAAGTCGGAGATGAGAGTTGAATAGAAGAACTGTTGCCCCGGCACGAATGACTTAGGAGATAGCTTCCTGTCATGCCACCTTTTTACCTTTTCCTTGTACATTTTGTTGTTTTCGTATGCTTGAAGTCGAAATTCATCAAGTTCATTTAACTGAAGCATTCGCTTCTTTCCAGCTGCATCTAGATCAAGATTTAACTTCTTCAATGCCCAATAAACCTTATGCTCAAGCTCCGTAGGTAAATGACATCCCTTACTATAGACAAGTTGAAACAGGGACATCCCAAGTGGAGTCTTGTGTGCTGTTCTATAAGCCCAAACAGCTTCATCGAGCTTCAAAGATAAATCTTTCCTTGACGGACAAATGACTTTCTCTGGAATGCGCTTGATCTCTCTATTAGACACTTCCGCTTGACCATTAGTTTACGGATGATAGGCAGTAGCAATGTGATGATTCACATTGTAGCGTTGCATCATAGAAGTGAACTTACGATTGCAGAAATGCGATCCTTCGTCACTTATGATAACTCGTAGTGTTCCAAACCTTGTGAATATCTGCTTATGAAGAAAACTCAACACTACCTTTGCATAATTAGTCGGTAGAACTTTGACTTCTACCCATTTTGAGACATAATCGACTGCCAGCAAGATGTACTAATTATTGCAGGACGAGATAAATGATCCCATGAAATCGATTCCCCAAACATCGAAGACCTCAACTTCAAGTAGCACATTTAAAGGCATCTCATCCTTTCTGGAAAGATTCCCAACTCTTTGGCAACGATCACACCTTAAAATGAACTGATGTGCATCCTTAAACAACGTAGGCCAGAAAATACATGCTTGAAGAATATGAGCTGCTGTCTTTTCACCACCATAATGTCCACCATAAACTGTGGAATGAATGTCTTGTAATATCCCCCCCGTCTCACATAATGGGATACATCTCCTGATGATCTGGTCAGCTCCTTGTCTAAACAAATATGGTTCATCCCACATGTACCACTTCACCTAATGCAGAAACTTCTTGTTTTGAGCCGCATTCATATTAGGAGGCATTATATTGCTAACAAGATAATTCACAATGTCTGCGAATCATGGCTCTTCCTCTTGAATTACGAACAACGGCTCATCCGGAAAAGATTTATTGATCAATGTCTTATCATGTGAAGTAGAATCGGGATTCTCCAATCTAGAAAAATGGTAAGCTACTTGATTTTCAGTACCTTTTCGATCCTTGATCTCTAACTCGAATTCTTATAGTAAGCGAACCCAACGAACAAGTCTAGGCATCGAATCCTTTTTTGAGACCAGATACCGGATGTCAGCATGATCAGTGAACACTGTCACCTTTGTCCCAAGTAGATAAGATCAAAATTTTTCGAAACCAAAAACTATAGCCAAGAGCTCCTTCTCAGTAATGGTGTAGTTCAGTTGGGCTCCATTTAGCGTCTTACTAGCATAGTAGACCACATGAAAGATATTAGTCTTTCGCTACCCAAGAACTGCTCCCACTGCATAATCACTTGCATCACATATCATCTCAAAAGGTTATCTCCAATCAGGTACCATAATAACTGGTGCGGTGATTAAACTCTTCTTGAGAGTCTCGAATGCTGTCACACATTCATCATCAAATTTGAAAGGCACATTTTTCTCGAGCAAGTTGCACAACGGCTTAGATATCTTAGAGAAGTCCTTTATGAAATGCCTATAAAAACCCGCATGACCAAGAAAGCTACGGATTCCTTTCATAGAAATGGGTGGCGGGAGATTTTCAATGATGCCCACCTTGGCTTTATCCACCTCAAGACCTTTACTAGAGACCTTATACCCAAGAATGATGCCTTGTTGTAGCATGAAGTGACATCTTTCCCAATTGAGCACCAGATTGGTCTCAACACACCTTTTGAGCACCAACCGAAGATTATTCAAGCATTCATCATACGAATGTCCAAAGACGGAGAAGTCATCCATGAACACTTCGACATTATTTCCAATCATATCAGACAATATGGCCATCATGCATCTCTGAAAAGTGGCAGGTGCACCACATAAGCCAAAAGAAACTCTGCAAAAAGCAAACGTGCCAAATGGACAAGTGAAAGTAGTCTTCTCTTGATCTTCTGGTACAATGCAAATCTGATTATAGCCCGAATAGCCATCCAGAAGACAATAATACTCATAACCAGCCAACCTGTTAAGCATCTGATCAATGAATGGAAGAGGGAAGTAATCCTTCCTCATGGCTTTAATCAACTTCCTGTAGTCCATGCATACCCTCCATCCTGTGACTGTTCGAGTGGGGATGAGCTCGTTCTTCTCATTTGCTACCACAATAATACATCCTTTCTTAGGTACACATTGCACAAGGCTCACCCAAGAACTGTCAGAAATAGGATATATGATTCCTGCATCTAGCCATTTTAGAATTTCTTTCTTCACCACTTCTTTCATGATAGGATTAAGCCTTCGCTATTGCTCAACAGTCGACTTACTACCTTCCTCTAGCAGAATTTTATGCATGCAGTATGAAGGGCTGATCCCTTTTATATCTGCTATAGTCCATCCGATGGCCGATTTGAATTCTCTCAGGATCCTCAAGAGCTTGTTTTCATCACTACCTGAAAGGTCAGATGCAATAATAACAGGAAAAGTAGATGCATCACCTAAAAAAACATACCTCCAGTGTTCAGGCAGTGGTTTAAGCTCCAAAGTAGGTGCTTCCTCAATAGATGGTTTGAGCTTTGCCTCAACATTCTTGAGATCAGTATTTCCAAGAGATTCAAATGGCATCTCTAGCTTCCGTTTCCAAGGAGAAGCATTTAGATATTGTAACTACTCATTGGCTTCATCATCTTCACTGTCAAAATCCCCCAATAAGGCTTTTTCTAAGGCATCAGACCTTAGCATATGATCAAGTTCTGAAGTAACTGCAGAATCGACCAAATCCACCTTGAAGCACTCCTCATCTTCCGTAGGGAATTTCATCGCATTGAACACATTAAATGTCACATCTTGATCTTGCACCCTCATAGTGAGTTCACCTTTTTGCACATCTATCAAGGTACAGCCTGTAGCCAAGAAAGGTCTTCCCAAGATTATGGGAATCTTCTTATCTTCCTCGAAATCCAGAATGACAAAATCTGCAGGAAAGATGAGCTTGTCCACCTTTACTAGCATGTCCTCCACGATGCCTCGTGGGTATGTAATCGAACGATCATCCAATTGTAGAGACATGTAGGTGGGCTGCGGATCAGGCAAATTCAGCTTTTTAAAGATAGACAACGGCATCAGATTGATGCTTTCTCCCATATCGTAAAGGCACTTGTCAAATGACAACCTTCCAATGGTGCAAGGAATAGTGAAGCTACCTGGATCCTTAAGCTTTGGAGGTAACTTTTGTTATAGCACGGCACTGTACTCTTCTGTCAGAACAACGGTATCAAGATCATCCAGTTTTACCTTTCTCGAAAGAATACCTTTTATGAATTTCGCATAACTAGGCATTTGCTCAGAAGCCTCAGCAAAAGGTATGTTGATGTGAAGTTTCTTGGATACCTCCAGAAACTTACCAAATTGCTTGTCCAGCTTTTGTTTTTGCAATCGCTTAGGAAAAGGTGGTGGAGGATAGAGCTGTTTCTCCCCTGTATTACCCTCAGGCAGAGTGTGTTCAACAGTAGTCTTCCTTGGTTCCCCCTCTTTCTCATTTTGCATTTCTTCTTCATCTACAACTTCTACATCTTTTGCTTTTTCAGCATCAGCAACTTTTCCAGACCTTAAGGTGACAGCTTTGACTTGCTCTTTAGCTTCCTTCCAGCCTGGCACTTCAGTATCGCTGGGAAGTGTTCCAGGTTGACGATTGAGCAAGGCATTGGCTATTTGTCCAATTTGATTTTCCAAGGTCTTGATAGAAACAACCTGACTTTTGCACAACAGCTTTAACTCCTAGAAATCAGCACTAGAAGGTGGAACAACACCTCCTTATTGAGGATATGGTTGCCTTTGAGCAAATTGCTGAGGTTGCTGGAATCCAGGTGGATTAAACTATTTATTTGTAGCTTGCTGATATGACTGCTGAACAGTATTCTGATTATTGCTCCAGCTAAAATTGGGATGATTTTTGTTATTAGGATGATAAGTAGCAGGCACAGGCTGTTGTGGTTTCTGGAAATTGTTCACATACTGAACAGATTCATTAACAAGAGAACACTGATCCGTAGCATGAGAGCCTACACAAAGCACACAGACACTAGATAATTGATTTACTCCATAGTTAGTTAAAGAATCGGCCTTCATAGTCAGCGCCGTGAGCTGTGCTGCAATAGCTGTAGCTGCATCAACTTCCAGAATACCTGCTACTTTCCCAAGCATCATCCTTTGAGTTGGGTTTTGACACTCATTTGCAGCCATAGTTTCAATGAGATTATAGGCCTCAGTATAGCTTTTGGCCCACAAGGCGCCTCCAGAAGCTGCATCGAGCATGGGTCGAGATTGGACCCCCAAACTATTATAGAAACCAGTGATCACCATCCAGTCAGGCATCCCATGATATGGACACTTTCTCAACATCTCTTTGTAGCGCTCCCAAGCTTCGCACATAGATTCTCCTAGTTGCTGTGCAAACTGAGTAAGAGCACTCCTCATAGCTGTAGTTTTGGCCATTGGATAGAACTTCACCGGAAACTTTTGCGCAAGATCTTCCCAAGTAGTGATGGACCCAGCTGGTAAAGAATGTAACCAGCCCTTAGCTTTATCCCTCAGAGAGAATGGGAAAAGCCTCAGCTTGATAGCCTCATCAGTGACACCATTATATTTGAAATTACTACAGATCTCGACAAAATTCCTGATATGCATGTTGGGATCTTCAGTCGCAGCCCCTCCAAAAGAAATAGAATTCTGCACCATCTGAATAGTGCCCGACTTGATTTCAAAAGTATTTTCCTGAATAACCGGATGAATGATGCTTGACTGAATGTCATCAATTTTAGGGCGAGAAAAGTTTATAAGAGCTTGATCAGCTTGAGCTTGATGATCACCCATTGTTTCAGGTTCTTTCTTTTCACTCTCTTTATCCGAATCTTCAAAAACTATCTTCTCCGGAAAGTCAAGAGCTTTATCTGTATCCTCAGCTTTATCCAGATTTCTCTTGCGAGTGCGAGAACGTGTTTGCATAAACGCTCGCTAGAGTACCTGAACACAACCGGAAGCAGTAAGTAACAAGTCTTAATCCATGAATCCTAATGACCACTAATGGCAAGTACATAAACTAAACAAATTAACATCGAGTCCCCGGCAGCGGCGCCAAAAACTTGTTACTCACAAAGCATGCGCTAAATAATTCACGCAAGTATACGCGTTCGCAAGTAATATAGAATGATTTCTAGTTCGTTCCCACAGAGACTCTGATTAATTATATTTAATTAACACTTACTCACTAATGTATGATTATTCTTCAATGCCAAGACAATAACAATTAAGGTTGGTTAACTAATAATTACTATGAGAATTAAACACTTGAATTAACAATATTAAACACACATGAGATCCTAACTTCATTACTACCTCATTCAATAGTTATTGTTATTAACCTTAGCATGTAATGGTGATGATATTAATTGAACAACACGAAACTGATAAACGCCAACTTTTGTTGTACGAATACCATTCTACCAAACATCCACAATTAAGATAGAAGTTGAATATGCATCAATTATGTTGAGACCCTATATGTTTACAGAATTTGACAACATAACGAGTTAAGTGCAAGTTATTCATGATGATTAAACAGGGCAAGTAAAACGGTTAGAGTTACCCACTAATCATGCATACAATACATGAACCTATGCTAGCATGGCAAGTTCTAAATCTCAAGATTCACTGTCGCTTCACAAGAGATTAACAGGATATCTTACATGTTCGTGAGGCATATAAGACGAGTAAACACAACCTATACTAGATATCATACAATCACCACATACCAAGGTATTAAACAATTAACTAAAGAATTCCATAGTAAATCCGCTAGGATCCCATGATCACGATTAGCCCATAATAGAACTCATCATCACCATGTGTTCATATAAAAGCATGATAATAACACAACGATATAAGGCTAATAAAAATATACTTAATAAATAATTAAGTACGTCACAAGAGTATTAAGGTTCAAAGCATAAAGAAAACTAGCATCCACTTTTATAACGAATTAAAAGAATCACAAGATAAACGTATGCTTCCTCTTCTTCGTTGTTGCATGCTAAAACGGTCTTCTCAATCTTCTTTCCCTTGCTCTTGATGAAGAAAACATCTTCCCATAAGGTTTATATAATAGCCCAAGAGAACCAGTGCCAACAGAAGCCCAATTGTACTTGAATTAATAAAATCCAGATTCTGAAATTCCGCACGCACGCGGTCGCCTGCTGCCTCTACGCGGCCGCTTGCTGGCACGCGGTCGCCTGCTCCTGGCGCGCGGTCGCATGCTACCCTTCTGGAAAATACTTTATTTTGCTTCTGTTTTTGCTGATTTCTTCGCTCATCACCCCTAGACTGATTCCAAGCACTTCTTTAAGCTTTATCTAATGGAAACCACCTATCTAAGCAAGTTATACCCTGAAATGTAAAAATACTAGAAAACCCGTCAAATACACAAAATACTTGAGTTCAAGACACCAATTCAAGCCGTTATGAGATGTTCTAAGTGGTATAAAATGCAACTTATCATCAGGCTGCCACATTTCTTTTGTATACAATTACCCATGTGACTGTCAAGTCACTTTCAATTCCCTTTCAACTGCTATTTTGGTTGATCATCCGTTGAGGCTTCATAGTAGTTATCCGTTGAAGCTTCATCTGTTATCCATTCAAACTTGACTAGCTCATCCGTTGAAACTGACTGGCTCATCCGTTGAAACTTGACTAGCTCATTCGTTGAAACTTTGTAGATTAGCAGTTGATGTTGTTTTCATAGCAGTTGATACTCTTTCACTTATACAAAATTACAAGGCATTTTATATTTACAATTAACCTACCTATTTTGTATGTCTTGCTAGTAGTCAACATGACTTAGATATAACTAAAACTCCCAAATCCCCCAACTATTCTAGTATACAGAATATGCTACATACTTATTCATATAAGCTACTCTTTTAACGAATACATAATGTGGTCATCCGTTGAAATCTATAAAATCATTTAACTTATCTACTTAGAGTGTTTTGGAAAGTTATTATCAAGCCTACAACATATTCCTTATAATCTCCCCCAATTTATGTCTAATAGAATTATAGGTATAAATTCATGTTAACTTTATGATAACAAAACACCCTATAAAACCTAATACATTAAAAAGTAGATAAACTGCAAAATGCTTCAATTGAAAAGTTGAACAAAGAAAGTAAGGAATATTTACATGTCATTTTCAAGGTGCTCCTCTAGACTGAGCATATCATTTCTTTTTTCTTGAATCCCTTGTCCTCTTTCCCAGCTTCTCATTATTCTCCTCAATCTGGCGTTGGAGTTGTCTATAGAATTCAGCTTCATTTTCATTGTTGATATCCAACATCTCCTGCATTTCCTTGAGAGTATTATAGCTTGATATTTGTAGTTGGTCTTCAAGTTTGAAAAATCTTCTAACAAATTTTTCATCTCTAAACTCCATCATCCAATAAGGTCTCAAATGCACTCTATCACCAGTGTATGGGATAGTCAAATTTCTAGATAATGCATTTGGATCTCTCCAACTTTGTTTAATTTGACTGATGTTGTTGAGTACTTCTAATTTGGCCACTTTGGTGAATCCAAAATCTTTCTTCATTGCAGAGAACACCTTCACTAGGACATTGTAGCCTTCATTGAGAATCCTGTAGAGAGGCCATGTGATCTCCTTACCACCCTTGTATCTAAACACCAATCTTTCTGGTAGGTTGTATGAAGCATCAATCCCCTATATTTCTTCTAGCTCATCCAGATAAAGGTTGATGTCTGAGAATTCTTTGTTGTCACATATTAAGAGTTGATCCTCCTTGTTTACTTTAGGCTTAGTCTTGGAGATGGCTTTGAATTGAGGTGGGTTAGACTTGATTCTTATATGTTTCTTTCTTGATTTCTTTTCTTGGTGGGTAATGGTAGATTTAGCTCAGGTATAGGTAAACTGTCACAATTTATGGGTTCATCCTTAGGCACAATTTGCTCACCATGAAAATTGACACCTGGATGAACCTTGAATTCAATTGGCTTCACAGTGGGCACAATTGGTTGACTTGACGTGGTAAACTAAGTTTGCTCATTTTTCTTTTTTGTAGCACTACTTGGCATTTTTTCCTTGACCTTTACCCTGTTCTCTTTAGCCCACTCTAGCTTTTCTTCTTTCTTCTCAGTTCCAGTTGAAGTTGCAGGCATCTCCAATTTTCTTTTAGCTCCTTTAGTGGCCTATTTTTTCCTTCTTTTCTGAGCTCCTAGCCTTTGGTTTTCCTCATCTTTAGCTTCCAAAAACTGAGGGTGCCCAGTCATTACACATAGCATCTTTACATATATGTAAATTCTGGCTATTTTTCACCTTAAGATGGCATCCTTGGTTGTTTTGAAGCTTGTTATAGATGCACCCATCAGCTTTTATTCATCAGGTCTAGGTGGAGAGTAATCAACTAACAGTGGGTGCTTTGTTGAAATTATGACACTTGATGATTTGGGCTTTAGCACCACAAAGTTCTTGAATTCATTTTTTATTGAAGGTTCACCCTCTTCTCTTTTCCCTAGCTTCATCTCTTCCAAAGTAATTGGTTTTAACTATATGGAATGCCTCACAGATTTTGCTTGAATAGCAGTTGAACAAAATACTTGTGCAATCTTGTCATCAATCTGTTTCCTTTGTTCTTTCAACTTGAGCTCATCTGTTCCAAGATTGATTAGATCAATGCCATCTAATTCTTTCCTAATTGGTGGCTTTAAAATAGTAATAGATGGCACTATCACTTTGATGACTTGTATATGCATATCATTCTCCCCATTTTTGTTATCATCAAGTAGAGCGGGTTTGAATTTTTAGCAGCCACCAGTTGTTGGAGTAATTGGTTCTGAGTTTCTTGATTCTGAAGTATCTTGGCGACTGAGTCTTCAACAGTTGACATTCTTGTGCTCAAAGCCTCAACTTTACTTGCTAGGTCATATACTTTCCTGATCTTGAGCTGAATTTCTCTCATAGTAGTTGTTGTAAGTTTCTCATCCAACCTAGTAGACACATCTCTCTTGACTTCATCAATTTCCAGCTTGAGACCATCCAACTCTAGATCTTGTCTAAGATTTTAAATTCTGTGAAGTTGGAGTAACTCTAGATGAGCTTAAAGAATTGACTTTGTATTTGTATTTGTGGTGGCTGCTATTACTGTCTGAGTTTGATTGATTAGTTTGATGAGTGTAGAGGTGAAGTGATGAAAGCTACATTCCTTACTAAGCATCCAATCAGGTGTTTCTGTTGTGGAGCTAGGGCATACATCTCCCCCTCAGTTGGTGCCATCTTTATCACCAAAATCATCATCAAACTCAGAATTAGCATCAACTCCAAAATCTGAATCCACATCAATTTTTAGTAGGTAGAGAGGACAAGCATCTTTAGCCCTTTACATTGATGCTGTTGTGTGTACTAGATTAAGTTTCTTTTCTGCCTCCCCATTTCCCTAAACAGCCAGTGTTTGATAGGCTGTGGCAGGGTGAGTAAATGTCTCAGCATCTAGAGAAATAGAATCTATAATAGCTCTGTATTCTTGCTGATATAGTCTTTTCTTTTCAGCCTCATTGACAATCATTGACTCACTAGCAACAGCCGCCACCCTTATATCACTAGTACATTTTTTTCTCTCATTATTTCTCAGTTCTTGCATCAAGGGTTCCCCTTGTCTCACCACCCTCACACCATCACCTTCACCATCTAAGGTGGGACTCCTCTCACTCTCTTTTGTCATGATGGAAGAAATAGCATGCATATGTTCACTCTTTTCCTTTCCTTTTACCCAGCCTCTCACTCAATTCACTCCCTTCCTTCGACCCTAAGAGTGATTGGACAACTACTAAATCATCTGCACTTGTAATAAATTTGAAATGTCAAGTTGTACAGTGACATTCAATGGATGTGAAATATCTGTTGAAAGAGTAGTTATGATTTTCAACAGATGACTTATGTGAAGCATATCCGTTGAAAGACACTCACTTATCAACAGATGATGAATATCCGTTGAGGAAGTAGAAATAAAAGGAATAAAAGTTGAAACTATTATTGAGTCTGTGGAGATTGATTTTAGATTTTTATGCACAGACTCTTCAATAGTTTGAGAAAGAATTGGCAAGTGATCCAACAAATCATCAATTAGATGATGATCACTTGCATGAGTAGTTGGCTCCTCCATGAATTTGAGAGATGAAGAATCAGGAATTGATGTGTTGATCATATCCACATCCATAGAATTTGTTGGAGAATTATGTGTGTGTGGTATTTTGATTATGAGAGAATAGGGTTGTGACTCCATATTTACTGGAGCCACATCAAACCCACTTTGACAAGGTGCAGTAAATTAGTCTTTGACTGCAGTTGGCACTGTATGTGCACCCTGTGACTCCCCCATAGGTTTAGCTTTCTTCTTTGTTATATAAGTTTGTGTTGGGTCAGTGTCCCTACCCCTCTTGTTTTGTGCTTCTAGTTGAGAGCTTGTTTCAATAGTTACATCATTTTGGGATGATGTAGCTAGAAATGAGGTAATTTCTTTTTGAACAACTATAGTCTTTTGGGAGACTGCAGTGTGGCTGGTTTAGGTAACACTTGCCTTACCCACCTTATCCTTGGGGCTTCTTTAATTTTTACCCCTTCCCTTACCATGTTCACTGCCCTGTATACTCCCCTAAAGTGTTGTGTTAGTTTTTACAACTGGTGTCTTTTGAGAGACACTAGAGGTTGGTTTCTTAGAATTGAATTTTGAATATTTTGGTTTAGTGACTTGGGTAGGCATCTTTTTGGTCACTATCATTGATTCCATAGCCATAGTTGAAGTCAAAGAAACAGGAGGTTAGGAAGAGATAGGAAGAGAAACATTTACCTCACTTACCTGAGGTGCCTCAATGATTGGGAGATAGTTGAGGGGCACCTCACTGTTTAAGTTGTTCCTGATCAAATCTGTAAGAACTCTCTTTTCTTAAACCCAACAATCAAGCTTGTTTTTTGGGTTCTCAATTACAAGATCCTCAGAAACATGATTAGCTATCATCATTAAAAATCTAGCATAATACACATTCCTAGGTCTTTTTTGAATGTCTCCTAGCTTATACCCTATATTTAGCATGACACAGTTTCTAAAATTGAAATACTTATCCAATAAAAGCATGTAGAGCATGTTAACCAAAGAAGAAGTAATGGCATCAAAATCACTGATTTTGCCTAAAAATACCTTGATAAAACATCACACATAAAACTCCACTCCTTTCTAAAACCATTCCTCTTAATATTACCTAAACTAGCAGTATCAAGAGAATAGCCCATAGAATTAAGCAAGTTAACCACATCAGTGTCAATGTGTGGAACAGTTGTGTTATTTTCAGACAATTTAAAGACATAACTGAATAGCATTAGAATTAACACAATAATTAGTACCTTTGAGAGTAAAGGTGAGAGTCATGTTCTTTGAATCAAACACAATATATGTCCAGACTTCCTCCACAACTTCACAGAAAATAGTTGGTAACTCGAGCATGGCATACTTCAATTTGCAGTTGCTAATGAAGTCTATCATTTTGTGATAGTCTTCCCGAGCAATGCTCTTGTCCACCAAAGCTACGAAGTTGTTCTTCTTATAAACATACCCAGAATGAGACATAATTTTCACAATAGGTGACATTGATGCTAGGTTCGAAGTTACAGAAGAAAAAGGGATTTTGGAGACGAAGAGAGTAAATTTGCCTTGTAAATTTAGAGAAAGATAAAAGTGAGATCTGTAATTGAAATAGGATTTTATACTTTCCCAGAAAAAGACAAACAAATGATTAAAATAAAGATAAATACCCAATGATAATTGCCAAAAATAACTGTTTAGAAATAAAGTAAACTATAGAAATTCTAAAAATAATCTATTAGCATATACTTACAGACTTGTAAGTACATTTCGACGGATAAAGATCTAGATTCAACGGTTATGATTGCTCAACGAATATTCAATACATCATCATCCGTTGAAGGATGATATATCTAGAAATATATTTGACTCTCAATGGATAAAGATTATCAGTTGAAAGAATAAATTGTACTTAGCCAAAATTTAACTCTTTCAAGAAAATTTAATTAACTTCTGGTTGCGTTACAAATTGCATAGAAATCAATAATTGAAAGTTAAGAATAGTTTAGCATAATTAACTCACTTACCAACCTAGTGAAAGTTGATTCATCAAGTGGCTTGGTAAATACGTCTTCAAGTTGCTGCTCACTTGGAAAAAAATAAAGTTCCAAAATACCATTCATAACATCCTCTCTTATGAAGTGGTATTTGATGTCAATGTGTTTGGTCCTTGAATGCTGCACAGGATTTTCAGTGATGGCAATGGCACTTGTGTTGTCATAGAAAATTGGAATCTTGTCCACATGTAGACCATAATCCAATAATTGATTTCTCATCCATAAAAACTGTGCACAACAACTGCCAGCAACAATGTACTCAACCTTAGTTGTAGAAGTAGAAAATGAATGCTCTTTCTAACTAAACCATGACACAAGCTTGTTTCCTAGAAATTGACATGTGTCAGTTATGCTTTTTATGTCTATTTTGCACCCTGCATAATCTGTATCTGAATAACCAATTAGATCAAAGCCAGAATCTCTAGGGTACCAAATGCCAAGTTTTGGTGTGCCCTTGAGATATCTAAAAATTCTCTTCATAGCTACTAAATGAGATTCTCTAGGATTAGTCTAGAATCTAGCACAAAGACAATTAGAAAATATTATATCTAGCCTACTAGCTGTTAAATATAAAAGTGAGCCAACCATGCCCCTATAGTTTGAAATGTCCACATACTTTTCAGTAGTATTTATTTCAAGCCTAGTGGCAGTGGTCATGTGAGTTTTTGTAAATATGCAATCCATTAAGTCAAACTTCTTTAAAAGATCATGAAAATATTTAGCTTGACTAATGAATATTCCATTACTAACTTGCTTAACTTGTAAACCAAGAAAGTAGGTTAGTTATCCCATCATGCTCATTTTATATTTACTTTGCATCAATTTGGCAAACTTTTTGAAAAGTTTCTCATCTGTAGAGCCAAATATAATAACATCTACATAAATCTGAACAAGTATACCAGAGCCATTAACATTTCTAAAGAAGAGAGTTTTGTCAACAGTACCTCTTGTGAAATGATTTTCTAAAAGGAACTTTGATAAAGTATCATACCAGGCTCTAGGTGCTTGCTTCAATCCATAAAGTGCTTTCAAAAGATGTTAAACATAATCTGGAAAGTTGGGGTCTTCAAAACCTGGAGGTTGACTGACATAGACTTCCTCCTCCAAATCTCCATTCAGAAATACATTTTTGACATCCATTTGATAGACTTTGAAATTGGAATGGGCTACATAGGCTAGAAAGATTCTGATTGCTTCAAGTCTTGCAACTGGAGCAAATGTTTTATCAAAATCTATTCCTTCTTCTTGACAGTAGCCCTTAGCAACCAATCTAGCTTTATTCCTTATGACTATGTCATTCTCATCCATCTTGTTTCTGAATACCCATTTGGTTTAAATAGAATTCTTTCCTTTAGGATTGGGTACCAGCTTCCATACTTTATTCCTTTCAAATTGGTTTAGCTCTTCCTGTAGAGCTAAAACCCAATCAGGATCCATCAAAGCTTCTTCTACCTTCTTTGGCTCTTCCTATGATAGAAAGCTGATATACAGACATTCATCTTGAGTTGATTTCCTTGTTTGCACTCGAGATATTGCATCACTAATGATCAGTTCAAATGAGTGGTCTCTTGTCCATTTTCTTTGAGGTGGTAGATTGGCTCTAGATGAAGTGGCCTCATTAGTGTCTTGATGTGTAACTGAGTATTGACTAGTTGACACCCCCCTGAGTTTGTGGGTCTTTGATTTGAAGATGAGGTCCTGTAAAACAATGATCTAGAATGATTATCAACTGATGCTGAGTTATGCCTTTCAATGGATGATACACTATGTCTCTCAATGGATGATGTACTTTGTCTTTCAACGGATGCAGTATCTTGTTTTTCAATGGGTTCTGCACTTTGTCTTTCAACAGATGCAACACTCTGTGCATCAACTGCTGTTCCTTCATTTGAAGATAACTTTGAATATCCTTTTGTTATTTCTTCTAGATCATTTTCATCACCAATGCCATCACAATATATCTCAACATCATCAAATTTGAGGCTTTCATGGAAACCTTCATCTTGCAGTCCTTCAATCATTTTATCATCAAACACAACATGCACAGATTCTATAACAATGTTGGTTCTTAGATTGTAGACTTTATATGCATTTCCAGCAACACATCCAACAAAGATACCTTTATCAGCTTTGGCATCAAACTTTCCATGTTGATCAATTTGATTCCTTAGAATATAACACTTGCATCCAAAAATATGAACAAAGTTCAGTGTTGGCTTCCTATTCTTGAACAATTGATAAAGAGTCATGTACTTTGCTTGATTAATAAAAGAGATATTCAAAGTGTAGCATATAATGTTGACAGCTTCAACCCAGAAATAAGTTGGTAAATTTGATTCTTCTAATATGGTTCTAGTAGCTTCAATCAATGATCTATTCTTTCTTTCAACTACTCCATTTTGTGTGCAGTCCTTACAGCTGAGAACTCATGCATGATTTCATTTTCTTTAGAGAATAACCTCATAGTAGAATTCTTGAACTTAGTTCCATTGTCACTCATAATTCTTCTTACTTTAAGATCATGATGATTGTTGACTTGCCTTATATGATTGATAATGATTTCACTAGCTTCATCCTTAGATCCAATAAAATATCCATGAGAACTTTGAAAAATCATCCACAATCACTAGGAAATACTTCCTTTTGAGATTGACAATACATTGACTGGTCCAAACAAATCCATGTGCAACAGATGTAGAGGTTCATCAATTATTGATTCAAGCTTCCTTCTGAATGATGCTTTCACTTGTTTTCCTTTTTGACAAGCACCACACAGTCCACCCTTTAAGAATTAACTTGAGGAATGCCTCTAACAAGGTCTTTCCTGACCAATTCATTCATGGTCTTGAATTTCAAATGAGACAGCTTCTTGTGCTATAGCCAACTTTCATCTTGACTTGCTTTGCTGAAAAGACAAGTAATAGAATTTGCATTTGTTGAGTTGAAATCAGCTAGGTACATATTTTCTTTCCTCACTCTAGTAAGGATCACTTTGTTGTCTTTCTTGCAGGTAACAACACATGCTTCGGTTATGAAAGTAACAGAGTTGCCTTTATCACATAGTTGACTAACACTCAAAAGATTGTGTTTGAGTCCATCAACTAGAGAAACTTCTTCAATGATGGCATTTTCCCTTGAAATCAAGCTATATTCCATAGTATAACCTTTGATGTGATCTCCAAATTAAGGTAATGTTTGGGCCAGCTCTTTCCATGAACTTAGTGAGCCGGGCAGAATCTCCAGTCATGTGCCTTGAGCAACCACTGTCTAGATACCAAATATTCTTTCTATTTTCCTACACACATCGAAACCAAATCAAGTTGATTTTGGTACCCAAGTTTTCTTGGGTCCAACCTTGTTAGCCTTTTTCTTAGGCTTCTTAGTCTTTCCATCATTAGACTTAGGTGACCGTAAATTAACCTTTGTCTTAGGAGTTAGACTTTGAAACCCTTGATCAGTTATACAATTATCAGGCAAATTAGGATTAACATGGTATGACAAAGATTGTGCAGACATGTTATTCCACTAAGGCATACTAAATGGCATTTGGGGCATATTAAATGCAACATAATAATGATTGTGTGCAAATGGCATATTAGCATAATGCACATATAGATTTTATGCAGAAATAACAGGAAAAACATGCATGGGTGATATGGGCATGTTAGGAAAAGATGGAGGTGTAGACATGTGTGCATGTATCAAAGAGTTGAAATTATTAGATAAATGATTAACGCTACCATACTTAACACATGTCTTTCTAGGTGCATACTTATCATGTGTATAGTTATTATGTTTGTTAATCCCTACTTTTCCATTCCTATTGTTTTTCCTTTTTGAATCTGCCTTGACCTCAATCTTCTCCAATCTGTCACTCAACTACTTCATTGACATATGCCCTACATTCACTCTGCTGACATATTTAGCTTTGCTTGATTCCTCTTGAACAAAGTTCTTTATAAATGAACCATATTTCTCATTCAGATTTGATAGCTTTCCTTTACTAATGGTCTTTTTCTCATTCAACGGATGAGAATCAACTTTCAAAGGATGAGCTTTATCTTTTGACAGATAAGATTCATCATCCGTTCACTCAACATCCGTTGAAAGGCCATCAACTAACTCTTGGTCCAGTTTCTTCTTGTTCTTTTTCCAGGATTCTTCATAGAAAGACTCAATTCCTTGAACTTTGGTAATTTGGGCATTTACATTCCTTGATGATTTCCAGGCCTTGATCACCTCTTTCTCACGTTCAAGATGCTTTCTCTAAATCTCTTCTTTCTTCAAAGATTCGATTAATTCATCCTTGGAAATCTTATACTCTATTTTCAATTTCTCAAACTCGATAAATTAAGTATCTAACATAACATTTTTATCACTCAAAAATAAATTATTCTCTTTAATTTTATTGTTTTTCTTTGGTGAGTGATTTAAGTGTGACACGCAAGTGATACAATTCAGTATACATGTCATTTATAGCATCATTGCATTCATCTTTAGAAAGGTGTGCTAGGTTTGTAGTGATTACCTGATTGTTTGATGAACTGACTTCTGTTTCATCTGACTTGGCCATTAGAGCTAGGTTGACATATTCATGTCTTCATCTACATCCTTGCCATCAACTACCCAGTCATTTTGTTGAGTAGTAAAAGCCTTTTCTTTTTATTTGAGCAACTCAAAATATTTCTTCTTATAATCCACATGCTCAAACTTCCTCTTTCTGAGCTTGGCTTTCTGCACTCATTGGCAAAATGACCATTCATCCCACATTTGAAACACTTGAATTTAGCTTTATCTACCATATTTTTGTTAGATTTTGCAGCTCCAAAGTTTCTCTTGAATTTTTGTTTTGCAAACCTTTTTGACAGAAAGGCTAGATGTTCATCAATATCATCCATTTCATCCTGGCTTGTGCAATACTCATCTTCAGCCATCAACCCTTTGCTCTGCCTTCACAAATACTTGTATTTGGTGTAGATTCAATAGCTTCAACCTTCATCTCTTTTCCTCTTTCTTGTTCACCTACTAATATAACAGATCCACCCTTCTTTCTTCCTTTCTCTAACTATTCATCCTGTTCCATTTCAAGCTCATAAGTTTTTAAGATACCATACAGTCTCTCTAGAGTAAAGTCTTTATACTCTTGGAAATTTCTGAGAGAGACTATCATTTGCTTCCATTCTTTTCGTAGAGACCTCAGAAATTTTATGTTTGAATCTTTAGTTTAGTAGTGTTAGTGTTTGTGCCCTAGAGAAAACACTTTGATGTTTTAGTTTAAGATTTAAGATATTAGGATTATTAATGTTTATGTTCTATCGATTATTCCCTTTATAATTTATTAATTCTGAATTTACTGCGATATAAATGTTAGATTAATAAATGTCCTTGGAATATTAATATGCAATTCTATAACTCTAAGTACGTGACCTAGAAATGAGATTATGATAATAGTATCAATATTTATAAAGGTCCCTAGTCGAGTATTATTATTAAGGGACAATAATAATGCATTAAGACTAGTGTGTTTGTTGACTGATGATCATATCTCATTGATCATAGGTATGATGATACTAAAGTCAAAAACACAGGCAGATGTATATGTACATGGTGCTGGACAGACCCAATGTGAGATTCTACATGTCTGTTATGTCATAAGTAATTCTCACAGTGATAATGATGTAATGGTCCTTAAACCTGAAGTCATTATATTTTTATACGAGAATTAATATACATTGATTCCATTATAAGTTATACTTGACTGGGTAATGATAAAAGTGGACATTGGGTATATTATAAATCGTATAAGAAATATGAATGATCTAGATGGGATTTAACCCTCCTATTTTAGGAGTGATATTATTGGTCTCTTGTGTGAGCTAGACTATGAAATGCGTGGCCACACTCAAATGTTGATTTGATATGATAGTCTACTCATTGATCAAGGAAACCTGGATTAAACATTGATGAGGATGACACATTACATACCTCTAGTTTAATCTATAATATTTGGTTAAAGGAATTATATTACATTGTACATTATTCACGAAAGGTTAAATCGATCACCAATTCAATTAGTATTACTTGGGTAGCAATGATGTATTACTAGATGCCGCTCATTGTTTACGATTTTAAAATAGATTTAAAATTCATTGCCAACGTAATAATAACCTATAGGGTCACACACAAAGAATGCTTGAAGGATTTAATTTAAATTGCATTTAAATTATATTAAAGTAATTCGAATTATTTATAATATTAATTAAGTATGACTTAATTAATTAGATAAATATTGATATTTGAATTTACTATTATTAATTATGAAATTCATTTGTTAAATAATTAAGTGTGACTTAATTATTATACAAATAGGAATTTTGAATTAATAATTACTCCTAATTAGTTAAGAGTTATAATTCTTTTTCTACTTTCTATATAATATCTCTTGTGTGGCTGATTTTGTAGGCAAGACTTTTACCAAAACCCTAGCCACCAAGAGAGAAAATGGAGAGATCAAGAAGAACCGAGTTTGTGCTAGTACACATCCAATTCTTGAGTTTAAGCATTCGTGTGGATACCGATAGAGCGTAGATCGCGAGAGGGGGATGCGTGGTGATTGAATAAGCTTTGAGACTCCATTAGTCAACCAATTTGTAAAGCTTCTTAAGGTAAACAATCTGATTTATGAATTCAATATCTTTTTTCGCATGGATCATGCGTTGGGTTTCGAAAATTCTTATTTTTCACGTTTTTAATTACTGTTTCCGTTGCGTTTATGTGCTCAAAACCCAACAATGGCATCAAAGCTACTTGCAAAAAGTGTTTAATTCGTTTATGTATTTACTGGTTTTATGATGATAACATGTATACAATATTCCATGACTGTTATGTATGCGATTTTGTATGTTTTACATGGTGTTATGTTTATATATGTGTATGTTATATATGTTTTGAATATATGATATTCATGAGAGTTGTATAATCATATGATGATTATATAATCTGTATATATACTGATATATACATGTTTTGTGTTTGTTCTTATTATAAGAATCGTATTTGATACTATTCTGAATCGGATGCAGCGTATTTGCTGAAATCTGTGTCTGGTGTCCGATTTTGGCGAATGAATACACTATTTCATATGTAATCTAGCTTCTGAACGTAATTGATAGCTAAAGCTATTATCGACTAATCTTTGTCATTAGCTTGATAAAGATCACATAGGAAGAAGCCATAACCAACCATGTTTATTTATTGCACTTTACATATATATGCACATATGATAAATGTATGTGTAGAGTAGTTTCTTAAGATGCATGCTTAATTAGATTAAAGATGTATGTATTAGATATGACACCCATGCCATACTTGCTACACAAGATAAAATCTGTAACGACTCAAGTTTTTAAAATGAACAGACGATTATGGGATTCTCGTGTTTATGAAACACGGAATAAAATATAAATTTTCTTTAATTCTGACATGGGGCAATTTTGTCAAAAGCAAGTTCATTGAACTTGTAAGGTTGTGGGTTTTAAGCGAGATCGTTGTGACTCCCTCACTACCTGGAAATCAAACCATTGACGAATATTGATTTGAAGTATTTTATTCAAGAAAAAATTGGGAATCTCTTTATAATGGGATTATGATCTTTTAAAATTAACAAAACCCTAAAGTTAATATTAAGTTGATCAGATGCCTTCCAATGAGTCCAATGCGTTAACCCCTAGATCGAAAAGGAGTGGGTTTGCCAAAAGCGAAGTACTCCTATCTATCATGGGAGATGTGTTGAAGTATATTAATATTTTTTGACTATTGGGTTTGATTTAACTAAGTTATCACAATAGGATTGTGAACTTAGAGGCATAGAGTTTGGCGAGATTTATTAGATAAATATGAACAAATGTTGTTCCGCCAAGCTATCCAAGAGTTATATAGTTGATATAATTGACAAATGTTATCTACCTAAATAATCATATTTTAGGAGAAAAGCCAAAGCTGACCTAACGCATGGTGAAATATGGATCTTGGCTCACTAGAAAGGATATAGAAGATATTCTTTCCGAATTAATAGTTAGGGCTATTGATTTGATAAAAATAGTGGGAGATATATATTGTGAATATATATATATATATGAATAATCACTTGAACATAATTTAATGATCATTTGTAGACTAAGTCATTTTTATGCACTTTAATATTCTAGATATCAAATGACAAATAACACAAATAACTTCTCTATGTAATAGTCCTTGAGAAGGACAAGCTGACATGAAATAATTTCCTCAATTGACATGGGAACTTGAGGATTGTCCTCAGGTTCAAGGATGTCACTCAAACCTCTCCCTTATTTCTTCTAGCTGAGAATGAAACATGTGCTGAACAAAATGCTTACTAGAAGCAAATTGATTGTGCAACTGATGTTTCATGTCTCATGCTTGTAATTATGAGTGCTGAGCTTTAGAAGCAACAAGAGTATAATGATGCTTATGATATGATTGAGCATCTTCAAAGGATATTTGAAGGATAGGCTCGTTAAAAAGATTTGACAATAATAAGGCACCATACTTTTGCATTAATGGGAGAATGATATCCGGTTGGACCATATGTTTTAAAGATTATATGTATATGTACCTTGATAATTTTGGGTTTCAAGAATGGTCTAGAGACTCGGCTTGATTTGATCAAACAATCTTTGAAAAACTTCTATTTTCGGTTTGTTAAGAACAAAAGGAATGAGATAGACATAACACTCACTAAGTTGTTAGGCATGTTTAAAACTGCTGAAAATAACACGGTAAAGGCATGAATTACGTCCATATTGATGGTGTTCACATGGAATGCAAATAGGAATGGAAAGTGGACAGGTAAGGTGAAGATTTGAGCTTATTCGTTTCCAAACCAAAGTCCAATCCCAAAGGGCTTTTAAAGCCTGATAGTGATGTTGCTAAAAGAGATGATTGTCTCCTCTGTGGAAATAACTAGATGATTGGAAGTTAAATTGTGGAGCTTGTTTGGAAGATCTAAAGAAGAAGACTAGCAATGGTCAAGCTTCAGGTATCGGGTTAGAATTGTAGCAAAAGTTGTTTCTCCAGTTGAAGTAACTCGATACCTAATTTTGCCCATAAGGCAAGATTGAGAACTTGATAAATTGTTTCTCCAGTTGAAGTAACTCGATACCTAATTGTTTGTGCCCTAGAGACAATACTATGATGTTTTAGTTTAAGATATTAGAATTATTAATGTTTATGTTCGATCGATTATTCCCTTTATAATTTATTAATTCTGAATTTACTGCGATATAAATGTTAGATTAGTAAATGTCCTTGGAATATGATATGCAATTCTATATCTCTAAGTACGTGACTTAGAAATGAGATTATGAGAATAGTATCAATATTCCTAAAGGTCCCTAGCCGAGTATTATTATTAAGGGACAATAATAATGCATTAAGACTGGTGTGTTTGTTGACTGATGATCACATCTCATTGATCATAGGTATGATGATACTAAAGTAAAAAACACAGGCATATGTATGTGTACATGGTGCTGGACAGACCCAATGTGATATTCTACATGTCTGTTGTGTCATAAGTAATTCTCACAGTGATAATGATGTAATGGTCCTTAGACTTGAAGTCATTATATCTTTATACGAGAATTAATATACATTGATTCCATTACAAGTTATCTGTGACCGGGTAATGATAAAAGTGGACATTGGATATATTATGAATCGTATGAGAAATATGAATGATCTAGATGTGATTTAACCCTCCTATTTTAGGATTAAACATTGATGAGGATTATACATTATATGCCTCTAGTTTAATCTATAATATTTGGTTAAAGGGATTATATTATATTTTACGTTATTCACGAAAGTTTTAATCGATCACCGATTCAATTATTATTACTTGGGTAACAATGATGTATTACTAGATGCCGCTCATTGTTTATGATTTTAAATTAGATTTAAAATTTGTTGTCAACGTAATAATAACCTATAGGGTCACACACAAAGAATGCTTGAAGGATTTAATTTAAATTGGATTTAAATTATATTAAAGTAATTCGAATTATTTATAACATTAATTAAGTATGACTTAATTAATTAGATAAATATTGATATTCGAATGTACTAATATTACTTATGAAATTCATTTGTGTTAGGTCCCAATGAGTTTGTAGAAGGGGGTTTAATACAAACAATACCGAATAATCGAATTTAGTGCGGAATAAAAAACTGAAACAAAATTCAAGTTAAATAAAAATATTATTAAACTTGAAAGGTGTTAGAACAACTGTATCGATTACAAGGGATTAATCATCACAAATCTAGAATAAATTCGACATGAACTTTTTCTATTTTTGCAATAAAAAGATTCAAATGCTAAACGCAATTAGAGATTAAGTTCTAGGGATTTTGATCCGCTAGATAGTTACACAAGAATAAGAGAATGATTTCGAGTTGTTTGGATTTAACTTTAATAACTAGAAATGTGATCTTGAATTTAGCAGATGAAAAATAAAATGTTTTCTGCGGCTGCTTTTCTTTTGTTCTTGAGTTGTTGGATAATTAAGAATGACTTCAGCTGCTCCTGTCTTTATAATTCAATTAACAGACCTACTTAAACTGGCAAGACAATCCATTGAGCTAGCAAGACAATCCATTGAGCTAGCAAGACTTTCGGTGAGACAATTGAATGAACTAGCAAGACTATCAGAATGAACTGGCAAGAAAATCATCCTCCCAGTGTGACTTTCAGTGAGACTATTGAAAATGGCCTGACATGACAATCGGTATGACAATACAGATTGTCATGCTAGTTCATTTTCAATTGTCTTGCTAATTTAAAACAGATTTTAATCCATTTAAAATTCTGAAAATCCTTAATATTAATTCAGAATTAATTAATCAATTAATTCAATTAATCAATAAATTAATCTTTGCAGATATAATTTATTTTCTTAATTAAATTATATGACTTAATTAATTAATAGAGAATTAATACTAATCTTGAGCAACAACCATTCTTCTGAAAATCTTCTGAAAATCACTGAGAATTATGAATCAATTCCACCACTTCAATGTTGACACTCGATGTACTGTCTGGTTCATGAGTGACTAACTTCCGTGATGTTTCTTCATGTCTTGACTTTGATACTTAATTTTCTTCAGATTAAATCCTTGTAATTATCTGATACCCTGACGAGATCTCTGTCACTTGATTAAATCCACAATCTTGATTTGTATCACTGAGACTTGATCAATTTCTTGAACTTCTTCCAGTGAATTAATTCCTCAAGTCGGTAGATGAACCTTGTTTCTGAATCCTTTGACAGATGTTACTTTGCGAGATCTCTTTGACGGTAGATCCACTATTTACTTGTTACATTCTTATTTGAGTTGAGTTAAGTCCTCGAATAAACAAATAGGCTATGACATATGCCTTTCAATATGTTAAATAATTAAGTGTGACTTAATTATTATACAAATACGAATTTTGAATTAATAATAACTCCTAATTAGTTAAGAGTTATAATTCTTTTTCTACTCTCTATATAATATCTCTTGTGTGGCTGATTTTGTTGGCAAGACTTATACTAAAACCCTAGCCACCAAGAGAGAAGATGGAGAGATCAAGAAGAAACAAGTTTGTGCTAGTACACATCCAATCCTTGAGTTCAAGCATTCGTGTGGATACTGATAGAGCGTAGATCGTGAGAGCGAGATGCGTGATGATTGAACAAGCTTTGGATCTTCATTAGTCAACCAATTTATAAAGCTTCTTATGGTAAATAATCTGATTTACGAATTAAATATCTATTTTTTGCATGGATCCTGCGGCGAGTTTCGAAAATTTTGATTTTTCACATTTTTAATTACTGTTTCCGTTGCGTTTATGTGATCGAAACCTAACAGGTAGACCCTCCCATACAACTTTAAGCTATTAAGTAATTTTTGAAACCTACTGAAATTATCACTCAGTGACTCACCATCTTCATAGTGAAAATGTTCATATTGTTGTATGAGAAGTTGCATTTTGTTTTCTCTAACCTACTCAATTCCCTCACATAGCACTTGAATTTGATCCCAATTTCCTTAGATGTCTTGCAGTTAATGACATTGTCAAATATATCTCCATCAAGACCGTTGAACAAAATATTCATGGCCTTTTTGTCTTTATGAACCTGCTCAATGTCTTTATCTGTCCTTTCAGACCTTGGCTTTGGGACTGTTTGCTCATTTCCAATAGCTCCTTCAACATCTGTTGTAGCCCTACGAGGAACATGAGGTCCTTTCTCTATGCAGTCAACATATCTTTCATCTTGAGAAAGTAGATGAAGGTGCATCTTCACTTTCCAGTGATAATAGTTGTCTTTTTCAAGAACTGGAATCTTTACACCAACGTCCTTCCGGATAATATTATTAAATTGCTTGATCTTTAAACTATTTGTGTGTCACGAGCTTACTCTGATACCCATAATTATTCCCTAACAATATAATCACATATTTACAGAAGGGGGTTTGAATGAAATTCTGGTTCCTTTTTAAAGTTTTGAAAATTTCTTACAAAAATAAATAACCGTGTTTGAATATGCTTAAGTGCGGATAAGGAATAATAGTATTTAAGAACACAAATTAAATAAACAGGTATTTAAAATTTTTCTAGTGGATTAATATTTCTACCACATATATATATATATATATTGAGAAGATTACTTTGTGATGCTAATATCACACATGTAATAACCCCAATTTTTGGAATTTTTGAAACCCTTATGAATAGTGTTTTGCTGATTATGCTGAATAAGAAAACTTTTCATGCCACACTATGTAGGGGCTCTTTTATTGATTTTCTGGGATATTATTAGTACTCTATATGATAAATAAGTGTATGTAAAGATCGTCAGAATCCAAATTTGAACACTTTGATTTTTCCCGAAAATCTACCAGATACAGAAAGAATTGAGTATAAGGTAACAGAATAAAAAGGATTTAAATTCAAGGATTAAAAGAGAGGATCATGAAAGGAATATAATGTATTGAGAAAGGTTAAAGAAACCTAAGTAATAAGATCCCGGGTATGATCCCTCAAACGATAAATGAAAAAGAAAGTTAAGCGAACCGTATAACAGATCAGCGGTCATTAGGCAAGCAATTAAGAGTTAATCAAGGAGGTTAGGGATGATGATGTCATCAAACCAACAAGAAGAGGACAAGTGTGGAGGGTGACATCACATGATGACCAAAGCATGACATAAGGGAAAGAAGTGTGGTTGATTTATAACCACACAATTTTTCATGGTTAAAAATGATTAAAACAAAACAAAAGTCAACCAACCAAGGCAAATCAAAACAAATCACAAAAAAACACAAAAGCTCTTCCCTTTTCTTCATCAAGCTCTCGGCCAAAATAAACACAGCAACTTCAAACTGCCATATCTCCTTCAATACTCACTCAAATGTTGTGTTCTATAGCTCGTTGGAAAGGTATTGAGATGGCCTACAACTCTTGTTCACAAGTATCGTCCAAATAAGTATGGTAAGACCCTCATATTTACAGTTCTTTCAATCGGACTTTTAGAAACTTTAAAGCCTAACTTTGTGTTCTTGATTTCTTTGGAAAGATCAAGCATGTAGGAGGCTCCATAAGGCTTTCTAGTACCTTTCCACCCTCAAAGAAAGGTATAAATCTTTACACCCTTTAGTAATAAGTTTGAATGTTGAAGTTTGGAGATGGTTTGGATGGATGAGTAGTAATTTGAATGATAAGCATGATTCGAGCTTAATTGTTAAGTAGTTTAGTTGAATTTGGAGATGTTATAATATATGATTGGATTGAGATCCTTGAGCTTATTATGACTGAAATCAGTAGCATTTATGTGTATCTTGAGTTGTTGATTGGTAGTTGGATTGATATGATTTGGAATGGTAAAAATTTGGGAAATCAGGTAAACATAGCCGTCGTAATGTCCGATTTACTTTAGAATGTTTTTGCTCTTAACATCAGGACCCGAGAACTCCCTGTTAGGTTTTAACCATTGAAATGATTAGATAGTTCATGTTACAAGCTTCATTTTGATATGTGTTTCATTTGAATCCGATGTACGGTTTAGGAGAAACGACCGTTTTAAGTAACGGCGTTTCGCGACCGCACCATTACCCCTCGCCTTACTTTGAAACCTTGGTTAAGGATCTTAAATGACAAATTGGGGTATGAAACATTTATGTAAAGTGGATTAGGAAGTTTGTAAGGTATTCACGAAAAAATTGCCTTAAAACCCTTAATGGTTAATTTATTAAAAATGGTGGAGCCGAGGGTACGAGAATCAGTAAGCGCAAAGCGAGCGTTAGAGTCTAATTTGGTTAAAGTATAGATTTACAAGTGACTTTGGTTTAATTCCAACTTATATGTTGTTTATAGGTTACCAGACTCGCCCCAAGCCATTTATAACCCCCAGTCGCTCAGGCAAGTTTTCTACCCGTATAACTGTTGTTGTGATGTATATGTGTATATGCATGATCTTGTGATAAATGCATATTTGTTATTACCAAATTCTTGCGATATATTGTAGCATGTGATATGGTATATATGCATGCCTATTTCGTATTCTTGATTTATATATCTGTTGGTTCAAATGCTTATTAGTTGCATAATACCTATGTTAGAGATAAGCAGTAGTGGCGTTTACCCTTAGTATAGGGGACCCAAAGGTGAACATTTTTCTAAACCGGGAGTCGATGTTCCCGAGTATAATATATATATATATATATATATAGATATAGTTTTCAAAACTATTAATCGAATAAGTTTTATTCGATAACTTTATTAATGAATATTATTTGGAATATTCATTCGAGGACTTATGACTCCGCTTATTTTATTTAATGAATATTATTTTGAATATTCATTCGAGGACTTATGACTCCGCTTATTTACAAAATAAAATTCTTTATTTTATTAAAGAATAATGTTTCGATAATCAAACTTATTTTCGATTATTCAAATAAAGATCATACTTTCGTATAAGTATATCTTTGGTTATTAATATTCATTTCAAGTATGAGTTTTAAAACTTCTACTTCAATTATTTTTATAAAGATTATTCTTTATGGGAATATTATTTAAATAATAATATTCAGATATTTTCTAATATATTGGGACTGATTTATTTTATTAAATCAGCATTACTCCAAACATTGTTAAAAATGTTTTCGAGTCTTCTAAATGATTTTTAAATGTTAGGGCGGATCCCAAAACTCATTTTCAAATTTAAGATCTTCCTTTCGAAGGGGATTTAAATACTCGCTCAAAACCTGGGGAATCCGGCTCTGTGGTGTATTTTACATTCGCAACGTGGTTGCTGTTTTGAGAAAACAATTTGATTACTTGCCCAACGTTCGGGAAGTAAGTCCATCTAATTGAGTCGACATAAGCGACATGCCGCGGTACGGTCTATCAAAGTGTAAGTGGCTGGGTGGTAGTCCATCAACGCGTAAGAGGCCGGGTGGCGGTCCAACACAAGGTCCTTATGTGGCCAGGGTGATGACCGGTGGGGGATTCATCCATCTACTAGTAGAAAAGGTTACTTATTGGTATCTTTGCCTGATCAGCAAGATATCAGGTTTATGTCAAGGTTTTCTCCTTTCCAAATTCATTGGATATTGCAACTCTGTTTATAATTTTCATAACAGAGGTTTTCAAGGAGTGTATGAAATGTATATATATAGGTGTGTATATATATATCAGGACTTAATGAAGTATCTCGTAACTTCATTATTTATAATGATATTTCAAAGATTGAATCGATTCAAGTCTTATCTTGTAGTCTCATCAGTGTGATGAACTTTTGAAACTAATTATAACTTGAACGGTGGTAGTTCAAGTAGTATTCGGAAAAGATATAAGTATATTGGAGTATCTTGTAACTTCATCTTTTAAACTTATATCTAGTTAATGATTATCTTATGCATGACAAAGATTTTCAGAAAAACGTTGAGACAAGGTTGGATATATGAGATCACCTTGCAACTATATTTTTATACAGTTATAAACTGGAACTCTGTATATATTATACATGTCAGAGGATTACAAAGATTGTGAAAAGTATATATGTACATATACTGAATATTTTGCGACTTGGTCGCGTTAAGATATCAGCTTGGTTCATTTCTTCTTAACCAAGACTTTCATGAGTACTATGAGAATGCTCATATATTGTTAATCATTATACATATTATTTTGGTGGGCTTGTTGCTCACCCTTGCTTTCTTCTTTCATCACACAACAACAGATAGAAAAGATGAACAGGACCAAGCTCCCAATTCACGAGCGGATAGGAAACGTTCCGCAGTTTCCTATAGGCGTTGATGTCGCTGTAGCTGAGGTAGGAACTACCAATAGGCTAGGATTTCAAATTTTGATGTACCAGACTTATGTATCTTTATTAAATGTAATAATGGTAAACAAATGTAAATCTATTCAGAAACCCTTTTAAGGTGTAATGGCATAGAATTTTGGAATAAAATGACTCGTGTTATTTTTGGATATTCATCTCTGAGACTATAACTTGTGGTGTGTGTGTTTATTGTGGGGTCACAGTACAGAGTAGTTGATTGTTTATTAAGATTGGGTGTTATTAAGGGAAATGGAACTCGTGACGACCCGGATCCCCGACCCCGGATTTGGGGGTGTTACAGAAATGGTATCAGAGCTAAGCGTTATAAACCTCAGAGATGATGTGACGTTAAGATAATAAGTTCATTAAGATAATAAGAACTCTTTCCAAGTTCATAGTCGGGCTACCTAACGTAGTACTGACAGTTAAAACCCTTATGGGAACCCTTATAAATATCGTGATAGAAGCGTAGTTCGTTATCGTAGATGGTAGCGGGACTCCGAACCCTGAGGTTGAGGAGCAACAGCGCGATGATGTTTTATTACTAATTGGAGATCGGAGTGGATCCGATAGAGCGTCCTAACGCAGGACCGAATGATGTTCATATTGAGGATGTAGTGGTTGAGGATGTTGTCCTAGATGGGATTGTTGCTGAGGAGGATCTCGTGGAGGATCCTAATAATAATGAATAAAGGACCATTGAGGAATTAATGACCATGGTTAGGGAAACTACCAGAGGTAGGATTGGCCGGTCACTACCGGAGGTTCGTTCAAGTTTGTAAAGATAGTAGCCCCTTTAACGCGGCTTACTCATAAGACTGAGAAGTTCGAATGGACAGAGAAATGCGAGAACAGCCTTTAAGAACTGAAGCAAAGATTGGTGACGGCCCCTATGATGGCATTGCCGGATGGAAAAGAAGATTTTGTGATCTGTAGTGATGCTTCGCATAAGGAATTAAGGTGCTTCTTATACAGCACAACAAGGTAATCGCGTACGCTTCAAGACATCTAAGGGAATATAAAATTCGATATCCCCACCCATGAGCTTGGGCTCGTGGCAATAGTTTTTCCCTAAAGATTGGAGGCACTACTTGTATGGAGAGAAGTGGGAGATTTACACAAGCCATAAGTGCTCTAGTGCATTTTCACGCAGGAAGAGCTCAATATGCGCCAGAGGAGGTGATTAGAGTTAATCAAGGATTACGATTATGAGATTCTTTATCATCCAGGGAAAGCCAAAATGGTGACTAATGCCCTTAGTGTAAAGGAGAGACTCAAGATGATAATGTCTTTGGGAAAGTTGATAAGAGATTTTGAGAAAATGGAAATAGATATGAATGTAATCGGAGCCGGTACCGAAAAGCTGTTTGAGATTGCAATACAGCCCGAATTATTGGAAAAGAACATATTATGCCAAAAAAAGTGATGAATGAGGGCAGAGAGCCAACAAATAGATAAGAGTTTAATACCGAGAAAGATGATAAGGGAATAATGAGGTAATCCTACAGAATTTGGGTTCCAAATGTTCAAGAGCTTAAACATGAAATCTTAGATGAAAGCTAGTTTGAGGAATAAGATTTAGAGCAAACCCTGAACGTGATAGTCAGGGAGGTCGCCATCAAGATAGAAGGAACCCATAACATAATGGAGTGGAAAATGAGGATTTAAAACATGTAGGATGACCCTGATTATGGGAAGAATGAGGGAACGTTCAGACTATGGAAACGGGAGTCGAGTAAGGAAAGGGGACCCGAGACGGTACTCCTATACGACAATTCATGGACCTGTCTAAACAGAACTTATACTTTTATTCCCAACCACCACCTTGAGGAAACAATGCGGTGAGAAATTCTTTCAGGTTCTTTAAGTCGCTAAGCTCTTAGAGTTCCAAGGAACAAGCTGACCCAGTCGAGGCAAGAGCCTGGCTAAAGGAAATATAGGAATCATTTGAGATTCTAAATGATGGACGAATCACAAAAGACTATTTTTGTCACTTACCCTCCTAAGAGAAGGGCCACCACTGGTGAAAGACCAAGAAAGGCACGGAGCCAGAGGTTAGAATAAACTGATTAAAGTTCAGTCAATTATTTTCGGGAAAGTAATTCCCCAGGTTATGGAGATAGTGTAAAAGCTTTAGAGTTAGAACAAAGGCGGACGAGTATGATGAAATATGAAGCTAAGTTGTAAAAGTTGTCAAGATTCGTTCTGATGACAAGAATCCCAGAATGATGTGATGCTTGAAGTCAATGATTAGTGGGTTCATGAAATAATGATAAGAGAAAGGAAAATAAAAAGAAACTGAAGTGGAAAGGAATATAAAGGCAATAGAGTTTGAGGAATGATAAGGGAGTTGGGTATGAGGAAACCCTAAAGACTCGTAGCAATAGAAATAGAAAAGTATGTAATCGTCAGGATGAGGGTGATTCACCATGAATTAAAGTTGATGATTGAAGGAATAAGAGATACATATATTTTATCCCCTGTAAGTTGGGAGGATTTGAGGAAACCTTGAGATAGTTCGAAGGATAAATATTGAGACGCGGATAGACTGAGGAGACAAGAAAGTAAGAAATTAGGAAAATTGGATGAAGGAAGTGACCTTCAAGAATGTGAAGTGTAAGACCGGTGGCTTGATACCCAGGAAGGGAGACGCCAGGTATGAGAGATATCCCAACATTGAGATGACTGTTGAGATAAACAACAAAAGTAAATACAGAATTATTAAGAAGAAGTTCACGTTGAACACGACCAATATCTTCCAGAACATCCTTGTTATCGTTACCAAATAAAGCAAGAAAAGTAGATAACCGTAGTTATCTTTTGGAGGCCATATTGATTGACCTCATTTTGAATACAGATGTTATTGTGAAATTAGGCATATACTATCGAGGTGGGAATGATTGAATAAGACACCCTTATCAGGGATATATGACTTGATTTATCCATGGAAGGATGCATGTACCTTTTTAAAGGTGGCATTAAAGATAAAACATCGGTAACTTAAAATGAATTCTAGGGGAATGCATAAAGGTTGGCATTCCACCCTTAATAGGGACAACATGAGTTTTGACAGTATGAATTGGAAAGGATCAAGGTAGCAACAACCTTTAAAGATCAGTAAAGAAATTTTTCAGAAGTACATAGACAATGGTTCTAGTATTAGTAAAGGGTATTTCAATATGCCCTGTATCTAGGGAATACAGGAGGAACGATTCAAGGATAATCTTAGAGGTTTTACATGGAGAAAGGTAATATTCAAAATTCTCAAGAATAGAAATTTTGATAAAGGAAATATGACGTAATTATAATGATGCCAAGTGGGGCACGTGTTAAACCACGAGAAAGTATGGATCGAACCAGTAAAGGTCGAAATTGTTCAGGGCAATTAGGACCTAAGATAAAAGATGTTCTAAGTATGATTGAGAGTCAGTCGTGACAGTGATTAACCTCTAAAGACTAAGGCAATAACTTATGGAAAAATGGTAATTTTTTTTTCTCCCACCAAGATTTAAGAAAAATATTTTCACGTAAGCAGTGATTGAAATGAGGTAGAAAATTTAGTTGGAGGTGGTTAAAATGACATTGATTGTAAGGAAATTTTACTATCAGGAAAGGCCAAAGAGGTGGCCGACACTTTAAATGTAAGAGGATAATTATAGGCGCTCGTGCGAGAGGAATACAGTGATGATGGTTGAAGCCGGGAAGGTTGTATTACGGTTCGGAAGATTGACATTCCTTCTGATGACTGTGCAATACTCAACCGTAATAGTAGTTGGGTAAAGATTTAATTCGTGTAATCGCCATGAGCGGGCTATCTATCTTAGAAGGTACTATCTTGAGATAAGCCAGGACCATGTTTCAAGAAGGACTAAACGAACCTTTGAGTTAAGTCTTCTATTGAAGACATATGATTAAGAAGGGTATTAACCTGCTATCGTTGCTTTGATTGAAACTCTTCTGCAATTTTATCTACTTCATGTCATGAAAGTACGTCAGAGTTTGGAGTGTTCTTCATGAATTATGATTGGTGATTTGTTAACTCCTTAGAAGTATTCTATATGACATGTATGGACTCCGTATAGTTAGATATTAAGATTTCATGGAAAGTGAATGACGATAGTAGGTCAGTGGTGGACCATAATAATGCAACAATGATTCTGCGAGTAATGAGCTGATTACAACTGTGAGAGTTGTATTGGAATGGATGTTGAGATTGAGTACCACTAATCGGGTCGTGGTAGTGCATAAGTTATCATTGATAGACTAATTAAGTAGAGTATCTACCTATTGAATATTTATTCCCTCTTATGAAAAGAGAGTCGTGTTACTATATGAAGAAGGTTGCGGTGCAAGCATAGAATTCTAGTAACGATGATGTCTAGAATGAGATCCCAGATTCGATTTTCGATATCGAGGAAGTTTCAAAGGTGATTGTGTATAAGCTCAAGGAAGAGCTTGGGTCCATAGAATGATGGACGGAATAGCAAAAATATTTAGGCATGTGAAATACGATGTTATAATACTTAATGTTGATATAAATACATATATGTTTTGTTCTCCTATGACAAACCTCTATAGTTCAGAGGTAGATTCCAAGCCAGATATTTTATGGCAATATTTTTTTTTTTACGAATATACAATTCTCTTCAGTTCGTTCTTTTCTCTTCTTTTCATTTCATGTAAGCTGAGAAGAACAACCCTTCCAGAAGGGGAGGTATTGCCGAATGACTATCTATCTGTGTGATAGAAGCCTAGTAGGATACCATCTATTATTTAATTGCTTGTCAAGTACTGAAGGCTGGCCACCTTTTGTACTAACTATGCGATATAACAAGTGTTCATGATCATAGTGATCTCTCAATAAATTCTTTTACTTCTATATGAAGAACCAAGCTTTCGAAGATGGAAGCAGCTAAAGGAAGTAGTATCAGTACGGTGGTATTCCGATTCTAACGCGTTCGTGATACTAAGGTTGACATGGTTATTAAAAGGTTATAGAACGCTAACGAGCAAAAGTATAACCAGTATAGTATTATGTACGAAAGATAGTAATGACTACAAACTGGAAAAGAATGGGTATTGAGAAGCAAAAGCCATAGTGCTAGAAGCTATGATGAGAGTCTGTGCAATAGACTTGAATGAATTTAGAATGATCACTTAACGTGGATTGAGTTTTCTTATGAAAATATATCATATGTCATTATCGAGATATCGCCTTATAAGATCCTTGAGGGAAGACAATGCCGATCTCCCTTATGATATGATGATGTTGCAGAGCGCAAGATGCTTAGACTAGCAGTGGTCCAAAGGACCAAGGATATAATAGATTTAATTAGAGGACGGCTGGTAGTAGCCCAAGATGGGCACACGAAGTATGTTCATTTGATATGAAAGGATAAGGAATAGGAAGTAGGGGACCTAGTGCTGTTATAGGTATTCCCTTGGAAAGGATGGATGAGGTTCGGAAAGAAAAGAAAGCTAAGCCCATAAATTGTTGGACCCTTTGAGGTATTAAGACGTACTGGGAAGTTAGCATATGAGCTAGCCCTACCCCCGAACATGTAGCAAGTTCATAACGTGTTCCACATATCAATATTAAGGAAGTATAATTCGGATGCCAGACAAATAAGAGCATATGAGCGCATAGACATGTAACACGACGTAACCTATATGGAGCAACCAGGAAGGGTTATAGATTGAAAAAGGAACAAGTGCTTAGGAGAAGGGTTATTAAACTATTCAGAGTTTGATGGAAGAACCACAATGTGGGAAATTTTACTTGAGAACTAGAAAGTGCAATGCTAAGAAAGTATCCCTATTCATTTTCTATCTGATTCCGGGACGGAATCCATTTAAGGAGGGGAGACTGTAATAACCCCAATTTTTGGAATTTTTGAAACCCTTATGAATAGTGTTTTGCTGATTATGCTGAATAAGAAAACTTTTCATGCCACACTATGTAGGGGCTCTTTTATTGATCATCTGGGATATTATTAGTACTCTTTATGATAAATAAGTGTATGTAAAGATCGTAAGAATCCAAATTCGAACACTTTGATTTTTCCCGAAAATCTACCAGATACAGAAAGAATTGAGTATAAGGTAATAGAATAAAAATGATTTAAATTCAAGGATAAAAAGAGAGGATCATGAAAGGAATATAATGTATTGAGAAAGGTTAAAGAAACCTAAGTAATAAGATCCCGGGTATGATCCCTCAAACGATAAACGAAAATGAAAGTTAAGCGAACCGTATAAAAGATCAGCGGTCATTAGGCAAGCAATTAAGAGTCAATCAAGGAGGTTAGGGATGATGATGTCATCAAGCCAACAAGAAGAAGAGGACAAGTGTGGAGGGTGACATCACATGATGACCAAAGCATGACATAAGGGAAAGAAGTGTGGTTGATTTATAACCACATAATTTTTCATGGTTAAAAATGATTAAAACAAAACAAAAGTCAACCAACCAAGGCAAATCAAAACAAATCACAAAAAAACACAAAAGCTCTTTTCTTTTCTTCATCAAGCTCTCGGCCTAAATAAACACAGCAACTTCAAACTGTCATATCTCCTTCAATACTCACTCAAATGTTGTGCTCTATAGCTCGTTGGAAATCTATTGAGATGGCCTGCAACTCTTGTTCACAAGTATCATCCAAATAAGCATGGTAAGACCCTCATTTTTACAGTTCTTTCAATCGGACTTTTAGAAACTTTAAAGCCTAACTTTGTGTTCTTGATTTCTTTGGAAAGATCAAGTTTGTAGGAGTCTCTATAAGGCTTCCTAGTAACTTTCCACCCTCCAAGAAAGGTATAAATCTTCACACCCTTTAGTAATAAGTTTGAATGTTGAAGTTTGGAGATGGTTTGGATGGATGAGTAGTAATTTGAATGATAAGCATGATTCGAGCTTAATTGTTAAGTAGTTTAGTTGAATTTGGAGATGTTATAATATATGATGTGTATCTTGAGTTGTTGTTGATTGGTAGTTGGATTGATATGATTTGGAATGGTAAAAATTTGGGAAATCGCGTAAACATAGCCGTCGTAATGTCCGATTTACTTTAGACTGTTTTTGCTCTTAACATCAGGACCCGAGAACTCCCTGTTAGGTTTTGACCATTGCCATGATTAGATAGTTCATGTTACGAGCTTCATTTTGATATGTGGTTCGTTTGAATCCGATGTACGGTTTAGGAGAAACGACCATTTTAAGTAACAGCATTTCACGACCGAACCATTACCGCTCGCCTTACTTTGAAACCTTGGTTAAGGACCTTAAATGACTAATTGGGGTATGAAACATTTATGTAAAGTGGATTAGGCAGTTGGTAAGGTACTCGCAAAAAAATCGCCTTAAAACCCTTAATGGTTAATTTATTAAAAATGGTGGAGCCGAGGGTACTCGAGCGACTTAAGAGAATCAGTAAGCGCAAAGCGAGCGTTAGAGTCTAATTTGGTTAAAGTATAGATTTACAAGTGACTTTGGTTTAATTCCAACTTATATGTTGTTTATAGGTTACCAGACTCGCCCCAAGCCATTTATAACCCCCAGTCGCTCAGGCAAGTTTCTACCTGTATAACTGTTGTTGTGATGTATATGTGTATATACATGATCTTGTGATAAATGCATATTTGTTATTAGCAAATTCTTGCGATATATTGTAGCATGTGATATGGTATATATGCATGCCTGTTTCGTATTCTTGATTTATATATCTGTTGGTTCAAATGCTTATTAGTTGCATAATACCTATGTTATAGATAAGCAGTAGTGGCGTTTACCCTTAGTATAGGGGACCCAAAGGTGAACATTTTTCTAAACCGGGAGTCGTTGTTCCCGAGTATAATATATATATATATATATGTATATATATTTTTATATATATATATATAGTTTTCAAAACTATTAATCGAATAAGTTTTATTCGATAACTTTATTAATGAATATTATTTGGAATATTCATTCGAGGACTTATGACTCCGCTTATTTTATTTAATGAATATTATTTTGAATATTCATTCGAGGACTTATGACTCCGCTTATTTACTAAATAATATTCTTTATTTTATTAAAGAATAATGTTTCGATAATCAAACTTATTTTCGATTATTCAAATAAAGATCATACTTTCGTATAAGTATATCTTTGGTTATTAATATTCATTTCAAGTATGAGTTTTAAAACTTCTACTTCAATTATTTTTATAAATATTATTCTTTATGGGAATATTATTTAAATAATAATATTCAGATATTTTCTAATATATTGGGACTGATTTATTTTATTAAATCAGCATTACTCTAAACATTCTTAAAAATGTTTTCGAGTCTTCAAAATGATTTTTAAATGTTAGGGCGGATCCCAAAACTCATTTTCAAATTTAAGATCTTTCTTTCGAAGGGGATTTAAATACTCGCTCAAAACCTGGGGGATCCGGCTCTGTGGTGTATTTTACATTCGCAACGTGGTTGCTGTTTTGAGAAAACAATTTGATTACTTGCCCAACGTTCGGGAAGTAAGTCCATCTATTTGAGTCGGCATAAGCGGCAGGCCGGCGTACGGTCTATCAAAGTGTAAGTGGCTGGGTGGCAGTCCATCAACGCGTAAGAGGCCGGGTGGCGGTCCAGTACAAGGTCCTTATGTGGTCAGGGTGATGACCGGTGGGGGATTCATCCATCTACTAGTAGAAAAGGTTACTTATTGGTATCTTTTCCTGATCAGCAAGATATCAGGTTTATGCCAAGGTTTTCTCCTTTCCAAATTCATTGGATATTGCAACTCTGTTTATAATTTTCATAACAGAGGTTTTTAAGGAGTGTATGAAATGTATATATATATAGGTGTGTATATATATATCAGGACTTAATGAACTATCTCGTAACTTCATTATTTATAATGATATTTCAAAGATTGAATCTATTCAAGTCTTATCTTGTAGTCTCATCAGTGTGATGAACTTTTGAAACTAATTATAACTTGAACGGTGGTAGTTCAAGTAGTATTCGGAAAAGATATAAGTATATTGGAGTATCTTGTAACTTCATCTTTTAAACTTATATCTAGTTAATGATTATCTTATGCATGACAAAGATTTTCAGAAAAACGTTGAGACAAGGTTGGATATATGAGATCACCTTGCAACGATATTTTTATACAGTTATAAACTGGAACTCTGTGTATATTATACATGTCAGAGGATTTCAAAGATTGTGAAAAGTATATATGTACATATACTGAATATTTTGCGACTTGGTCGCGTTAAGATATCAGCTTGGTTCATTTCTTCTTGACCAAGACTTTCATGAGTACTATGAGAATTCTCATATATTGTTAATCATTATACATATTATTTTGGTGGGCTTGTTGCTCACCCTTGCTTTCTTCTTTCATCACACAACAACAGATAGAAAAGATAAACAGGACCAAGCTCCCAATTCGCGAGGGATAGGAAACGTTCCGCAGTTTCCTATAGGCGTTGATGTCGCTGTAGCTGAGGTAGGAACTACCAATAGGCTAGGATTTCAACTTTTGATGTACCAGACTTATGTATCTTTATTAAATGTAATAATGACAAAGAAATGTAAATCTATTCAGAAACCCTTTTAAGGTGTAATGGCATAGAATTTTGGAATAAAATGACTCGTGTTATTTTTGGATATTCATCTCTGAGACTATAACTTGTGGTGTGTGTGTTTATTGTGGGGTCACAGTACAGAGTAGTTGATTGTTTATTAAGATTGGGTGTTATTAAGGGAAATGGAACTCATGACGACCCGGATCCCCGACCCCGGATTTGGGGGTGTTACAACACAGCTGCTTACAAGTATTTATAAACTTAGAACTAGAGAGATTAAAGATACAGCTTGCTTGCTCTTTTTGTTTTAAGACTAAACTATAATTCTCAACATCTAAACACTTGTTACTCTTGGTTTATATATCACCAAGATACATGTAAAATAAGACAAAACATAAAGCCTAATATTTAGGTCTAATCACATGTTTCTTCATTTTTCTATCCAATGCAATCCAGTTAGATACTTCATCTTTGAACGCCCCTATTTTGCATGAAAATGGAAATGCTTCATTTTCTTCCAACACCTGCAATCAGGCTGCCATATTTCTTTTGTATACAATCAACCAATGTGACTGTCAAGTCACTATCAACTCCCTTTCAAATGCTATTTTGGTTGATCATCCGTTGAGGCTTCGTAGGAGTTATCCATTGAAGCTTTATCCGTTATTCGTTGAAACTTGACTGGCTCTCATCCGTTAAAACTTGACTGGCTCATCCGTTGAAACTTAACTAGCTCATCCATTGAAGCTTTGTAGATTAGCAGTTAAAGTTGTTTCCATAGCAGTTGATACTCTTTTACTTATATAAAATTAAAATACATTTTCTATTTACAATTAACCTACCTATTTTGTATATCTTACTAGTAGTCAACATGACTCAGAAATAAATAAAACTCCCAAATCCCCCAGCTATTCTGGTATACAGAATGTGCTACATACTTATTTATATAAGTCATTTTTTTAACAGATAAATAATATGTTCATCCGTTGATAGCTACAAAATCATTTAACTTATCTATTTAGAGTATTTTGGCAAGTTATCATCAAGCCTACAACATATTCCTTACATTGTATGGTTTCGTGCACAAGTGTAAGTTAACCAGAGTCTTTGTTTTGCATGTCTCACTGTCTTTATCCCTACTACACCAAATATAGAATGGACAGTCTCCCACACAACATACTTGGCATCTTCATTTATCATTAGTGATAAACTGTACTCCTCTTGTATCAAGCACACCATATCTCCTCACACATTCCCTAAATTCAGCCATATTAACAAATATCATCCCAACTTCCCACTTTGGAATCCCATCAGTACCTCTACTTTTCTTAAATGATCTTCTTTTCCTAGGGTTAGGTGGTCCCACATACCCAATTTTAGAATTCTCATCCTCACTTGAGGATGAGAAATACCTCATCATTTGACTATCAAAACCAGAGTTTTCACTTGGAGACTTCTGAGGTATGTTTATAGCATTATACAAATTGTCTTTAAACTTCTTAGCATTTTACCTAATAGCATACAATTCATCATCAGTTTCTATCTCATTACCAGGGACATCACTTCCTTCAAAGGACTCCTCACTGTCACTCATATTTTGGTACTCAGGATCATCTGTACCATCACTAAAACTATCCAGTTCCTCCTCATTTTCATTATTATCCCTAATTGTATCTACTTCCATAATTGTATCCTTAATATTAGCAATCCTATTACTTTGTTTTGGGGTTTGAGGAACATCAACTAACTCATCAAGGTTAAAATGGTCAACATACAACTCTATCCCACCATAAAGCTAACGTAATGCTACCAAATCCCTCACATATATGTCATCATAAACCACTTTAGCCCCTTCTTAAAAATGTGACCATCACACTTAAAATAAACCATAGAATTCACATCATATTCATATTTTTTTGCAAAATCTTCGAGATCGCCAAATGACAAAACATCCCTATCAAAATATTTAATTACTTTCGTTCTACCCCAACATAAGTGACATTAGGAGGAGGTGTGAAATCACCATGGTTGTGAAGGTATAAAGTTGTAGACATGATGTAAATACACAAAATATCACATAAAGATTAAACTCTAAACATATGAACTCAATTATACATATACATACAAATCAACAAATATATGGGTCCATATATTAAAGAATAAAAACATACCTTTTACTTGAGATAGATCGAAGCTTGACGAAGTATGTTGCTAATCGAACGCCTTAACCTAATATATGAACGTAATCGCCCTCAATTAAGTGATTTCCCCCGATTTTTCATAGTTAGGGTTTTTTCCCCAAATCTCCAATCACACCCTCTATATTCGCTTATGAGTTATGACCATCTATATTTCCTTTTTTTCGTTAATATATTTCAGTCCTGCTTAGTTGGAGTCCATGTTAACAACCACATATCGTCATGTCACGCCTCTTGTAACTTCCGTAAAAAATGTAACATTTCCCGCCAAGTCAACTATGATAACTAACGAGAATATCATTATCCTCAACTAGATTGGTATAAATGAGATGCCGATAAGTAAAGTAGTTTTTTTATATATGCCCTTCAGTTTAGTAACTACTTTGAGATTTAACCCTAACAGATATTAATATCAATAAATTATAATCAAGTTAAGAGTCATAAAAATGAAAGTTTTATAATATTCAATCTAATAATTTTTAGATATATTCATATAAAGGTACAATTATGTATGTCATTTATTAATTTTTAGCATAACAATGCACATAGTGAAAAAATTATACACATTGTCCAATTTTTTTCGAAATGTAGTCGTATTATTTGATTTAAGATAATATTAACTATTAACTAATATTTTTTTAAGTATTACCAATTTAAAAGGCTAATATGCCTTTAGATTGGTAAAAGTTGATTATATATAATATTATTGTCACAAGTGTTTTATAGTTATTAATATATTAAAAAAATGATTAAATCAATCAAATTAAAATTAAAAAATTGTAAAAATAAGTTTATATTATAATTGGTAAAAATAAGAAAAATAAGTTCAATGAAATCATGAGTTAAGCATCTTTAATGGGAGTATCAAAAATAGTGTTAAAATGTTACATGATATCAGGACACTCTTAACAACCAAAGTATCAAACTTTTATCACCCTCCCAAAATAAAAAAAAATGGGATACATCCCCACTAAAGACATGCACCCTTCTATCTAAATTTAATTTATACTTATAAATTTTTGTAAGAAATGTGCCAAAAGTATTGGTAAAGAAAGAGAAAATAATTTATTAGTATTTTTGATGATTTAACAATTGGAACTCTTGGTTGACACCCCATTAAAGATGCAGTGACCGACAAAACATTAATGATAGGTACACAATATCTTATCAATTCATTATGTACATAAATTATATATTCCTTAGAGTAAGTTCAATACATAGCTATTTTTAATCTCATAATTATAATATAGCACTAAAATTATAAAATTCAAATCTAATGCATAACTATATATTGATGTATAAATGCGTGTTATATGTAGGAGGATGATTATAATCATTATTGACACATCATGAAATAACTAATAATAGAGTGTAAAGGTTTCCACTTTAAATTAAAGTGACCGAGTTGGATAATATGTTAGTCAAAATAAGGAATTTTTTCATTGTAAAATAGAACTAGCATTGGACTGATTAAACTATTTTAATATCAAAAATATTTTTTGATGTCAAATTATAAAAATTGCTATAGCCTTGTACTTTCTTTTCAAAAGCAGAAAATTTCATAGATACGTTATCAGGAGAACCCAATACCAGTAATGATTACATGGAGAGGCATAATTGAAAACCTGAAATGGCATTCAAATCCACCTTAGCAAACTAGAATTAACATACTTGAGCCAAACAACTATTCCCTCCGCATCTAAAAACGTTTTTCTCTTTATGTTAGACACGTTTGCCAATGCATATTTTTGATTGTTAATAACTTTAATTTCGTATTAATTTTAAATATAAAAACTTCATTATATTAAAATACTCATAAATACGGATCCAACAAAATCACTTATGAATATGTTTCATATTATAAATTAAACGTAAATTAATAGTCAACCACTTAACATGAACAATACAAAAAGTCAAAACATCAAATACATTGTGAGACGGAGGGGGTAACTAGCAAGAATATATAATCTGAAGAGGCTAACTTAGAACCAGAAAATTGCAGCCTCATTTACTATATCGACTTCCAGATTTTGACGAAATTGTTATGACCAGCACTACCTTCTGAAGATGAAGTTGCTCTATACATTAATTCACCCAGATTACCCCGCACAGCACTATCAAGAATGTCCCTAGTGAAGATCCCTCGAAAAACTTCCTCATCCAAGTCTACTACTGAAGAGTTGAATACCTTTGAATTTGGGATGAGCGTGCCTTCCTCAAGAATCTGCAAAGCTTTTTTATTGAGAAGCCCGTCTTGCATAAAAGCAAATTGTGAGTGTACCTTTTCTTTACCCTTGGAAGGCCCCTGCAAGAATACCTGAGCAGGTTTTGGGCTTATTACTAATGGAGTTACCTCCTGCGAAGAAGGTGATAGAGATGGTGAAGGGTCTATGACCTCCCCTTCACCAAAATTCTCCAGGAGCTCGAACTCCGGGTATGGTAGTTACATGCCCATGTCCCTATTCAAGAACGATTCTAAATTGCCAAAGTAACCTAGGGCGTGAACAAGCGACAACATGTTCTTCAGGCCGTAACCAGCCATTTCATCTCCAATGGAATGATTGATACCCTTCTAGCTATCTCGTTATCTTTGAAGCGGTTTGCAAATAATGTGTTGAACTAACTGAAAGCTTCTTCTAAATCTCGAGGAAGAATGATGAATTCATGTATACGAACTGTATCGTAAATGCCCCTATTGTCAGTTTGAATGTTGGTTTGGTGAAGCCCCATTGAGAGAGTAGCAAGAATGCCTGCCTGTATTTGAAAGATCTGAAAATGTCATTATCAAGATGTAGAAAATGAAGATCAATAATGTGATTCAACAAAATTGTTTAGAACTATTTTTACATTGTGTTTTTATCTACTACAAAAAGATATTCTCTAATCTGAATATATACAAGAATAGCTGTGCTTCATTACTCTAACAAACTCTAACAACATTTTCTTCTAGAAGCTTTTGTTGACTGTTACTCACTTGATCTTTTGTCACAGGCTGACTTGATGATGTCACTGATATATTCTCATCATCCCCCCTCAAGGAGTCGAAAACAGGTTGAGAACTCCGAGCTTGGACAATAAGAAACGCATAGAAAATGATGGAATTGCCTTGGTTAGTAAATCTGCAGGTTGATCCTTGGAAGCTATGTAGGCGGTAGATATAACACCACGCTGTAACTTTTCTCGAACAATATGACAATCGATCTCTATGTGCTTTGTTCGTTCATGAAATACCGGATTAGCAGCAATGTACATAGCAGACCGATTATCACAAAAAAGAGTAACCGGTTGAAGTTTAGAAACACCTAATTCATGAAACAGATTGAGCAACCAAGTGACTTCACAGCAAACATCAGCAAGAGCTCTATATTCATCCTCGGCCGAAGATCGAGAAACATTATGTTGTTTCTTAGATTTCCAGGACAACAAAGAAGAACCCAAAACAACACAGTAACCTGTTAATGATTGACGAGATAAGGAGCAACCACCCCAATCGGCATCAGCATATGCTGTTAAAGAAAGTGGACTGCTAGCTGAGAGCAAGAGACCTTGTCCAACTGTGTGTTTAAGATAACGAACAACTTTAAGAGCTGCATCCAGATGACATTGACGTGGGGAAGCTAAAAACTGGGACAAAATATGGACATCATATGATAAATCTGGACGAGTGATCGTTAGATAAATTAGTCGACCAACTAAACGGCGATAAGGAGCAACATTAACCAAGTAAGGAGAAGTAGTATTGCCCAGTAAGTCATGATTTTGATCAATGGGCACCGTAGCAATACGAGCAGACTCAAAACCAACATCCTTGATGATATCAAGTGTATATTTACGCTGATTTAAGTAAATGCCTTTGTAGGATCTGGCAGCTTCAATGACCAGAAAGTACCGCAAAGGACCAAGATCCTTGATCTTAAAATGATTGGCTAAATGAGCTTTAATCTCAGCTATTGTATCAGTGTTATTTCCTACCACCAGAATATCATCAACGTACACCAGAATTGCAAGAAAGCTAACTGAGGTAGCAAGAGTGAACAAACTATGATCAGAACTGGCCTGTTTGAATCCAAAGGCAAGTAACACTGAGTGAAATTTAATGAACCATTTACGTGGAGACTGTTTTAGCCCATAAATCGATTTTAAAAGGCGACAGACCAACTGGACAGTGGAAGAATAAGAGGCAAACTCAGAAGGCAGACAATATCCAAGAGGTATAGACATATATACCTCCTCATCAAGTTCTCCATAGACAAATGCATTTGTAACATCCATTTGGGTTACAGACCACCTACTAACAGCAGCCAATGATAACAGTACACGAACGGTGGACATTTTAGCGACTGGAGCGAATGTCTCAAAATAGTCCAGTCCCTCTGTTTGAGTAAAGCCACGAGCAACCAACCTAGCCTTATAACGTTCCGCAGACCCATCTTGATTAAACTTTACTTTATATAACCACTTATAACTCACAACCTTTTTGCCAGGAGGAAGATGGACTATTTTCCAAGTTTTATTTGCCTCTAGTGCTGCCAATTCAAGAGCCATGGCCTCACACCAAACCGAATGTTGACAAGCTTGTTTATATGAAGTTGGTTCAGGAACATGATAAACATTAGCAATGAAGCATTGATATGCAGGAGTAAACACTGATGTAGATGGTTGAACCATAGTGGTATTCACAGAAGACTTGTACTTTGATGGTAGTCCAACAAAATCTTGAAATTTTGCAGGAATAACCTTTGTCCTGTTACTCTGTCTGGGAACTGGTGGAGGTTCATTTGATGCAGGGAGAATAGACTCAGCAGGAGGAACATATTGAGGTGATACATGTATAGAAGTATTCTCAATTGGATCAACAGTAGCAGATGTAGTAGAATTAGACAAATCCAGTTCATATAAAGGATCCAGTAAAGTAGTATCATGAGATGAAAACAAAGGAACTGAGGTAACTGATGGAGTTATAGATTTAAATGGAAATTCTTTTTCACAGAAAATAACATCCCTGCTAATAAACACCTTCTTTGTGGTAAGATTTAGAACCTTGTAAGCTTTTTGAGCAAAAGGATATCCTAGCAGTATGCATTTGAAAGCTCTGTCATCAAACTTATCTTTATGAGGCAATGTATTTGTAACATAGCACAGGGAACCAAAAACCCTTAAATGATCATAAGTAGGAGGTTTAGAAAATAGAATGTGATACAGAGTTAATCCTTGAAGGCACTGAACATGAGTTCTATTTAGTAAGTAGGTGGCAGTGAGGATACAATCACCCCAGAATGTGATAGGAAGTGAAGCCTGTAATCTAAGTGCTCTGGCAGTGTTAAGAAGAGTTTTATGTTTTCTCTCCACAACCCCATTTTGTTGTGGAGAGTAAGTGCAACTTTTCTGATGAATAATGCCTAGCTGATTAAGCTGATGCTGGAAATCAGAATGTAGAAACTCAGAACCATTATCAGTTCTGAATATTTTGACCGAACAAGAAAATTGTCTATGCACATATGCAAAATACTGTAACAACAGTTTAGCTACTTGAGTCTTATCAGCAAAGAGAAATGTCCAAGTAGCTCGAGATTTATCCTCAACAATTATGAGAAAATAAGAGCAATTATCATGAGTTTTATGCTTATAGGGACCCCAAACATCAACATGAATAAGATCAAATAAATTTGCACTTAAAGAACTGCTATCAGAAAAAGATAATCTTGTTTGTTTGGACAAATGACAAGTATCACAAGTATCAAATATTACAGATTTATGATACATTGAAGATGGTAAAAACTTCATTGAAGAAACTGATGGATGTCCTAAACGGGTGTGCCATAATTTGGACTGAATTTCATCAGATTTTATAGAAGCACACACAGGTGCAGTAAAGTTTGAAATAGTAGAAATCTTCTCAGAGACTGATACTGGATGATGAAGAAGATACATGCCTTCTTGAAGTTCACCAATCTCTGTGGTCTTCTTCAAGATATGGTCCTGAATATAACAGGCATTTTTAGTGAAAAACACATGACAATCAGCAGTATTTGTGATTTTTGGAATGGAGAACATATTGTAATTGAAACTAGGAACATACAGCACTTCTGTAAGGGTAATATTAGTATGCAAGTGTACAGTCCCAATATGTGTTACCACAGTGGATTGACCATTTGGTAAATGAAGTGTAGTGTTAATAGATTGTACATTAGTTAACAGATCAAAATGTGGAGTTATGTGATGTGTTGCGCCTGAGTCAAGGATCCACATATCAGCACTTAAAGATTTTTTACTATGTGTATGACAGCAAAAGTGCAGAACAGTACCAGCCATGTGAGAAAATCCTGTAGTTGTAGCTTTGGAGTTAGCAGAGAGCTCCTTGAATCCAGTTTGAATCATACTCATAAGTTGTTGACACTGTGTTGTAGTAAAACCAGAAGATTCAGATGCATTAGTAGGAGTTGATGAATCAGATGTTGTACTATCAATATTTTCGACAGAGACATTGTAGGCATGAGAAATCTTTCCACCAACTTTGGGCTTTGGCTTAGGCTTACCAAATAACCTATGCCATGAAGGATAACCATGAACACAGAAGCATCTATCTTTAGTATGCCCTGTCATATGACACACCTCACACACCAAGGATGTATCAGTAGTAGACTTCTTAGTATTAAACTTCTTATTCTGCTGTGAATTAGTCTGATAAGACCTACCATTATCATACTGTTTAACAAATAAAGCAACATTATCACCTCCTGCAGAAGTATTAGAACTACACTCTCTCTGATTTTCTTCCTGCAATAGTATCCTATATGCAGCACTTAAGCTAGGGATTGGATTCATAAGCAACAAATGACCTCGAATAGCAGTATACTGATCTCCCAAGCCCATAAGAAACTGTGAAAGTTTGAGACTCTTGTTGTAATTCTCTAACTTGACATTGTTTGCACAAATGCACTTTCCACAATCACATCTAGGTATAGCAGATAACGCATCCAATTCATCATTTAAAGTTCGAAATTTGGTAAAATAAGTAGAAATTGACAGATTTCCTTGATTGAGAGATGCAAGTTCTTTACGCAAATTGAACATCATAGGCACATTAGTTTGAGCAAAACGAAGAGCAAGATCTTCCCATACGTCCTTAGCACTAGTCATATACATCACACTAAGCCTAATTTCTGGTGAAATTGTGTTCAATATCCATGATATAACAATATCATTGCAACGAGACCATAGCATAGCCAAATTCACAGGACTAGCAGGTTTAGTACAAGTTCCGTCAATGAAACCTAGTTTTAGTTTAGATGATAACGTAATTTTCATAGCTCTATGCCATTGATTATAGTTCTGTTCCGTCAAAGTAATGGTGATTAAGATCATACCTGGATGATCTGACGGATGAAGAAAGTATGGGTGATTAGAATCGATAACCGTACCAGTTGTAGCATTGAGATACGATGTTGGAGAAGAAGATGCCATTGATACACGTTAATCAGCAAATCTGATAGTTTCGTTATTGATTCTTGAAGATATATGAATGATTCGATACAAACTCGATATTATTGAATGCAAATCAACTCAAATTGATAACAAAACTAAGGTTAATTCTATATGTTTAACAAGGAAATGAATGTGTTTATGCAGCGGAATTGTATGTATATATATAGATCTGAAAGCTCTGATACCATGAAAGATCTGAAAATGTCATTATCAAGATGTAGAAGATGAAGATCAATAATGTGATTCAACAAAATTGTTTAGAACTGTTTTTACATTGTGTTTTTATCTACTACAAAAAGATATTCTCTAATCTGAATAGATACAAGAATAGCTGTGCTTCATTACTCTAACAAACTCTAACAACTTTTTCTTCTAGAAGCTTTTGTTGACTGTTACTCACTTGATCTTTTGTCACAGGCTGACTTGATGATGTCACTGATATATTCTCATCAGTATTCCCCAAACGAGAGCAGTTGGTTCATTCATCCCTTGGACCGGGCCAATGGCACCCCATTGTTTCTCTTCCTCATCGTTACGTACAATAACACCAACACCATTAACGTTGCCATTCAGAAGCTGTTCATCAGCAGCTACATAGTGTATGTTAATCTTGACAAATCCTTCTTCCGGTACTTGCCATGTATAAACCATTGAAAATGAAATGGCACACATAGAACTTGAAAAGAGAAGGATAAGAAGCTAAGTAAATAACAGCTTTTATAACCTTGAGAAAGATGTAGGTTGAGAGAATTACAAAATAACTAACACCGGGACATGTCAGAACACGTGAAGACATGCATAAGAAAGGGAATACCAGACATAAGATGCCACTCTTTAAAACTGAGGACCTAAAAAATATTAGTAGAGTTCCCTTTTCTCCAGTGTATCCAAACTAACCTCTAAATAAAACTCGAGTTCATTGTTTTCTTGTAAGGAAGAAAATCTGAAGCAGAATTATGTTTTATTTTATAACAGAGAGACCCATGATGTGTTGTAGCAGTTAGAGAAGAGACTGTCCCAACAGTGGAAAAGGAATGGCTGCCCCTTTAAGTCCAGTTAGAAATGGTGATACTGGGCTAGATGCCCAGAAAGAATGGAATGATGGCCTGCTAATTCCATTCTTTTCCAGGAGATCAGCATTTTCGTTTAAGTCCGTAGGAACATGGCAGAGAAAACACTTTGAATTCAACTTAGAATCGATATCCTTAAAAATCTCCCACCTCTTTGAAGATAAGATTTAAGTCCCGACCGAATTAATTCCATGGCGTTAAATGATTCGGACAAAATTGCGACGCGTTTCCCTTCGAACGCAGGTGAAGAACATACTTTGACCAATCAATGATCGCCCTTTATTTTCCGCCTCTTCTGCATTGGTGACTAAAACTGGCCCTGAAAACACATATACTATGCCAGACTTTGCATTTTTGATGTTGCCTAATATTTCTCTTTCTTCACATATAAGATTTACATTTTTTTTAATTCTTTTAGTGGAACAACCGTGTTTTAACAGCTCAATACTCAAGTTACCACTTACCTAGTCCAAAACTAGGAAATTATGGTCTTGACCCTATTTTCTTACATTTCTTCAACTTATGTTTATTTTAATTTTGCATTCGAAAACTTAGATCCGGAAATTTTATGATTTAGCTTTCGTTCGTAAATAAAATTTGGTCCTATTAACAAAAGAAAAAATGTCCATAATGCCTCTTTTTAGCTTTGCAGTGCCCAATTTAGCCAATTTCAGTCGGTGCTGACTTTTTTACCCACTAGTAACGTCTCTCGGTAAGCGTATATCATTCAAAATTACAAACAAAAGTATTGACATCATCAAACACTCAAAACACTGCTTCTTTATCACAAAACCATGTGTGCGAGATTGCCATCAAGGCAGCAGCAACCCAACATCTCCCTCTCACTCCATTCCAACTTCAAAAACCTAATCAACACTTCCTCCCCCTGCAAAATCTTCCATTTCTCACCAACTTAAACAATGAATCTCCGCTCATTAGGTGATTCGGTGACAAAAATAGCACATTGTAAGCATTGTAATGGGATCGTGAAATTTTATATTGGCAGTTGGCACTCAGGCGAAGTGCTCCGGGTGGCTGATGTGTCTTCAGTAGTATTTGTGTGGCGTAGTAATTTAATCATATGCGATGAGGTCGAAGGGGTCTTCCGTTTTTACTTTGTATTTCTCTTTCCATCTCTAACTGAGCTGTGCCGGTATTTTTGTGTGTACTAGTGTTTAATACTCCTTCCAAACAGGCGTATCATATGAATACTACTTTACCGAAGGCATTTACGCTGTTGATACGTGGATTGCATTGGTGTCTCAGCAGCAGATTTGCAAATGGGAGCGTGGGAACATATCTCACGCTTCTGTCATAGGAGTAATAATGGGATGCGCTCCTGTGAAAGGAGTATGTAGTGGTTATTTAGGGCAGGTTTGAGCGAATGCGGTTATTTTGGTGTCTTCCAGGTTGAGATTGGTTATTCTGGGCTTTTATCCTTAACAAAAATAAGAAAGACAAATGAAACTTTTAAAAGGTTGTTTTGAAAGAAATTATTTAGGCTCGAAGTATGAGTTAGAGCAAGTCCAACAGACTACTTATATGGGCTTTTAACTAAGAATTTTGAGTAAAAATAGTTCTCCAACAGACTCTTAGTAAGACTCTTAGTAATTCCTTAAAAAAAGTTAAGAGCAAATTCTCATACCTTATCAACAAGGATTCCCTAACCATCCCTTATTTTGTTTTCATATATAAAAAAATCAATTCTCCCTCTTTTTTGACTCATTTTCTCTCTCTTCCTTTCCTTTTTATCCAATTTTTTATAAATATATTATTATAATAATAAGGAATGTATATAAGGATTATTGTTGGAGTTGAAATACAAAATAATGTCTTAAATCACTAAGAGTTATTATTTTATAATATATATAAGGAACAAACTAATTTATATATTTTGGTCGTCACTAGGGTGGGTTGCTAGCTAATAATTTGTATAACAAATAAAATAAAATAGATAACTGATTAACAAATTGAATTATAAATATATATTTTTAAATGATATCAAATAGTAATAAAAGAATTATATTATATGTAAATATTTATACAAGTAACAATTATCTTAATAAAAAAAATATAAGTAACCATTAAGAAATCATATGTTAATCAAGTTAAAGTAGAAACATTTTTTATAAAAAATGTAAATATGTTAGTTTGATTTAAAATATTTCCGAATAGATAACTTTATTTTTATCTTATAAAATAAGAAACACATTTAGATAATATTTAAGTATGAATATTACATGTGTTTTATTTGTTTTAAAAAATTAAGAGTACATTAATCCAATAAAACATAAAAATAAGGAAGAAATATAATAATAATAATAATAATAATACTAATAAAACTATTATAATTTCAAATTAAATATAAATTTAATAAAAAATTTATATACTATATTTATTTAATTTATTATAATATTCCATTATAATACTTAATAATCTGTATAACAAACACGATAAGTAATTAATTAAGAAATTAAAGTATAATTACACATTCTTAAATGATATCAAATAATATTAAAAATATTATATATTATACAAGTAACAATTATTTTAATAAAAATAAATCTAAGTAAGAATTAAGAAATTATTTGTTAATCAGGTTAAAGTCAAACAGTTTTTTAAAAACAATTGGAATGGATAAGTTTGAATAAAAAAATTTAAAAAGACAATTTCAATTTTTATCATATAAAATAAGAAACACAATTATATTATATTTTGATATAAATATTAGAGGCGTTTTATTTCATTTTGTAAAAAGGAAAAATTACATATTATCTTTTAAAAAATTTAGAATACATAATTTTATAAAACATAAAAAATAGGAAGAAATATAATAATACGCATAAAAAAATAATCTAATTCAAAATTGAAAAATAAACAATTTAAATAAATTTAAAAGTACTGTGACAAATAAATGTAAAGTATTTTTTTACAAATTCATTACAAGAACTGAAATATTATGAAATATTGTCACAAACACGGCTGTCCTTTAAAAAATTTAGAGTACATCAATCCAATAAAATATAAAAACGAGGAATAAATATAATAAAAATAATTGTATTAATACTAAAATTATTACAATTTAAAGTTAAAATACAAATATAATAAAATATATCTTAATAAAAATAAACCTAAGTAAAAATTAACAAGGTTTTTTATTAATTGGTTCAAATCAGATCATTTTTTATAAAAAATGGAGTGTATAAGTTTGTCTTTTAAAAAATTTAGAGCACATGAATTTTATAAAATTCAAGGAAAAATTATAGTTTATTTTTTAAAACATTTATAGCACATGAATTCTATAAAACATAAAAATTAGGAAAAAATATAATAATAACAATAATAATATTATTACAATTCAAAATTGAAATAGCAATCTAATAAAATATATTTAAAAATACTATGACAATTAAGTGTAAATTATTTTTTTCAAAATCATTACTAGAACCGATAAATTATAAAATATTATTACAAACGCCGAAAGATGCAAATCCAAACAACTTTCTAAATTTTAATCAAATTCTACAACATTAAGAAAAAATTATATATAAATAAAAAAATAATTATGTAAACATATTGTATGATATGATTAAAATATTCTATTTACAAATTTATAATGAGAAAAAAAATCAAACAATGAAACAAATAAAATAAATTATAACATATATGTTTTATTTAGGTTATCAATGTCAAATATAAGAATAGAATAATAACTAAATATATAAGTATAAAAAATACATTTTTTTGAAAATTATATTATTTATGAAAAATATAAAATTTATTTAGGAAATAAAATTATCTCATTATAAATTAGTTAGATAATGAATAAATATTTTAAAAATAAATTATATAAAAAATAATAATCATGTACTAGTCTTTATTAATAAGCGAAACCTTTTTAAGTGGTACTTAATTTTGGTTTCACCACCACCGACTTTTGATTTCATTTATTCACTTATTCATATCTTATAATTCTACTTTTGTAGGTATTTTAATTCTACTGAAACTTTTGATTATACCATTTATGTAGACTTTTACCTATCTTATGATTCTATTAACTTTAATTTTATTTTTGTTATCTTATACTTTTACATGTCCTACAATTATATTAAATTTTATTTTACATGTCTTATAATTATATTAAATTTTATTTTATTTAATAATCTTTATTAATAAACGAAACCCTTTTTAAGTGGTACTTAATTTTGGTTTCACCAAATTTTTGGTACCACCCACTTTTGATTTCATTTATTCACTTATTCATATCTTATAATTCTATTTTTGTAGGTCTTTTAATTCTACTGAAACTTTTAATTATACCATTTATCTAGATTTTTACCTATCTTATGATTCTATTAACTTTAATTTTATTTTTGTTATCTTATACTTCTACATGTTTTATGATTATATTAAATTTTATTTTGTTTTTGTTTCACCCTTTTGACTTTAATTTTATATTCCAAATATATATATATTAGCATTTTTGAATCATATACCTTTTTAATATAATAATTAGAATTTTATTTTAGTTATACTCCTTGATTTCTATGCAACACCAAGAGCATTCTAATTTCGTATATTAATCTAACAGACTCATGTTTAAAAAATATTATTTTTAGCCACATTGATTTAGTATAATTAGTAGAATTATACTTTAATTATACTTCATGATTTTTAGTATCACTGAATTATATATTAATTATACTTCTTGATTTCTAAGTATCATCACCTAGGTATTCTTGTTTAATTTCTATATGACTTATAATATTATGTGTATTATTTTACCTCTTTTTTTAATTACAATTCTTATATTGATTTCAACTCGGTAATCCTATTTCTCATATGACTTAATAGTATATTTTAATGAAATAATAAAATAATTGAAATCGTATTATAATTATAATCTTTTTATTTATTATAATTAATAACCTTTATTAAAAAATGAAACACCCTTTTATGGTAATTTGGTTTTACCTATTTTTGGTTTCATCGTTTCACCCATTTGTGAATTTCATTGTAACCCTAAATGTATAATCTTTATTTTTCTTTTACTTTATATGACTTGAAATATTATATGTATTATCTTTATATGACTTGAAATATTATATGTATTATCTTACCCGTTTTTTAATTTTCAGTTCTTATATTAATTTCAACCTAGTAAAAATATATTCCATATGTCTCAATATTAAATTTTAATGAAATAATAAAAAATTTGAAATTGTATAATAATTATAATCTTTTTTCTTATAATCATAACACAAATATTGTACCTTTGTAATAAGCGAAATACCTTTTTTTAAATGGTCCAAATTTGATATCACCTCATTTTTTTTCAACACAGTTTCACTCGAATCATCCTATTTCTTATACACCCTCTATATTATTTTATTTTTAATAAAATAACTAAATTGTTTAAATCGTATTGTAATTATTCCTATTTTTATTTCAGCTCGATAATCCTATTTCCGATATGACTCTATATAACTCTATAGTATTTTTAATGAAATAATAAAATTGTTGAAATTAAATAATTATAATCTTTTTTATTATAATTTTTAATGCAAATAATGTATTTATCACATGAATATTATAATTTTTTTACTTTTCTTAAAACAATTGTAAATTAAAAAAATAAAATTAACAATAAATTTAATTTCCGATTTGTTCTCATCTCTAGATTCATATATCTTGTACGGTTCTAAATTATTTTTCCATAAATTAATATGATTATTAGAATTATATTGTAATTTTAATATTTTTAATAATCAATTATTCTGTAATAAATAATATATTTAGATAATAATGGTGATTTATAATGAAAAAATGCACGGAATACCCCAGTTTTAAAATCGGGTGTCAGAGAATACATATTAGCGTTAAATAATTGCCTGAAAAAATATATTAGCGTTAAATAGTTGTTAAAATACCGGTCAACTTATGTGTACTAATATTTTGTTTGAACTATACACATATATCTTATACGTGATCACTGCAATTATCACTGCAATTGAAGTTTTGAATTTGCTGAATACGAATGTTCAATATCCGTATCATATATTAAAAAAATTGAAAAAAATATGCAAGTTCGACATATTTATGCTTAGATATATAAAAAATATACATTTTCGTGATATTTATTCAGTATACGTATTACCCACACACATTCGTTTAATGGGTATCTTGGGAAATCCTTCCCACACTGCATAGTTTGGGTTGAATTTTTTAGTAGGAATTAGAAATTTTGACATAACATTTATACTATTATAATTTTTAAAAATTATTTAAATAGATTAACTCGGCCCGTACTTCGCACGGGTTACCAATTAGTATGAACTAAATAAGGGATTGATATAACTTTTATGAAATTATTCCGACTGTAAAAATCGAATTCCTGTTGTGTCCACAGCGAGGTTCAACTGTCAGAAGTGGGAAGTTGTTTGTGGTTGTTTTGGGACTAATTCTGCAAGATAATTTGATATTATGTACAAGATAATTTTGTCAAAGCCAGCTAATACCACAACAAATATATTTGAACATATAAATTTAATTATTTATTGTTAGATATATTTACCGACCATTTATTTTGTTTGTTTATAAAATAGGGAAGTAAGTGATTAGATAATGATCATAAAATTTATATACTTAAATCAATCACCGTTTATATTATTTTGGTCTAAAATTTTTAACATGTTTGCACATGGGTCAGTGATATGTATGCAAACTAATCCGTAAAGACACAATTAATGCTGAATTAATAGTGCATCAAAGTTAACTCTTCAAAGCCTGTGAACGACATGACCCAAAATAAGTCGTCACGGCCACGACCCAATAATAATCTTGATATCCCTAGTAGACCATGATGGCCATGACCCAAGATGGGTCGTGTCGCTCTCGGCCCAAAATCATCTACATTACAGGCCCGCCGAGCAGAATTGAGAATGAGGTCCGTAATGACACCAACGTCGTATCCAACATGGAAATGGACTCCTACAAGGAAGGATCCGGAATCCACCGTCTTGAGGAGTCATACTTACCATCTAAGTAGGAGACTTGTCAACTAAGTCTCCCTACCCTAGTCTAACCCTAAACTCAACATCTTTATAAATGGCTCTACCCCTCAATATAGAACTACGTTTTGGCTTAATTTTCTACAACATAGAGATACATAGGCATCTTTTGAGAACCGTGTAGCCTCGATCACAAGCGCAACCATTAAACCTCGAAACTCAACAACCCTAACATAAAAGCAATCCTAGTTTTTATTCCATAACATTTGGCATCGTCTGTGGGATGAAAACAACAACCATGGTGAGCACACAGAACATAAGTAACAATGGAGTCGATGACCCAATTCCATCGCAGACGCTCTCATCCATGGTGGAGATCCCTCCACACTTGACCTATGCCACCACCGGAGGAGGAACTTTTGTAGGGGCATCTGAGACTCAAACTCAAGGAGTAAATTTCCTAATCCAAGATTCTTCGCTAGGGACAAATCGCCCAATCTTGGATCCACTCATAGGGACCAATCCTCAATTTCTGTCATTGTAGGCACCACTGAATTCTCGAACCGTTGAGCATGAGTTTTCTACCATTGTGATCCCAACAACCACCAACCCTCCATACGGGATGCCCATGCACCCTAAGGTTGGAGGTAGTGGGCTCTCGTATCGAGGAGAAGGACAAGGGAGGATGCCCCAATATATTAATAGCTTGGCTCCCATCCCCGAAGATCGAGAATACTATGGACCTTACTCTGTTAGAGATTCCGATTCATTGGAGGAGGAGACCGCTCAAAGGAGGAGATGTGCTGGAAAGGAGCCCCAATATAGGGGATACCAGCAGCCTCGTAGCCCTTAAGGAACGGTTCCCCAAGATATATAATAGAGGATCAGGGTTCATGAAGCCGAGATCCAAAGATTAAAGCGTGATATGGAGATGCACCAGACTCTGACACGTCAACAGACAGTGAGACCAAGGGATTTTCCTCTTGTCATAGAACTTGAAGGTCCAACTCCAAGGCAAGGGGTTGCAACCCCAATGGATGATCCAAGTGATTTGATGCCCCTAGGAGATCCTGAAGATTCTAACCCACCATTTACTGAGGAGATAATGAATGCCCACATCTCAAGGAAGTTTAAATGCCTACCATCAAGGCGTATGATGGTATTGGAAATCCCATAATTCATGTTAGGACGTTCTCTAGTGCCCTGCTACTGCAGCCCGTTAATGACACTATTAAGTGTCGGGCCTTTTCCCAAACTCTATCTAGCATGGCTAAGAGGTAGTACAGATGTCTACCCCCCAAGTCGATTGGGTCTTTCAGATATTTGAGCCAAGCTTCATCATCAGTTCATCAGTGGCAAAGTGCACGTAAAAAGCTCAGCTTCCCTTATGAGTATTGTGCAGGGAGCAAAGAAATCCCTCTGAGATTACTTGAATCAGTTTACAACGGAGTCCTTGAAGGTCCCAAATCTTGATGATAAAGCATCTATGATTTCTCTACAACAAGGGCCTAAGGATGAATTTTTCAAGATATCTCTAGTTAAGCGTCCACCATAGAATATGCTACATCTCCAAGGCAGGGCTGGAAATTATATTCTAGTTGAGGAAAGTATGTAGAAGACATTGGTAAGCAATGAAGCCAATGGTGGAAATAAATAAAAGATGAACCAAGAGTAAGATACCAAGGACAAGTATCCTCGAACTGGAAAGAACTCTAATCCCCTTTCCGAGAAGAACCAAGGACTAAAGTTCACTAAGTACACAAGGATGAATGTGCCAAGGAGCTAAATACTGATGGAAATTGAGAAAGACAAGGACTTCAGATGGCCAAATCCACTAAGGGGAGACCCCGAGAAGAGGGACAAGAACCAATTTTCTAGGTTCCATAGGGATGTTGGCCATGAACCAATGACTGCAGATAACTCAAGGACGAGATCGAGTATCTCATCCAACAATGAAAGTATTGAAGATTTATTAAAGACGATGACGGAAGCCACAAGACGGACGATGATCAAGGGGGTAACAACCGAGGTCGAAACCCACAGCCTAGAGGATCAGTGATCAATATGATCTCTGGAAGGCCAACGACCGCTAGGACGATAAATTTCAAAAGGCTTAAGATAGAGAAGTGATAAGTATAGTCGGAGACGCACCTAAATGTGCTAAAACTGATATGACACTTGAATTTTGTGACCCAGATCTTGATGGTTTGAAGTTTCCTCAGGATGATCCCGTGGTTATCACCCTGATAATTGTGAATTGTCCTATTAAAAGGGTTATGGTCGACAACGGAGCTTCCATAGACATTTTGTTTCACGACACATTTTTAAGGATGGGTTACAATGATTCCCAACTGACCCCCTCTAACGCACCCATCTATGGGTTTAATGGAGAGGACTATCAATTAAAAGGAGCGATTTAACTTCTCGTGACTATAAGGGAAGAGCCCAGAGATGCTACACAGATGTTAAATTTTCAGATTATCAAGGCAGCCTCTACCTATAACGCAATCATGGGGAGAACCGTGATTTATGTGTTTAAGGACGTGCCCTCAACCTACCACATGGTACTCAAATTTCCAACTAGAAATGGAGTCAGAGAAGAAAAAGAAGATCAAAAAATGGCCCAAAGTTTCCATGTAGCTGCACTTAAGCTCGATGTGACTGGGGGCAGGTCCTCCCAATAAAAGACATAGATGTTCGTGATAATGAAGAACGTCGAGGGAATCCAGCTGAGGACTTGGTCCCAATTCCCCTAGACTCGTTAGATCTTGATAAGGTCACCTACATTAGAGCGTCCTTGGGGAAGCCCCTAAATGACCGATTAACAAAGTTCATATAAGAAAATAATGATATGTTTGCTAGATGGCAGCGGACATGCTTGGGATTGAACCCAACCTTATAACTAACAAGTTAAATTTCGATCCAACTCAGAAGACTGTGCAACAGAAGAAGAGAACTTATGCCCCTGATAGGATGGAAGCCATTAAATAGGAGGTTGAGAAGCTTCTTGAAGCTGGATTTATCGAGGAAGTCCAATTCCTTGAATGGTTGGCTAAACCTGTGATGGTCAAGAAAGCCAATGGAAAGTGGATGATGTGCATCGATTTCACTGACCTCAACGATGCATGCCCTAAAGACTGCTACCATCTCCCAAGGATTGACACCCCGATCGATGCCACTGTTAGGCATAAGATACTAAGCTTCATGGATGGCTTCAACAGTTATAATCAGATTAAAATGCATAAGGATGACCCCCGTAAGGTATCTTTTATAGTTGACATTTGTGTCTTTTTCTATCTTGATATGGCCTTTGGACTAAAGAATGCATGAGCCACTTATCAAAGATTGATGAATAAGAAATTCGCTCATCTGATCAAAAATACTATGGAGGTCTAGGTCGACGACATGTTAGTCAAACACCTAGCCAAGGCCGATCATATTGATTACCTTAGAGAGGCATTAGAAGTACTGATGCACCACAAGATGATGTTAAACCCTGCTAAGTGCGCCTTTGACACTGGGCCTGGGAAGTTTTTGAGTCACATGGTCTCTAAGAGAGGAATTGAGGAAAACCACGACAAAATTAAATCCATCCTAGATATGGAGCCGCCACACTCTATAAAAGACATTCAGAAATTGACGGGGAGAATTGCGGCCTTGGGGAGGTCCATCTCCAAGTCATGAGATAAGTGCCTATCCTTTTTCAAAACTTTGAAGAAGGTGAAGAATTTTGAGTGGACTGTTGAAAGTCAAGAGGCCTTTGAATAGATAAAGAAATACATGACTGAAGCCCCGTTTTTTGGCCTAACCAAGTCCATAAGACATCCTTTACCTGTACCTTGAGGTCTTTGAGTAGGCCGTGAGCGCCGTTTAGGTGAAAGAAGAGCAGAAGGTTCAAAATCTTGTCTATTAAGTGAGAAAAGTGCTCCACGGAGCCGAGTAGAACTACTCGGCCACCGAGAAGTTTGCATTCGCCCTCAAAATAGCCTCGAGGAAGATACAAGCATACTTTCATGCATATAAGATCGAAGTCCTGACAGTCCAACCCATGAGAAATATCTTTCACTTCCCGAAAGCAAGTGAGAGGCTAATTAAGTGGGCAATTGAGTTGGGTGAATTTGATATCAAGTATAACCCTTGAACAACCATCAAGGCTCAGGCATTAGCAGACTTACGGTCGAATGCACCGTTGATGACCAAGAAGTCGGGGGGAAAGAAATAGTAACCCAGAAAAAGGTGAGAACAAGAAAGCCGAAGACTTGACTTTGAAGGAGTACTGGGTTTTCCATTTTATCTAGTGGTGCATGACAGTTTTCCATTTTATCTAGTGGTGCATGACTAGTCTTGCAAAGCCCCGATGTGTTCATGATTGAGTATGCTTTATAGTTGGACTTTTTAACTACGAACAACAAAGTAGAGTATGAAGTTTTGATAACCGGCTTGGGCCTGGCTAGGGCCGTGAGGGCCAAGAATCTTAAAATTTGTGGAGACTCAAGACGCGTTTTTACCAAGTCAATAGATAGTTTGAAGTTAAATATGACTCCATGGCCAAGTACCTAAGGGCCGTGAATGGAATACTACCTCAATTTGATGAATGGTATGTAGAACATGTTCTGAGAGAGGAGAACACTACGGCCGATGTCCTGTCCAAGTTCGCCTTTTTCGAAATCAAGAATGTTGTACAAGACATGCATGTACTATAAGAAGACTAAGTCAAATTGACAACCCTAAGTAAGTTGTATTGTATTCTAAGTTTGTATTTTGTATTGTAACATTTAAGTCCGTAAAAATGTAAATAGATTAGACTGGAGTATTTTTCTGTAAATAGTTTCAAGCCTAAGAATAAACTCTGGAAGAAGATCATGGGGATCATGCCTCAGAGAAAGTGTGAAGAAGCTTGGAGTTGAATAAATCTGTTTTATGAAAAATATTCTAAGTCAAAAAGTCTACAAGTCACAGATTATGTGTTATAGAGAAGTCATTCGAGAACTCCAGAATGACTTATCGAGAAGTCAAGAAAAGCTACTAGAGAACTTAGAGATATCGACAAGGCAAATTGAAGACATGAAGAATGGAGATATCGATAAGTCTTTTCTTCACTAGAGAACTCTGAGATATCGACAAGTTAAAATATCACTAGAGATCTCTGAGATATCGATAAGTAAAAATATCACTAGAGATCTCTGAGATATCGATAAGTCAAATTATCACTAGAGATCTCTGAGATATCGATAAGCCAAAGTGAAGACATGAAGATGAGAGATCTCGACAGGCCAAATTATCTTATAGAGAAATCAAAGACTTTGATAAGTCAAATAACTTTAGATTAATTATAGATCTCGATAAGTCATTATACTTATCGAGATGTCGAGTTCTCTATATGACTAACTGGAGATCTCGATGTAAAGTTCAAGTACAGAATGCAGATCAGTTCAAAATCCAAGATTATCAATCAACAAACAAATCAATCATTAATTTGAAAAGTCTACAAATGCAGCTTGAAGAGTACAAGATCAAAGGACAAGATTAACTGGCAAAGTAAAGTCACAGGCGTGCAAGATTAGCAAAGATACACTAAGCCAGAAATAGAAAGATTTGGTTATCCAAAAGTAGGGTTTAGTACATGCTAATGCATGCTGTGTAAAAACCAGTGTTTATTATTCTATAAAGTAAACACTGGATGCTTTATTTTATTTGTAAAAAATAGATCTGAAAAATCTTGTAACTCTCAAGAGAGAAGCTGAGTTCTTAACATACTAAGAACCTAGAAATTTGTAGCAAACACTAGCTTGATTTTAATATAAAATTAAGTGAGTTTTGAAAGATAACTGTGTTTATATGCATGTTTTAATTATTCTGTTAAAACACATTATCTCTACAATATAGATTACTTTGTTCACCATTATTAAAAGTTCAAAAAGACAATAAAATTGTTTAAAACACATTCACCCCCATGTTGTATTCATTACCCAACAAGTGGTATTAGAGCAAAATCTGAAAGTAAACAGATTAAAGATCTTTGAAGAATGAATACACAGAAACTTAGCAATATCATAATCCCCACATTTGACATATCTAACTATACACTATGGAAAAAGAAAATGGTGTAGTTCATCAGGATGGCCAATCCATTATACATTCAGATCCTCAAGAATGGGCCTTTCAATCCCATGGTAAGAGTTGAGGAATCTACAGATGGACAAATGGTCATTCCAGCACATTATGCTCCTAAAGATCCTTCAGAATACATTGAGCCTGAGAAGAAAAAGTCTCACTAGATAGTGGCTTGCATATAATCTTGATAGAATCACTTGACAATGTAATGTATAATAACATTGTCAACTGTGACACAACCAAACAAATCTGGGAGAAAATAGAGATCTTGTGTGAAGGAACATAGGAGGTTAGATCAACCCAAAGGAGGATTCTCGTTTCCCAGTATGAGGGGTTTATGGCTAAACTAAAAGAAAGAATTACTGAAGTTTTTGAAAGGTTCAACAAACTGATAAATGACTTGCAGCTACATGATAAATATTATGAAGCTGAAGAGGTTAACCTAAAGTTTTTTCTAGCTCTTCCTGACCATCTTGAACAAAAGATATCAGGCATAAGATAAGGAAGAGATTTGAGCAGAACAACTTTGGAAGTTCTATATGGAATCTTGAAAACCTATGAACTTGAGATGCTGCAAAGAAAGTTATTAAAAGCACATCATGGACATGTTGTTGATGGTTCAAGTGCTTTAATTATAAATGACAGAGAAGAAAGTGAAGATGAGCAAGATGATCAAGTTCCAGTTGTTCAAGCTATGGAAGAAAAGAATAAAGGACCTCATAAACAAGTTGTATTTGAGCTAGAGGAAGATGATAAAAAGGGCCATTTTTCCGGATTGTGAGATTTTGGGCCATTTCTTCTAAAATTGTAATAAAAAGGGCCAATACCCCAATCCATGGTCTATTTGGCTAGAAAATTCTCCAACATAAGAGTCAAGAAGCCAAGCTTCTTCAAGAGCAAAGGACAATATTCCAACAATAATAATTAAAAACTAAATACTCAGTACAATTCAGTTAGCAAAGGTGGCTACAAAACAGGATCCGTGGACAGATCTAATGTTACAACCCCAAAATACCACTAACAGTATAGAACTAATAAATATAAAGTTATTACAAACGGCTGTTATAACAATCCAAGATCGCAAAGGTTCAGTGTTTAAACAATCCAACACTACAACTAATATAACTTTTATATATAGCTACCGGTCCTCACACAAATGCCAACTATACTACCTGAGCTCTCACATAAGCCTCAACATCTCCACCGGTAGATCTACGAGCAGTCTGCTTGAATCTAACCATACTTGCTAGCTAAATAACATGAATGAAAAGCAAGAAGTGAGCCAAACGCTCAGCATGGTATATCATAAGATAGAAATTAACATCATAGCAATTTATAAAATTGGAAATTACGGTGTATGGCATCATTATTCAAGTCAAAACACTTGTAACCAAATCATTGCTTAAAATCATTTTATGACGCTACGGATCACAGTCGGTGATCACCCGCGAAGTAATCTCCAACCTCGCTGGGTTCTAAAAAATTTGATTGGGATCCCTAAGCATCTTTTAAGCCTAATATAATAAGTGTGAAAGGGACTTGCGTCTTAGTCCAATCCACCAATCTCAAGAAAACATTCTATTATTTGAAGAGCATTTATCTTTTATAAAACTGATACCACGGAGAAATTTACAAGGATTCTAAATAATAGAGTTTAAATTATCAGTCAAGGGTTGGAGTTATGGAACTCTTATCAGAATGAATCAACTTCTCACTAGCATGGTCTTTAAAGATGGACATCATTGGTTTAACAACCAAGGAAGTAAGTATTAAAAAGAATCATAACATTATTTACCAAGATAGAGATCTAAAATTTTGAGGATCATATCTGGCATATATCTAGTGACAAAGTTTGGGTATGATCATAAGGATATATGTAAGGAGTTGAATTATTGGTATCCTGGGGGGGTGAGAGTATAATGGAATAGCGTTTAATCAAGAGAGGTTACAAAATCAAGGAAATTGAAACATTTTTGTTTATAAGGGTATCTCCGAATGACCAAGACATTCAGTTTAAATCAAAGGTAGGTACTAGGTCAAATTGAAAAAAAAATAGTGATAAAGGTGTGATTTTTATAAGAGCATAAATAGACTTAAAGCAATTCCAATAATAGTAAGCATGGCATGGCATCTATAATATCTCAATCTAAAATTAGAATATTTGTGTCAATATATCATGGTGACAAAAATAATAATGATCATTATACGAGCATGCTATCATAATTCAAAGGAGTGGTTCAGAACACTTGCAATACATCTTAAAAGTTCAGAATAAACTCGCAAAATATGTCGAGAAGGTTTAAGGACACTTGCCTTAAGAAGGCTTGACTAACTCTCGTCTTGATCGTGGAAGAAACCGGGAGCACTACTCGACTTTCATGGAAAGCTTACTATCTTCTCCTGAGCCTACATAATAATATTAAATCTCATCAAGATATATTCTCACAAAATTTCCATCCTAGTTATAGAAAATTCGAATCATAATGGCACTTAGGCCTATTTACACGTTCGATCCTTAGTATTCACATAATAGCATCATGTCGCAAGTAGTCATTTAGGAGCTTATAACACATTTAGTCACATAATATATTATTTAAAATATAGTGCACCCTTTAAGTATTGAATGATCTCACTCCACCAACACAAATGACTCGAAGTGTTTAACTAGCCTAGTGCAACCCAACTATCTCTCCAAATTCGAAGTGCCCTATCAAGCCAACCTCATTTCACTTGACCAAAACCATGGAATAACCTCCTACTGACCTCTAACTATCATATTAATGCAATGGTCAACTCAGGCCTTACCTCTAAGGACTCAAAAACTAAGTGCAAAATCAAAGTGTTCCTAAGTGCAACACCTAAGTGACATCGAATGGTTTCTAGTTTCATTGATCCCCTTCCACTCAAAGTTTGCTACTCAAATTACTACATTGGAATATTAAGACCTAATTCTAACTTGTGCACTTGGAATGACACCAAGGCCTATCCTAGGCCTTCTCTCAAAGTTGACTCTCCCCTTTTCCAGCGACACTCAAACTGCCCTGTTTTACTCTCACTTTATACCCTTGGTTTTAACTCTAAACTCCTAAACTATGGCTTGTAAACCTCCCACATACTCCCTAGTATCAGTGCTAATAGAGGCCTAATGAGAGCCTACCCATGACATCATTTCATAAGCTCCAACTGGCTCTTAAATCAAACTATCTCTGTTTTGGCAGAATTCATGTTTTAACTTGTGCACCTAACTAGATGGATTGATTTCTCACATTTAAAGATTCTGGGATATACTATAGGTCAAGTCCTAACCCCTGGTAGCTTGGGCCTCTCAATGCCTAACAAATGCTCCTTCATTTATCACTCACAGGTCAAACCTCAAATCTGGAAAATGCTGAAAATTTGTAACACCCCCAAATCCGGGGTCGGGGATCCGGGTTGACACGAGTTCCATTTCCCTTAATAACACTTAATCTTAATAAACAACCAACTACTGCGTACTGTGACCCCACAATATACACACACACACACCACAAGTTATAGTACCAAAAATAACACAAGTCATTTTATTCCACAATTATAAACCGTTACACCTTAAAAGGGTTTCTGAATAAATTTACATTTCTTTTCCATTATTACAATTCATATAGATACATAAGTCTGGTATATCAGAAGTTGAAGACCTAGCCTATTGGTAATTTCTACCTCAGTTACAGCGGCATCAATGCCTACAGGAAACTGCGGAACGTTTCCTATCCGCTCGCAAATTGGGAGCTTGATCCTGTTCATCTTGTCTATCTGTTGTTGTGTGATGAAAGAAGAAAGCAAGGGTGAGCAACAAGCCCACCAAAATAATCTGTATAATGATTAACAATATATGAGCATTCTCATAGTATTCATGAAAGTCTTGGTCAAGAAGGATTGAACCAAGTTTGACCTCTTAATGCGACCAAGTCGAAAAATATTTAGTATATATATATATACTTTTCAAAATATTTGAAATCCTTTGCCATGCATAATATACACAGAGTTCCAGTTTATAACTGTATAAAAATATCGTTGCAAGGTGATCTCATATATCTAACCCTGTCTCAATGTTTTTCTGAAAATCTTTGTCATGCATAAGATAATCATTAACTAGATATAAGTTGAAAAGATGAAGTTACAAGATACTCCAATATACTTATATTTTTTCCGAATACTACTTGAACCACCACCGTTCAAGTTATAATTAGTTTCAAAAGTTCATCACATAGATGAGACTACAAGATAAGACTTGAATAGATTCAATCTTTGAAATATTGTTTAAAAGAAATGAAGTTATGAGATACTTCATTTGATGGAAACATCATTTTGAAAACTCGACCCTGCCAACACTCAACAATCACCCAGCCGTAGCCTTTCTATCGAAATGCTCTGGGTAGTGTTGCAGAAATATCCAAACTGGATGATGAACTCATTACGGGAGTTTGCCGTCCCAGGAAGACCATTTACGATGATCAGTCGCAGTAGTGCAACCCCACCATTTTCTACATGTAGAGGAGAACAGTCGGATTTACTTGTCAACGGAACCCTGGACTTCCATGCCATTTGGGCCAATATAATAAGGCTGGGCCGGCGCCACTTGACCACTTACGCCACACCTAGTTCAGATGAAATCCATGACTCTGAAACCTAAAGCTTGTCCCCTCTTTCCCCAAGTAGAAACTTGTTGATACGGCTCCACCAAGAAGTCGTATCTAGTTGGAAAGGAAAGCTCACCGATATTTCCCAGGCGATGCCTGTTGATGGATTAAACTCATTCCAAGAATTTTACTTCCCGAGTGTTAAGTA